>NC_086445.1:1015497420-1016097420 GCF_028390025.1 Pseudophryne corroboree | reverse complement strand
TCTGGAGCGACTGCTGATGCTGACATCTGGTCCGGACTGAAGGACCTGACAACGATTACGGACATGTCGTCTACTGTCACTGCATATGATTCTCTCAACATTGATAGAATGGTGGAGGATTATATGAGTGACCGCATCCAAGTAGGCACGTCACACAGTCCGTACTTATACTGGCAGGAAAAAGAGGCAATTTGGAGGCCCTTGCACAAACTGGCTTTATTCTACCTAAGTTGCCCTCCCACAAGTGTGTACTCCGAAAGAGTGTTTAGTGCCGCCGCTCACCTTGTCAGCAATCGGCGTACGAGGTTACATCCAGAAAATGTGGAGAAGATGATGTTCATTAAAATGAATTATAATCAATTCCTCCGCGGAGACATTGACCAGCAGCAATTGCCTCCACAAAGTACACAGGGAGCTGAGATGGTGGATTCCAGTGGGGACGAATTGATAATCTGTGAGGAGGGGGATGTACACGGTGATATATCGGAGGGTGAAGATGAGGTGGACATCTTGCCTCTGTAGAGCCAGTTTGTGCAAGGAGAGATTAATTGCTTCTTTTTTGGGGGGGGGTCCAAACCAACCCGTCATATCAGTCACAGTCGTGTGGCAGACCCTGTCACTGAAATGATGGGTTGGTTAAAGTGTGCATGTCCTGTTTTGTTTATACAACATAAGGGTGGGTGGGAGGGCCCAAGGATAATTCCATCTTGCACCTCTTTTTTCTTTTCTTTTTCTTTGCATCATGTGCTGATTGGGGAGGGTTTTTTGGAAGGGACATCCTGCGTGACACTGCAGTGCCACTCCTAGATGGGCCCGGTGTTTGTGTCGGCCACTAGGGTCGCTAATCTTACTCACACAGCTACCTCATTGCGCCTCTTTTTTTCTTTGCGTCATGTGCTGTTTGGGGAGGGTTTTTTGGAAGGGACATCCTGCGTGACACTGCAGTGCCACTCCTAGATGTGCCCGGTGTTTGTGTCGGCCACTAGGGTCGCTAATCTTACTCACACAGCTACCTCATTGCGCCTCTTTTTTTCTTTGCGTCATGTGCTGTTTGGGGAGGGTTTTTTGGAAGGGACATCCTGCGTGACACTGCAGTGCCACTCCTAGATGGGCCCGGTGTTTGTGTCGGCCACTAGGGTCGCTAATCTTACTCACACAGTCAGCTACCTCATTGCGCCTCTTTTTTTCTTTGCGTCATGTGCTGTTTGGGGAGGGTTTTTTGGAAGGGCCATCCTGCGTGACACTGCAGTGCCACTCCTAGATGGGCCCGGTGTTTGTGTCGGCCACTAGGGTCGCTAATCTTACTCACACAGCTACCTCATTGCGCCTCTTTTTTTCTTTGCGTCATGTGCTGTTTGGGGAGGGTTTTTTGGAAGGGCCATCCTGCGTGACACTGCAGTGCCACTCCTAGATGGGCCCGGTGTTTGTGTCGGCCACTAGGGTCGCTAATCTTACTCACACAGCTACCTCATTGCGCCTCTTTTTTTCTTTGCGTCATGTGCTGTTTGGGGAGGGTTTTTTGGAAGGGACATCCTGCGTGACACTGCAGTGCCACTCCTAGATGGGCCCGGTGTTTGTGTCGGCCACTAGGGTCGCTTATCTTACTCACACAGCGACCTCGGTGCAAATTTTAGGACTAAAAATAATATTGTGAGGTGTGAGGTATTCAGAATAGACTGAAAATGAGTGTAAATTATGGTTTTTGAGGTTAATAATACTTTGGGATCAAAATGACCCCCAAATTCTATGATTTAAGCTGTTTTTTAGTGTTTTTGGAAAAAAACACCCGAATCCAAAACACACCCGAATCCGACAAAAATAATTCGGTGAGGTTTTGCCAAAACGCGTTCGAACCCAAAACACGGCCGCGGAACCGAACCCAAAACCAAAACACAAAACCCGAAAAATTTCAGGCGCTCATCTCTACTAACCACGGCTATATTGCATGAAAAACCTGGACTGGTGCGCTGTTTTCCTAGCTGCAGTGTGTCTGGAGGTGCCCATATACCCCAGGAGAGGGCACACCTACCCTGACCTCTTTACACTATGTATTATACAACCTGGGAAGTCAAAGAAGAAAATACCTAGGGGACATCATCATTCTTTTGATTTTTAGCTCAATCTAGGGACCCTATGCAGTACAGATTGCAAACTATGCTAAAAAGCAGAATTTGCAATCCATTCTTTTGCATGCCGGGGAACCCCCATCATAGGGCAAAGCCGCCCAGCATGCTACCCGCCGCCCACCAACGTTCTAATTGTGATCGCACCGCAATTAGGAGGTCATTCCAAGTTGATCGCAGCAGGAATTTGGTTAGCAGTTGGGCAAAACCATGTGCACTGCAGGGGAGGCAGATATAACATGTGCAGAGAGAGTTAGATTTGGGTGTGGTGTGTTCAATCTGCAATCTAAATTGCAGTGTAAAAAATAAAGCAGCCAGTATTTACCCTGCACAGAAATAAAATAACCCACCCAAATCTAACTCTCTCTGCACATGTTATATCTGCCTCCCCTGCAGTGCACATGGTTTTGGCCAACTGCTAAAAAATTTCCTGCTGCGATCAACTTGGAATTACCCCCTTAGTGCGTGGTCGCAGAAACTAGGAAGCCTCCTGCCGGCGCAGCCTGGCTGCGATGGCAGAAGTCCTGGTGCCATTTTTTTAATCAGAGAGGCTGCACAAAGCCACCCTGAAAATGACACTGACACGCACCCGTTTTCCCTGTGCCGCCTCTGCAACGGTTCGCAAACGCCCCGCACCCGCCCCATGAACTTCTCTGCCTGTCACTCAGGCAGAGGCGCTCGCAGTTAATGCAAGCCAGCCGCATTAACTGCGCACGCACACGCAGGACGGTAACCGTGCGTGCGTGCTGCAACCTTAGCTCAGAAATTGTGGTTGCATTTGCAAACTGAATAAGGCCCTATGGGGTCTGTTCATGAAGCAGTGAAAAGTGTGGAGAAGTGAGACAGTGGAGAAGTTCCCATGGCAACCAAGCGGCATTGAAGTTACATTTATAATTTACATACCGTACAATTGTACGGAGCAGCTAATTGGTTGCCATGGGCAACTTCTCCACAGGTTCACTTCTCCACTCTTTTCACTGATTCTTGAATAGACCCCTATAACTGATATTTTAACTCATTTAGCAATTTTTGGTGGGATATCGAAAGGTACAAATAGGGGCTGGACAAATTTCATTGGAATTTTCTTTTGTGATCAGGAGGACGACGGGAGTGTGTGTCAGTGCTGAATGTATACTTCACATGAAGTATAGGGGGAAATGCATCAAGCCTTGAAGAGAGATAAACAGTGTCGGACTGGGGCATGTAGCGAATGCAGTGGTAGGGGCCCATGTTTAGGGGTGAGGCCAGTCTCTTGAGGGGGTGTGCCCAGCCACCACATTGGTTTGCCTAACCATTTTTCAAATGTTGGGCCCCTAGATAAATATATACAGTAAATACTGTAGTGCATGCAAGATAATGTACTAGACTAGTAACAGCACAGTCTGGAACCTGATCCCTAGAGGAGGGGGTGGGCTCCCAGGCAGTAGGGCCCACCGGTGGTTTCCCCTGTACCCCTGTGGGCCAGTCCAACCCTGGAGATAAAGAGGGGAAGGTGCGGGGGTGTCTTGCGGCTGCACAGATCATTACGGCAGCTGGGCAGATCGGCCAATACGATGCGGGGGAGGAGGGGGAGGCAGGAGGCCACGGCTGCACACATCACTTCAGCAGGCGAGCAGCCTTGGCAATATGATGCAGGGGGTGGTGCTGTTTAGGGTGCTGCGGCTATAAGATGGCACCGGGGTACTGGAGACGGGGGGTGCAGGGGTCTGGGCAGAGGTGCTGCGGCTGCACTGCCCCTTTCTACAGCTGGGCCCCCCGGCAGCCAGAGGGGAAAATTATCACTTTTTGAAAAACTGTCTTCTCAAAAAGAAGGTGATCATTTTCTCATGCTGGCATGGTGGATCGTAAAAAGATGTGTGAGAATACAATGAGAACTGAAAGCTAACAATTCTCACTGCACAATTTTTTTTCATGATGAAAATGCCCCCAGCGCTCATTTGTGCATAAAAATTGTGATCACAAGTGACAAAGGTGTAATCCTCCGATCTGCAACAGTGCCGGAAACAAAGGGTCTAATTCAGACCTGATCACTGATCACTGATGTGCGAAATCGCACAGTGGCTGATTATTGCACGACTGCGTGGGCGTACGGATTGTAGTAAGCAGGCAAGAGGCCACACAGCAATAAAATCCAGCGACGACTTTGATCGCTAGCCGTACTCAGGTTGATTGACAGAAAGAGGGCGTTTGTGAGTGGTAACTGCCCGTTTTCTGGGAGTGTCAGGAAAAACACAGGCGTGCCCTAGCGTTTTCAGGGAGGGTGTGTGACGTCAGCTCCGGCCCCGATCAGCCTGTTTCTGTCGCACTGTAGGAGTAAGTCCTGGGCTACACACAGACTGCACACACTGGAAAAATCATTCAATGGTGAGTGAGTTGCGAACGGATTTGCAATTGGTCGGCACTTGCACAGCTTTTCGCACGGCGTACGCAGACTTGCACGGGGTATTCACTTTGGGCGGCGACTATCCGATCGCAAACCTCTGCAAATTCGCAGAGGAGCGACCAGGTCTGAATTAGGTTCAAAGTATCCATAGGACTATAAAGACAGTACTGCCTGAGAAATGAATGGATGTCAGTAAGGGGCAGTAAGGTCACAGTCAGGGTTGGACTGGACCACAGGGGTACAGGGGAAACCACCGGTGGGCCCTACTGCCTGGGGGGCCCTTCCTCTCTACTATGGATCAGGTTCCAGACTGTGCGCTTGAATTGTACATTATACATGTTACCTTATACTGCACAGGGGTGTAGTATGGTATGCCGGTGGCCGGGATACCGGCGACCAGCATACCGGCGCCGGGAGCCCGACCGCCGGCATACCGACAGCGTGACGAACACAAATGTGCCCCTTGCGGGCTTGCTGCACTCGCCATGCTGCGGGCACGGTGGTGCGCTATGCGCGCCACGCTATTTATTCTCTCTCCAGGGGGGGCGTGGACCCCCACAAGGGAGAATATCTGTCAGTATGCCGGGTATCGGGATTCAGGCAACGGTATACTGTGCGCCGGGATCCCGACATTCGGCAACCTGAAGACCACCCTTGCACAGGACTATGGTGTATTACTCTGGTACATTATAATGCAAGCATTAGCAGTATTATAACTATATATATTTATCAAGGGGCCCAGCCCGTGCACTCTCTCATGGGGGTATATTTACTAAGCTCCCGATTTTGACCGAGATTATGTTTTTTCTTCAAAGTGTCATCTCGGGAATTTACTAAACTGAAATCACGGCAGTGATGAGGGCATTCGTATTATTTTGGAAGTCCTAGGAAAAAATTACGAATCAATACACCATCGGTCAAATACGTCTGCAATTTGGTAGAAATCGGTCATTTACTAAAAAGTGCAAATCACAAACACTGCCGACAATAGCCAAACACTGCCGTGCTGAAATACAATTCGTGAAAAAGTGCTAAAAAAAACAGACCTGCTTTTTTTTACCGTGTTTGGATAGGCATGCACGGATCCATGAGATCCGTGCATGTTTTTCAGTGGGAAGGGGTGGGAAAGTGTTTTTTTTTTTTTTTTTTTTAAATGCATGGGGTCCCCCCTCCTAAGCAAAACCAGCCTCGGGCTCTTTGAGCCGGCCCTGGTTGAAAAAATATGGGGGAAAAAATGATAGGGGTTCCCCCATATTTAAACAACCAGCACCGGGCTCTGCGCCTGGTCCTGGTTCCAAAAATACGGGGGACAAAAAGCGTAGGGGTCCCCCGTATTTCTGAAACCAGCACCGGGCTCCACTAGCCAGATACATAATGCCTCAGCCAATCAGGGAACGCCACGTTGTAGCACCCTCCTGATCGGCTGTGTGCTCCTGTACTGTATGACAGGCGGCACACGGCAGTGTTACAATGTAGTGCCTATGCGCTCCATTGTAACCAATGGTGGGAACTTTGTGGTCAGCGGTTGACCGAAAGTAACCTCACCGCTAACCACAAAGTTCCCACCATTGGTTACAATGGAGCGCATAGGCTCAAAGAGCCCGAGGCTGGTTTTGCTTAGGAGGGGGGACCCCACGCAATTTTTTAATTGATTTTAACACTGATTTCTATTTTAATAAAGGTGCACAATGAAGCCCAGCACGGATCTCTCAGATCCGTCCGAGATTCATTGTATTAAAGTCGGCAGTGTTTTACAAGTCACTCACGTAAAACACTGCAAAAAAAAACGAATGACATCGACATCGGTAAATACGAAAATGCAGAATACGACAGCTTAGTAAATTAGTCGTAATAAATTCAAAAAGTTGCAACTTTACACTTTCGATGTCATTCGTGATTGAACTTTAACCTCAGTCGGGAAATTACGAATCTTAGTAAATATACCCCATGGTTAGGCAAATCAATGTGGCGGCGGGCCACACCACTTCAGGAGATTGGCCACGCCTTTAAACATAGGCCCTTACCACTGCATTCCCCCGGCGGGCCCTTTATGCCTCAGTCCAACACTGGTCACAATACACAGAATTGTGCCGTGAAACGTCATTTACATGCACATTTGTTGGCACATGTGTATGACAAGTGCACAACATTTAAATGTGCCCGTAATGTACAGGTGTGCTTAGACTACGAGCCTGTGAATGTGTGCCAGTCATGACATGTGTGCATGGTTTAGAAAGTGCTTCCTGAAATATAATGATACACGTGTGAAAGGGCTCAGTGAGCAGGTGCACTGCACACACCTGTGTCCTCGTGTCCGTCACATTCACTCACTGCACCTGGCTGACTCATCAAGCTTATGCATGTAGTGAGTAAGTCTTAGCAATGTCAGCAATGAATATCCATGTCTTTTATTAAATGCTAATAAGTAGTAACATCCATATACATTGCAGATGTGACTCAAAATCACACATATAGGAGAGAGGAGGAAGAGGCACATAGGATCAGGGGTTGGAGGCACAAGGTAGGGAGAGAGGCAGGGACGGATTATAGGCAGGGCGGATGGGGCAGTCACCCAGGGGTCACACCACATTGGGACACCCCACACTGTGGCAAACAATACCCTAACCCGGCCCACTCTGCTGGTAGCATCGCAGTCACTGATGCAGGAGTTTTCCCTTTTGTTTTGAGCTGGACACAGCTTTGTCTCCGTCTCTACAAGGGATGGACACGACTGACCACCAGAGCCCCGCCCCCTCACAGACATACTGTACAGTAATGTCACAATTTGCGGGTGTAATGGGAAGGGGGCAGGGCCTAATACTATGAAGTGCCTGCCACCATCAGAGACCTGGATGCAGTAATAGCAGGTAGTGTTCGCTCTCTCTCACTACCACCCCCTCTCTCTCTCTCTCTCTCTCTCTCTCTCTGCTCTCTCTTCCTGACACAATCTCTCTCACTCCCCCCTCTACCTCTCTCTCTCTGTTCTCTCTCTTCGACACCCCCTCTCTCTCTTCCCCTCTCTCTCTCTCCCTGACGCCCTATCTCTCGCTCCTGCCTCCCCCTCTCTCTCCCCTCTCTCTCTCCCTGACACCATCTTTCGCTCTCTCCTCTCTCCCCTCTCTCTCTTCCCTTTCTCTCTCTCACTGACACCATCTCTCACTCTCCCCTCTCTTTTTCTTTTACCCTTCTCTTTCTTGCTCCCCTGTCTCTCCCTGACAACCTCTCTCTCGCTCCCTTCCCTGTCCCTGACACCCTTTCTCTCCCTCTCTCCTTGACACTCTTTACTCCCTTCTCACTCTTCTCTCTCTCTCTCTAGCCCGACTCTCTCTTACGCTCCCCTATTTTTCTCGCTTTCATCAATATGTGCCCTCCCCCTCTATCTCTGACACCCTATATGTCTTCTAACACCCTATCAGTCTTGCTCACTCTCTCTCCCTAACACTCTCTCTCTCTCTCTCTCACACACTGACACCCTCTATCTTGCTCCTGTCTCTCCCCCTCTCTCTCACTGTCACCTACTCTCTCTCCCTGACATCCTCTCTCTCACTCCTGCCTCTCACCTTCTCTCTCTCCTCTCTCTCACTGACACCATCTCTATCACTCCTGCCTCCCCCTCTCATTCCTCTCTCTCTCTCTCTCTCTCTCTCTCTCTCTCTCTCTCCCCCTGACCCCATCTCTCGCTCCCCCCTCTCTTTTTCTCTCGCTCCCCTCTCTCTCTCCTTTCTCTTTCTTGCTCCCATCTCTCCCTGACATCCTCTCTCTCACTTCCCTCTCTCTCCCTGACACCCTTTCTTGCTTTGACACTCTATGCTCCCCTCTCTCTCCCCCTTCTCTCCCCCTCTGTCGCTCTCACAATCTCTCTCACCTTGACACCCTCTCTATTTCCCTTCTCTCTCCAACACCCTATATATCTCTCTCACTCCCCTCTCTTGCTCAGACTCCCTCTCTTTCTCCTCCCTCCCCCCTTCCTCACTTCCTTTTTCTCAACCTCTTTTTTACTCCCTTCTTTCTCCGACACCCTCTCTCTCTCTTTCTCTCCCTTGCACCTCTCTCTCTTTCTCCCTGACACCCTCTCTCACTTTTGCTTCCCCTAATAGAGAGAGGGCAACCCTATCTTCAATGCTGTAAGTCAGTGCAGTGTCCAAAGACAAGGTAAAAGGCAAAGTAGTGGCATCGGCGGGGACGAGGGAGTGGCATCAAATGTATAGGTGGGGGGCCCCTGCACCTTAGTTGCCCCAGGGCCCCCAATAGCCTTAATCCAGCCCTGGAGAGAGTTACTATAAGTTAAAACTTGTAGACAAAACAGACAAACACAAAGCGGCGAGTTTCCTGCGACATTGTAGTTACCGTGTGTAATAGAAAGTGAATAGTGGCAAACTCACCAGAAACTCACCACAACAGTTCTCACTGCGACACAACACGCTCTCCAGATGTTTCTAATGTTAAACATACAACTCCTGGATATAATAGGCAGCGAGTTGTAACCTCGTCATAAACTCACCAGAATAAGGGGTCTATTTACTAAGCCTCAGGTGGAGATAAAGTATACAAAGATAAAGTACCAGACAGCTAACCACCTCCTAACTGTCATTTTTCAAACCCAGCCTGTAACAATGTAGTTAGGAGGTGATTGGCTGGTACGTTATCGCCGGTCACTTTATCTCCACCTGAGGCTTAGTAAATAGACCCCTAAGGGGGACATTTACTAAGCAGTGATAAGAGTAGAGAAGTGCCCATGGCAACCAATCAGCACTGAAGTAACATCTATAATTTGCATACTATAAGCCGCTCATAACTTTATTGTGATTACATAAACCTTTTATTTAAGCTAGCTTATCACTAAATAAAACCACACCACACACTGAAATAAAGACACGGACACAGTAGCTGGAGTTAAAGGTCAGACGATGTTTATTAATCGCTGACCAACTCTTTAAACTAATAATTGAGGCCGAATTAGAATTGAATTGAATATATATTTAACTTTAGTTTGGAGGATGGCAAACAGAAAGTCGCTGCCAAACACCAGCACCCGTCACCTAGATGAAAACCACCAAACCAAGGAGGGAAGTACACATACCCCGCCTCCTTCCCGCATAACCCGCATTGTGCTGGCCTTACCCCTCTTTCTCTGGCAAACGTTCGGTTCCCGCAGGGGAACGTCTAAATGTCCAACCGCAAGAAAAGGACACACCTGCCGTCCTTCTAAAGAGGGAGCCCCACAATGACCACTTATGCCTGTGTGACAGCTGGTTGGCAGCGATTTCCCGCCAATCTGGCTTTCAATAGCCCACAGCAAGAACAAAAAACGTAAACGCATTCTGGGAGGGCGGGCGGGCATAAACTGAATGGCAAGAGGAAGTCTAGCAAAATGGCCACCCCCTATATACTAACCTAAGACCCTCCTCTTCATCTTGATGCACAACCCACTAATCCAATAGGAAAAACCAACCGGGAAAACTGATCTGCCTAGCAACTGCTTAGTCATTTAACAACCAATCACAAAAAGTTGATCGCTTATATGGCCTCAGGCTTATGCAGCCTTCAGCTTATCTAAGCCGCTCATAACTTTATTGTGATTACATAAACCTTTTATTTAAGCTAGCTTATCACTAAATAAAACCACACCACACACTGAAATAAAGACACGGACACAGCAGCTGGAGTTAAAGGTCAGACGATGTTTATTAATCGCTGACCAACTCTTTAAACTAATAATTGAGGCCGAATTTGAATTGAATTGAATATATATTTAACTTTAGTTTGGAGGATGGCAAACAGAAAACCGCTGCCAAACACCAGCACCCGTCACCTAGATGAAAACCACCAAACCAAGGAGGGGAGTACACATACCCCGCCTCCTTCCCGCATAACCCGCATTGTGCTGGCCTTACCCCTCTCTCTCTGGCAAACGTTCGGTTCCCGCAGGGGAACGTCTAAATGTCCAACCGCAAGAAAAGGACACACCTGCCGTCCTTCTAAAGAGGGAGCCCCACAATGACCACTTATGCCTGTGTGACAGCTGGTTGGCAGCGATTTCCCGCCACCAAGGTTTAAAACCGCCACCGCCATCCGCAAACCACAACATTAACCAAATAAGAAACTAACTAGCTCTAACGAAAAAGACCGAAAATATCCTCCAGAAAAAACTGCACTCCTTCCGGAGAAAGGTGAACCCCATCGTCTCTATAAAACTGCCTGTTCCGCAGCACCAGCAGAGGATGCTTAATTGCCACTCCGCCTATGGCCTTGACAAAAAGAGACACCGTCGAGTTCACCTTTTTGCGTGCTTTCTCCAGCGCCGAGAAACGCACCGCACCACGCCAATGGAAACGGGGCACCATTTCCGACCAGACAATGCATACCCCAGGCCAGTGACAACGTATCGCCACCACATCCGCCTTTATAGACAAAATCAAGTCTATGCCTTTAACTCGGCCCAGATCATTACCACCCAAATGAATGATAATACAACTGGGGCGACCCCAGCGGCGCTCCCGAGAAAAAAGGACGCGCAACAGATCACCCCATAACATGCCCCTAACACCTAACCATCTAAATTGCCTGGACCCAAAAATCTCAGTCGCCCTAGACGCCATGGGATGTTTCTCCGCCCAAAAAACATAGGAATGACCAACCATCCATATGTGGTCTCCAAAATTGATGACAGCTGTAAAAGAAAATATCCTAATGTCAGATTATGCACATAATCTGTAACTTAAACACAACGTAACCAATTAAACCCAAGTGAAGGAGAAAACTCAAAAAACCTCCCGTGGACCTTGGTAGAACAGCCAATTGAAATTAGGCCCCCTCGGAGGAAAAATTTTAAAAATTCGCTTCACACCCTCGATTCCTGAACGGTAAGCGTTCAAAAACCGACGAGTAAACACGTTTTTGGGTTAGCGCAACAGGCGCACTTATAACTTATCTATACGGACATAGGACTTATAGGAGGCCGACTTCCAGCGACCCAACTCCCGAATAGCCGCCGGTGATGAACCGGCGGCCGCCGCATGGGTAGCCGCCCCAATCCGAAAGGAATGAGTACCGAAGTCCGCCTCCTGCAAGCCCAACGCCGTCAAACAGTTCTTGAACACCGATGAGAACTGAAACTTTGTCAGAGGGTCCGACTGCGCGTGCACCAACAACTGGTTGCCCCCCGGAGGTCTTAACCGCACATACTCTTGCGTCAACCGCAGCGGGCAAACGCCCATACCTCCCTGAGCCTCCAAGGACAACCAGCGACCCCGACCTGTTTGATCTGTCTTGGATCGCACAATCCTACAGAGCAACAGGCCCTCCTGCAAGCGCACATTCTCGTAGAGCAGACCCGATTCCCGGGACGCCTTGCTGCTCGCCACTAACTCGCTCACCCGAAAAGCCCCAAAAAAGGCCAGGGCATAAGCGCTACTAAACAATGCCACCTCAAATTCCGAGGACACAATCTGAGGTAGCACACGCAGCAATTCTGCTAGCAGCTGCAACGTTATAGGCCTACGTGAATCCGCAGGCGCCGGGTGCAACCTAGCCCAGCCTTTCAGCGCTCTGGAAAGGACAAACGACCCCGTGGGGTCCGCCGTCCCGTGGAGTCGCGAGTGAAAGGCGATGCCCGCAAGGGCAGTAGCCATGGCCGCTTTTGACCTACCGTTTTGGTAATGCTCCCAAACAAAGGTCAACAGGGCGTCGGCCGAGGACTCACCTGCTACCCCGTACCTACTCTGAAAGGCTGACCAATCCCGCCATGCAGCATCATACGCTCGTAGCGTGGAGGGAGCCAGTGCACACCTGGCTAATGCCGTTAAACCGCTTCGACCATCTGCCAGACAGAAGGTGGGCACTGTAACCCCTCTGCCTCCGCTCCCGGAACCAACGTCCTGAATTTGTCAAACTGGAACCGGGACAATGCATCCACAATTCCATTGTCAACTCCAGGAACGTGGCGAGCCCTAAAATTAATATTGCGCTGCAAACAAACCAACACTAAATGCCTTAGCAGTCGCAGCGCCTGCGGAGAGGAGGAACGCTGATTATTAATCGCATGCACTACCCCCAAGTTGTCGCAAAGAAACAAAATGTCCCTATTTGCGAACCGTCCGGCCCATAACTCAAGCGCCACTAAGATCGGGAACAATTCCAGCAAAAGCAGGTTCTTGGTAAACCCACGCGTTACCCAAGATGCCGGCCAGGCCGCAGCGCACCATGCGCCAGCGAAGAACGCGCCAAACCCTAGACTGCCGGAAGCATCCGTGAACAATTGCAGCTGCTTACTGGAACAACAAGGAGCGGGCCACAAAACTTCCCTGTTGAAGGACACCAGGAACGAGACCCAAATCCGCAAATCATCCTTGATCTCGCGGGAAAGGTACACGGAGTGATTCTGCTGAACCGTCCCCGCGGTGGCCCGCTCGAGTTTGCGACAGAAAATCCTACCCATGGGGATAATCCGACACGCAAAATTGAGAGAACCAAGCAAGGACTGCACCTGCTTAAGCCGAACCCTGCGTTTTCCTAAACAGTCTGTAATCAAACCCAATAGTTTCCGCACCTTATCCTCGGGCAAGCGACAGCACCCCCCTACCGTGTCAATTTCGATACCTAAATAGCTAAGACAAGTGCAAGGACCCTCGCACTTATCCTGCGCAACCGGTACCCCTAAAGCGCAGAATAACGACCTGGCCACCGAGAGAATATCCCCACAGACCGAACTGTCCCCGGGCCCTACAAAAAGAAAATCATCCAGGTAGTGAGCCACCCCCATCTGCCCGGAGGCGGTCTGGACGCACCAGTGTAAAAATGTGCTAAAGCACTCAAAGTAGGCGCAGGAGACAGAGCAACCCATGGGGAGACACCGATCGACGTAGAATTCGCCCCCTATTTTGAAACCCAGAAACTGCAGGGAATCTGGGTTTAGCGGGAGTAGCCGAAAGGCCGACTCCACGTCCAATTTTGCCAACAGACTCCCCGGACCACAATCCCGCACTAAGCGCAGCGCGTCGTCAAACGACTGATATCGCACTCTGCACTGGGCTTCCGGGATAGCGTCGTTGACCGACAACCCCGGCGGGTGCGACAAGTGCTGTATCAAACGAAACTTACCTATGGCCTTCTTGGGCACTACCCCTACTGGGGAAATGCACAAGGAGGGCAACGGGGAAAGGGCGTAGGGCCCAGCCATGCGCCCCAGCCCAATCTCCCCGTCAAACTTCCGCCGGACTTCCTGCGGGAATTCCCGAGCCGATCTCAAATTCTGGCGTGCAACCACATAGACCGAATCCGGAATTGGCAAACGAAAACCGTGCTGAAAGCCCTCCAAGAGAAACGATGCCGCCGACTCATCGGGGTACAAGGTAAGCCAGCGCTGCAACTCGGGAACTATAATCGGGGAGAAGGCCTTACTTGCCAACTCCACCGGCCTCGGTGGAAGCGGCAAGCTTACTGCCTGTCGCCGCGGTGCATTCCTTGGCCGGGTGACTAGCTCCGCACAACCTACATGAGTGGCGAAAACGACAACTCGTTCCTTTGACGCATTTGCCGTCGTTGTAGGCAAAGCACTTGCCTTTCCCCGTCAATCGGGAAGCCACCGCCCCGGCCGCCCCGGGCTTCTTGGCCGTGACGTCCGGGGTGGGTTTGACCTGCTGCGTGACCTCCAACCACACCTCAACATCCTTAAAACCCGCGGGCAGGATGGGGTTGCCATCCTGATTGCGACGAAACTTCTCGTCGTAATCCCGCCACACGGAACCCTTGGATTTTAAGCACATATCGTGTACTAAAAACAAATATTTCACCAAGTTGGCATACTCCGCGGGACGCGATTCCGTGTAGCAAGCCATGAACACCAAAAAACCACGCAGCCACTGGTGAAAATTGCGAAACGCATTTTCCCCAATACCACCCGGCTTCTTGGCTGCGTCAAAACCTTGCCGCATTTCCTCCGTAAGGGTGAATATGTCTACATACTTCCCCTTACGGATTTTTTCCCGCATGCGCTTACGAACCCCCCTTGTAACTGCCGTGTTGGCGCAATGTACCATCTCGCCGTAACGGGGGGGGGTCAGAGGGGACCACCTGCGCAGGAGCGGCCACCTTATGCACCTCCTTGGCCATTCGCCGCGCGATGAGCCTAGCTAATTTACGCGGGCGCCGCGGAGAGCCGGATGATACGCTGCTAGAAGACGAGGAACTACAAGTTGAAACGTGTAAAGGAATGTTTAGCTCACCGGAGTTTGAAGGACCCGGAACCGCGTCGTCCGCTGCACCCGCCTCCGCTGATGGCCGTACCTCCACGTTCGCAGTCGCGCTCGTCCGCGACCTTCGCCTCGTGACGGGCGTAGCCCCTGAATTAGACGGGACCTGCGAGGGAGAAAAAGAGGGGACAACAGGCACAGGGGGAACCAAAACATCATTAACAATTGGCCGCAATTGCGGAGGCGGAGAGCCCGCCCCTCCGCTCCGCGGCGGATGGCCGCCCGGCAGTTGCAGGGAGGGGGCCCCCGCCGAGGTGTACCCGATCGACTGCGTAAAGGCCGACCCGCTCGCTGCACCAAAACTCGCGGGGTAAGCCGGCCGCCACGCCGTATGCGGCGGGCAGACGCCTGCCCCCGCCCATCCGTATGACGCCGGAAGGAACTGAGGGGGCGCCGGGAGAGGGGGCCAACTCTGTGCCACCTGATACCCACCGCCCGGTGCCTGTCCTGACTGCAGGCCCGCAAAGGCCGGCAAGGGCACCGCGACTCGGGGGCCACCGACCGACCACGTGGACTGCACGCCGGCGCCCGCGCTGGACCCGTGCGGGGAAAATTGTGTGCCGGACACCGTCATGAAGCCCATGGAAGGCATGCTGGCGGCTAAGGGGAATGCTGGAGCCGGAGGCCACGCAAAACCCCCGGGGAAGGACTGGCTCCCCGCGAAGCCTTGCTGCGCTGCTACCGAAAGCGCCCCGCCGGGCGTCATATAAGCCGCCGAGACGGACGTCTGTGTGGACCCAAACTGAAAAGGACCGGGAAGGGCGTGGAGAGGGGTTTGAAAACCGACAAGCGGGGGCGCAGTTAATGGCGGCGGGGCGGCTGACGCCCAGGAGGAGCCCGAGCAGGCCCCCGAGGCCGGGGGGAAACCCTGCCATGTGACTGCCGCCGGGGCGGGTGTGGCGGCAGCCGCTGCCACGTCCCCCGCCCCAGCCACACTAGGCCCAAACGGCCCCACATTATTTAAAATGACCTGAGGTGTGCTAATCCCCTCGCTGGAGGGGGGTAGTATGGGGCCCTGTGTTGTCCCGGGGACAGCGGGAGCCGCTACCCGCTGTCCTGGGCTCATATCCCCCAGCTGAATATTGACCCCCCCCTCGCCCCCCGCAGCTCTGCCGCGGCCGTCCGGCACAGCTTGTGCCCCCAGGACGCCGCCGAGAGCCGACCGCGGGGATGGAGGAGGAGGGCCGGAGGCACTACTGGAAGGAGGGTGAGTAGATGGTTCGCCCGCGGGAGGCGCCGGGGAGCGCGGCCCAGCCGGACCGCGCGCACCCGCGCCACGTGCAGAGCGGCCGCTGGCCGCCGGAGGAGGAGTACTGAAGGCGCCCGAGGCAGGAGGGAGGGGAGAGGCCCGTCCCGCTGCGAGCGCCGGGGCGCGCGGCCCGGCCGAGCCGCGCGCATCGGCACCACGTGACGAGCGGCCGCTGGCCGCCCGTCTCCGTGCGGCAGGGGAGCGGGCTGTGACTGCCCGCCCCCGCCGCCTGTCTGCAGCAGGGGAAAGGCCTCTCTGGGGCGCAATGCTCGGGGAGCGGGAGCGGAAGGCGCTCCCCGCATCCACGAGGCGCCGGGGGGGGGGAGCTGATCGTCTGGGACGGGTCATGGCAGAGGGAGGGAGACGTCGGCAAAAGGGCAACAAGCTGCACCGCACAGAGAAGGGGCAATAGTATGATATATAATGCCCAGTGAAGGCAAATGCAATGTCACCAAATTATGCAAGTAGCACAAGCAATAGTATACTTATCGTTCCTGGGCATAAACTGAATGGCAAGAGGAAGTCTAGCAAAATGGCCACCCCCTATATACTAACCTAAGACCCTCCTCTTCATCTTGATGCACAACCCACTAATCCAATAGGAAAAACCAACCGGGAAAACTGATCTGCCTAGCAACTGCTTAGTCATTTAACAACCAATCACAAAAAGTTGATCGCTTATATGGCCTCAGGCTTATGCAGCCTTCAGCTTATCTAAAATGATACAGAGCTGCTGATTGGTTGATGGGGAAACTTCTCCTCTGGCTCACTTCTCCACTCTTATCACTGCTTAGTAAATGTCCCCCTGAGTCGCCAAACAACAGACTGACCCCAGGCCAGCAAGACTGATAAAATCTGACATTTGGGTCCTATTAGCTCAGATACTATGACCAGGATGTAATGGGAGCCGATAATGGCAAAATATCTGTTGTGTGAGGCTATTGCCACAAACATCAGGCATTTTGCAAAGTCGGCTAATGTAATAGCGGTCGCAAAGCGGCTTTTTCAGAAGCTTTTTGGCTCTAAAGCAGAGGGCCCAATAAAAAATCAGATCCATATGTTTTGCCTGGGTAAAGTATACAACGGCCAATGTTATGAAGTCCGATATAGCAAGTCGAACACACAGCTCAAACTCTCAAAGAATTTGGAGGTGGGGTTTTTTTGGCCGAATTTGTTATGAAAATGTTAGTAATCAATTATAAGTCACTTTTCAAGCACATTTACAATAAATAAACACTTTTCAATACATTTTGACAGTATAAAAAAAAAAAAAAAAAAAACCTTAGATCGGTAAAAATGCTCCACATACTATACTGTAATTTTTACCTTATTTTCCCTGGGAAATGTGTATTAGAGTCATATAAATGTACTAAGGGCCTAAATCAGACTGGATCATGCAGCGGCAGCGATGGCAGTCTGAAGCCCTTTGCGTAGTTCGCACGTGCACCACGGGAGCCCAGTGAGAAGCTAAAAGCATCTCAGGGCTGCAATTGGCGGTCACGGGGCGTGCCAATGGCGTTAGAACGTCATTGGGCTTGGTACGGTCCGGAAAACACAGGCGTGTCCGGACCATACCACGGCGGCTGCGTGACGTCACATGCAGCCGCTGTGACCCGGGACATGGTGAGTATGCCGCCTGCCAGTGCACAGGATCTGCGCTTTTGCACCCGTGCGGGAGGGGGGGGGGCAGATCCAGACATGTGGGGCGGAGTAGCCCTGTGCTGGTCCCCCCCCCCCCACACACACACATGTCTGAGAAACTGATCGTAGAGGTGTGAAATTAAGCACATCTACGATCAGATCTGAATTACCCCTTAAATCGCACAAACTGTTCAAGCTTAGTCCAATGATATGTGACATGCCTATATTCTTTGTATCATTTCCAAATACTCCATGAACTGTACTTTTTTTGTTTTTTTTTTGTTTTTTTGTTGGGGGGGGATTAAACACACAAATGCATTATAGATCCAAATGAAAGTCACACAAGCAGCTTATTCTGATTTAAATGATATGCGGCATGGCTATATTCAGTGTGTAATTGCGACTGTGTCTAATTGTTACAGTGTTTGGCTGGAATACATTGTAGCATAACATTTTGTATGCAGATACAGTTGATATTATACACATAATATAGGTAAGCTGCAGTGGCAAACGCAGGATTTCTAGAAGGGGTTTCCAAATTGAATCCACAATCTCCCTCTCTGCGGAACATGGAATACAGTATTAATATTTACCAGTAAAGAGGATCTATAGTATAGGCCATATCAAACATGTTTAAATAATATAAATAAGTGGTCAGAAAAAGGATAAACATACTGTAATAAATAAATAAATAAATACGCAAACATAATAGAACCAGCACTGCACTTTCTAAGCACACATTCTCCCACCTCATGGCATACCTCCCAACTTTTGGGTGTAAGCAGGCGGGACTCTCGCGCGTCGACCCGGAAAGGGGGCGTGGCCTCGTTCGTGATGGGCGTGGCCTCGCCAAACGGCCCGGTTTTTTGCCTTTTGGGGGCGTGCCCAGCGCTCCCCGAGCAGCTGGGCAGCCCCCGCTCCCCTCCTAGCTCTGAATACATGCCGTGCGCGTGCGCACAGCATGTATTCAGTGATCACCGGCTGCTTTGCAGAGCAGAGCAGCGGGTGATCAAAGCCTCCCCCCAACTGCCCCCCCACCCGCGGGACACTGCTGCCCGCGGGTGGGACAGCGGGACAGGGTCCGAATATCGGGACTGTCCCGCTGAAAGCGGGACAGTTAGGAGGTATGTCATGGTAAGGCTCCTGTCTCTTCTTTCTGGCAGCTACTCTCTGTCCAGTGCACTGATTGAGGGCTCAGATTCACATACACAGCAAAGTTGGTAGAAGCAGCTACTACCACTTGGCATGTTCAGCAGCTCTGCTCTGTCCCTTAAATTGCATGATGTGTTTGCAGCTTTAGTAATCCTATTATATTATATACCATTGATATTATAAATTGAGCCACTTGCCAAGAGGAGTGGGGTTTCCAGGCAACTGGAACCCCCCCCTGCCTTTGCCTATGTGCTTCATATCATTTCAAACAGCAGGAGCTGCTTGTGCATTCTATTAACATCATTGTGTTTCTAAAATGAAGCGGTGTGAGTAGGACGCAGAAGCAGCTCCTGCTGTTTAAAATGATAGGCAGTACGCCTATATTATGTGTGTAATAGCGGCTGTATCTGCATACAAAATGTTATGATACAAAATCATACAATGTATTCCAGCCAAACACTGTAACGTAATTAGAGACAGTCATAATTACACACTGAATATAGCCATGCCGCATATAATTTAAATCAGCATAACCTGCTTGTGCGTCCTGGAGGACTGGGGGTTATTTAGATTGTATGATGCTTTAACCACTTAACTGATGATTAATTTAGCAAAAAAAGCTCCGAAATTGTCGGATGTTTTTATGAGTGAATTAGGTGAAGAACATGAATTTAACCTTATCCCAAATGAGTTTAGTTAAAAAAAATAAAAAATAAAAAAATGTTGAATTTTTTTTAAAAATGGTTTCCCCCAAACATCGAAACATCGATTGGGAACATCGCGACCATCGCGGTTTTAATTTTCAAAGCCGAGACAGCCTCGAGGTATGCAGGGGGGGTCTGGGGGCAGCTAGGGAGGGTTTATTTACACTCCCCAGTGGCTGCCATTGTCTGCAGCCGCTGGAGGGGACAGATCCTGCCGTGCTGACTGATCAGCAGTGATCGGCAGCACGGCAGACACGGGGAGAGTGCAGGGAGGCAGAGAATCTTCCGGTCCCTCTGACAGCAGCAGCGGAGGGAAGTTCCTCTACCCTGCCGCTGCTAACACTCTCTGACTGGTCGCATCCCGTGCGACCAGGTCAGATAGAGCACTTGCAGGCATGGTCGCATCTGATGCCACCATGCCAGGCAAGTGGTTACTCATGGGACTTTTGGGGGACAATGGGTGACTCTCTCTGACACTGTGGTCCTCCTATACTAAAAGACACATTTCAGTTGGTCCGTAAATATCGGACATTTTCTAGTGTAAATACCACGACATTTCGGATCCGAGGCACTAAAGACGGGGAATACACGCACGCCATTACATTGCCGGAGTTCTGGGAAATAGACGCACATTTGTAATGTCTGATGTGAGGCGTTAATTTCCCAGGCGGTATGATCGGCCCCCATTACATCCCGGCCAATAAGTGGCTTATTTAAATTTATAGAAAGGCTAAAATCTATAGTTGTACATCCCAGTGACGAGCAGTAGGGTGAGGCAGAGGATTTCCTGTCATACTAACGTTTAAACCAGAGTTTTGACTGTATAAAGTATATGATAACTACAAAGAATATAATGCCCACATGTATATACTGCTGCACCTGTGTATAATGCCCACATGTATATACTGCTACACCTGTGTATAATGTCCACATGTGTATACTGCTGCACCTGTGTATAATGCCCACATGTATATACTGCTGCACCTGTGTATAATACCCATATGTATATACTGCTGCACCTGCGTATAATGCCCACATGTGTATACTGCTACACCTGTGTATAATGCCCATATGTGTATACTGCTGCACCTGTGTATAATGCCCACATGTGTATACTGCTGCACCTGTGTATAATGCCCACATGTATATACTGCTGCACCTGTGTATAATGCCCACATGTATATACTGCTGCACCTGTGTATAATGCCCACATGTATATACTGCTGCACCTGTGTATAATGCGTATACTGCTGCACCTGTGTATAATGCCCACATGTATATACTGCTGCACCTGTGTATAATGCCCACATGTATATACTGCTGCACCTGTGTATAATGCCCACATGTGTATACTGCTGCACCTGTGTATAATGCCCACATGTATATACTGCTGCACCTGTGTATAATACCCACATGTATATACTGCTGCACTTGTGTATAATGCCCACATGTATATACCACTGCACCTGTATATAATGCCCACATGAATACACTGCTGCACCTGTGTATAATGCCCACATGTATATACTGCTGCACCTGTGTATAATGCCCACATGTATATACTGCTGCACTTGTGTATAATGCCCACATATGTATATACTGCTGCACCTGTGTATAATACCCACATGTATATACCGCTGCACTTGTGTATAATACCCACATGTATATACTGCCCCACCTGTGTATAATGCCCTCATGTATATACTGCCGCACCTGTTTACAATATCCACATGTATATACTGCTGCACCTGTTTATAATGCCCACATGTATATACTGCTGCACCTGTGTATAATGCCCACATGTATATACTGCTGCACCTGTGTATAATGCCCACATGTATATACTGCTGCACCTGTGTATAATGCCCACATGTATATACTGCTGCACCTGTGTATAATGTCCACATGTATATACAGCTGCACCTGTGTATAATGCTCACATGTACATACTGCTGCAACTGTGTATAATGCTCACATGTACATACTGCTGCACCTGTGTATAATGCTCACATGTATATACTGCTGCACCTGTGTATAATGCCCACATGTATATACACATGCACCCTTTGACTACTAGCCAGAGCCTCCTCAGCCATTTACCTCACCGCACGTCCCTGGTATATCCTCTCTTCATGTAAAGTGCTATCTTCAATCATTATCAAAGTTCTCTACACGGTTCTATATGTTTTTTTAGAAATTAAAGAATAAAAAATTTGATTGTACAATTTAATGTTTAATGAAATGAAAATGTAATATCAAAAAATATATATATTTAAATCTCCTCCATAATGCTTCACCTATCGCTTTCCCAAAGCTCTCAAAGTTAAATATGCAGAAAGGGTTAATGAGGTCAGAGTCATGTGACTCTCTACAGTGCCGCAGCAGCTTCAACATCTTCTCTTTTTTGCTTCTCACATTTGCATATTTATCATAAACACTTTATTAAAATCAATAATGTATTTCTCCGGCTGGTGGGACCTGACTGCCAGCAGCCGCGATTTCACGCTCATCAATTCCTTATCCCTGACATCTATTTTTACATATCCACCGTCGCTGGCGAACACATACGTCATCTTCCCTTCAGACAGCAATATATCATTTGCATTAAGTATCATTAGTAGAAGGTGCTAAGAAAGTGTTCATGTACCCAGGAGGGGGTCAGCCGGGTGGGAGATTGTCGCATCAGCCAGGGCGCTGTTCAGGGGACACTGACAAATAGTTTTAGGGTCACTTTATTTCTTTTTTTTCTGAGCTTGGTCTTCGGGCCTGATTCAGGCTGGATTGCACATTCTGCTAAGTAGCAGAATGTGCAATCCATGTGATCGCATGCTGGGGGCCGCCCATCGCAGGGCAAGGCCATCCGGCATGCTGACCGCCGCTCCCCCTCCCCCCTCGATCAAGCAGAAATTGCGATTGCATCACAATTTCTGCTTGATCATAGAAATTAGGGTTTCTGACCGCGACGGCTGCGTATGTCATGACGCAGCCGACCCGATCACGCCCCCATTCATGCTGCCACGCGCCATGTTTTGATGCTATGCCCCTGCAACATTTGACTTGGAAAGAGAGCGTTGGCGCCCCCCCCCCCCCCCCACACACACACACACACACACACGCACACCGTAAACACCTCTGCCTGATTGACAGGCAGAGGCGTTCGCGTTTTCTGCGGGACCCCACAGAAAATGTTGGCGCATGAGCAGGATAGGTGCTGGGCACAGGGGAAAGTCTCTGTAATTTCCAAACATAAACCCCCCGAGCAGGAGGCAACTTCTTCTGCTTGTGTCTGTACTGTAGCTAAGTAAGTACTCTTATTTCATATCACTAATTTCATCACACACACACACACACACACACACACACACACACACACACACACACTCATGCATACTTACACACAATGCTGCTGCAGAAGACTCGCTCCCGTGGCTGGATGAAGAAGAGAGAGAGATGAGAGAAAGAGAGAGAGAGGGTGTCAGGGTAAGAGAGGAAAGAGAGAGAGAGAGAGAGAGGGGGTGTCTGGGTAAGAGAGGAGAGAGAGAGGGTGTCAGGGTAAGAGAGGAGAGAGAGAGAGGGTGTCTGGGTAAGAGAGGAGAGAGAGAGGGTGTCAGGGTAAGAGAGGAGAGAGAGAGAGAAGGTTTCAGGGTAAGAGAGGAGAGAGAGAGGGTGTCAGGGTAAAAGAGAAGAGAGAGAGGGTGTCAGAGTAAGAGATAAGGATAGAGAGTTTCAGGGTGAGAGACAGGAAGAGAGAGAGACGGGGTGTGAGGTATAGAGGGGAGCGAAAGAGAGGGTGACAGTGAGAGGAAGAGGGGACAGGGAAGGGGAGAGTGTCAGAGAGAAAGAGGGGCGGGTGGAGAGGGGGTGTGGGTAGAAATAAGAAAGAGACAGATTGAGGCAGAGATGAGACTGAGGACAGTGGTGATACAGAAATGGGGTACCGGAAGAGACATGAGAGAGAGATAGCGTGAGAAAGACAAAGATAAAAGAGTGAAAGATGGGGGTGAGACAAGAGACAGAGTGTAGTGATGTAATAGGGGGCTTCCTCCGAGGTCATACCCCCTGGGGTGGGGGGGGGGGGGTCTGTTAGCTGCACTGGATGTCACTGACCCCATTGAGACAGGGGGGATAGTAATAAGAGACATATGCACTTCTGCAATATCAGACACTGTAACTAGCCACCTGGTGCATGACAGGTCCAAACTACTGTACTAGTATATATAATCAGGAAAAAATACTTTCTTTTAATAAAAAGCCTTCAACTGACGTCTACAGCGGTTCTGCTTCAGACAGCGCTGGACCCGTAGTACACGTGCGCTGTATGGGTCCGGCGCAATGTACCAAACATTGCTGCATTGTGTCCTTCTACAGATAGCAACCAGACCTGAATCACCAACCCAAGTATGCACAACTTATATCACAATATAGGAAAGAAACCCCTAGGTGGCAGTATAGCACTGTGAAATGGAATCCAGCAATGTAGAAAACATGTATTTGGTTCATTATAATCAAGAAAACTGATTACACTCCAATTTAAATGCAGTATATAAGGTTTTACTACTTAAGTAAAAGTAATTATCGGTCCGACCCACTAAGGGGTCTGTACCACTATTGCGGCTGTCTTCACATTTGTCTTAGAATGTTGGTAGGCGTGTCCCATTCACCACTGGTCTGCGCAGTACTGGGCACTGCTGCGTGGCACTGCATATATGATTTTACAGGAGGAGAGGGGTTAGAGGTGATTTAGAGTTTATGAAGGGCAAGACCTTGGGCGCAGCCCCCCCCCCCTTCCATAGCGACATGTCCACACACCCCCTACGTCCCTGACAGAAAGAAGACACAAGTTGGGCGATATGATATGACTTACAATGAAGCACAAAACGTTCACTTGTGTAACCTAAGAAAAGAAAAACTTACCAGCAGAGAAATTAGCGCACCTCACAGTCATTAATTGGTCTGGTCATGTAGGCATTGAGAGGTGTCTATAATGGGTGCACATGGGCCCATGGGTCCGGAGGGTCCTACACAGCAAACCCTGCACACATGTTTGACTACTTACCTCACCAGAGTCCCGCACTGGTGCTACAGCAGCAACTGAAATCACCCGGAAAATTGTGCGGCAGCCATTTTCCTGGTGATTTGTGAATACACAGTAGAGATTAGTCACAGGGAATATGAAGGGTGCCATGTTCCTGGAGACCTGCGCACGTGCAGTACACCCGGGCACAATGCCAAAGTCTATTGCGTCGCAGAGAGCGGTGGGTCTGCACGGAGTTTGCACACGGGCCCCCCTTCTCTTAAACCGCTCCTGCATGTAAGGGAAACCACCCAATAGTGAAGGAATGACATATCCTCCCTGATAGTACATAAAGCAGTTATGTAACCTGATGCTGCGGACTCCGTGTCTCATGGGAGAACGTTCTCATATGTACTGCTACAGTGTGTTTTATAGTAAGATAACTGAAGCAGGTATTGTGTAATTTACATGAAATTATTCAGATGGGTCTAGGTGGGACCTCGGTATCTTCCTGGTGTCCTCATACCACAAGCAGGGCCGGATTAAGGGCCACATGGGCTTGGAGCTGAAAATATTCAAGGTCCTATTGTAAGAAATGGGAGAGGTGTGATCAGTGCTATGTGGGTGTGGCCAGAGCCATGTGGGAGTGTACACCCCACACTATCAGCTCCAATGTCTCCCTAAATATGTAAAAATAGAATAAATAGAAATGCAAACTTAATAGTTAAGATTTATGGCCTACCATGTGGCCAGCTGGTGGTTAGTGATCATCATGCTGCCATGATGATGGGCCTATTTTTATGTGAAGGCCTGGAGCTGTAGCTCCATCCGCCCCATTGTTAATCTGGCCCTGACAACAAGGTCAGCCTGGGCTACGTACCTGTGCTATTTGAGTGTTTGCTGGCGACTCATATAAGTTGTGCTCTGTGTTATGTAGACAAACGTTATGTAGGCAAACGCAGGATTTAGTGAGGGGGGTTTCCGTGTGGTTGTATGTGTGTGTGTGTGTGTGTGTGTGTGTGTGTGTGTGTGTGTGTGTGTGTGTGTGTGTGTGTGTGTGTGTATGTATGTACAATATGTATGTGTGTGTGCATATACGTGTATAAATAAAAAAAAAAAAAAAATATATATATATATCGTACCTACAGCATATATATATATATATATATATATATATGTATATGACAAAAAGTAGGCACTCACTGTTGAAGTTGCTCAATACTGAGGTGCCCTTCTTATATGTAATAGGTGCAATGATTCCCTGGGTGGAGACTGGCATGGCATAGTATACCGACGTTTCAGCGCCACACAAGGCGTTTTATTTTTCATGCCTACAGTAAAGCACCTTGAAAAAACTGCCCTGTGCGGCGTTGAAACGTAGGTACACTATACCTTTTGTGCTTTAATACATTAATTTACTCACAGAGACCGCTGAGTGCCGCCTGGTTTCTACTGCACGGAGGGGGGCATGCCAGTCTCCACCCAGGGAACCATTGCACCATATGCACACAGACACACACACACATATACACAAACACACACACATATATACACAAGCACATACACACACAATCACATACACACCATACTTACCTACATTGTAAGTCTCCTCTCCGGGAGAAGCCCGGAGAGGAGACGCAGCAGGTGTCTTCGGGGGGCGGGGCCGGACTGTGACATTACTAAGCCCCGCCCCTGCATCGGGAAATGCTGCGATTCGCGGGTCCGCGGGAAGGGGGCAGGGCTAAAATGACGCGATTTGCGTCATTTTAACCCCTTCTCCACCCGACGGACCCGTAGGTTATCTCCATCCTGCTCGCATCACTAAGATGCGAGCAGGATGCGGGAGACCTGCCCACTCTTCCGGGGGTGCGGGGGGCAACCCCAAAAAACGGGATCCTCCCGCAGCTTCCGGGAGAGTAGGTAAGTGTGATACACACATACATAAATTACTACAAATATACACACAGTTACAGTATATGCATACTGTTCCACCAGGCGCTGGCAGCAGTGTGAGGATGGAGGGAGCTGCTGTGGCTGAGCATGTGCAGCTAGTAGCTCCCCCTTCACCTCTCCGGACAGTCTATAGTAGAGAGCTATGGCAGCTCTGTGTTGCTGCAGCAGTGCAGCGGCTCCGCGGTCGCGGCTTTTAACTGAGATGGAGACAGCTGTGTCTTCGTCTCAAGAACAGAAGATTCAGCTCATAAGGGGGGGGGGGGTTCCAGGTACTTGGAAACCCCCCTGCGTGTGCCACTGCCCATGCTTGCTGCAATCACGTCACGAATCATTGAACATTCAGGGCCATCTTAACAGCCGTGTAGGCCCCCGGGGCAAAGCAATGCACTCTGGTCCCAACCCCCAGAGGCTGTTCTGCTATTTTGGAGTAATGATAGTCAAAAATGACTGTGATCAGATCGAAAATCTATATTGTTTTGTTCTCTTATCCTAGACTTATAAAATTAATGAAAGTCATAATTGAAGAGAGCTCTCTTTGTTTCATGATACTAATTATTGGTGTAACATATGTGATAGCCGGGCAGCGCCAGGCCACTCAGTCATTTTAAAGCATTGCACGCCAGGCCATCTCATCACAAACAGCAAGTAGTTTATTTAAAGTTCAGACAGGGTTATCATGACAATAACATTTAATTTCTTGTTCTTCTCTCTCCAGCACAATATTCATATGGGTTACATCAGGTTAGCATTTCCTTCCATTCGCTTCACTGGCAATAACAATAATGGTACAGCGTTACAGTACATACCGACGCAGTCTTTGGGAATCAGTAGTGCAGCGTCCGCAAACTGAGATTTATTTCGGTGCGCTCTCCCTTATTCCCTGGGGGCTCTATCTAAACGGGATCTCTTATGTACTCATCACTGGGGGCCTTCTGCCACACGTGGTTTCCTACCACTCACCCAGGTAGTCCTCTCCCGAAGACTCACACCTCCTGTCCTGATTCTAGGGTACCCCTGAAGGTGGGGATTCCCTTTGTTTCTTCCACTGATTGCTCATGCTGTTGCTGCTCTCACACTGCAAACCTGCATATCTGTTGCTCTTCCTAGCAGCACCTACATGCTGTTCCATAATGCCAGGGGCTGTGGAGTACCATGCCTGTTCCACAGCCCTAGAATGGGGTGTTATCCCTGGTCACTTAGCCTGTGTCTTCCATCCTCAGTCCTCAGCTCACACTGAACTCTAGCCTGTGCTTTGTTCCTTGTCCTAAAAACACCCTACACTTCCTGTCCTGCTTCTAGAGTACCCCTGAAGGTGGGGATCCCCTTTGTTCCTGGTTCCTTTGTTTGTTCTCACTTTCAGTCCTAACCCCCTACATGTGGCAGGGTCTGCCAGAACTGGTTTAACTGGTATTGGGGCCATAAACTCCCTGGTAAGAATAAAATGGCTTTTGGAACTTTCCAATACAGTATCTCTTGTTTCCTAACATTGCAGTATGCCACACATATACCGTATTTACTGTATATAAATCATCATGGGAAGGAACACTGGGAGTTACCTATTTAATAACTTTTTAATGGATTATGATTTTTGGTCGCTCTGAAATTTTAAATAGCAATAAAAGTTTTATCCTCCATATAGTCCTTTATTCATTTCTCATACGTTCTAGAGGATGCTGGGGACGACATCAAGACCATGGGGTATAGATGGGATCCGCAGGAGACATGGGCACTCTAAAGACTTTTCATTGGGTGTGAACTGGCTCCTCCCTCTATGCCCTTCCTCCAGACCTCAGTTTTAGAAATGTGCCCAGGCAGACTGGATGCACTCCAGAGGAGCTCTACTGAGTTTCTCTGAAAAGACTTATGTTAGGTTTTTTATTTTCAGGAAGATCTGCTGGCATCAGACTCCCTGCTTCGTGGGACTGAGGGGGCAGAATTAGGAACCAACTTCCTAAAGAGTTTCATGGCTCTGCTTCTGGCTGACAGGACACCATTAGCTCCTGAAGGGAACTGAACGCTAGTCGTGCCTAGATGCTCACTCCCACAGCACACCGTCACCCCCCTCACAGAGCCAGAACTCAGTAGACAGGTGAGTGTTAGAAGACAGATCTTCAATCAAGAAAGTGACGGCTAAAGGTACCGTGCGGCTGGCGGGAGCGCAGCGCGCCATGTTGCCCACACATACACAGGCACTGCAGGGTGCAGGGCGCGGGGGGTCGCCCTGGGCAGCATGAAACCTATGGAAACTGGCATAAATAAGGGGCATAAGTTGCTGAGGCACAGTCCTACCCCCGCCAGTATAAAAAATTACCTCATAAAAGCTGAGGAGAAACACACCATTGAAGAGAGGAGCTTCCTCCTCAGTCAGCCAGCACACTGCTCAGCGCCATTTTCTCTCTCTCCTCAGGCTGCAGAGACAACGATGATCCTCCTCCGCTACTGAACAAGTATCGGTGCAAAACAGGGTGAATTTGGTGCTATATAATTGTGTGATTAACATGCTAAAAGCGCTGCATGTCAGTGGGCATTTTGTGTTCACAGACATTGTGTTGCTGGTGCTGGGTTGTGAACTGGGAAAATCCTATCTGTGTACCTCTGACAGATTTTACTGTGTGTATGTCCCCTATAAATCCCGGAGTGCCTGTGATGTGGTTCTGCACGTGTGTGACATGTCTGTGGCAGGGAACTCTGTGGAGACATGTTAGGGACACAGAGGTGTAATATGACACCAAGAGCCTGACTGGGTGAAAGGTTACATGATAGTGTGAATCATATCAGTAAGAGGTTGGACTGAATCTCATACAGAAAATGAAAATAATCTGTTGAAGATGTGATTTTTAATAGTTCTGCCTTTCATCCACAGCGACCTTTCTGGGTCACATACAAATTTACTAGTGATGAGTGGGTTCGGATCCTTGGGATCCGAACCCCCCCGAACTTCACCCATTTTACACGGGTCCGAGGCAGACTCGGATCCTCCCGCCTTGCTCGGTTAACCCGAGCGCGCCCGAACGTCATCATCCCGTGGTCGGATTCTCGCGAGATTCGTATTCTATATAAGGAGCCGCGCGTCGCCGCCATTTTTCACTCGTGCATTGGAGATGATCGTGAGAGGATGTGGCTGGCGTCCTCTCAGTTTCTATGTTCAGTGGGCTGCAAATTGTGCAGCAAATATCTGTGCTCAGTGTGCTGCAAATATCTGTGCTCAGTGTGCTGCAAGTGCAAATATCTACGTTCTCTGCCTGAAAAACGCTCCATATCTGACTGTGCTCAGTGTGCTGCAAATATCTGTGCTCAGTGTGCTAATTGCGGGGACTGGGGACCAGCAGTATTATATAGTAGGAGGACAGTGCAGAGTTTTGCTGACCAGTGACCAGTGACCACCAGTATTATACGTTCTCTGCCTGAAAAACGCTCCATTTCTGTGCTGCATTGTAGTATATAGTAGGAGGACAGTGCAGAATTTTGCTGACCACCAGTATAACTATATATATAGCAGTGCGGTACAGTAGTCCACTGCTCTACCTACCTCTGTGTCGTCAAGTATACTATCCATCCATACCTGTGGTGCATTTCAGTTTTGCACAGTTTGCTGACCACCAGTATATACTATATAGCAGTACGGTACAGAAGGCCACTGCTCTACCTACCTCTGTGTCGTCAAGTATACTATCCATCCATACCTGTGGTGCATTTCAGTTTTGCACAGTTTGCTGACCACCAGTATAACTATATATATATAGCAGTACGGTACAGTAGTCCACTACTCTACCTACCTCTGTGTCGTCAAGTATACTATCCATCCATACCTGTGGTGCATTTCAGTTTTGCACAGTTTGCTGACCACCAGTATATACTATATAGCAGTACGGTACAGAAGGCCACTGCTCTACCTACCTCTGTGTCGTCAAGTATACTATCCATCCATACCTGTGGTGCATTTCAGTTTTGCAGAGTTTGCTGACCACCAGTATATACTATATAGCAGTTCGGTACAGAAGGCCACTGCTCTACCTGCCTCTGTGTCGTCATGTATACTATCCATCCATACCTGTGGTGCATTTCAGTTTTGCACAGTTTGCTGACCACCAGTATAACTATATATATATAGCAGTACGGTACAGTAGTCCACTACTCTACCTACCTCTGTGTCGTCAAGTATACTATCCATCCATACCTGTGTAGCATTTCAGTTTTGCACAGTTTGCTGACCACCAGTATATACTATATAGCATTACGGCACAGAAGGCCACTGCTCTACCTACCTCTGTGTCGTCAAGTATACTATCCATCCATACCTGTGGTGCATTTCAGTTTTGCACAGTTTGCTGACCACCAGTATAACTATATATATAGCAGTACGGTACAGTAGTCCACTTCTCTACCTACCTCTGTGTCGTCAAGTATACTATCCATCCATACCTGTGGTGCATTTCAGTTTTGCACAGTTTGCTGACCACCAGTATATACTATATAGCAGTACGGTACAGAAGGCCACTGCTCTACCTACCTCTGTGTCGTCAAGTACACTATCCATCCATACCTGTGGTGCATTTCAGTTTTGCACAGTTTGCTGACCACCAGTATATAATATATAGCAGTACGGTACAGTAGTCCACTGCTCTGCCTACCTCTGTGTCGTCAAGTATACTATCCATCCATACCTGTGGTGCATTTCAGTTTTGCAGAGTTTGCTGACCACCAGTATATACTATATAGCAGTTCGGTACAGAAGGCCACTGCTCTACCTACCTCTGTGTCGTCATGTATACTATCCATCCATACCTGTGGTGCATTTCAGTTTTGCACAGTTTGCTGACCACCAGTATAACTATATATATATAGCAGTACGGTACAGTAGTCCACTACTCTACCTACCTCTGTGTCGTCAAGTATACTATCCATCCATACCTGTGTAGCATTTCAGTTTTGCACAGTTTGCTGACCACCAGTATATACTATATAGCATTACGGCACAGAAGGCCACTGCTCTACCTACCTCTGTGTCGTCAAGTATACTATCCATCCATACCTGTGGTGCATTTCAGTTTTGCACAGTTTGCTGACCACCAAAATAACTATATATATAGCAGTACGGTACAGTAGTCCACTGCTCTACCTACCTCTGTGTCGTCAAGTATACTATCCATCCATACCTGTGGTGCATTTCAGTTTTGCACAGTTTGCTGACCACCAGTATAACTATATATATAGCAGTACGGTACAGTAGTCCACTTCTCTACCTACCTCTGTGTCGTCAAGTATACTATCCATCCATACCTGTGGTGCATTTCAGTTTTGCACAGTTTGCTGACCACCGGTATATACTATATAGCAGTACGGTACAGAAGGCCACTGCTCTACCTACCTCTGTGTCGTCAAGTACACTATCCATCCATACCTGTGGTGCATTTCAGTTTTGCACAGTTTGCTGACCACCAGTATATAATATATAGCAGTACGGTACAGTAGGCCACTGCTCTACCTACCTCTGTGTCGTCAAGTATACTATCCATCCATACCTGTGGTGCTTTTCAGATGTGCGCAGTATATATAGTAGTAGGCCATTGCTATTGATATATTACTGGCATATAATTCCACACATTAAAAAATGGAGAACAAAAATGTGGAGGGTAAAATAGGGAAAGATCAAGATCCACTTCCACCTCGTGCTGAAGCTGCTGCCACTAGTCATGGCCGAGACGATGAAATGCCATCAACGTCGTCTGCCAAGGCCGATGCCCAATGTCACAGTAGAGAGCATGTAAAATCCAAAAAAATAAAGCTCAGTAAAATGACCCAAAAATCTAAATCAAAATCATCTGAGGAGAAGCGTAAACTTGCCAATGTGCCATTTACGACACGGAGTGGCAAGGAATGGCTGAGGCCCTGGCCTATGTTCAAGGCTAGTGGTTCAGCTTCACCTGAGGATGGAAGCACTCATCCTCCTGCTAGAAAACTTAAAAGAGTTAAGATGGCAAAAGCACAGCAAAGAACTGTGCGTTCTTCTAAATCACAAATCCCCAAGGAGAGTCCAATTGTGTCTGTTGCGATGCCTGACCTTCCCTACACTGGACGGGAAGAGGTTGCGCCGTCCTCCATTTGCACGCCCCCTGCAAGTGCTGGAAGGAGCACCCGCAGTCCAGTTCCTGATAGTCAAATTGAAGATGTCGCTATTGAAGTACACCAGGATAAGGATATGGGTGTTGCTGGCGCTGGGGAGGAAATTGACAAGGAGGATTCTGATGGTGAGATGGTTTGTTTAAGTCAGGCTCCCGGGGAGACACCTGTTGTCCGTGGGACGAATAAGGCCATTGACATGCCTGGTCAAAATACAAAAAAAAATCACCTCTTCGGTGTGGAATTATTTCAACAGAAATGCGGACAACTGGTGTCAAGCCATGTGTTGCCTTTGTCAAGCTGTAATAAGTAGGGGTAAGGACGTTAACCACCTAGGAACATCCTCCCTTATACGTCACCTGGACTGCATTCATCAGAAGTCAGTGACAAGTTCAAAAACTTTGGATGACAGCGGAAGCAGTCCACTGACCACTAAATCCCTTCCTCTTGTAACCAAGCTCCTGCAAACCACACCACCAACTCCCTCAGTGTCAATTTCCTCCTTAGACAGGAAAGCCAATAGTCCTGCAGGCCATGTCACTGTCAAGTCTGACAAGTCCTTTCCTGCCTGGGATTCCTCCGATGCATCCTTGAGTGTAACGCCTACTGCTGCTGGCGCTGCTGTTGTTGCTACTGGGAGTCGATCGTCATCCCAGAGGGGAAGTCGGAAGACCACTTGTACTACTTCCAGTAAGCAATTGATTGTCCAACAGTCCTTTGCGAGGAAGATGAAATATCACAGCAGTCATTCTGCTGCAAAGCGGATAACTCAGGCCTTGGCAGCCTGGGTGGTGAGAAACGTGTTTCTGGTATCCACCGTTAATTCACAGGGAACTAGAAACTTGATTGAGGTACTGTGTCCCCGGTACCAAATACCATCTAGGTTCCATTTCTTTAGGCAGGCGATACTGAAAATGTACACAGACGTCAGAAAAAGAGTCACCAGTGTCAAGTGGACAAGTGGAGCAGGGCAGACTCAGGACTATATGACTGTGACAGCCCACTGGGTAGATGTATTGCCTCCCGCAGCAAGAACAGCAGTGGCGGCACCAGTAGCAGCATCTTGCAAACGCCAACTCGTTCCTAGGCAGGCTACGCTTTGTATCACCGCTTTCCATAAGAGGCACACAGCTGACAACCTCTTACGGAAACTGAGGAAAATCATCGAAGAATGGCTTACCCCAATTGGACTCTCCTGGGGATTTGTGACATTGGACAACGCCACCAATATTGTGCGTGCATTACATGTGGGCAAATTCCAGCACGTCCCATGTTTTGCACATACATTGAATTTGGTGGTGCAGAATTATTTAAAAAACGACAGGGGCGTGCAAGAGATGCTGTCGGTGGCCCGAAGAATTGCGGGCCACTTTCGTCATTCAGCCACCACGTGCCGAAGACTGGAGCACCAGCAAACAGTCCTGAACCTGCCCTGCCATCATCTGAAGCAAGAGATGGTAACGAGGTGGAATTCAACCCTCTATATGCTTCAGAGGATGGAGGAGCAGCAAAAGGCCATTCAAGCCTATACATCTGCCTACGATATATAGGCAAAGGAGGGGGAATGCACCTGACTCAAGCGCAGTGGAGAATGATTTCAAAATTGTGCAAGGTTCTGCAACCCTTTGAACTTGCCACACGTGAAGTCAGTTCAGACACTGCCAGCCTGAGTCAGGTCATTCCCCTCATCAGGCTTTTGCAGAAGAAGCTGGAGACATTGAAGGAGGAGCTAAAACAGAGCGATTCCACTAAGTATGTGGGACTTGTGGATGGAGCCCTTAATTCGCTTAACCAGGATTCACGGGTGGTCAATCTGTTGAAATCAGAGCACTACATTTTGGCCACCGTGCTCAATCCTAGATTTAAAACCTACGTTGTATCTCTCTTTCCAGCAGACACAAGTCTGCAGAGGTTCAAAGACCTGCTGGTGAGAAAATTGTCAAGTCAAGCGGAACGTGACCCGTCAACAGCTCCTCCTTCACATTCTCCCGCAACTGGGGCTGCGAGGAAAAGGCTAAGAATTCCGAGCCCACCCGCTGGCGGTGATGCAGGGCAGTCTGGAGCGAGTGTTGACATCTGGTCCGGACTGAAGGACCTGCCAACGATTACTGACATGTCGTCTACTGTCACTGCATATGATTCTGTCACCATTGAAAGAATGGTGGAGGATTATATGAGTGACCGCATCCAAGCAGGCACGTCAGACAGTCCGCACGTATACTGGCAGGAAAAAGAGGCAATTTGGAGGCCCTTGCACAAACTGGCTTTACTTTACCTAAGTTGCCCCCCCTCCAGTGTGTACTCCGAAAGAGTGTTTAGTGCAGCTGCTCACCTTGTCAGCAATCGGTGTACGAGGTTACTTCCAGAAAATGTGGAGAAGATAATGTTCATCAAAATGAATTATAATAAATTCCTCCGTGGAGACATTCACCAGCAATTGCCTCCAGAAAGTACACAGGGACCTGAGATGGTGGATTCCAGTGGGGACGTATTAATAATCTGGGAGGAGGGGGATGTACACAGTGAAAGGGGTGAGGAATCGGACGATGAGGAGGAGGTGGACATCTTGCCTCTGTAGAGCCAGTTTGTGCAAGGAGAGATTGATTGCTTCTTTTTTGGTGGGGGCCCAAACCAACCAGTCATTTCAGTCACAGTTGTGTGGCAGACCCTGTCGCTGAAATGATGGGTTTGTTAAAGTGTGCATGTCCTGTTTATACAACATAAGGGTGGGTGGGAGGGCCCAAGGACAATTCCATCTTGCACCTCTTTTTTCTTTCATTTTTCTTTGCATCATGTGCTGTTTGGGGACTATATTTTTGAAGTGCCATCCTGTCTGACACTGCAGTGCCACTCCTAGATGGGCCAGGTGTTTGTGTCAGCCACTTGGGTCGCTTAGCTTAGTCACACAGCTACCTCATTGCGCCTCTTTTTTTCTTTGCATCATGTGCTGTTTGGGGACTATTTTTTTGAAGTGCCATCCAGTCTGACACTGCAATGCCACTCCTAGATGGGCCAGGTGTTTGTGTCGGCCACTTGGGTCGCTTAGCTTAGCCATCCAGTGACCTCGGTGCACATTTTAGGACTAAAAATAATATTGTGAGGTGTGAGGTGTTCAGAATAGACTGAAAATTAGTGGAAATTATGGTTATTGAGGTTAATAATACTATGGGATCAAAATGACCCCCAAATTCTATGATTTAAGCTGTTTTTGAGGGTTTTTTCTAAAAAAAAGCACCCGAATCCAAAACGCCCCCGAATCCGCCAAAAAATTTTCAGGGAGGATTTGCCAAAAGGCGTCCGAATCCAAAACACGGCTGCGGAACCGAATCCAAACCAAAACACAAAACCCGAAAAATTTCCTGTGCACATCACTAAAATTTATACAAGTAGTACAAACTAATACCGACACGGACTCTGATTCCTGTGTCGACACTAGTGATTCCAGGGGAATAGGTCCTAAGTTAGCAAAAAAGCATTCAAAACATGTTTTAGCTATAAAGGAGGTGTTAGAAGTTACGAAGCCCCCTCTTTTACCACAAGGAGAGGGTTTACTTTAGTAAAGAAGTAATGTAATTTTCCCTCCACCTCAGGTCTGATTTAACCTGAAAAGAAATTTCTGATTCCTAAAAGGATATCAGGCAGCTTACCTTTTTCCAAAAAAGGAGGGAGTCACCACGCATTTTAGACAGGGCCCTGTCATAAAAGAGAAAAGGTGTTTCTTCCTGCGCCTGGAATGGCTTCACTTAAGGAGCCGACAGACCGCAAGTGAGTGAGGTGATTTATTGATGTGGCCAATGGGAAACTACTCAGGCCTACCATTGTCTGTGAGTGGGTGAGTAGTGCTATTGAAAAGTGGTCAGAAAACTTGTCATTAGACATTGACACAATAGATGGAGACAAGATACTCCTAACGTTAGGTCATATAAAAGACGCTGCTGCGTATGTACTAGAATCCATGAAATATATTGGTTTGGATCAAGAACCGCTACCATGGCAGTATCGGCTCGGAGGGCATTGTGGATTCGCCAGTGGAATGCTGATGCAGATTCCAAAAAGAAATATGGAGGCTCTCCCATATAAAGGTGAGGCCTTGTTTGGTGATGGGCTGGATGCGTTAGTCTCGGCGGCTACCGCAGGTAAGTCGACATTCTTGCCTTATGCTCCTACACCGGTGAAAAAGACACATCACTCTCACATACAGTCCTTTCGGCCCAACAAATACAAAAGGCCAAAGGTCTTCCCTTTTTTTGCAGATAGGGGAAGGGGAAAAGGAAAGAAATCAGCAGCGTATCCCGGATCGCAGGAGCAAAAGTCCACCCCTGCTTCTGCCAAATCTGCAGCATAACGTTGGGGCTCCCTTGCGGGAGTCCGCTCGGGTGGGAGCACGTCTGAAACTTTTCAGCCAAATCTGGATTCAATCTGGCCTGGACCAATGGGTCTTACAAATAGTGTCCCATGTGTACAAACTAGAGATGAAATTTTTCGGGTTTTGTGTTTTGGTTTTGGGTTCGGTTCCGCGGCCGTGTTTTGGGTTCGAACGCGTTTTGGCAAAACCTCACCGAATTTTTTTTGTCGGATTCGGGTGTGTTTTGGATTCGGGTGTTTTTTTCAAAAAACACTAAAAAACAGCTTAAATCATAGAATTTGGGGGTCATTTTGATCCCAAAGTATTATTAACCTCAAAAACCATAATTTACACTCATTTTCAGTCTATTCTGAATACCTCACACCTCACAATATTATTTTTAGTCCTAAAATTTGCACCGAGGTCGCTGTGTGAGTAAGATAAGCGACCCTAGTGGCCGACACAAACACCGGGCCCATCTAGGAGTGGCACTGCAGTGTCACGCAGGATGTCCCTTCCAAAAAACCCTCCCCAAACAGCACATGACGCAAAGAAAAAAAGAGGCGCAATGAGGTAGCTGTGTGAGTAAGATTAGCGACCCTAGTGGCCGACACAAACACCGGGCCCATCTAGGAGTGGCACTGCAGTGTCACGCAGGATGGCCCTTCCAAAAAACCCTCCCCAAACAGCACATGACGCAAAGAAAAAAAGAGGCGCAATGAGGTAGCTGACTGTGTGAGTAAGATTAGCGACCGTAGTGGCCGACACAAACACCGGGCCCATTTAGGAGTGGCACTGCAGTGTCACGCAGGATGTCCCTTCCAAAAAAACCTCCCCAATCAGCACATGATGCAAAGAAAAAGAAAAGAAAAAAGAGGTGCAAGATGGAATTGTCCTTGGGCCCTCCCACCCACCCTTATGTTGTATAAACAAAACAGGACATGCACACTTTAACCAACCCATCATTTCAGTGACAGGGTCTGCCACACGACTGTGACTGATATGACGGGTTGGTTTGGACCCCCCCCAAAAAAGAAGCAATTAATCTCTCCTTGCACAAACTGGCTCTACAGAGGCAAGATGTCCACCTCATCATCACCCTCCGATATATCACCGTGTACATCCCCCTCCTCACAGATTATCAATTCGTCCCCACTGGAATCCACCATCTCAGCTCCCTGTGTACTTTGTGGAGGCAATTGCTGCTGGTCAATGTCTCCGCGGAGGAATTGATTATAATTCATTTTAATGAACATCATCTTCTCCACATTTTCTGGATGTAACCTCGTACGCCGATTGCTGACAAGGTGAGCGGCGGCACTAAACACTCTTTCGGAGTACACACTTGTGGGAGGGCAACTTAGGTAGAATAAAGCCAGTTTGTGCAAGGGCCTCCAAATTGCCTCTTTTTCCTGCCAGTATAAGCACGGACTGTGTGACGTGCCTACTTGGATGCGGTCACTCATATAATCCTCCACCATTCTATCAATGTTGAGAGAATCATATGCAGTGACAGTAGACGACATGTCCGTAATCGTTGTCAGGTCCTTCAGTCCGGACCAGATGTCAGCATCAGCAGTCGCTCCAGACTGCCCTGCATCACCGCCAGCGGGTGGGCTCGGAATTCTGAGCCTTTTCCTCGCACCCCCAGTTGCGGGAGAATGTGAAGGAGGAGATGTTGACAGGTCGCGTTCCGCTTGACTTGACAATTTTGTCACCAGCAGGTCTTTCAACCCCAGCAGACTTGTGTCTGCCGGAAAGAGAGATCCAAGGTAGGCTTTAAATCTAGGATCGAGCACGGTGGCCAAAATGTAGTGCTCTGATTTCAACAGATTGACCACCCGTGAATCCTTAATAGGGGAATTAAGGGCTCCATCCACAAGTCCCACATGCCTAGCGGAATCGCTCCGTGTTAGCTCCTCCTTCAATGTCTCCAGCTTCTTCTGCAAAAGCCTGATGAGGGGAATGACCTGACTCAGGCTGGCAGTGTCTGAACTGACTTCACGTGTGGCAAGTTCAAAGGGCATCAGAACCTTGCACAACGTTGAAATCATTCTCCACTGCGCTTGAGACAGGTGCATTCCATCTACTATATCGTGCTCAATTGTATAGGCTTGAATGGCCTTTTGCTGCTCCTCCAACCTCTGAAGCATATAGAGGGTTGAATTCCACCTCGTTACCACTTCTTGCTTCAGATGATGGCAGGGCAGGTTCAGTAGTTTTTGGTGGTGCTCCAGTCTTCTGTACGTGGTGCCTGTACGCCGAAAGTGTCCCGCAATTCTTCTGGCCACCGACAGCATCTCTTGCACGCCCCTGTCGTTTTTTAAAAAATTCTGCACCACCAAATTCAAGGTATGTGCAAAACATGGGACGTGCTGGAATTTGCCCATATTTAATGCACACACAATATTGCTGGCGTTGTCCGATGCCACAAATCCACAGGAGAGTCCAATTGGGGTAAGCCATTCCGCGATGATCTTCCTCAGTTGCCGTAAGAGGTTTTCAGCTGTGTGCGTATTCTGGAAAGCGGTGATACAAAGCGTAGCCTGCCTAGGAAAGAGTTGGCGTTTGCGAGATGCTGCTACTGGTGCCGCCGCTGCTGTTCTTGCGGCGGGAGTCCATACATCTACCCAGTGGGCTGTCACAGTCATATAGTCCTGACCCTGCCCTGCTCCACTTGTCCACATGTCCGTGGTTAAGTGGACATTGGGTACAACTGCATTTTTTAGGACACTGGTGAGTCTTTTTCTGACGTCCGTGTACATTCTCGGTATCGCCTGCCTAGAGAAGTGGAACCTAGATGGTATTTGGTAACGGGGGCACACTGCCTCAATAAATTGTCTAGTTCCCTGTGAACTAACGGCGGATACCGGACGCACGTCTAACACCAACATAGTTGTCAAGGCCTCAGTTATCCGCTTTGCAGCAGGATGACTGCTGTGATATTTCATCTTCCTCGCAAAGGACTGTTGGACAGTCAATTGCTTACTGGAAGTAGTACAAGTGGGCTTACGACTTCCCCTCTGGGATGACCATCGACTCCCAGCAGCAACAACAGCAGCGCCAGCAGCAGTAGGCGTTACACGCAAGGATGCATCGGAGGAATCCCAGGCAGGAGAGGACTCGTCAGAATTGCCAGTGACATGGCCTGCAGGACTATTGGCATTCCTGGGGAAGGAGGAAATTGACACTGAGGGAGTTGGTGGGGTGGTTTGCGTGAGCTTGGTTACAAGAGGAAGGGATTTACTGGTCAGTGGACTGCTTCCGCTGTCGCCCAAAGTTTTTGAACTTGTCACTGACTTATTATGAATGCGCTGCAGGTGACGTATAAGGGAGGATGTTCCGAGGTGGTTAACGTCCTTACCCCTACTTATTACAGCTTGACAAAGGCAACACACGGCTTGACACCTGTTGTCCGCTTTTCTGTTGAAATACCTCCACACTGAAGAGCTGATTTTTTTGGTATTTTCACCAGGCATGTCAACGGCCATATTCCTCCCACGGACAACAGGTGTCTCCCCGGGTGCCTGACTTAAACAAACCACCTCACCATCAGAATCCTCCTGGTCAATTTCCTCCCCAGCGCCAGCAACACCCATATCCTCCTCATCCTGGAGTACTTCAACATCTTCATCTTCAATCTGACTATCAGGAACTGGACTGCGGGTGCTCCTTCCAGCACTTGCAGGGGGCGTGCAAATGGTGGAAGGCGCATGCTCTTCACGTCCAGTGTTGGGAAGGTCAGGCATCGCAACCGACACAATTGGACTCTCCTTGTGGATTTGGGATTTCGAAGAACGCACAGTTCTTTGCGGTGCTTTTGCCAGCTTGAGTCTTTTCAGTTTTCTAGTGAGAGGCTGAGTGCTTCCATCCTCATGTGAAGCTGAACCACTAGCCATGAACATAGGCCAGGGCCTCAGCCGTTCCTTGCCACTCCGTGTGGTAAATGGCATATTGGCAAGTTTACGCTTCTCCTCCGACAATTTTATTTTAGGTTTTGGAGTCCTTTTTTTACTGATATTTGGTGTTTTGGATTTGACATGCTCTGTACTATGACATTGGGCATCGGCCTTGGCAGACGACGTTGCTGGCATTTCATCGTCTCGGCCATGACTAGTGGCAGCAGCTTCAGCACGAGGTGGAAGTGGATCTTGATCTTTCCCTAATTTTGGAACCTCAACATTTTTGTTCTCCATATTTTAATAGGCACAACTAAAAGGCACCTCAGGTAAACAATGGAGATGGATACTAGTATACAATTATGGACTGCCTGCCGAGTGCAGACACAGAGGTAGCCACAGCCGTGAACTACCGTACTGTACTGTGTCTGCTGCTAATATAGACTGGTTGATAAAGAGATGTCTATGTAACTATGTATGTATAAAGAAGAAAGAAAAAAAAACCACGGTTAGGTGGTATACAATTATGGACGGACTGCCTGCCGAGTGCAGACACAGAGGTAGCCACAGCCGTGAACTACCGTACTGTACTGTGTCTGCTGCTAATAATATAGACTGGTTGATAAAGAGATGTCGTAGTAGTATGTATGTATAAAGAAGAAAGAAAAAAAAACCACGGTTAGGTGGTATACAATTATGGACGGACTGCCTGCCGAGTGCAGACACAGAGGTAGCCACAGCCGTGAACTACCGTACTGTACTGTGTCTGCTGCTAATATAGACTGGTTGATAAAGAGATGTCTATGTAACTATGTATGTATAAAGAAGAAAGAAAAAAAAACCACGGTTAGGTGGTATACAATTATGGACGGACTGCCTGCCGAGTGCAGACACAGAGGTAGCCACAGCCGTGAACTACCGTACTGTACTGTGTCTGCTGCTAATATAGACTGGTTGATAAAGAGATGTCTATGTAACTATGTATGTATAAAGAAGAAAGAAAAAAAAACCACGGTTAGGTGGTATACAATTATGGACGGACTGCCTGCCGAGTGCAGACACAGAGGTAGCCACAGCCGTGAACTACCGTACTGTACTGTGTCTGCTGCTAATATAGACTGGTTGATAAAGAGATGTCTATGTAACTATGTATGTATAAAGAAGAAAGAAAAAAAAACCACGGTTAGGTGGTATACAATTATGGACGGACTGCCTGCCGAGTGCAGACACAGAGGTAGCCACAGCCGTGAACTACCGTACTGTACTGTGTCTGCTGCTAATATAGACTGGTTGATAAAGAGATGTCTATGTAACTATGTATGTATAAAGAAGAAAGAAAAAAAAACCACGGTTAGGTGGTATACAATTATGGACGGACTGCCTGCCGAGTGCAGACACAGAGGTAGCCACAGCCGTGAACTACCGTACTGTACTGTGTCTGCTGCTAATATAGACTGGTTGATAAAGAGATGTCTATGTAACTATGTATGTATAAAGAAGAAAGAAAAAAAAACCACGGTTAGGTGGTATACAATTATGGACGGACTGCCTGCCGAGTGCAGACACAGAGGTAGCCACAGCCGTGAACTACCGTACTGTACTGTGTCTGCTGCTAATATAGACTGGTTGATAAAGAGATGTCTATGTAACTATGTATGTATAAAGAAGAAAGAAAAAAAAACCACGGTTAGGTGGTATACAATTATGGACGGACTGCCTGCCGAGTGCAGACACAGAGGTAGCCACAGCCGTGAACTACCGTACTGTACTGTGTCTGCTGCTAATATAGACTGGTTGATAAAGAGATGTCTATGTAACTATGTATGTATAAAGAAGAAAGAAAAAAAAACCACGGTTAGGTGGTATACAATTATGGACGGACTGCCTGCCGAGTGCAGACACAGAGGTAGCCACAGCCGTGAACTACCGTACTGTACTGTGTCTGCTGCTAATATAGACTGGTTGATAAAGAGATGTCTATGTAACTATGTATGTATAAAGAAGAAAGAAAAAAAAACCACGGTTAGGTGGTATACAATTATGGACGGACTGCCTGCCGAGTGCAGACACAGAGGTAGCCACAGCCGTGAACTACCGTACTGTACTGTGTCTGCTGCTAATATAGACTGGTTGATAAAGAGATGTCTATGTAACTATGTATGTATAAAGAAGAAAGAAAAAAAAACCACGGTTAGGTGGTATACAATTATGGACGGACTGCCTGCCGAGTGCAGACACAGAGGTAGCCACAGCCGTGAACTACCGTACTGTACTGTGTCTGCTGCTAATATAGACTGGTTGATAAAGAGATGTCGTAGTAGTATGTATGTATAAAGAAGAAAAAAAAACCACGGTTAGGTGGTATACAATTATGGACGGACTGCCTGCCGAGTGCAGACACAGAGGTAGCCACAGCCGTGAACTACCGTACTGTGTCTGCTGCGACTGGATGATAAATGATATAAAATATATATATATATCACTACTGCAGCCGGACAGGTATATATTATATATTATATAATGACGGACCTGCTGGACACTGTCTGTCAGCAGAATGAGTTTTATTTTTATAGAATAAAAAAAACAACACACAAGTGAAGTCACACGACGAGTGTTTAACTTTTTCAGGCAATCACAATATAAGTATACTACTAACTATACTGGTGGTCAGTGTGGTCAGGTCACTGGTCAGTCACACTGGCAGTGGCACTCCTGCAGCAAAAGTGTGCACTGTTTAATTTTAATATAATATTATGTACTCCTGGCTCCTGCTATAACCTATAACTGGCACTGCAGTGCTCCCCAGTCTCCCCCACAATTATAAGCTGTGTGAGCTGAGCAGTCAGACAGATATATAATATATATAGATGATGCAGCACACTGGGCTGAGCCTGAGCAGTGCACACAGATATGGTATGTGACTGAGTCACTGTGTGTATCGCTTTTTTCAGGCAGAGAACGGATATATTAAATAAACTGCACTGTCTGGTGGTCACTCACTATATAATATTATGTACTCCTGGCTCCTGCTATAACCTATAACTGGCACTGCAGTGCTCCCCAGTCTCCCCCACAATTATAAGCTGTGTGAGCTGAGCAGTCAGACAGATATATAATATATATAGATGATGCAGCACACTGGGCTGAGCCTGAGCAGTGCACACAGATATGGTATGTGACTGAGTCACTGTGTGTATCGCTTTTTTCAGGCAGAGAACGGATATATTACATAAACTGCACTGTCTGGTGGTCACTCACTAGTAAACTCTCTGCACTCTCTACACTTCTACAGTACTCCTCCTAGTCCTAAGCTCCAGTAAATCTCTCTCTCTTATAATCTAAATGGAGAGGACGCCAGCCACGTCCTCTCCCTATCAATCTCAATGCACGTGTGAAAATGGCGGCGACGCGCGGCTCCTTATATAGAATCCGAGTCTCGCGATAGAATCCGAGCCTCGCGAGAATCCGACAGCGTCATGATGACGTTCGGGCGCGCTCAGGTTAACCGAGCAAGGCAGGAAGATCCGAGTCGCTCGGACCCGTGAAAAAAAACATGAAGTTCGGGCGGGTTCGGATTCAGAGAAACCGAACCCGCTCATCTCTAGTACAAACTAGAGTTTCAAGACGTCCCCCCATGCCGATTTTTCAAATCGACCTTGCCAGCTTCTCTTCTGGGAAGAGAGGCAGTAACAACGGCATTTCAAAAATTATGTCAGGATCAGGTCATTGTCCTGGTACCCTTGGCACAGTAAGGAGAAGGTTTTTTATTCAAGCCTCTTCGTAGTTCCGAAGCCAGACGGCTCGGTCAGACCGATTTTAAACCTGAAAAATCTGAATCTCTACCTGAAAAGGTTCAAGTTCAAGATGGAATCCCTGACGGTAGTGATTTCCAGTATGGAGGAGGGGGACTTCATGGTGTCAGTAGACAAAAAAGATGCTTACTTGCATGTTCCCATTTATCCTCCTCACCAAGCTTATCTGAGATTCGCAGTACAGGATTGCCTCTACCAGTTTCAGACGTTGCCGTTCGGACTCTCCACGGCACCGAGGGTATTCACCAAGGTGATGGTGGAGATGCTGGTCCTCCTTCATTAAAAAGGAGTCAATATAATTCCTTATCTGGATGATCTCCTGATAAAAGCGAGATCCAGGGAACAGTTGGTGCAGAACATCGCACTCTCCCTGTCAATACTCCAACAACACAATTGGATCATGAATTTTCCAAAGTCGCAGTTGGAACCGACGACAAGATTGTCCTTTTTAGGGATGATTCTGGACACAGAAGTATGGAGAGTATTTCTTCCAGTGGAAAAGGCTCTGGAAATCCAGAAAATGGTCAAACAAATATTGAACCAACAAGCGTATCGATCCATCAATGCATTCGGTTGTTGGGGGAAATGGTAGCGGCCTACGAGGCCATACAGTTTGGCTGATTTCATGCCAGAGTATTCCAGTGGGACCTGTTGGACAAGTGGTCCGGATCCCACCTACACATAAACCGGAAAATAATCCTGTCCCCCAAAGCCAGGATTTCGCTCCTGTGGTGTCTACACAGTTCTCACCTACTAGAGGGACGCAGGTTTGGGATTCATGACTGGGTCTTAATAACCACGGATGCATGGACTCCGAGGCTGGAGAGCTGTCACACAGGGGGAAATCTTCCAAGGAAAATGGTCAAGTCAGGAAGCCTGCCTTCACAAAAACGTTCTGGAATTGAGAGCCATTTACAACGGCCTTCTACAAGCGGTACATCTTCTTCAAGATCCCGTGCAGATCCAGTCGGACAATGTAACTGCAGTCGCGTACATAAACAGGCAAGGCGGAATGAAAAGGAGAGCGGCAATGGCAGAGGTGACAAGGATTCTCCTCTGGGCAGAAAGACATGTTAGAGCTCTGTCAGCAATTTTCATTTCGGGAGTGGACAACTGGGAAGAAGACTTCCTCAGCAGACACAATCTCCATCCCAGGAGAGTGGGGCCTCCACCAAGAAGTCTTTGCAGAGGTGACAATTCTTTGGGGAGTTCCTCAAGTAGACATGATGTCATCTCGTCTAAACAAGAAGCTTCAGAGATATTGTTCCAGTTCGAGAGACCATCAAGCAATAGCAGTGGATGCACTGGTGACCCAGTGGGTGTTTCGGTCGGTATATGTTTTCCCTCCACTTCCACTGATTTCAAAAGTTCTCAAAATAATAAGAAGAACAAGAGTTTGAGCAATCTTCATTGCCCCAGACTGACCAAGGAGGGTTTGGTGTCCAGATCTTCAGGAGTTACTCATAGAAGATCCTCGGCCTCTTCCTCCTCGAGAGGACCTACTACAGCAGGGGCCGTGTGTGTATCAAGACTTACCGCGGCTACATTTAACGGCATGGCTGTTGAGCGTTGGATCCTAGCCCGAAAGGGTATTCCCAAGGAAGTCATCCCCACTCTTCTTCAGGCCAGGAAAAGAGTAACGTCTAAACATTACCATCGTATTTGGAGAAAATATGTGTCTTGGTGTGAATCCAAGAAGGCTCCTATGGAAGAGTTTGAGTTTGGACGTTTTCTCCATTTTCTGCACTCTTGTGTATGCGGGCCTTAGATTGGGGTCAATCAAGGTCCATATTTCGGACTTATCAGTTTTCTTTCAAAAACAATTGGCCTCCTTTCCAGAAGTTCGTGACAGAGGTTCTGCACATCCAGCCTCCATTTGTGCCTCCAGTGGCACCATGGGACCTTAATGTGGTGTTGCAGATCCTTCAATCGGGTTGGTTTGAGCCTCTACAAGAAATAGAGTTGAAGTTTCTCACTTGGAAAGTGGTGATGCTTTTGGCGTTGGCATCCGCAAGGCGGATGTTTGAATTGGGAGCCTTGTCCCACAAGAGCCCTTACCTGATCTTCCATGAAGATAGGGCAGAGTTGAGAACTCATCAACATTTTCATCCAAAGGTGGTTTCCTCTTTCCACATAAATCAACCTATTGTGGTGCCAGTTGCTACTGACACGTTCGCTGAGTCAAAGTCTCTAGATGTGGTTAGAGCTTTGAAAATCTATGTTGCTAGAACAACTCGTATACGGAAAACAGACGCTCTGTTTGTCCTGTATGATCACAACAAGATTGGCTGTCCTGCTTCCAAGCAGACTATTGCACGTTGGATTAGAAATACGATTCAGCAAGCTCATACTACGGCTGGATTGCCGTTACCGACGTCGGTAAAGGCCCACTCCACTAGGAAGGTGGGCTCATCCTGGGCGGCTGCCCGGGGGAATCTCGGCATTACAACTTTGCCGAGCAGCTATTTGGTCAGGGTCAAACACATTTGCTAAGCTCTACAAGTTTGACACCTTGGCCGATGAGGACCTAAAGTTTGGTCAATCGGTGCTGCAGGGTCATCCGCACTCTCCCGCCCGTACTGGAGCTTTGGTATAGACCCCATGGTCTTGATGTCGTCCCCAGCATCCTCTAGGACGAATGAAAAAATAGGATTTTGATAACCTACCAGTAAATCCTTTTCTCCCAGTCCGTAGAGGATGCTGGGCGTCCGTCCCAGTGCGTACTTTCCCTGCAGTTTAGTTATTACAGTTACACAACTTGTGTTATCTTGGTTTCAGCATGTTGCTGCAATTAGTTCATGCCTGTTGGCGTGTGTTATGCTGAATGCCATGTGTGCGGCATGGTTGAGGGTATGAGTTGGTAGATATCTCACCACTAATTTAAGTAAATCTTTTCCTCTAAATGTCTGTCTCCCTGGGCACAGTTCCTACAACTGAGGTCTGGAGGAGGGGCATAGAGGGAGGAGCCAGTTCACACCCAATGAAAAGTCTTTAGAGTGCCCATGTCTCCTGCAGATCCCGTCTATACCCCATGGTCTTGATGTTGTTCCCAGCATACTCTACGCACTAACAGAAAAGGATTTAGCGGTAGGTTATCAAAATCCTATTTTTTCATCCATATTGTAATAAAAGTGTGCCCCAGATAGACCAAACAGTCCTTTTGCCTCTACGCAAAACCCCAAGAAGTGAGCCTGGGGGTGTTGGGGGCAAAACTAAGCTCTGTGCCCCGGAACTTGGGGTGCTGTGGTCTCCCGTTTCTGTCCGGGTTGGGGGCAGTGGGGAGCTATTTGTGGCAGCGCATGTTCTGTCCAGGGGCAGGGGGCAGGTACTACCTGTGGCTTTTCTGTTTGGGGGTCAGACATTTCTTCATTCTGTATCTGTCCCTCATGATGGCGGGAGGAGGGTTGGTTATCGGTGGCCATGGCAGCTCTGTCCGGCAGTGAGAGGAGATCGGCTAGGAGCCCTAAGAATCCTGGGGCCCTTGGACAACTTGGACCAGATCTGTCTGATGGTTTTAATGCACTTTATAAATAGCTTTGTTTGACGCTCGTGACATCATGTATTGCGTATATCCTACAGTGGAGTGCATACATAGGCTGCAATCCCTGAGTTTACAGGACTCTGGGCCTCATTCAGAGATGTACGCAAACCTGATTTTTATTTGTAGTTGAGCAATTATCATCTAAGTCACATTGCACATTTCCCTCTATGCGACGGTTGTCAGTGCATCTGATCTGTGTCAACGCATATGAATTGTGTCACTGTGTTTGATCTGTGTCAGTGCATCTGATCTGTGTCAACGCATATGATTTGTGTCACTGTGTTTGAGCTGTGTCAGGGCGTCTGATCTGTGTCATCACATCTGATGGTTGTCAGTGCGTCTGATCAGTGTCAGCGCGTCTGACGGGTTTTTGTGCATCTGATCTGTGTTGGCGCGTCTGGGTGTCAGTCCATCTGATCAGTGTCAGCGTTGTCTGATGGTTGTCAGTGCATCTGATTAGTATCTGTGCCATTGCGTCTGACGGGTGTTGACGCATCTGATCTGTGTCGGTGATGGCTGTCAGTGCGTCTGATCTATGTCAGCGTGTTTGTGATGTGTCAGAGCATCTGACCTCTGTCAATGCGTCTGACCTGTGTCGGTGTGTCTGATCTGTGTCAGTGTAGTGGAATAATCAACTTATTAAGCACCTTCAGCTTGCCATTTAACATGCAATAAAAGTTGCAAACACAGGGCCTAATTTGGATCTGATCGCAGCAGCAAATTTGTTAGCTAATGGGCAAAACCATGTGCACTGCAGGGGGGGGGGGGGGCAGATATAACATTTACAGAGAGAGTTAGATGTTGGTGGGTTATATTGTTTCTGTGCAGGGTAAATACTGGCTGCTTTATTTTTACACTGCAATTTAGATTTCAGTTTTAACTAGAGCTGAGCGGGTTCGGTGCTCTGAGATCCGAACCCCCCCGAACTTCACCTATTTTACACGGTTCCGAGGCAGCCTCGGATCTTCCCTCCTTGCTCGGTTAGCCCGAACGCGCCCGAACGTCATCATCCCGCTGTCGGATTCTCGCGAGATTCCTATTCTATATAAAGAGCCGCGCGTTGCCGCCATTTTCACTCGTGCATTGGAGATTGAACGGAGAGGACGTGGCTGCGATCTCTCCCTGAAAAGCTCTGTAATCTGTGCTCAGTGTGCTGCAAATATCTGTGCTCAGTGTGCTGCAAATATCTGTGCTCAGTGTGCTGAAAATATCTACGTTCTCTGCCTGAAAACGCTCCATATCTGTGCTCAGTGTGCTGCAAATATCTGTGCTCAGTGTGCTGCATTGTGGGGACTGGGGACCACCAGTATATAATTATAGTAGTACAGTACAGTAGGCAATAGCTGTATCTTGCAGATCTGTGTCAAGTATACTATCCATATCTGTGCTGCATTATTGTGAGCAGTATATAGTAGGACAGTGCAGCATTTTGGTGAGCAGCAGTATACATATAGTACAGTACAGTAGGCCATTGCTGTATCTTGCAGCTCTGTGTCAAGTATACTATCTCTGTGCTGCATTATTGTGAGAGAGTATATAGTAGGACAGTGCAGCATTTTGGTGACCAGCAGTATACAGTATAGTACAGTACAGTCATAGCAGGTTCAGGGGCTTCTTGCGCCCCGGGCGGCAATAGGGGGCGTGGCTTCATCAGGGGGCGTGGTCAGTTACGCCCCCTGTACTGTAGTAGGATGTGCGGTGTGCGATTACGTCATTGCGCACCGCACAGCAAAGGTCCTCTCCACGAAAGAAAACTAGACGCTAAGCGTCTAGTTCCCTTCGTGGAGAGGACCTTTGCTGTGCGTTGCGCGATGACGTCAACGCGCACCGCACATCATTACAGTAAAGGTCCTCTCCACGAAGGGAAACTAGACGCATAGCGTCTAGTTTCCCTTCACAGCGGGCAGTGGGGCAGCGGCAGCGGGGGGCACAGCAGCAGCAGATCTTGCCATGGTGCGGCGCCCTCCGGATGGCGCCGGCGCCCTCTGGAAGGCGGCGCCACGGGCAAAAGTCCTGCTTGCCCGTGGCAAGATCTGCTACTGAGTACAGTAGGCCATTGCTGTATCTTGCAGCTCTGTGTCAAGTATACTATCCATATCTGTGCTGCATTATTGTGAGCAGTATGTAGTAGGACAGTGCAGCATTTTGGTGAGCAGCAGTATACATATAGGCCCTCATTCCGAGTTGTTCACTCGCTAGCTGCTTTTAGCAGCATTGCACACGCTAGGCGGGATTCGGGATTGAAAAATGCTCAATCCCGGGATTGCAGTAGGGATCAGTGTAGGGAGCAGAGAGAGTATATGTGGAGGGCAGCGAGGGGTGGAAGGCAGCGAGGGAGGGAGGGTGGTTATAGGGAGCATGTAAGAAGCAGGAAGGGAGGGTGGGTGTAGGGAGCAGCGGGACAGTGGGTGTGTAGGGAGCATGTAAGGAGCAGGAAGGGAGGGTGGGTGTAGGGAGCAGCGGGACAGTGGGTGTGTAGGGAGCATGTAAGGAGCAGGAAGGGAGGGTGGGTGTAGGGAGCAGCGGGACAGTGGGTGTGTAGGGAGCATGTAAGGAGCAGGAAGGGAGGGTGGGTGTAGGAAGCAGCGGGACAGTGGGTGTGTAGGGAGCATGTAAGGAGCAGGAATGGAGGGTGGGTGTAGGGAGCAGCGGGACAGTGGGTGTGTAGGGAGCATGTAAGGAGCAGGAAGGGAAGGTGGGTGTAGGGAGCAGTGAGGATGTCAGGAGCAGAGAGAGAGAGGGAGGATGTCTGGAGCAGTGAGGGAGTGTGGCTGTAGGTGGCGATAGCACTTACTAATTGGGCGGGCCGCGGGCAGCAGCCATGGACACACACACACACTGACCGCACTGGCCGCATTTCAAATGTAGCGCTGGCCGCCAGCCAGTCAGAACTGGCAGTCCGTCAGCCAATCAGGAGCCGCGGCCGCTGCCGCTTCCCTGATTGGCTGCCGGTCTGCCAGCTCTGATTGGTTGGCAGCCGGCGCTACATTTGAAATGCCTCCGCGCGGTCAGTGTGTGTGTGGAACTACATCGCTGACAGCCGGGCAGCGCTGAGCTATAGTGCTCAGTGCTGTCCGGTAAAAACTGCGCATGCGCACTCATCCCGTGAATCCCGGGATTGGCGGCTCCAATCCCGGGATTCAAATCCCGACATTTTTGGGCCCAAATCCCAGGATCTCACCGATCCTAATCCCGGGATTGGCCTCCCTAGCCGCCGTCCTCTGGGAGTGTATCTTAGTTTAGCAGAATAGCGAATGAAAAATTAGCAGAACTGCTACTAAATAATTCTTAGCAGTTTCTGAGTAGCTCCAGACCTACTCACAGATTGCGATTAGCTCAGTCCGTTTAGTTCCTGGTTTGACGTCACAAACACGCCCTGCATTTCGGCCAGCCACTCCCCCGTTTCTCCAGACACTCCCCCGTTTATCCCTGACACGCCTGCGTTTTTTACCCAACGCCGGGAAAACGCAGATTTACCGCCCAGAAATGCCCCTTTCCTGTCAATAATTTTCCGAACAGCAGTGCGACTGAAAAACGCCGCAGATGCCACAGCAAAACTGTACCGGGTCGATACAAGGTTATTTGTGTTACATAACTAAGCGCATGCGCCCTGTGTGCTTTGCGCATGCGCAATTTGCAACAAATCGCAGCATAGCGAAAATCGGCAACGAGCGAACAACTCGGAATGACCCCCATAGTACACTACAGTAGGCCATTGCTGTATCTTGCAGCTCTGTGTCAAATATACTATCTCTGTGCTGCATTATTGTGAGCAGTATATAGTAGGACAGTGCAGCATTTTGGTGACCAGCAGTATACATATAGTACAGTACAGTAGGCCATTGCTGTATCTTGCAGCTCTGTGTCAAGTATACTATCTCTGTGATGCATTATTGTGAGCAGTATATAGTAGGACAGTGCAGCATTTTGGTGACCAGCAGTATACATATAGTACAGTACAGTAGGCCATTGCTATTGATATATTACTGGCATATAATTACACACATTAAAAAATGGAGAACAAAAATGTGGAGGGTAAAATAGGGAAAGATCAAGATCCACTTCCACCTCGTGCTGAAGCTGCTGCCACTAGTCATGGCCGAGACGATGAAATGCCATCAACGTCATCTACCAAGGCCGATGCCCAATGTCATAGTAGAGAGCATGTAAAATCCAAAAAACTAAAGTTCAGTAAAATGACCCAAAAATCTAAATTAAAAGCGTCTGAGGAGAAGTGTAAACTTGCCAATATGCCATTTACGACACGGAGTGGCAAGGGACGGTTGAGGCCCTGGCCTATGTTCATGGCTAGTGGTTCAGCTTCACATGAGGATGGAAGCACTCATCCTCTCGCTAGAAAACTGAAAAAAGTTAAGATGGCAAAAGCACAACAAAGAACTGTGCGTTCTTCTAAATCAGAAATCCCCAAGGAGAGTCCAATTGTGTCGGTTGCGATGCCTGACCTTCCCAACACTGGATGGGAAGAGGTGGCGCCTTCCACCATTTGCACGCTGGAAGGAGCACCCACACTCCAGTTCCTGATAGTCAGATTGAAGATGTCACTGTTGAAGTACACCAGGATGAGGATATGGGTGTTGCTGGCGCTGGGGAGGAAATTGACAAGGAGGATTCTGATGGTGAGGTGGTTTGTTTAAGTCAGGCACCCGGGGAGATACCTGTTGTCCGTGGGATGAATATGGCCATTGACATGCCTGGTCAATTACAAAAAAAGTCTCCTCTTCGGCTTGGAATTATTTTAACAGAAATGTGGACAACAGGCGTCAAGCCGTGTGTTGCCTTTGTCAAGCTGTAATAAGTAGGGGTAAGGACGTTAACCACCTAGGAACATCCTCCCTTATACGTCACCTGGAGCGCATTCATCAGAAGTCATTGACAATTTCAAAAACTTTGGGTGACAGCGGAAGCAGTCCACTGACCACTAAATCCCTTCCTCTTGTACCCAAGCTCCTGCAAACCATACCACCAACTCCCTCAGTGACAATTTCCTCCTTAGACAGGAACGCCAATAGTCCTGCAGGCCATGTCACTGGCAATTCTGACGAGTCCTCTCCTGCCTGGGATTCCTCCGATGCATCCTTGCGTGTAACGCCTACTGCTGCTGGCGCTGCTGTTGTTGCTGCTGGGAGTCGATGGTCATCCCAGAGGGGAAGTCGTAAGCCCACTTTTACTACTTCCACCAAGCAATTGACTGTCCAACAGTCATTTGCGAGGAAGATGAAATATTACAGCAGTCATCCTGTTGCAAAGCGGATAACTGAGGCCTTGACAACTATGTTGGTGTTAGACGTGCGTCCGGTATCTGCCGTTAGTTCACAGGGAACTAGACAATTTCTTGAGGTAGTGTGCCCCCGTTACCAAATACCATCTAGGTTCCACTTCTCTAGGCAGGCGATACCGAGAATGTACACGGACGTCAGAAAAAGACTCACCAGTGTCCTAAAAAATGCAGTTGTACCCAATGTCCACTTAACCACGGACATGTGGACAAGTGGAGCTGGGCAGGGTCAGGACTATATGACTGTGACAGCCCACTGGGTAGATGTATGGACGCCCGCCGCAAGAACAGCAGCGGCGGCACCAGTAGCAGCATCTCGCAAACGCCAACTCTTTCCTAGGCAGGCTACGCTTTGTATCACCGGTTTCCAGAATACGCACACAGCTGAAAACCTCTTACGGCAACTGAGGAAGATCATCGCGGAATGGCTTACCCCAATTGGACTCTCCTGTGGATTTGTGGCATCGGACAACGCCAGCAATATTGTGTGTGCATTAAATATGGGCAAATTCCAGCACGTCCCATGTTTTGCACATACCTTGAATTTGGTGGTGCAGAATTTTTAAAAAAACGACAGGGGCGTGCAAGAGATGCTGTCGGTGGCCAGAAGAATTGCGGGACACTTTCGGAGGACAGGCACCACGTACAGAAGACTGGAGCACCACCAAAAACGCCTGAACCTGCCCTGCCATCATCTGAAGCAAGAAGTGGTAACGAGGTGGAATTCAACCCTATATATGCTTCAGAGGTTGGAGGAGCAGCAAAAGGCCATTCAAGCCTATACAATTGAGCACGATATAGGAGGTGGAATGTACCTGTCTCAAGCGCAGTGGAGAATGATTTCAACGTTGTGCAAGGTTCTGCAACCTTTTGAACTTGCCACACGTGAAGTCAGTTCAGACACTGCCAGCCTGAGTCAGGTCATTCCCCTCATCAGGCTTTTGCAGAAGAAGCTGGAGGCATTGAAGGAGGAGCTAAAAGGGAGCGATTCCGCTAGGCATGTGGGACTTGTGGATGGAGCCCTTAATTCGCTTAACAAGGATTCACGGGTGGTCAATCTGTTGAAATCAGAGCACTACATTTTGGCCACCGTGCTCGATCCTAGATTTAAAACCTACCTTGGATCTCTCTTTCCGGCAGACACAAGTCTGCTGGGGTTCAAAGACCTGCTGGTGACAAAATTGTCAAGTCAAGCGGAACGCGACCTGTCAACATCTCCTCCTTCACATTCTCCCGCAACTGGGGGTGCGAGGAAAAGGCTCAGAATTCCGAGCCAACCCGCTGGCGGTGATGCAGGGCAGTCTGGAGTGACTGCTGATGCTGACATCTGGTCCGGACTGAAGGACCTGACAACGATTACGGACATGTCGTCTACTGTCACTGCATATGATTCTCTCCCCATTGAAAGAATGGTGGAGGATTATATGAGTGACCGCATCCAAGTAGGCACGTCAGACAGTCCGTACTTATACTGGCAGGAAAAAGAGGCAATTTGGAGGCCCTTGCACAAACTGGCTTTATTCTACCTAAGTTGCCCTCCCACAAGTGTGTACTCCGAAAGAGTGTTTAGTGCCGCCGCTCACCTTGTCAGCAATCGGCGTACGAGGTTACTTCCAGAAAATGTGGAGAAGATGATGTTCATTAAAATGAATTATAATCAATTCCTCCGTGGAGACATTGACCAGCAGCAATTGCCTCCACAAAGTAGTACACAGGGAGCTGAGATGGTGGATTCCAGTGGGACGAATTGATAATCTGTGAGGAGCGGGATGTACACGGTGATATATCGGAGGATGATGATGAGGTGGACATCTTGCCTCTGTAGAGCCAGTTTGTGCAAGGAGAGATTAATTGCTTCTTTTTCGGTGGGGGTCCAAACCAACCCGTCATTTCAGTCACAGTCGTGTGGCAGACCCTGTCACTGAAATGATGGGTTGGTTAAAGTGTGCATGTCCTGTTTATACAACATAAGGGTGGGTGGGAGGGCCCAAGGACAATTCCATCTTGCACCTCTTTTTTCTTTCATTTTTCTTTGCGTCATGTGCTGTTTGGGGAGTGTTTTTTGGAAGGGCCATCCTGCGTGCCACTGCAGTGCCACTCCTAGATGGGCCAGGTGTTTGTGTCGGCCACTAGGGTCGCTTATCTTACTCACACAGCTACCTCATTGCGCCTCTTTTTTTCTTCTTTGCGTCATGTGCTGTTTGGGGAGTGTTTTTTGGAAGGGCTATCCTGCGTGCCACTGCAGTGCCACTCCTAGATGGGCCAGGTGTTTGTGTCGGCCACTAGGGTCGCTTATCTTACTCACACAGCTACCTCATTGCGCCTCTTTTTTTCTTCTTTGCGTCATGTGCTGTTTGGGGAGTGTTTTTTGGAAGGGCCATCCTGCGTGACACTGCAGTGCCACTCCTAAATGGGCCAGGTGTTTGTGTCGGCCACTAGGGTCGCTTATCTTACTCACACAGCTACCTCATTGCGCCTCTTTTTTTCTTCTTTGCGTCATGTGCTGTTTGGGGAGTGTTTTTTGGAAGGGCCATCCTGCGTGACACTGCAGTGCCACTCCTAGATGGGCCAGGTGTTTGTGTCGGCCACTAGGGTCGCTTATCTTACTCACACAGCTACCTCATTGCGCCTCTTTTTTTCTTCTTTGCGTCATGTGCTGTTTGGGGAGTGTTTTTTGGAAGGGCCATCCTGCGTGACACTGCAGTGCCACTCCTAGATGGGCCAGGTGTTTGTGTCGGCCACTAGGGTCGCTTATCTTACTCACACAGCTACCTCATTGCGCCTCTTTTTTTCTTTGCGTCATGTGCTGTTTGGGGAGTGTTTTTTGGAAGGGCCATCCTGCGTGCCACTGCAGTGCCACTCCTAGATGGGCCAGGTGTTTGTGTCGGCCACTAGGGTCGCTTATCTTACTCACATAGCTACCTCATTGCGCCTCTTTTTTTCTTCTTTGCGTCATGTGCTGTTTGGGGAGTGTTTTTTGGAAGGGCCATCCTGTGTGACACTGCAGTGCCACTCCTAGATGGGCCAGGTGTTTGTGTCAGCCACTAGGGTCGCTTAGCTTAGTCATCCAGCGACCTCGGTGCAAATTTTAGGACTAAAAATAATATTGTGAGGTGTGAGGTATTCAGAATAGACTGAAAATGAGTGGAAATTATGGTTTTTGAGGTTAATAATACTTTGGGATCAAAATGACCCCCAAATTCTATGATTTAAGCTGTTTTTTAGTGTTTTTTGAAAAAAACACCCGAATCCAAAACACAAACGAATCCGACAAAAAAAATTCGGTGAGGTTTTGCCAAAACGCTGTCGAACCCAAAACACGGCCGCGGAACCGAACCCAAAACCAAAACACAAAACCCGAAAAATTTCAAGTGCACATCTCTAGTTCCTAGGCAGGCTACGCTTTGTATCACCGCTTTCCATAGGAGGCACACAGCTGACAACCTCTTATGGAAACTGAGGAACATCATCGCAGAATGGCTCACCCCAATTGGACTCTCCTGGGGATTTGTGACATCGGACAACGCCACCAATATTGTGCGTGCATTACATGTGGGCAAATTCCAGCACGTCCCATGTTTTGCACATACATTGAATTTGGTGGTGCAGAATTATTTAAAAAAACAACAGGGCCGTGCAAGAGATGCTGTCGGGGGCCCGAAGAATTGTGGGCCACTTTCGGCATTCAGCCACCGCGTGCCGAAGACTGGAGCACCAGCAAACACTCCTGAACCTGCCCCACCATCATCTGAAGCAAGAGGTGGTAACGAGGTGGAATTCAACCCTCTATATGCTTCAGAGGATGGAGGAGCGGCAAAAGGCCATTCAAGCTTATACATCTGCCTACGATATAGGCAAAGGAGGGGGAATGCACCTGACTCAAGCGCAGTGGAGAATGATTTCAAAATTGTGCAAGGTTCTGCAACCCTTTGAACTTGCCACACGTGAAGTCAGTTCAGACACTGCCAGCCTGAGTCAGGTCATTCCCCTCATCAGGCTTTTGCAGAAGCAGCTGGAGAGATTGAAGGAGGAGCTAAAATGGAGCGATTCTGCTAGGCATGTGGGACTTGTGGATGGAGCCCTTAATTCGCTTAACCAGGATTCACGAGTGGTCAATCTGTTGAAATCAGAGCACTACATTTTGGCCACCGTACTCGATCCTAGGTTTAAAGTCTACGTTGTATCTCTCTTTCCGGCAGACACAAGTCTGCACATGTTCAAAGACCTGCTGGTGAGACACTTGTCAACTCAAGCGGAACATGACCCGTCAACAGCTCCTCCTTCACATTCTCCCGCAACTGGGGCTGCGAGGAAAAGGCTAAGAATTCCGAGCCCACCCGCTGGCGGTGATGCAGGGCAGTCTGGAGCGAGTGCTGACATCTGGTCCGGACTGAAGGACCTGCCAACGATTAATGACATGTCGTCTACTGTCACTGCATATGATTCTGTCACCATTGAAAGAATGGTGGAGGATTATATGAGTAACAGCATCCAAGTAGGCACGTCAGACAGTCCGTAGGTATACTGGCAGGAAAAAGAGGCAATTTGGAGGCCCTTGCACAAATTGGCTTTATTTTACTTAAGTTGCACCCCCTCCAGTGTGTACTCCGAAAGAGTGGACGATGAGGAGGAGGTGGACATCTTGCCTCTGTAGAGCCAGTTTGTGCAAGGAGAGATTGATTGCTACTTTTTTGGTGGGGGCCCAAACCAACCAGTCATTTCAACCAGACCCTGTGGCTGAAATGATGGGTTTGTTAAAGTGTGCATGTCCTGTTTATACAACATAAGGGTGGGTGGGAGGGCCCAAGGACAATTCCATTTTGCATCTCTTTTTTTTTATTTATCTCTGCATCATGTGATGTTTGGGGCTAATTTTTTAAGTGCCATCCAGTCTGACACTGCAGTGCCACTCCTAGATGGGCCAGGTGTTTGTGCCGCCCACTTGGGTCGCTTAGCTTAGTCATCCAGCGACCTCGGTGCAAATTTTAGGACTAAAAATAATATTGTGAGGTGTGAGGTGTTCAGAATAGACTTGAAATTAGTGGAAATTATAGTTATTGAGGTTAATAATACTATGGGATCAAAATTACCCCCAAATTCTATGATTTAAGCTTTTTTTGAGGGTTTTTTTTTTAAAAACCACCCAAATCCAAAACACACCCGAATCCGACAAAAAAATTTCATGGAGGTTTTGGCAAAACGCGACCGAATCCAAAACACGGCCGCGGAACCGAATCCAAAACCAAAACACAAAACCCCGAAAAATTTCCGGTGCACATCTCTAGTTTTAACTAGAGATGTGCACTTGAAATTTTTCGGGTTTTGTGTTTTGGTTTTGGGTTCGGTTCCGCGGCCGTGTTTTGGGTTCGACCGCGTTTTGGCAAAACCTCACCGAATTTTTTTTGTCGGATTCGGGTGTGTTTTGGATTCTGGTGTTTTTTTCAAAAAACACTAATAAACAGCTTAAATCATAGAATTTGGGGGTCATTTTGATCCCAAAGTATTATTAACCTCAAAAACCATAATTTCCACTCATTTTCAGTCTATTCTGAACACCTCACACCTCACAATATTAATTTTAGTCCTAAAATTTGCACCGAGGTCGCTGGATGACTAAGCTAAGCGACCCTAGTGGCCGACACAAACACCTGGCCCATCTAGGAGTGGCACTGCAGTGTCACGCAGGATGGCCCTTCCAAAAAACACTCCCCAAACAGCACATGACGCAAAGAAGAAAAAAAGAGGCGCAATGAGGTAGCTGTGTGAGTAAGATAAGCGACCCTAGTGGCCGACACAAACACCTGGCCCATCTAGGAGTGGCACTGCAGTGTCACGCAGGATGGCCCTTCCAAAAAACACTCCCCAAACAGCACATGACGCAAAGAAAAATGAAAGAAAAAAGAGGTGCAAGATGGAATTGTCCTTGGGCCCTCCCACCCACCCTTATGTTGTATAAACAGGACATGCACACTTTAACCAACCCATCATTTCAGTGACAGGGTCTGCCACACGACTGTGACTGAAATGACGGGTTGGTTTGGACCCCCACCGAAAAAGAAGCAATTAATCTCTCCTTGCACAAACTGGCTCTACAGAGGCAAGATGTCCACCTCATCATCATCCTCCGATATATCACCGTGTACATCCCGCTCCTCACAGATTATCAATTCGTCCCCACTGGAATCCACCATCTCAGCTCCCTGTGTACTTTGTGGAGGCAATTGCTGCTGGTCAATGTCTCCACGGAGGAATTGATTATAATTCATTTTAATGAACATCATCTTCTCCACATTTTCTGGAAGTAACCTCGTACGCCGATTGCTGACAAGGTGAGCGGCGGCACTAAACACTCTTTCGGAGTACACACTTGAGGGAGGGCAACTTAGGTAGAATAAAGCCAGTTTGTGCAAGGGCCTCCAAATTGCCTCTTTTTCCTGCCAGTATAAGTACGGACTGTCTGACGTGCCTACTTGGATGCGGTCACTCATATAATCCTCCACCATTCTTTCAATGGGGAGAGAATCATATGCAGTGACAGTAGACGACATGTCCGTAATCGTTGTCAGGTCCTTCAGTCCGGACCAGATGTCAGCATCAGCAGTCGCTCCAGACTGCCCTGCATCACCGCCAGCGGGTGGGCTCGGAATTCTGAGCCTTTTCCTCGCACCCCCAGTTGCGGGAGAATGTGAAGGAGGAGATGTTGACAGGTCACGTTCCGCTTGACTTGACAATTTTGTCACCAGCAGGTCTTTGAACCCCAGCAGACTTGTGTCTGCCGGAAAGAGAGATCCAAGGTAGGTTTTAAATCTAGGATCGAGCACGGTGGCCAAAATGTAGTGCTCTGATTTCAACAGATTGACCACCCGTGAATCCTTGTTAAGCGAATTAAGGGCTCCATCCACAAGTCCCACATGCCTAGCGGAATCGCTCCCTTTTAGCTCCTCCTTCAATGCCTCCAGCTTCTTCCGCAAAAGCCTGATGAGGGGAATGACCTGACTCAGGCTGGCAGTGTCTGAACTGACTTCACGTGTGGCAAGTTCAAAAGGTTGCAGAAACTTGCACAACGTTGAAATCATTCTCCACTGCGCTTGAGACAGGTACATTCCACCTCCTATATCGTGCTCAATTGTATAGGCTTGAATGGCCTTTTGCTGCTCCTCCAACCTCTGAAGCATATATAGGGTTGAATTACACCTCGTTACCACTTCTTGCTTCAGATGATGGCAGGGCAGGTTCAGGCGTTTTTGGTGGTGCTCCAGTCTTCTGTACGTGGTGCCTGTACGCCGAAAGTGTCCCGCAATTCTTCTGGCCACCGACAGCATCTCTTGCACGCCCCTGTCGTTTTTTTTTAAATTCTGCACCACCAAATTCAAGGTATGTGCAAAACATGGGACGTGCTGGAATTTGCCCATATTTAATGCACACACAATATTGCTGGCGTTGTCCGATGCCACAAATCCACAGGAGAGTCCAATTGGGGTAAGCCATTCCGCGATGATCTTCCTCAGTTGCCGTAAGAGGTTTTCAGCTGTGTGCGTATTCTGGAAACCGGTGATACAAAGCGTAGCCTGCCTAGGAAAGAGTTGGCGTTTGCGAGATGCTGCTACTGGTGCCGCCGCTGCTGTTCTTGCGGCGGGAGTCCATACATCTACCCAGTGGGCTGTCACAGTCATATAGTCCTGACCCTGCCCTGCTCCACTTGTCCACATGTCCGTGGTTAAGTGGACATTGGGTACAACTGCATTTTTTAGGACACTGGTGAGTCTTTTTCTGACGTCCGTGTACATTCTCGGTATCGCCTGCCTAGAGAAGTGGAACCTAGATGGTATTTGGTAACGGGGGCACACTACCTCAAGAAATTGTCTAGTTCCCTGTGAACTAACGGCGGATACCGGACGCACGTCTAACACCAACATAGTTGTCAAGGCCTCAGTTATCCGCTTTGCAACAGGATGACTGCTGTGATATTTCATCTTCCTCGCAAAGGACTGTTGGACAGTCAATTGCAATGCTTGGTGGAAGTAGTAAAAGTGGGCTTACGACTTCCCCTCTGGGATGACCATCGACTCCCAGCAGCAACAACAGCAGCGCCAGCAGCAGTAGGCGTTACACGCAAGGATGCATCGGAGGAATCCCAGGCAGGAGAGGACTCGTCAGAATTGCCAGTGACATGGCCTGCAGGACTATTGGCATTCCTGGGGAAGGAGGAAATTGACACTGAGGGAGTTGGTGGGGTGGTTTGCGTGAGCTTGGTTACAAGAGGAAGGGATTTACTGGTCAGTGGACTGCTTCCGCTGTCGCCCAAAGTTTTTGAACTTGTCACTGACTTATTATGAATGCGCTGCAGGTGACGTATAAGGGAGGATGTTCCGAGGTGGTTAACGTCCTTACCCCTACTTATTACAGCTTGACAAAGGCAACACACGGCTTGACAAATGTTGTCCGCATTTCTGGTGAAATACTTCCACACCGAAGAGCTGATTTTTTTGGTATTTTCACCAGGCATGTCAACGGCCCTATTCCTCCCACGGACAACAGGTGTCTCCCCGGGTGCCTGACTTAAACAAACCACCTCACCATCAGAATCCTCCTTGTCAATTTCCTCCCCAGCGCCAGCAACACCCATATCCTCCTCATCCTGGTGTACTTCAACACTGACATCTTCAATCTGACTATCAGGAACTGGACTGCGGGTGCTCCTTCCAGCACTTGCAGGGGGCGTGCAAATGGTGGAAGGCGCATGCTCTTCACGTCCAGTGTTGGGAAGGTCAGGCATCGCAACCGACACAATTGGACTCTCCTTGAGGATTTGGGATTTGGAAGAACGCACAGTTCTTTGCGGTGCTTTTGCCAGTTTGAGTCTTTTAATTTTTCTAGCGAGAGGCTGAGTGCTTCCATCCTCATGTGAAGCTGAACCACTAGCCATGAACATAGGCCAGGGCCTCAGCCGTTCCTTGCCACTCCGTGTGGTAAATGGCATATTGGCAAGTTTACGCTTCTCCTCCGACAATTTTATTTTAGATTTTGGAGTCCTTTTTTTACTGATATTTGGTGTTTTGGATTTTACATGCTCTGTACTATGACATTGGGCATCGGCCTTGGCAGACGACGTTGCTGGCATTTCATCGTCTCGGCCATGACTAGTGGCAGCAGCTTCAGCACGAGGTGGAAGTGGATCTTGATCTTTCCCTAATTTTGGAACCTCAACATTTTTGTTCTCCATATTTTAATAGGCACAACTAAAAGGCACCTCAGGTAAACAATGGAGATGGATGGATACTAGTATACTTATGGATGGACCAGCGACTGCCGACACAGAGGTAGCTACAGCCGTGGACTACCGTACTGTGTCTGCTGCTAATATAGACTGGATGATAATGAGATGAAATTAATATATATATATATATATATATATATATATATATAATATCACTAGTACTGCAGCCGGACAGGTATATATATTTATTATGTAATGACTGATGACGGACCTGCTGGACACTGTCAGCTCAGCAGCACCGCAGACTGCTACAGTAAGCTACTATAGTAGTATGTATCAAGAAGAAAGAGAAAAAAAAAACCACGGGTAGGTGGTATACAATTATGGATGGACCAGCGACTGCCGACACAGAGGTAGCTACAGCCGTGGACTACCGTACTGTGTCTGCTGCTAATATAGACTGGATGATAATGAGATGAAATTAATATATATATATATATATATATATATAATATCACTAGTACTGCAGCCGGACAGGTATATATATTTATTATGTAATGACTGATGACGGACCTGCTGGACACTGTAAGCTCAGCAGCACCGCAGACTGCTACAGTAAGCTACTATAGTAGTATGTATCAAGAAGAAAGAGAAAAAAAAAAACCACGGGTAGGTGGTATACAATTATGGATGGACCAGCGACTGCCGACACAGAGGTAGCTACAGCCGTGGACTACCGTACTGTGTCTGCTGCTAATATAGACTGGATGATAATGAGATGAAATTAATATATATATATATATATATATATATATAATATCACTAGTACTGCAGCCGGACAGGTATATATATTTATTATGTAATGACTGATGACGGACCTGCTGGACACTGTCAGCTCAGCAGCACCGCAGACTGCTACAGTAAGCTACTATAGTAGTATGTATCAAGAAGAAAGAGAAAAAAAACCACGGGTAGGTGGTATACAATTATGGATGGACCAGCGACTGCCGACACAGAGGTAGCTACAGCCGTGGACTACCGTACTGTGTCTGCTGCTAATATAGACTGGATGATAATGAGATGAAATTAATATATATATATATATATATATATATATATATATATATATATAATATCACTAGTACTGCAGCCGGACAGGTATATATATTTATTATGTAATGACTGATGACGGACCTGCTGGACACTGTCAGCTCAGCAGCACCGCAGACTGCTACAGTAAGCTACTATAGTAGTATGTATCAAGAAGAAAAAAGAAAAAAAAAACACGGGTAGGTGCGGTATACATATACAATTATATATATATTATATACAATTATATATATATATATATATATATATATATTTTTTTTTTTTTTTTTTTTAAACTGGTGGTGATTAATTAAACTGGTGGTCAGGTCACTGGTCACACTATCTGCAACTTGCAAGTAGTACTCCTAAGCAGACAATCACAATATATACTGGTGGTCAGTGTGGTCACAATGGCAGTGTGGCACTCTGGCAGCAGAGTGCCAGCAAAAGTGTGCACTGTACGTTAAAATATGTACTCCTGCTCTCAGACTCTAACTGCTCCCCACTGTCTCCCCCACAAGTCAGATATACAGTCACACTATCACTTCAGCAAGTAGTAGTACTCCTCCTAATGCTCCCCAAAATTACTAAAGTAAAATAATACTGTGTCTCTCTCTACTCTAGTCTCACTCTCTATAAACGGAGAGGACGCCAGCCACGTCCTCTCCCTATCAATCTCAATGCACGTGTGAAAATGGCGGCGACGCGCGGCTCCTTATATAGAATCCGAGTCTCGCGATAGAATCCGAGCCTCGCGAGAATCCGACAGCGGGATGATGATGTTCGGGCGCGCTCGGGTTAACCGAGCAAGGCGGGAAGATCCGAGTCGCTCGGACCCGTGTAAAAAAACCTGAAGTTCGGGCGGGTTCGGTTTCCGAGGAACCGAACCCGCTCATCTCTAGTTTTAACACACCCCACCCAAATCTATCTCTCTCTGCACATGTAATATCTGCCCTCCACCCCCCCCCCTTCCCTGCAGTGCACATGGTTTTGCCCATTAGCTAACAAATTTGCTGCTGCGATCAGGTCTGAATTACCCCCACAGTGGGGGTGATTCCGAGTTGTTCGCTCGCTAGCTGCTTTTAGCAGCATTGCACACGCTAAGTCGCCGCCCTCTGGGAGTGTATCTTAGCTTAGCAGAATTGCGAATAGAAATTTCTTAGCAGTTTCTGAGTAGCTCCAGACCTACTCACAAATAGCGATCAGTTCAGTCAGTTTCGTTCCTGGTTTGACGTCACATACACGCCCAGCGTTCGCCCAGCCACTCCCCCGTTTCTCCAGACACTCCCGCGTTTTTCCCTGAAACGCCTGCGTTTTTCCGCACACTCCCAGAAAACGGCCAGTTTCCGCCCAGAAACACCCACTTCCTGTCAATCACACTACGATCACTTCAACAGTCTTCGTTCGGGCGTGAGTAAATCTACTAAGTTTTGTGCTAAAATACTAACCGCATGCGCGCTGCGTACCATGCACATGCGCATTTTTGCCTTAATTGCTTCGTTGCGAAAATCGGCAACGAGCGAGCAACTCGGAATGACCCCCAGTGTGCGGGAAGTATATGTAGTATGCTAATTAGTGCATTGACAGCCTGCTTAATATGAGGGCCACTTTACATAACTCAGTGTAACTTGTTAATCTTCCATTAACAAACTGTATAACTATTCAATATCTTATATGAACATTGAGGGGAAACAAGAAATTAATATATACAATTTGAAACTGTAAATCATTTTCTAGTTAACGTTGTAAATACTCAAATGCCCCCGCTGGTAAGGATTTACAGATTACATTATTCATAAAATCACAAAACAATTCCTTTAATCACTTATGGTAACAATCACTAATCACTGATGATAACAGTCACAAATCACTGACTAATAAACATTAATCACATTTGACATAATTACTAATCACTCATGGCATAATAATCACTAATCACACATGATAGCAATCACTTATCACAGCCGATGATAATCATTTCTACACTTGTGAACGTGCATCAACCAGAGATTTAGGTAGGTCTGAATACTAACGACCTGGAACCAGTGGTGCAAGTAGAAAAAAAATTCTCAGTGGTACGGTGTTCATGTGCCAAAAAATGGGTGTGGCCACATGGGGCATGTCCAACAGAAATGAGGGCGTGATACACATATGGGGGGCCAGATACACATATGCCCCCAATAGTGCCAGATACACATATGCCCCCAATAGTGGCAGATACACATATCCCCCCAATAGTGCCAGATACACATATGCCCCCAGTAGTGTAGTGCCAGATACACATATGCCCCCCAGTAGTGCCAGATACACATATGCCCCCCAATAGTGCTAGATACACATATGTTTACCAGTAGTGCAGTGCCAGATACACATATGCCCCCGAGTAGTGCAGTGCCAGATACACATATGTCCTCCAGTAGTGCAGTGCCAGATACACATATGCCCCCCAGCAGTGCAGGTGCCGTTGTGCTCTCCTCCCGGAGGCCACACAGCGGCTGCAAGCAAGGTGGTCATGCCGGCAGTACTGCATACCAGCTGTTAATTTCTTACGTACCGGCTCGTACCACCATACTTGCAGCACTGCCTGGAACTAAATCCCGGGTCTGCGACCCTGCTCCCGACCAGGGTCACGGAGCTGAGACCCAGGAATTTTGCCAACATGCTAGTGCATCAGTTTCTTGGGTTTGATATCTGAAAGGGGTGTTACTGATGAAAATACCAAATAATAACATATGACATCACAACTACTTATCACCGATGACAGAGGAATCCCCGGTTACTGAAGACAACACACAATAATCACAAGCCATAACAATCACAAATCACAGAATAACCCCCAGTTACAGATGATGATGCTGCTAATCACTTATGACAAAAATCCTCAACCGCTCAAATGACTATCATGAATAACTGATGATAATGCATACCTGATAACATACTGTACAGGTTTCGAGGGTGTATCTCTAATTAGCGGACAGGGGTTGTACTAGTGTAGAACACTTGTTTACATATGATACATTAAATGCAGTATATATATATATATATATATATATATATATATATATAAAAGATGTGCACCTACCCCCGTGTTTTGGTTTTGGATCTGTATTAACTTTGAGTTTTGGCTTTGGTTTTGGATCTGTCAAAAGAATTAGAAAAACTGCTAAAATCACATAATTTGGGCCTTTTTTTTCTTCCCACGGTTTAATTAACCTCAATAACATTCCTTTCCAGTAATTTTCAATCAATTTTGACCACCCCATAGTTAATAATATTATTTTCACTAAGGGGACTGTCACTTTGTTGCTGAAGTGCTTGGTTTGTTTGGGACCCCACCAAACAAGCTATCAATGGTCTTCAAGCAGCTAAGCAAGCAGTGAAGGATTCTTCTGAGGAATTCTGGATAGGGGAGTAGTCACTGTCAGTAGCCTAATCAAATTGTATGCAGGACTACCTCCGATCATTAGTGAGGATGTAGATGATGAAGGTGTTGGCAGTGGAGAGTGCAGGTGCTGGGATCTAGCTGAGAGAAGGGAGGTAGCTAATGTTGTACTGCTTGTGGTTATTTATTTAGCATAAGTTTCTGATTTTCCACTAAACCATAAACTTGCTGCAAATGATGTAACAGGGAGAAGGTCCCTAGATGGTTAAGGTCCGTAACTCTGCTGACTGTGGCTTTACAAATGTTATAGGTGGCTAAAAAAATATTGTCAGGATTTTGTGTAAAAAAATTCCACACATAAGTGGTGGATTTTTGGATCTTGTGCCCAGGCATGACAAAGGCCTTCTTTTTATGACAAGCAAGAATTGCTTCCACTGCTGCATAACTTACACAAACAACATCCTCATCCTCCTCATCAACACCTTCATTAGCGTCAGTGTCAGCTACACAAATAGCATGCTGCATATTCAGGAGGGCATCCTCAAATGCCTGGTCAGCGATATGATCGCAGTTAGATTGCGATCGCAATGCTGGGCGGGACTTTGCATGCTGGGCAGCCTTTTCCTGTGCTGGCAGCCCCCAGCATGCAATCTTTAGCAGTAGCAGATTCTACTTTTTGGTAGACTCTGCTACTGAAGCTGAATAGGGTCCCTAGAGTTTCTTTTTTCAGCACTGATTTTGTGGTTTTCATTTTTTGACACCTCTTCTACACTTTGAGTGAGAAGGGCTTGCATCATCGTAAGAGGCAGAAGAAGATGCCTCACTGACAGTTGCAGAACCACCACTCAAAAATTAAGGCCAAGGCCTGAGCCTCTCCTTGCCACTGTGGGGAGTCACTGCTTATATTTATGTGAACAAAGTCTCAATGGGGTACAGTGCACAGGTTGTGCAAACAAAAGAGCAATATTCTCTTTATTTTTTCACAAATGACAACTCACTTTGGGGAGACATACTGCTTATATTTATGTAAACAAAGTCGCAGCGGGGTACAGCACACACAGGTTGTACACACAAAAGAACTATTTTTATACTTTTTTTCACAAATGACAACTCACTTTGGGGAGACATACTGCTTATATTTATGTGAACAAAGTTGCAGCGGGGTACAGCACACACAGGTTGTACACACAAAAGAACTATTTTTATACTTTTTTCACAAATGACAACTCACTTTGGGGAGACATACTGCTTATATTTATGTGAACAAAGTCGCAGCGGGGTACAGCACACACAGGTTGTACACACAAAAGAACTATTTTTATACTTTTTTCACAAATGACAACTCACACTTTGGAGAGTCATACTGCTTATATTTATGCAAACAAAGTATCAATGGGGTACAGTGCACACAGGTTGTAAAAAAAAAATTTGTCAAACTTTTAAACTTTTTTTTTACTTTTTTTCACAAATGACAACTCACACTGTGGAATCACACCACTTACATTTATGTGAACACAGTAGGGTGCAGCACACACAAGTTGTACAAAAAAAGAACAGTTTTCTGAACTTTTTTTACTTTTTGCAAATGATAACTCACACTGCAGTCACAGTGCTTATATTATGTGAACTAAGTCATAGTGGGGAACAGCGCACACAGTTTGTGCAAACAAAACAGCATATTTTTTACAAATGACAACTCACAATGTATAGAGTGACACCACTTATATTTATGTGAACAAAGTTACAGTGAGATACAGTGCACACAAGATGTACAGACTGTAACAAACTGTTTTTTAAACTTTTTTCACAAATGATAAATCACACTGCAGGGAGTCACATTGCTTATATTTACGTGAACAAGGCACAGTGGGATACAGCACAAACAGGTTGTGCAAACAATTTTTTTTTACTTTTTCACAAATGACAATTCACACTGCAGGGAGTCATACAGTAACACTTATTTTTTTATGTGAACAAAGTCGCAGTTGGGTACAGCATACACAAGTTGTACACACAAAAGAACAACTTTTGTACTTTTTCACAAATGACAAATCACACTGCAGAGAGTCACACCGCTTATATTTATGTGAACAAAGTCGCAGTGGGGTACGGTGCACACAGGATGTACAAAAAATTTTATTGTGTTACTTTTTTTACTTTTTTTTTTTTAGAAATGACAACTTACACTGCAGAATCACACAGTTTACATTTATGTGAGCACAGTGGGGTGCAGCGTACACAAGTTGTACAAAAGAGAACAATTTTTAAAAACTTTTTTTCTTTTTTTTACTTTTTCACAAATGACAACTCAATCTGCAGAGTCACAGTGCTTATATTATTTATGTGACTGCAGTGAGGTATGGCCTACAGAGTCACAGTGCTCATATTATTTATGTGAACACAGTGGGGTATGGCCTACAGAGTCACAATGCTCATATTATTTATGTGAACACAGTGGGGTATGGCCTACAGAGTCACAATGCTCATATTATTTATGTGACTGCAGTGGGGTACAGCCACAACAATGACTTGCTAACTGCCTGTACTGTCATCTAGCATGACCAATATTAACAACATTAAGGAGCCTGAGGGGACAGGAGTGGACAGATAGGTCAACTCAGCAGCATTGTAGTGGATGGACACTGAACAGATATGTCAGCTTAGCAGAACTGGAGTGGAAGGACACTGGAGGTAATTCAGACCTGATCGCTAGCAGGTGATTTTTGCACTGCTGCGATCAGATAGTCGCCACCTACAGGGAGAGTGTATTTTAGGGGTGCAATTGTGCGAAGGCATGTGTAGCAGAGCTGTACAAACAGATCTTGTGCAATCTCTGCACAGCCCAGGACTTACTCAGCTGCTGCGATCACATCAGCCTGTCTGGGGCCGGATTTGATGTCAGGAACCTGCCCTGCAAATGCATGGACATATCTGCGATTTTCCAACCACTCCCAGAAAATGGTCAGTTGACACCCACAAACGCCCTCTTCCTGTCAATCACCTTGTGTTTGTCCATGCGAATGGATTCTTCACACAAACCTATCACTGAGCGGCGGTCCACTTTGAACCCGTGCGACGCGCCTGCACATTGCGGAGTTTAGACCTGATCGCCCGCTGTGCGAAAATGCAACCTAGCGATCAGGTCTGAATTACCCCCACTGTACAGATAGTTCATCTCAGCCACTGGAGTGGAGTCAGCACTGACCGTCAGCGCACATGGCTCTCTGGCGGTCCTGTTTGATTGGTATCCAAATCCCCATGGGAGGTAATGGAGTGAAAACCCACAAGAAACCTTGGATTTCCTTGGATCCATGAAGCACGGGTGGGCTCGGTTTTCCAGAAACCAAGACCACTCATTTCTAATAGATATATATATATATATATATATATATATATACTGAATTCTAGGCTCTAATCCAGGGGTGGGGAACCTTTTTTCTACCAAGGGCCATTTGGATATTTATAAAATTCTTCGGGGGCCATACAATAATTATCAACTTAAAAATGATCCTGCCCCAGTAGTTATGCCCCAAGTCAGTAGTTATGCCCCCAGTATATATATATACCCCCAGTCAGTTGTTATGCCCCAGTAGATATGCCCCCTGTGCATATGCCCCCAGTCACTTGTTATGCCCCATTAGATGTGCCCCCAGTCACTTGTTATGCCCCATTAGATATGCCCCCTCGTAGCGACGCTTACACACACAGATTAAAAGAAATAAAAAAACACAATACTCACCAGCCCCGCTCCTGCTTCCAGAAAGTTGCCCTCCGCCTGGTTGCCCGCTCCTCAGAACTATGGGAGAGACGTCATCTCTCCCATAGCGCCGCACACGCACACTGCCAGAGGCGGAAGCCGGAGCTCAGGAGTGAGCTCCTGCCTCCGGATGCTGTTGAGGGGAAGAAGCCGGGTGCCCTCTAGTAACAAAATCTCAGCGGGCTCCCGGCATCTCCCTCGGTTTGGTGAGCCTGGCCAGGCCGGATCAAGTGGCTCTGCGGGCCTTATACGGCCGCAGGCCTGAGGTTCCCCACCCCTGCTCTAAGCTGACCTGGGCCAGTTGTAATGATGTTTCTCAATGTGGAAAACACAGCGCAGCTGCTCACAATTCCCAATGTAATAAACTTGGTTCTGCTTTAACCTACTGTGACAAGTACAATTGCTTAAAATTAATTATCCTCTCCGCAGTTCTGCAGGCCCAAATTAATTGAGATAACGTCGGGTGTCCCTATGATGGTACAGCAAGCGTGGGCAATTTGTTTACCTGTAGTAGACAACAGACACTGTGCTGTATCTCCGCAGTCACCATGAAAGACAGCAGTGTACAGTTACATTCACAGACATTGTTAACCCTGTCTAGATTTTAACTGCCACCACCCACATAAATAACATTGCAAGCTGACGTCTCCTGTCACGTAACTTCTATCACGTAACCTGTAGATAAGGCAGTGCAATCACTTGTACCTACAGAACTGCCATAAACTTATAAAATCCATCATTTGAGATGGGAAGACTCTATTTGCGTTTGACAGGGATGCGTCAACAAGAAGGTTAATGCAGATGCCGTTACAGATCTGTCTCAAAAAATGAACACACAGAACAAATTCATCTTTTAAGGCCAGATTCCATCTATGAGAGGCGCACACCTTTGTGGCCAAATACAGAACAAGGCATAATCTACTGTAGGTTTCACAGAACAGTTTTGAAACTTTATGTTCAATTCATAGAAATGAGTACAACACTGACACCTAGTGGTGACTTACCTAACTTCTAAATAATGAACTTTCATTTCAAAAGTCAGAACTTGAGCCATAAAAAAAACAACTGAAACCATTAATAATTATATGATCAGATTGGCTTGCTCTAAATTATTTCTAAAGTAACTGTGTATGTATTTATCCTCTGAGGGGTCATTTGTGAAAATTTGAAGGCTACAGCACAATATTTTTGATCCTTCATAAATTATCTTCTTACAGTAATATCGCCCTATTTTTTTCACTCAAATTTTACTGTCTCAACATCATGACTGATGCGCTGGGAGATATTTATTAAAAACTGTTGCAGAGTGGACAGCTGGTTTTTACCCACTGCATACAATCATAATTGAACTGGCAATTTCCCAGTGTAGGTTTTACAACACAAGTAAACATATCATTGGTTGCTCTAGGGTACAAACCCTTACTCTGTGCACCAAACTTCACCAAACTTCCCAAATTAGGGATGGATGGCCATCAGTGTATTTGCCATCAATGGTTACAATCAATGGTGTAATGACATGAGGTAATTCATTGATGGTTGCAAACAATTCAATAGATAAACATCAATGGTTTTACCAGCCGATGCTCATACCTGTTCCTTCACTGACTAGCCCATGGGCCAATCAGAAACTGGGGGTGGGCTTTGCTGATGTTAAGGGGCGGAGCTATGCTCAGTGTCCTGGCACTTAGGAAAAACAAAAAAATTACCCATCAGGGGGTTCTGTACCATTTATAGAAAAAGTATTTACCGTCGACAATAAACCATTGATGATTTGGAATCATCGATGGTCAAAGGCCATCTCTATCACAAATATAATAGAAATAAGCTTATCCCTCAAATTTCTCTGAACAGCTGGCTTGTTAATGAGAATAGGAGAAAGTGTAATTGGAACAATGTTCATTTATTAACAGTATCAGAATTTCTCTGTCTCAGGGCAACATAATTAGCAGAAGACCGTTAAAAATAAAAAAGTTACATGGGAGGGGCCTTGACAACAGGGGTGTAGGGAGGGTGGCTCCAATGGAGCGTGAACTTAGGGCACTGGAAAGTTAGAGGGCGCGTTTGCCGCCTGCCCACCTCCTCCTTCTGTCCGCTATACCGCGAGCAGCTGTACAGGCAGCCGCAGAGCAGGAGGAGAAGCACAGGGGGTACACACTCTGTGTTTACTGTCCCTGTTTTAAAAATGTGGGGTGCCCAAAGGAAACTTTTGCCCTGAGATACACAATGTCTAGAACTGGCCCTGTCACCAATCACCAAAGATTTTTCAATATTTTTTCTTTTCAAATGTAACATGCCCCCAATTCAGTACAGGGGAGGGGGCACCGAAACATACCCTTGTTCCGGGCACCATGGCACCTAGCTACACCTCTGCTTGATAACCCTGAACTAAGCTTGCTCCAACAGTACTGGTAAGCAGGGACATTACTAGAAAGTTGTGTGCCTCATAGCAAAACTTTGAAACCTCCCCCCCCCCCCCAGCTTCTAGAGAGACACCTCTCTCCACGGCCCCCTGCCGAAGTGGGTATGCCTAGTGCTGCCCAGGTGGGTGCTTGGTCCATTTGTATAATACCCGCTTGTGCTGTTGTTAATGTAATATATACTGGGAGAGAGCCCCCTGTATATTTGTGTCAGTCCTCCTGTGTGTTATTAGTGTGCATTATATTAGGCAGGGTGCCCTGCAGTTATGTTTTTACAAGGAGGGTGGCACAGGTGGATATGTCATTTGGCCTGTGACTGGCTCTGTGCTGTGAATTGTGATCACAATTGCAGTTTATGAATATCAGGGAGGGGTGGGATTCGGTGGTGTCATGGCTTCACGAGACCCGTTACTAGACATTATAGTTCTGTGTGTGAGAAGAACCACTTGCGTCTGTCCCCCCACCCCGTGTGTACAGAGTAAGGACACTGTCAGTGCTGTGGTAGGTCTACAGTAGATGTTTCTGCCTATACCTGGACCTTTGTGAGTTCAATGGCCACTGTGTTAAACCGGGCAGACTCACAGGGTTTATGTGACAACAACAGTTGCTCAATGACTCTGTGCCCACTGCTGCCCTAACTAGCCTATGATTAGCCCCAACCATGCCAGTCTGAGCCTGCACGTACCTGCCCTGTGTTGATCTGGCCAGGGGTGGATTGAGACGGAAAACCAGCCCGTAAAATTTATGGAAGCAGCCCTAATGTGGGTGGGGTCTGTTGAGGGGGTGGGGTCCATAGCCAGGGCATACTGTAACCCGGGCCCCCCTTTTTTAGGGGGGCCCCCAGCAGGAGCACCATGACACCGCTAGCTTTCCCTCTCATGCAGAAGCAGACAGCAAGAATGCAATCAGGCAGTATGCATTGCAGGCAGAGTATCAGGTTTCATGAGCTACCGATTGAGCTTTCTGACGAGAGGAGAGATAGGAGGATGGAGAGAACTATAAGTGACACAGGGATTCCAGCTTCTCCTCCTCCCCGTTTGGGTGTGTAATTCCTGTGTAATCTGTTATCTTGTGAGGGTCTAGAGAGAGAGAGAGACACACACACACACACACACACACACACACACACACACACACATGCAGAGTCCTCCTGAGTCCTGTACCAGTGTGTAAGTAGTACAGAGGCTGCTGCTGCATGTGACAAGATAAATTATAGATTTTTTTTTCTATGTGTATTCTAAGGTTGTTTAAATTGTCTTCCACTACAAGGAAATTTTATAAAATAGTTGTCATTCAATTAGGTGGAGCTATAAACAGTATCCTGGCATTATTAAACTATTAGTTTAAGTCCAATGTAACCCATTGGGTTATATTTAATATACACAATCCATACCTCCCAACATGACCCAGTCCTGGAGGGATAACATGCTGTCTTAAGTTATGACTGCAATCACCTGTGTTGAAATACCTTTCTTATTTATTAAATAGTTCAACACAGATGACACCCATCATATATTAAGAAGAAAGTCCAGATAGAGAGCACTTTGTCCCTCCTGGAATGGGTCATGTTGGGAGGTATGCACAATCTAAAATATACTTCCCCACCATCAACCGGGGGCCCCTTTAACTTAAGTGCCCTGGGCACCCCCAAGGCTTAATCCGGCCCTGGTAGGGACCTTCATAGGGTTCGATTCTGAGTTGGACGCAGTTGTGGCCTTCCTTGCTTCTTTTGCAGTTGCATCCGCCCTACTGTAGAACAAGTGAAATAAAAAAATGAATCAATTTGAATATGGGCGCACTCATTCCCTTTCCACAAAATAATGTTTACATTTTTTATTTGCTTAAAATTTAGTTTTACCCACATGGTGTATCATGTATTACCCTGTATTAGGGTTATATAAAGAAAAGTATAAACAAGTTATAGAAATAGAATAACTTGTTGAAAGAGAGAAGACTAAACAATTTTGTGTAAAGAAAGAATATGTTAGAAGAACGATGGTACAGTATGTGTCGTCTTTTATTTCACAGTATTATTGGTATAGCTTATAGTCAGATATTGGTTTTCTCAAATCTCAGTCCTGTGACAGTAATTGTCCAGTTTCCGGTAATTATTTCACGTTTGGCTGCTTTGGGAACACTGAAATCTGTGTGCAGTTCATATGTTTAATGTACTTTGAACTTGATGGGGTAAATTTACCAAGATGGCATATGCCAGAACAGCCCAGTGGCGCACGCAGGGGGGTTTCCGAGCACCCCCAAAAAATAATTTTTATTTTTATTTTTTTATTTTTTTTGCTGCATGAGTATTATTAATGGCTGTCTAGCGTCCTCTGCAGCCTGCTGTCTTCCTGGTGGCACTTGTAAGTGCTTAATAAAAGTTTACTTTATTTTAATTATAGTACATATATATCCATGTACATACATACATATAAACACACACACACATATGATATATATACTTGCGTATATATACGTGTACTGTATGTGTATATATATATATATATATATATATATGTATGCATGTTTAATATGTTATGTGTATGTGTATATGTATATATATATATATATATATATATATATATATATATATATACATACACACAGACACGCTAGTTTTACGGACCAAGCATATACTGGGTCACCTCAGTCCCCACCCCCGTGATTGGCTCCACCTAGTTCTGGAAACACCCCCATGCAAATCCTGCGTTTGCCACTGCAGCCGGTGGGCAGGTGGCCCAGTCCTGTCCTTCAGAGAGCAAGGAAGGCCACGCGCAGCCTCTGGCCTCCGGTCTCCATGGAAATGGGGGCATGCCACGTGTCCACGCCCCTGGACTCGCGGCGCGCCCCCTCCCCCAGCAAGTCTACGCCCCGTATAACGTGACAGCATGCCCCTACCCCCGTGACGAGCGCACGCGCGTTCACGAGTGCCCGGCCCGAAATGGAGGCCCAGTCCGTCACTCTGAAGATGGGAGTTCTATTTAAGAAGGGAATCAGATTTCAGGTATTATCTTCTAGAAGGTGCTAGATAAATGAGAAGAAGAAGCTGATTGGTTGCTATGGGCACCACCCCATCTTAAATAGAACTCCCCTCTTAGTAAATTTACCCCGAAGTGTTTTATAATGCTTTATTAAATAGTACTTCACTATGAGCGTTATTCAATAAGAGCCGCTAATGTGATGCGATCGCATTATGCCCTTGTTAAACCCAGTGCGGACACGCAGGACCTGCGCATTCATGGGCTGGCCAATGATTTTGCATTGCATTGATGTGAACGCCTCTGCCTGATTGACAGGCAGAAGCATTCACGGGGCAATCGCGGGGCAGTCGGGGGCGTTGACTCTGCGTTGTGGGGGCATTGGCTCGGCGTTGCGGGGGGTGTGTCGGAAAAACGTCACAAGCGGCCGCCGCAACAGGAAACATGGCGACAGCCAGTCAGTGGAGATAGTGAGGCTTACCTTATTTAGCGATGCGATCGCAATTGAATTGTGATCGCATCGCTGGCTGCCATTAGCGTGCAGGACGGCCTTGCCCTGTGTTGGGCGGCCCCTAGCATGCGATTGCAAGCAGTTGCAGTTTTGCTCATTTAGAAAAACCGCAACTGATGCTGAATCAGGTCCAATATGCATTATATGTTCTTTCCAGATGAATAATCATTGCCGTATTTCCAGGGACATATACTGTAGAAGCGCCGGTTAAGTTCTGTTCTACCATCTTTTGTCTCCATAGATTTTGGTGAAGGTGTGACGGAACCTTGGTGTTGAACATTGAACACAGCTGGCTGCTCGTTTGGCTTGGCACACTCAGGATTACCCATACTTGCCGACTTCATGGCTGCTCTCCCCGGGAGAGAGCAGCCAGGTCGGTTCAGCAGGGGGGCGGGCAGTGGTGTGACGTGAAGAGGGGGTGGGCCCGTGGCGGAACGGGGGCCTGGTGGAGACGGAACAGGGCGTGGCTGAGGGATAGCGTCATTTAAGCCACGCCTCCACTGTGTAATGCCGCTATTACCGGCATTATACAGCAGGGGGTGTGGCTATGATGACGCGATTCAACAAGAATCACTTTACTTGCTAAGTGGGCGGACGGGCAGGGTGGGACCCCTGAATTCAGGAGACTTGCCTGCTCTTCCGGGGGGGCGGGGGGGTCACCCGATTTTCGGGAGCCTCCCGGCCATTCCGGGAGAGTAGGCAAGTATGGGATTACCTATACATATTTTTGAACAACTCTTAGAGGCTAAGACAGCAGAGCAATTTAAACATGCATGGGATAGACATAAGGATATATTTACAAAGAAATAAGGATCAAATAAGGTTTGAGGTAACAATATGGTAAAAAAGGGGCAGACTAGATGGGCCAAGTGATTCTTATCTGCCGTCAATTTCTATGTTTCACCTACTTCCACCCAAAACTATATAGACTTAGGTGTAAATTTACTAAAGCTTCTAGAACAGAGAATTGGTGATGTTGCCTATGGCAACCAATCAGATGCTATCTATCATTTCTCTATTGACTTTTAGAAAATGATAGACAGCATCTGATTGGTTGCTTTAGGTAATACCACCAATCCTCTCTTTAAGAAGACTTAGAAAATGTAACCCTTAGACCGTTCCTTAATATATGAAGCATACTTGCTTATTCTATTCTATAATGGCCAGGAAGCTCTCGAAAACAGTGTGGCGCTCCCAGTCCCCCCTGGAAGAAGAATAGTCTCCCAGTACCAGCTGCACCCCACGACCCAGCCACCCACTTAGCGAGTGAAGTGGGCGTTCCAGGTGGCCGATGATGTGGTGCGGTCCTCATACCACCTCCATTGCAGAGCCACGCCCCCACCTCCTGTGAGGCACCGATCCCCCAACACCGACCCCCATTGTGCTGACCCAACTATAATTTGAAGTTGTTACGATGGATGTTCTGTTACTAAATCCCCCATATTTACCTAATTGGCTAGCAAGCCCCTGGCCTGTGCTGGTTGCAAGAGATGTGTCAGAAACTGTACGTACGACCCAGAATAGCACGGAACTGTACACACCCACGACACGACAATCCCAAGAGACAGACAACAATAATATCTGCGCGAGCCAGAGGCGTAACTACCGCCAGTGCAACCAGTGCGTTGCACTGGGGCCCGCCTCTGTCCAGGGGCCCAAAGCATGTAATGAGTCAAACTGACTCATTACATGCCGCTGTGTGCTGCGGGCAACCGCTGCCCGCAGCACACAGCCGCCCGGACAGAGAGGAGAGGAGCGCAGCGGTACGGGGGAAAAGGAGGAGGAGGGAGGTGGAGGAGGGAGCCGCAGCAGCGCTTTACTACTGGTTGAGGCGCTGCTGCTGCTGTCCCTCTGCTTCACTATAGGCTGCCCTCTGCCGCTGTGAAGCGCATCCCAGCATTCACAGCGGCGGAGAACAGCCTATAGTGAAGCAGAGGGACAGTAGCAGCAGCCCCTCCACCAATAACACAACGCTGCTGCGGCTCCCTCCTCCACCTCCCTCCTCCTCCTTCTCTCCTGCCCGGGAATCGAGATTTCTGCCAGAAGCTGCACCTAGGAGCCTGAGCCAGCGGAGAGGGTAAGTCTAATTCTTTCTTTCTTTCTTTCTTTCTTTCTTTCTTTCTTTCTTTCTTTCTTTCTTTCTTTCTGTTCTAAAAGGGGGACTGTCTGCCGTAATGTGTAAAAAAGGGGGAATCTGCCTGCCGCAATGTGTAAAAAGGGGACGCTGTCTGCCGCAATGTGTAAAAAGGGGGAATCTGGGGGTGGCCTGACGAGTAATGGAGTAGGACGTGTTCTCCTAGCTCCCCAGCCGACAATATCCTTATTATATCCTGCACCCCCTAAGTGACTGTATAAGTGGCCCTGTGCGGCTTTATGATTATCTGCTGCCCGACTTGGACCTCAATTCAAGTAGATTTGGTGCCCGGTGTCCCTGCTGGGAACGTTAGAACAGCTGATTTGTTCTGACCTGCATGAGGCCGGCGCCATCTTGGATGGTGCTGCAGGGGAGCTGTGCCACTCGTCTCCCTTACGGCGTTCCTGACGTGCCCTGCGACCGGAGAGTGGACGCCGCGGGGGCCCCGCCACCTGCATAACACACCCTTCTGCTCCGTTTCCCCGCCGGACGTCCAGGGCGCCTGTCGCGGCCGTGAAGCCTGTGTGAAGCCGCCGGGCGCCATCTTGCGGTTGGCGGGCCGCATACACGGAGCTCCGCCACCCGCCCCTGACAGCCCTGTGATAGATCTGAAGTGGCCAGTGCGCCGAACGCTGACCACCCCCGCTGCCTGCTACAGGGGCCCTTGTCCCTGGGGGGCTATAACATTAACTGGGCTATCTGTGGGTTTTCCGGGCGCCATCTTGGGGTTGGCGGCAGGCTCAGTTTTGCTCCTGTCCAAACCCCTCCTGCAGGAAGTGTCTGTTACATGCAGCTTGGGCAGCTGGACCTGACTGGAGGCTGGGGAAGGATAATAAGAGGACCTGCATTGTTCTGCCTCGGGAAGGTACTGTCTGTACAGGTGGGAAACTGCCAGACTCCCTGATTCAGACCACAGCTTCCAGGTTCATAGTGCCGACACGCAGCAACACTGCCAGGAACATTGGTCCTTTTATATATATATATTTGTCCTGCGTCTCCTGGCCCTCACACAGCGGGTTGGTGCCTGCGCCCCCTCTCTCTGCCTACATTGCTTGGATATATAACTAGTCGAATACGGCAGCATTGTGTTATCCAAAATGGTGAAAGGCCGCCAACAAAACGCGGCGGCGGGCGCAATGGAAAAGTTTGTTCGCAACCCCGGTCCCCAACAACAGAGGAGGGAAAATACACAAGCTGAGTCTCCGCCCCTCTCTCCTGCATACAGCTCTGCCTCAGCAGAACCGCCTGATGCTGCTTTACAAAGAGTGTTGGATGCCGTGACAGCTAGCGAGGCCCGTTTGGCCGATAAAATTGGGCAGGTGCAGTCTGATCTCTCCATTATACATCAGGACCTACAACGGGTGAGAGAGAGGGTGGGTGAGGCCGAAACCCGTATCTCCAATGTCGAGGATACTGTCACCCCGCTGGGACGGCGTACTGATATTTTGGAGTCTCAAATGACTGATGTGCGCAAAAAACTAACGGATATGGAGGGACGCCTACGTCGCAATAATGTCCGTTTCATAGGCTTGCCCGAGAAGGAGGAAGGCTCATCTCCTGAGGAATTTCTAGAGGAGTGGCTTCGGAAGGCATTTGGACCCGAGGAATTCTCGCCTCATTTCACCATAGAACGAGCTCATAGAGTTCCGATGCGCCCGTTGCCTCCGGGGGCTCCGCCCCGTACCTTCATCGCCAAGTTCCTTCACTTCCGCGACCGGGACACTGTTCTGAAACTTGCTCGCACGAAAGGCCCTCTAAAATGGAACGGGTCGCCAATATCGGTCTTCCCAGACTTTGCGGTGGAGGTGCAGAAAGATAGAGCTCAATTTCTGCCTGTTAAGAGGAGACTCCGGGAACTTGATTTGCCATACGCCATGCTCTTTCCATCACGATTACGAGTGGTAGTAGCTGATGGTGAAACCAAATATTTTGCGGCTCCTTGAGAGGCGATGATATGGCTGGATAGACGCTTCCAGGCGAGACGGGCTCTTGCTGATCCGTGATTATTTCCTGTGACTGTGGTTGCAAGAGACTTTATGGACAGGATAAGATTATTTGCATATATACTGGGGGGATGAAGGATGTGGAAAATGTTTAAATGTCTAAGAACTACTTCCTGAGGATGTGAGGGTGGTGGGGGGGATAATTACTTACCAGGTCTTCTGTCTTGTTATCCTTCTCATACAAGCCAATTATTATACTTATATTGCTAGGATGTGTGGGTTGGGAGAGATGGGGGAGAGGAGGGATATATCTGTGGTCCGAATACACCCGATGGTATATTGCTCTTGAATCCCGGGGAGTGACTCTGTATGCTTCGCCCCTTTTTCTATCTTATGGGGGTGATTTAGTCTAAAGGCTGGGGATGCTTTGTTTTGTTGGTGTTTCGTTTTTTTTTTTCTTTCTTTCTAAGGGCCATTATATTTTTTTGGCTTCACCCAGAGGGTAACAAGTTGTGTGCTCTGGGCTTGAACCGGTGTTAGGTTAGGGGATCCAAGTATGCTGCAGGTTGGGAGTAGTGTACAGGGTGGGGGGAGGGGGGAAGTTAACGGTTACGGTTGTTTCTGGTATGGATGTTCCGAATTTGAGTGTGTGTGGCTTACGAACCTATTCATTGAGCGGTGGTGCCTTGTACTTGTTTGCAGAGAAGATGGATCTGGCTGGCTGCGGGCTGTAGCCTCTATTATGATCAAAATGACCCCTCATGGTTGGACTTAGAATAGTGTCATGGAATGTGCGGGGACTCAATGACAAAATTAAGAGATCTCTGGTACTTAGACAAATTAAGCAGTATGCCGCTGATGTGATATGTCTTATGGAGACCCACCTGGTGGGCAGCAAGACCCTAGCCATTAAGAGACCTTGGGTAGGATGGGCATTCCATTCTACACACACTTCTGCCTCCCGGGGGGTCTCTATCCTTGTAAAGAAGACTGTTCCCTTTGTGATGGAGTCAGTACAAACGGGCCCATGGGGAGATATGTGTTTTTGGAGTGTAAAATCCACTGTACCCCTCTGCTTTTGCTGTCCGTGTATGTGCCTCCCCCGTACTCCTCCGATGTCCTGAAAAGGGTTGCACAGTTTATGGCCCTGTCACCGGGTATACCCGTGGTTTGTGTGGGGGACTTCAACAATGTATTAGATAAGGTGTTGGATAGATTCTCTACTAATCCCTCTAACCCCTCTGGTCCACAATCTGGTAGAAATGATTTTGCGGATGTTGTCTCGGGGCTGGGCCTGGTTGATCCCTGGAGACTGAGACATCCATTTGTTAAACAGTATTCATGCTTCTCACATTCCCACTCCTCGTTCTCTAGGATTGACCTGGCTCTTTTATCGAGCGATCTGATTCCTAGGGTCCGGGATAGCAAATATGAGACTAGGGGTATATCGGATCACTCCCCTTTAACACTGACCCTGGATTTTAATTGCTCTAGAGGCCAGGCAGTGTGGAAGTTTAATCCATTTTGGCTGGTACATATGGGAGATGGCTCCGATTTGGTGACTGCATGGCGGGAATTTTTCGAGATAAACAAAGATGGGCAGCCTATCTCTAACTTATGGGATGCGTTCAAGGCCTTTTTGCGGGGAACCCTAATTAAACGAGTGGCTAACTTAAAAACCTTTTTCAGGCACCGGGAGTCCGAATTAGAGACCATAAGTGTTGCTGCAGAGGCACAATATTTACAGGACAGCTTGAACAGTTCCAAATCTGCATGGTTGACAGCTCAGGGGGAGTGGAGGGAATGTCTAATGGATAAGACTCAGCATAGACTCCTCTTCTCCTCTCACGCCTTTTACGCCTCCGGGGATAGGCCGGGATCTTATTTAGCCTCCCTGGCACGGGGTGAGAGATCCGCTAACACCGTAGTTGAAATAGAGGCCTCAGACGGTACCACTGTGTCGCAGACCCCACAGATTGCGTCGGAATTCGTGTCGTATTATAGGCGATTATATAGCTCTAAACTAGACTGCACCCCGATGCAACTAGACGAATATCTACAGACTATACAGCTCCCCTTGCTGACTTGTGAGGCGCATGACTTCCTCGAGGCACCTATTTCACCAGAGGAGATTGTGGATGCGATCAATGCTGCCCCCAATGGGAAGGCTTCAGGGCTCGATGGCATACCGTCTGAGCTATATAAGCGCCATTTAGATTTTTTTGTCCCCCAATTACTTGAGCTATATAATCAGATATTCACACAGGAATCCCTCCCATTATCTATGGCGGAGGCATTGATTATTGTCCTTCCGAAGCCCGATAAGGACCATAGGAAGGTTGATTCTTATAGACCTATCTCCCTTCTACCGACAGATATTAAAATTCTGGCCAAAATCCTGGCGTGTAGATTAAATAAAGTCATTACGCAGATCATACACCCAGATCAGACGGGATTTATGCCTAATAAGTCAACATCCATTAATCTCAGACGATTATTTACCCATCTCCAGGTCCCCCGTGAGGCACCCTCATCCATAGTAGTATCATTGGACGCCGCTAAGGCATTTGACTCCGTGGAGTGGGAGTACTTGTGGAGTATCATGCACAAGTTTGGTATAGGCCCCAGCTTTATCAAATTCGTCCGCTTGATGTATTCCTCTCCCCTGGCTAGAGTGGCGGTGAATGGCTTTGTGTCACATTCCTTTCCATTGTCTAGAGGTACTCGTCAGGGATGCCCATTGTCCCCTACTCTATTTGCTATAGCCATTGAACCCCTTGCATGTCTTCTGCGAGCGAACCCTGAAATTGTTGGATACACCGTGGGCACCAGGGAGGAGAAAATAGCTCTATATGCCGATGACATCCTGTTATTTGTGGATCGCTATGCTGAGTCTATGCCTAAGATTTTAGATATTATCAACGAGTTCGGATGTTACTCCGGGCTCCTGATCAATTGGGAGAAATCCTCCATTATCCCGTTTCAGGGCGAGGTCCCTGACTCCCCATTGGCTGTTCTCCCACTAAGATGGGTGAATTCCTTTAAATATCTGGGCATTTGGGTATCCAATGACCCTCATAAATTTACTTCCCTTAATATTACACCGCAAATATCTTATCTTCGCAATAAGGTGAAGGTTTGGGGGAAATTGCCCCTGACAGTTACAGGGAGGGTTAACATGGTGAAAATGGTTTTTCAGCCCAAACTCCTGTACATACTACAACAATCCCCAATATATATCCCCCAGAAAACTTTCAAACAGATAGATGGTTTGATATCCTCTTTGGTATGGGCTAGTAAACGGGCACGGCTGAAACTTAATACTTTGACCAGGCACAAAACCTCAGGGGGGCTGGCTCTTCCCAACTTTCGTTTTTATTACTTTGCAGCACAATTAGCACATCTATGGGAATGGGTTAACGATTCTGATACTTCAAGTCTGCATTCACAGTTGGTATTGCAGGAGTATCCAGGTGGTTCCCCGCTGAGACTGCTTCTCTGTGGAGGCGTCAAAGTGTCGGCACTACCACTCATTAAGCAATATCTTACTATTTGGAGGCTGGCGCATCGGATAATGCAGGGGCAGGGCATTGACCCTGACACTCCGCTGGACAATAAATATGGATTGCCGGAGTTGTGTCAGCTTCAAGTCAGGGAGGTGTGGGAACCATGGGGAGTAACCTCACTGGGACACTTATACACTGACGGGTTTTTTAGGTCCTTCCAGCAGATTCAACAGGAATTTAACGTTCCCTCTGCGTATTTTTTTCGCTTCCTTCAATTGCGACATGCTATGTCTGCCCAATTCCCCGATGGCCCGCCGGCGCTTACTGATTCACCGGTCAAATTGCTGTTGCAGACGGTGGGATCCGATCATTTAGTCTCCAAAATATATGGCCGTTTACTTCAAATGCATCATACAGACCCCCTTAGTGCCCTCAAGACCAAATGGGAAACTGATCTAGGTCCAGTATCGGATGATTTGTGGGAGGGTGCTCTGGGATCGTGCAGGCTTTCAACATCATCTGCCCGATATCAACAAATTCAACTGTTCGTGCTACATAGGGTATATATGTCCCCCCTGAGACTGTCACATATAGGGGGATCCCATAGTTCAAAGTGTCCCAAATGTGGCAGTCTGGGAGCAGACTTTTGGCATATGATATGGCTATGTCCCTTGGTGTCGATTTTTTGGGAGGAGGTTATACGTGCCATAGTTGATACAGGTATCCCCTCTACCGTACTTACACCTATCTCTTGTATATTAGCAACTATAGATGAGGAAGCTCTAAATCCGCCCAGTCGACGCTATGTTATAAACCTCTGTGCTCTGGCCAAGGTTTGCATAGCCAGACTTTGGATGGCTAATGAAGCCCCAGCGATACAATCCTGGATTGCGCTGGTTAATGCATCCGTCGCTCATGAAAAATTCGTATATCTGGCCAGGAATGCGGAAAAAAAGTTTATTGCTATTTGGGGAAAGTGGATGAGCTCTCGCTATTTTGCTTCACGGATGAATACTGCTGAACCCTAGATTTATTTAACTGTCTGATATGAATGGTCTCTGTGTGGGATCTCTGGGATGAGTGGCCCGTGGTCGGCCGGATTTAAAGGCACGATAATGCCATGACAAAAGATAATACAATGTGTGTTTAATATAAAAGAATAATGGGTCACCACTGCTTTATTGCTATTTATGACTATGAATGGGATACCTAATACCACATCACACTAAGCTTCCTATGTAATACCGGAAGCATGTTGTTGATTTTATTGCACTCTATCTGTTAAGAATTTTAGTCCAGTAGATGTATGTACGTTATGTTTGCCTCTGGCAATGTTTAAATGTTAAAGCATTGAAAAAATCAATAAAAACTTATTGAATTTAAAAAAAAAAAAGGGTGAATCTGCCTGCCGTGATGTGTAAAAAGGGGACGCTGTCTGCCGCAATGTGTAAAAAGGGGGAATCTGCCTGCCGTGATGTGTAAAAAGGGCACGCTGTCTGCCGTAATGTGTAAAAAGGGGGACGCTGTCTGCCGTAATGTGTAACAAGGGCACGCTGTCTACCGTAATGTGTAAAAAGGGGACGCTGTCTGCCGTTATGTGTAAAAATGGCACGCTGTCTGCCGTAATGTGTAACAAGGGCACGCTGTCTGCCGCTATGTGTAACAAGGGCACGCTGTCTGCCGTTATGTGTAAAAAGGGGACGCTGTCTGCCGTTATGTGTATAAAGGGGACGCTGTCTGCCGTTATGTGTAAAAAGGGGGACGCTGTCTGCCGTTATGTGTAAAAAGGGGACGCTGTCTGCCGTTACGTGTATAAAGGGGACACTGTCTGCCGTTATGTGTAAAAAGGGGACGCTGTCTGCCGTTATGTGTAAAAAGGGGACGCTGTCTGCTATTATGTGTGAAAAGTGCACGCTGTCTGCCTCTATGTGTAAAAAGGGCGCGCTGTCTGCCGTTATGTGTAAAAAGGGGGACGCTGTCTGCCGTAATGTGTAAAAAGGGAATCTGGCTGCCGTAAGGTGTAAAAGGGTCTCTACCTGGTGTAGTGGTGCTACTGTGCGGCATAATTTGAAGAATGGAGACTACTGTGCACCGTTTTATGAACTGGTATTATTTTGTGGCCACACCCCTTCCCCACGAAGCCACGCCCCTATGTATTTTTGCACGCGCCTACGGCGCGCACTGCCCCTGCTTTGCATGCAGGGGTGGGGCTCCGATGCTGTTTCCTGCACACAGTGCTAAAATGTCTAGTTACGGCACTGTTGCTAGGTATCCATTTCTCTGGCCCTGAGCAGGTCCCCCTCACCAGATCCTCTCCAGGGGTGAGGGGTGTGGACTTGGATGGAATGGGGGGTGGTGGGGGGGCCAAAGCATTTTGTCGCACCTGGGCCCACCGCTTGCTAGTTCCGCCACTGGCGCGAGCTCTGAGGAGCAGTGTAATTGCTTGTGTGACAGGTGCTGGAGACACAATGCATGCTGTACCCACAATAGTCTTCTTTTCCCAAAGCTGATCCGACCTCCAGGGGTACAGTCGTTTGGGCAGGTTGTAAGCGTGGTCTAATACGTCTCAAACTGAGGTAGAATTTTATAATATAGGGCTATTTATTAAGGGATCTGTTTATTCAGGTCCACGTTGTTGCCACGTCGCTATTTGTAGTGAGTTCTCTGTGACCAGACAAGCCGTTGAGACAGTGTTGGACTGGCCCACAGGGGTACAGGGGAAACCACCGGTGGGCCCTCCTCCTCATATTGGGATCAGGTTCTAGACTGTGTACTTGAATTATACATTATAAATATGTTACCTTATACTGCACAGGACTATGGTGTATTCTCTACAGTGCCTTTATGGTATAGTATCATGCATGTACTAGCAGTATTTAATGTATATATTTATCAAGGGGCCCAGTCCATGCACTCTCTACTGGTTAGGCAAACCAATATGGTAGCTGGACGCACCCCCTCTGGAGATCAGCCACACCCCTAAACATGGGCCCCTGCCACTGCATTCCCCCTGTGGGCCCTTCATGTCCCAGTCTGACACTGCGTTGGGGTAAGTAAACCCGTTATCACACGAATGCACAAGCCAGGTGTTAATAAAATAATTTGTTTATTGCATTCAGCTTAAATAGCATCATAATAAATAATAGTAAACAAACCTATTCTCTTTATCTGTTTATCTCATCATAAATACAGTACAATAGTACATACACAGAGACGTACTCCATACACAATAAGCCTGGACTTATACTGTCCATAAACCTTCATAGCTATATGGTATATAAATGCATATTTAATCATATTTATAAATTGTCATTTAAATACGTAAACCAAGAATAGTAGAATTTGTTCATGTTTACGGCTAATTGGCAGAGATTACACTGTGTGGCCCCTTTGGCAATATTTCTTATACCTGGGTTCGGTCCTTATATGAATTAACCACAGGTAAACCATAGCAGCCAACAGGACGCCACTGGCACCTCGCCAGATAGCCCCGCCCTTATTAAGAAGAGGTACGTGCACCGTTCAGGCACACAGTCCGTGGACCCGGGAAGGCCTGGCCGTGCCACGTATCTTATCAAACTCCATCGGTATACTCTTCAGCTTTACACATTCCACTGTATAAATAATAAAAGATCATTTCTGCCCGCAGTACATATATAAAAAATAGTCATTAAAAATTAAAGCGCTTTGTTTCAGTGCAAACATAATTGAAAACATATCCCTATTACATGTTCCGTATTGGTGCTCCCACTGACTGTTATGTGACGTTCAAGCACATCGTAACAAAAGAACAAATAACTCGTATAAAGTTAGCTATGGTTCATATAAAAACAGTATCTGATCCCTGATGGGTAGGTCACCTTGACGTCAGTATGTGCTTCTCGTTCTTCTTCTACAGAACATAAATAAAAATCAAGTTGTATAAACTGTAAAAATGTCCGACTCCGTACATAAAGCGTGAACAGATTTTACGCTCCTCGCGGATTCGATCGCAAAATATTTTGTCGAGTCCATACAATGATGCAGGGAGGTTAAGCTGGCTCTTTGTAAGATTCCCTAGAATTCTCTGTACGAAGAAACGGACACACCAGATGAGGGCGAGAATTTGCCGACTCTGCTTTTGACGTATATCCACAGAGCGGAGACAATGACCGCGATCAGTAAGAACGCTCCTAGCAGAACTGCGATGACAATAGTCGCCGTCCTCCAGCCGTAATCAGTGGATGGGTTTGTGGGCGGGATTATTGCTGTAAATTAAAGATTTATAAATAAATATACTGAAATGGAAGTATTATTATTATTATTATTATTATTATTCAAATTATTATTACAGTATATAAAAGTGACAAATTATGTACATAGAGAACAGTTAGTGGTTTATAGCATACTATCTTAACCAGGCTTTCCCAACTTCGGCCCTCAACGCACACTAGGGGGTAAATTTACTAAGATGGGAGTTCTATTTAAGATGGGATGTTGCCATAGCAACCAATCAGATTCCAGGTATTATCTTCTTGAAGGGGCTAGATAAATGAGAAGTTGAATTGATTAGTTGCTATGGGCAAGATCCCATCTTAAATAAAACTCCCATCTTAGTAAATTTACCTGTAACAGTCCAGGTTTTAGTGATATCCAGGTTTGAGCATAGGTGATTTACCGCACGCATTTTCTGCTGACTCAAAAATCCCAGGTTATTGCACATGAGCACACAAGAACCTGGGATTTTTGTCAGTGGAGACGGCTCCATCTGGATCCAGTGATTCGGAAATACTTTCCAGGGGCATATCAGGGTTTTACCAGGCGAACTGCAGTGGAAATGGGTTACCTAGGTTGTCAAACCCGGGACCTGCTTCCAGCACAGGGAGAGCTGCATTCAGGTGCAAGGAAATGATGTTATCTCCAAACGCCGGCACTGTACCCGTGCCCCGTGTGAGCGGCACCGATCCAGGAATAATCCGGATGAGTGCCGCAGTGGAAAAAGGGGTATGTCCCGGGTCTGAGCCAGTTTGGAACTATGTTCCAAATATCGGGTCGGATCCGGTTCAATGGAAAAGCTGTATCAATTAGCACCTCAGTTATTTTGATTAAACCATCTGTGCTGAAGCCTTGTAATCACTAAAACCTGCTCATAGCAACCAATCAGAATTTACTTAACATTTATCTAGCTGCTTCTAAGAAGATAATACAGTAGATAAAATCTGATTGGTTGCTATGGGCAACAGCACCAGTTCTAAAAAAAAAAAACTCCTTAGAAAATGTACCCCTTAGTGTGCCTTGAGGACCAAGGTTTGAAATGCCTCATCCAAACATTTAGTAAAGCTTGAGAACTTGTTACTGCAGTACCACTCTTGGCCAACAGATGGCAATGCAGAAAGGATCACACGCTCATGGGGGGTCATACCGAGTTGATCGCTAGCTGAAAATGCTATGCAGCAATGATGCAAAAAAAGGCACTTCTGTGCATGCGTATGCGGTGCAATGCGCACGCGCTACGTACTTTCACAAAGGCCGATGTAGTTTCACGCAAGGTCTAGCGAAGCTTTTCAGTCGCACTGCTGGCCGCAGAGTGGTTGACATGAAGTGGGCGTTTCTGGGTGTCAACTGACCGTTTTCCGGGAGTGTTCGAAAAAACGCAGGCGTGCCAGGAAAAACGCAGGCGTGGCTGGGCGAACGCAGGGCGTGTTTGTGACGTCAAATCCGGAACTGAACAGTCTGAAGTGATTGCAAGCACTGAGTAGGTCTGGAGCTACTCTGAAACTACACATTTTTTTTCTGAGTCGCTCTGCGAACCTTTCGTTTGCACTTCAGCTAAGCTAAAATACACTCCCAGAGGGCAGCGGCTTAGCGTTTGCACGGCTGCTAAAAACAGCTAGCGAGCGATCAACTCGGAATGACCCCCATAGTTTGTAGTGAGCTGTACTTTATTTTAGGGTGAGATGATTACCTATATGTTTTAGAGGTATTTTTAGGTTTTTGTCTCTATTACATGTGTACGCTGCATATATAGAAAGAGTAAAATGTGTCCGTTTTTTTGTATTATTTTATTTTTTAACTCGGTAATTATTATTGAGCATTCACCATTTGTGCCAAATAAAAATTACTTTGTCTCACTGTGCTATTTCCGTCACCTTTCACAAGCTTCACAATTGCAAAGTGCTACGGAATTTGCTGTGCTCCATAAGAAACTGTTAATAAGAAACTGCTCTGTATGTGGCAGACATGAGAACGGCCACCAGAGGGCAACAGTCACTGATAATCTGTTTTCCCCTTGAGTTTGCTAACTGTACTAAAGATAAATATTAGGAATATTATCAAATAAGCAGTTTTATGAGGTTGTGCTTGTTTTTACTTATTGATATGTGATCAGTTTTGGGTTTGTCATTTTTGGGATGGAAGTACAAAAATAGTTTGTTGCTCTATTAACATGACTTTTATTAGTGTGGTTATTAATGAAAGACACATTGAGCCATATTAGGAGCAATTTGTACCTTAGAAAAATCATGTAGCACTGCATGCGAGGCAGGTATAACGTGAATTGAGAGTTATAGTCAGGAAAGGGCGACACGTAGCAACTAGCTTAATTCTAAATACCAATGTAAAAACAAAGCTGTACAATAATTGTTTGCTACATGCAAAAACAGCTATTATTTGACCTACATGCAAAAACAATGTATGTACACAATTTGCATTGCAACATGGTGTGTTCCAGGAGCAAATTGCTCTTTACAGTTTTATATGTTTTTTTGCTCCTTTTTGTTTGTTTATTTATTCTGCATTGGGCCCATTACGCCAGCTTTGAAAAATGCAAAGTTAATATCAACTGCAACATTGGCATACATTTTTGGCCAATTTATAAATATCTGGGAAATAACCAACTTTCCTTTTTCAGGACGAATTTTCCCCAAATCACCTTTGTTGCATACTTGCCTATCCTCCCGGAACGGCCAGGACACTCCCAAAAATCGCGTGGTGCTTCTGGCCGCTGGGAAGAGTGGGCATGAGCCTTGAGCCAGCCCAAAGACACCACCCAGCAGCCCATTTGCCAAGGTCCCATGGCTAATGGCGTGTTTCGTGCTGAATTGCGCCATCGTAGCCACACTCCCCACTGTACAATGCCGGTAATCTTGGCCCCCTATGACTTGCCAGGCCCCTGCACTACCCCTCACATTATGTTTTTAGGTATTTGTGTGGGAAACCTTTGTCAGCCAAAGCCAAGTCGAAATCTCATTGGAAATAAGAGAAATTGAGGAATCTGTGAAAACACATTTGACCCATTTTCACCCCCTTAGGGCGTAATTTTGAAAAATCCCTGGTTAGTAGGGTGCTTACGCCATTATAGTAATATTGTCCCCTAATTTCATGTTTCTAGGTCCAGAGGTTTGGGCGGGGCGTTGATGAGTAAATCAGTCAGGACAGTTGTTTTTATATATTAAGATAACACTAACTGGCACTGATTTACCACTAACAGCACCAGTGCTTCCCCGGGATACATTCTGCAGCAGTGGAATGAAGACCCCGGAATGCTTGGTACTTACAGCCCATAACAGTGACTGAGACGTCTTTAGAGAGATATTGTTGAACACCACTCGTCAGTGCAGCCGTCAATGCCGAGTTACTAATCAGAGTCGATGAATTTGTCACAGACGTGAAATAGGCCTTCACACTGCCCGGCCTGAACCCGACCACAAATATCTGGAAGCTGCTCAGGTTCAGTTTCACTTTCACATAGTCAGTAATCTGCGGAGGAGAAAACAGGCAAAAATAAATATATACAGTCAGTACTTTATTTATTAACATTTACGTAGCACCAGCCTATTCTGTCGCGCTGTACAATTTGGCGATCATTCTGCTCTTTCAGTGTCCAGCAGGCCATCCTTTAATTCGGGAGTCTACCCCACCCCGGCCTGATCCCCACAACCCCTTTCCTGGACTTTCTGGGAGAACAGCCATCAATAATTAAGATGAGAATGGACAGTGAGAATATGTTAATGAGATGGCTGGATAAATAGTTTGCAGCAAGTCTGCTGCCCAGGCAGGGGTGTAGCCAGAACTTTTTGGGCCCCATAGCAACATTTTGAAGGGGCCCCTGTCCCAGTGCTTCTAGGGAGACACTTCTCTGCAGCAGTTGCTAATGTTATGCCCCATAGTAGTGCTCTAGTTTCTTTTATGAATCGCAGTAGTGCTTAAGTTCACCCTATGTCACATTTCAGAGCTGCCAGTACACATTATGCCGCACAGTACCCCCAATTCACATTATGATATATAGTGCTCCGTGTTCATACTGTGCATCATTACAGTGGCCCGGTTCATATTATATAACATTATAATGCCCTCCAGTTCATTGTATACCACACTACAATGAGCAGGTCCAGTGGCATACCTAGATATATTGCAGGCCCCAAGGAAAAAGTTTGATAGGACCCTTACATACCACCCAATGGCGACAAAAGTTTTATAACACACATACCTCCCAACTGTCCCGATTTTCGCGGGACAGTCCCGTTTTTTGGGGTCTGTCCCGCTGTCCCACCCGCGGGCCGCAGTGTCCCGCGGTGGAGGGGGGACAGTTGGGAGGCTCAGTCTCTCGCTGCCCTGCTTAGCAAAGCAGCGGTGAATAGATGCTGTGCGCATGCGCACAGCGTCTATTCATTGTAGACAGAGGGAGAGGGGGCATGCCAGTGGCTCACGGAGCGCTGGGCATGCCCCCTCAGTGACGAAATTGGGGGCGTGGCTCGCGATCGCGGGTCTTCCGCGAAGCCACGTCCCCCTTTTCATAGGCCACGCCCCCTTTTCGGGAACGCCCCTCTTTCAAGGAGGCCAAAGTTGGGAGGTATGAACACATGTAACTGTGACAGGGAAGGTGGGCCCTCTCAGCTCTGGCCCCATAGCAGCTGCACTCCCTGCACCTATGGTAGCTACACCCTGTATATAACACATGTAACTGTGACAGGGAAGGTGGCCCCTCTCAGCTCTGGGCTCCATAGCAGCTGCACTCCCTGCACCTATGGTAGCTACACCCTTTATATAACACATGTAACTGTGACAGGGAAGGTGGGCCCTCTCAGCTCTGGCCCCATAGCAGCTGCACTCCCTGCACCTATGGTAGCTACACCCTGTATATAACACATGTAACTGTGACAGGGAAGGTGGCCCCTCTCAGCTCTGGGCTCCATAGCAGCTGCACTCCCTGCACCTATGGTAGCTACACCCTTTATATAACACATGTAACTGTGACAGGGAAGGTGGCCCCTCTCAGCTCTGGGCCCCATAGCAGCTGCACTCCCTGCACCTATGTTAGCTACACCCTTGTGCCCAGGTGAGGCTACAATAGAACTGTGGTGCCCAGAATACAGTTTGACAAATTAGCTTATCACAAATCACTAGGAGATGAGCAACTGAACAATTGAATTGCTACTTTACAACTGAGCGATGAAATATTGAATTGCTACTTTAGTGTTGATGACACGTGACTTACATTGACTGTGAAGATTGATGACAGTTCCCCGTAGGATGCGCTGGAGGCGTTGTAAAGGTCTGCGGTGAAATTACGGTCTTTCATCAGAGCACTACATGGATACGCTTGTGTATCTGGAGACGGAAATAGAAGACGGTCATACCTGGTGATCTCTCGGACAATTTTTCCCCTTGCATGCTAGCATAGAGGAAGGCCTCACAGATAGCTGCTGCCTCTGGCAAACTGCACCACAATAAGTAACAATGCTGTACACAAATACCTCGCTGTCCTTACATAGCAGTTTGTATGATCCATTGTCCGTGTCTTTCACAGATATAGCAACAAATAACAGGGCTTGCTTTTGCTCTGTAACGTGCATTATAATTTAGGGTCAGGGTTCCAGGGGAGCATGTTGTAATACGTGATACATTACACCCATACCTCAGCACTGGGCAGTTCCACGGTCAGGACAATGGGGCATCTCCCTTTGCAATCTTCAACTTGTTTATTGTGGTCTACGTGTTAAGCGTGAACACCATTCTGCTCCTGATAGAGAGCCCAAGAAGCATGGGTCCACGTAGCTGGTTGTAGATATTATAATCTCTAGGTCTACTTGCATGCTCTGTTGTTCACCTCGGAGCAGTAGTGGACCTTTAACCCCCTTGCCCCAAGACAAGATCTCCTCCCCATCCAGTAGACCCCCCATGACGAGGAGGTCTTCTGCACAGTGTTGTCACCCAGTCCCTGTACTCTGCCCCATGCTGGTGCCCCCACCTCTCCATGCCTGGTCCCCGGAGGTGAATGTTTCTGTAGCCTCTGAGAGTTCTGCCACTGTCTCAGAGCACCAGGCCTATCCTCCTCATGTCATCCGATTCATGGACTTCGAAAACTCAAACACTTAAGGGGCATATTTATAACCACATGTTGAATGCAGTTGCGCAGTAATAAGATCGCCAGAATTCTCCAAGTGGAAATTAATATTTTTGTTCCACTTACATCTATCAGTCTTCAGGTGTCAGGCCAGTGTCAGACTGGGGGAATGAAGGGCCTCACCAGGGGGATGTAGTGGTAGGGGCCTGTGCTTAGAGACTTGGCTAACCATTAGCAAATGCAAGGTCTGGGCCCCTATGTATATATATATATATATATATATATATATATTTTTTTTTTTTTTTTTATATATATATATATATATATATATATACAGATAGAGCCACGCTAATCGTGGCTCTGTCTGTGTCTGGGTGCGCCAGGCAAGGCAGACCATTCATCAAAGGGAGCGTCTGTGTACGCTTGGAGGCGGGCCGAGGCGCAGGCACGCCTAGGCACGCCGCTCACCCCCACCTGCGATGTAGCCATGCTCAACGAGCGTGGCTCCAGCTGTGTGTATATATATATATATATATATATATATATATATATACTGTAAATCGTTAATACTGCTAGTGCATGCATGATAATACACCATAGTCCTGTGCAGTATAAGGTAACATATGTATAATTCAAGTGCACAGTCTGACTAGATTGCTTAGAAAAGAAACACACATCTCTCCATGTGTATGCCCCATAGCAATAGTGATGCGCTGCAAATCGCGTCATTTTAGCCCCTTCCCGCAGACCTGCGAATCGCAGCCTTTTTCGGATGTGGGGGTGGGGCTTGATGATGTCACAGCCCCACCCCACCCCCTGAAGTCTCCTGCAGCATCTCCTCTCCAGGCTTCTCCCGGAGAGGAGACATTAGAAGTAGGTAAGTATGGAGCAAAACCATGCTGCACTGCTGGGGGGGGCATTTGTAACATGTGCAGAGAGAGTTAGATTTGGGTGGGTTATTTTGTTTCTGTGCAGAGCAAATACTGGATGCTTTATTTTTACACTACAATTTAGATTTCAGTTTGAACACACCCCACCCAAATCTAACTCTCTCTGGGGGTCATTTTGAGTTGATCGCTAGCTGCCGTTGTTCGCTGTGTAGCGATCAGTGAAAAAAACGGCTAATCTGCGCATGCATATGCACCGCAATGCGCACGCACGTCGTACGGGTACGAAGTCCATTGTGGTTTTGCACTGGTTCTAGCGACGATTACAATCGCACAGCTGATCGCAAGGAGATTGACAGAAAGAGGGCGTTTATGGGTGTCAACTGACCGTTTTCTGGGAGTGTTTGGAAAAATGCAGGCGTGGTCGGGCGTTTGGTGGGCGGATATCTGACGTCATTACCGTGTCACACGTCGCAGCAATCATTGCACAGATTAACTAAGTACAGGGCTGGTCTTGTTTTGCACAAAATGTGTTTGCAGGCGCTCTGCTGCACAAACGTTCGCACTCCTGCAAAGCGTAAATACACTCCCCCGTGGGCGGCGACTATCCATTTGCGCGGCTGCTAAAAACTGCTAGCGAGCATTCAACTCGGAATGACCCCCTCAGCACCTTATATCTCCCCCCCTGCAGTACACAGGGCCCTCATTCCGAGTTGTTCGCTCGCTAGCTGCTTTTAGCAGCATTGCACACGCTAGGCCGCCGCCCTCTGGGAGTGTATCTTGGTTTAGCAGAATTGCGAACGAAAGATTAGCAGAACTGCTACTAAATAATTCTTTGCAGTTTCTGAGTAGCTCCAGACCTACTCCAAGACTACTCCTAGATTGCGATCAGCTCAGTCCGTTTAGTTCCTGGTTTGACGTCACAAACACGCCCTGCGTTCGGCCAGCCACTCCCCCGTTTCTCCAGCCACTCCCGCGTTTTTCCCTGACACGCCTGCGTTTTTTAGCCAAAGCCGGGAAAACGCTGAGTTGCCGGCCAGAAACGCCCCTTTCCTGTCAATCACTCACAGATCAGCAGTGCGACTGAAAAGCGCCACAGAAGCCACAGCAAAACTGCAAAGTTTTGTGTTAAATAACTAAGCGCATGCGCCCTGCGTGCCTTGCGCATGCACAATTTGCAACAAATCGCAGCATAGCGAAAATCGGCAACGAGCGAACAACTCGGAATGACCCCCATGGTTTTGCCCATTTGCTAACAAATTTGCTGCTGCGATCAGGTCCTTAGTACATAGACCCCTTACTTCTTTTTTGCATTCACACTTAAATGTACAGTATTTTAGTCTTGCTGTCTGCTAAGATCCACAGTCCTAGCCGTGTGCACAATGGGTCTGGGACTGAGGGTCGACAGCACAAAGGTCGACACACCTTAGGTCGACGCCAATTGGTCGACACGCCTTAGGTCGACATGGACAAAAGGTCGACATGGACAAACGGTCGACAGGAACAAGGTCGACATGGAAAAGGTCGACATGAGTTTTTCATGTTTTTTTGGTGTCTTTTTCTTCGTAGAGTGACCGGGAACCCCAATTAGTGCACCTTGTTCGCTCGCCATGCTTCGGGCATGGTGCCTTCGCTCTGCTACCGCTTCGCTCGGCACACTTTACCGTTCCAATCGTAGTCCACGTGGATCGTTAAGTATGAAAAGGTTCAAAAAAAGAAAAAAATCGTGAAAAAACTCATGTCGACCTTTTTTCCATGTCGACCTTGTTCCTGTCGACCTTTTGTCCATGTTGACCTAAGGTGTGTCGACCAATTGGCGTCGACCTAAGGTGTGTCGACCTTTGTGCTGTCGACCTGGAGTCCGGATACCGTGCACAATGCACATCTTTCCATCATGGTTTCACTTTCTTTTTCCCCATCTACAGTATTACTCTCTGGAAGATCTCCTCCTCTTCTTATGTTATCTGAAACTCCTGCAGTTTAACCTACTATATGGTTCCAGACATCTGCCTCTGCAATGGGGACATTGGGAAGTGATTCTGTACATTGCAACTGTGAGGTGTCACATTTCCACTGCTTGATACAGTATATCAACCTCCAAGACACGTAAAATATATGATGCAGTAGCTGACAGACTACTGTGGACTCCCGTCATCTGAAGATGGCGTTATCTACTGTCGATTCCTAGTCCAGAGCTTGGTAAATATCACACTTTAGCAGCCCCCCTTCTCCCCATGAGTTATGAAGCAACAGTAGGTTGCAAAGATACTGTAGGGGTGGTCCCCACAAAAAAACCCTGTTGCACCCTGCGTCTGAGTTATAGGGCCAACACTGCGCAGTACTGTATATTTCATATTTAATACGCTGATTGTCAGACTTACTTGCACATATGGTGTCTTTAGAATTTATACAGAAGGAACTTTGCGTACAGAATGACGGCGTGCTGTAACAGCTGACGGGGTCTGTAAAATAAATGAATACAAGTTCATTGATATATAACATATTTGTGGTCAGATGTACAAGATTGCCTAGCAGTTATTCTCCCAGTGACATACTCGTACGTTAGATAAAAGTTATTATCATCTGCCCCCCTGAGATCCTGTAATAAAATAAACGATGTATCTGACACCAAAAGAACGTTATTTCATTTATTTGTGTTTTATTCCGATTTCTATTGTTCTGTTGTGTTCCGGAATCAGTAAGCATTTATTAAGATTAGAGGCCAGCATGACTGGCCCAGTGGTCAGCATTGCTGCCTCTCAGCCCTGAGGTACATGAGCTCCATTCCTAACCTAGGCACTATCTGTGCAGGGTTTGTATGTTCTCTTCACGTTTCCTTTGTCTTTCTCTGGGTCAGGCCTGGCCAACCGGTGGCTCTCCAGCTGTTGTGAAAATACGAGTCCCAGCATGCCCTGCCACAGTTTTGCTATTAGGGAATGCTAAAACTGTGGCAGGGCATGCTGGGATGTGTAGTTCCACGGCAGCTGGAGAGCCACAGGTTCCAGCAGCTGTTAATAAATGAATAATTGCAGCAGTGAAAGAAATAGCCTCATGTTGCTTTTTGCATTGTTTTCTGCATTGTATTTTGCATTGTTTATAAAGTAATAATTATTATTTTATATTTAAATGTATTATGATAGTAACATGCCTTTACTACAGGAGCCTCAGACCAGTATATCCAGATACACTGTGAACAGCAGCCAGCCACAAGAAGGGCACCGCAAGCGGGTACAGGAGAGAATCTTTTGTAGTACTTGCCACAATTACAATTTGGGAGTAGCCCGGGGCATGCTGTGTCAATGTTGGATTAGACCTCAGTGCTAACAGATGAGTCACGGAAGGAGAAATATTTGCTTTGTTCCACAGGATTAAAGCCTTTGTGAAGTATTACAGTATGGGAGACACAATGATTTAGGCTCGGGGCCAGTGTGAGGAGGGACACTGTCTAGTGACTTGTGACCACTAATACCCCTTTTACACTCGCATGAAAATCCCGGGATATTGCACGTGAACGCGCATCATCCCGGGATTTTTGTCAGTGTGAAAGGGTACAGGGACAATTTCCCGGGTCGAGCATCCCGGGATTTCAACCCTGGTCTCGACCAGGGTTGGTCCCGGGACCGTCCCGGGAAGCTGGGTAGTGTGAAAGGGCCCGTCCCTGGATTCACTACCCGGGACTGTTAAAAGGCCTCCGATTGGAGCTTTCATGGGCTCAGAAAAGATGATGTCATCTTTCAGAGCCCTGGGGAGCGTCCTTGATGCGTGTGAGGAAGGCAGCATGGCGACCTGGACAGACCAGGAGGTTAGAGAGTTGCTGAGCATTAGGGGAGAGGAGGAAATAATGAGGCAGATCACAGGCACAGTTAAAGATGCAGTCATTTATAAAAACATCTCCAAGATGCTGGAAGCCAGGGGAATCATCCGCACACAGCAGCTGCTGTGACAAGCTGCATCATGCTGTCAGTGGCTGTATGAAACATCTGCAAAGCAGAAAGAATCATGAGCTCAGGCATACACACTGGTACTCTGTCGGCCATGACTGCAGCAATGGTGTGAGCAGGCACCACCCCTCCCTTTGTTGACTAGTGTGACCTCATCTATGTGAGTCAGAAAAGGCCATTTCTAATGACATGCATATGCATTTGCAGGGATATCCCGGGATCAGTGTAAAAGGGGCTGTCCCGGGTCGATCCCAGGTCTTAGTGCAGTGTGAAAGGGGTCAGTCCCGGGAAGGCATCCTGGGACGCATCCCGGGAAGCATCCCGGGAGTGACCCGGGAGTGCGAGTGTAAAAGGGGTATTAACTAAAGGTGCATACACACGGTCGGTGGGATTTTGACTATCTTCGATTTTTACTATGTGATTTGCCCTGAACTCCCCCAGAACCACCGATTTATTTTTGACTATTTGTACTTTCAATTTTGTGTATGTGCGATTTTGGCTAAGTGCCAATTTTGACCATACTTTGTACTAGAAAGTACACTAGATAATCAAGACTGACTTGCCTGCACACATACCCTCCAACTTGTTGGCAGGTACAGTACTGCCAAAAAGAGCTTTTTGACTCTCCAAATTAAAATTGAAAGTATAGGAATGGGGTCGTCAGGTCGTGACCACGCACCCTTTCCTAATTTGTACCGGTTTTTGGGGGTCATTGCAAGATGATCATAGCTGTGCTAAATTTAGCACAGCTACGATCATTCACACTGACATGCGGGGGGACGCCCAGCACAGGGCTAGTCCGCCCCACATGTCAGTGCCCCCCCCCCCCCCCCGCAAAAGTGCAAAGGCATCGCACAGCGGCGATACCTTTGCACTTCAAGAGTAGCTCCCGACCATTGTAGCTTTAGCGTGCTGGCCAGGAGCTACTCATCGCTCCCCGGCCCGCAGTGGCTGCGTGTGACGTCACGCAGCCACTGCGGCCCGCCCCCCCCCCCCTCCTGTTCGGTCCGGCCACGCCTGCGTTGGCCGGACCGCACCCACCAAACGCCGGCCAAATGCCGCCGTTCCGCACCCCCCTGCCCAGCAGAGGCGATCGTAGTGGCCCGACATGCGCAGTTCTGACCCGATCGCACCGCTGCGATAAACTGCAGCGTGCGATCGGGTCAGAATGACCCCCTTTATGTGTAAAATGTTGGAGGGTATGTGCACAGTCTTTCCTTGCGATCCCGATCCCACGGGAGCGTGCATTGGTATCTCATCGGTATAGCAAGCTGCCTAACACAGTGCGATTTGCAATAAATTCCTTGCAATTTTCACTATATAGTAAAATCGCAAGGATAAATCTCACCGTGTGTACACACCTTAACACTCGTTAAGCCTGGCTGAGCTGTCAAGCGGTCAGCAGACGTTTTTTTTCAGAGCCTCTGTGTGACCCCGAAATCGGACCCCCACCCCCCTCCCATGCCGCGTTGCTGCTCTAAAAACTCCCGCCGCTGTGTGCGGCTGCGCAGCTGCAATGCACCAACTGCGCTGTGAGCCGCATTGGCGGCAGGGTCTGAATGACCCTATCTCCATCCACTTTATCTCTGTCTAAGGGGAACATTTACTAAGCAGTGATAAGAGCAGAGAAGTGAGCCAGTGGAGAAGTTGCCCATGACAACCAATCAGCACTGAAGTAACATCTATAATTTGCATACTATAAAATGATACAGAGCTGCTGATTGGTTGATGGGGCAATTTCTCCACTGGCTCACTTCTCCGCTCTTATCACTGCTTAGTAAATGTCTCCCTTAGGCTTAGCAAATAGACCCCCTAGTACGCTACCATGGCCTGGTTTTTATAAAATGTGATGGAACTCACAAAAAACGGTTCAGACTCTCTTCTACCATTCCGTTAGCGCTGGTAAGAAGGTCTAAGCCATCATTTGGCTCATCAATATGAGTTACAGAAACGTGTATGAGTTGTAGTTTCGCGAATTTTCTCCAAAAACTACAACTCATGGTGAATTAGGCCGTACATTGGGGGTATGACTGCGTCTTAGGCAATCTCAGGCTCCAAAACTTCATACCGTTACCCCGACTTCGCCCTTATAAGCTATTTGTGCCCCTACTGATGCTTCTAGCTTTCATTTACATATTCCCAATGTTGCAGAACGTCATTACACGGTTGGGCCGATGTAATTGTATTGTTGGAATATAAACAATTAAAGTCTCAGGTTTTCACTCAGAGAATTAAAGTATTGTTATCTCAGCTTTCACAGCTAATCAGCTAAATCACTGGAAAGGTCGTTTAAATGCTTACACATGGCTTAACTCCTTAGAAATCCCCAGAGTGGGTAAAGGTCCTTGTATACCTGTAATTACCAGCGTCAGGAGATCTTTGGAAAACCCTTATTAAAGCTTAAAGCCCCGACCATAATGACATATTATAATTAATATATTATAATTAACTGATGTGTCCTAAAATGAAGTGTTTTCCGGCTAGGGGACGTTATTATGTTAGAGACTAAAGACAATTAATCTGCTTTTGTTCAATACACAAAAAAAAGTCTACATCCTATAACTTCTAGCCAATCAGCTTCTGCCTTACATTTAACAAGTTGTTTTGAAAAATGACAGTTAAGAGCTGATTGGTTGATACCGTATCGCTCACAATTGTATCTCTCTCCAAGCTTTGATAAATAAATACCCCCCTTTACTCCCAAGCGTAATATTATCTAATTCGCTGGTCCTGGCTGGTGTGATTCCAGCAATACGGCCGCCAGATTTAAAGCGGCAATTTGTTTTAAGGCAAGGCCAGGTTGTTTTTGCCTTAAAATAAATTGGCGCTTTAAATCTAGCGGCTATCTTGCCGTAATCGCGCTGGGTCCAGCAAAACGGATCTTATTGCACCTGGACTTTAGTCAGTGTCTAAATCAATATATATATATTACTAAGTAAACACTGAGACCTGCAGTCTCACTTACAGTAAGTTACTAATAGTGTTTAAATTGCAATATTGTTAGCTAGAGTAAATGATTGTTGTGCAATATTTTTAATATTAACTGTTGAAGTCATCACAAAGAGAAAAAAGTAAGCGTAGATTGGGGCGGAGTTGGGGTCTATATGGGGTGGGGATTATTTTATAACCATTATACATGTCTTGCATTGAAAGTAAGAGTTGACTTTATTTCAAATATTATACAAATGTATGAAAATTAAAGCAAGTTGCTGTAGAGAGTGAAGGCAGGACCTGATTAATGACTGTTTTAAGATAAAGGGGGTAATGTATCAAAACTTGGAGAGAGAGAGAGAGAGAGAGAGAGAGAGTACTAACCAATTAGCTCCTAACTGCCATGTTACAGGCTGTGTTTGAAAAATGACAGTTAGGAGCTGATCGGCTGGTACTTTATCTCTCTCCAAACTTTGATAAACCTCCCCCAAATGGTGTTTATAAAAACTGAGAATGAGGTAAAAGTAATTAATAATGCAGTTAGACAGGAGTAAGGGATATTTAAATAAATATGGGACTCGCACACAAACTGCAGCGGTAAATTCTGCAGGACAGACTCATTTAGGGTTTCACCACATATAGTTACTGTCCGGGGAAACGCGAGCGGACCCAGTGAATGCACTCACCTAGACAGTTCTGGCCAGGATTAGTAGAGTTCAGATCCATTGATCCCGGGTAGCACTGACACTGATAACTTCCGATGGTGTTGGTACAGTTTGCCAGCTGGGAGCACGTGTATGGATTGGCTGTGCATTCGTCAATATCTGCAAGTAGTACAATGAACCAATGTGACATAGAAATAAAATACAACACTGACTAAGTCAATAAAATAATGTGTCAAAGCATTATTCAATGTGTCTTCGTATTAATGGGAAACAACTGTACAATTGTAATTATTTTACCCATTCATTATAACTGTCATAATTATGTGCTGGCCGTGATATGTGGTATTGCACATTCCTACGAATTGTTATGTGTAATTTGTCATTAATAGATTCTCTCTCTATATGGGGTACATTTACTAAGGTGGGAGTTTTTTTTTAGAACGGCGATGTTGCTCGTAGCAACCAATCATATTTTATTAACATTAATCTAGCTGCTTCTAGAAGATAATAGCTAGATTCTGATTGGTTGCTAGGGGCAACATCACCAGTTCTAAAAAAACTGCCACCTTAGTAAATTTACCTCTCGCTCTCTCTCTCTCTCTCTCTCTCTATATATATATATATTATATATATATTTATACATACATATATATATATATATATATGTACATACACATACAGTATATATATATATATATATATATATATATATATACATAATACAGTATATATATATATATAAACAGTATACATATATAAATAAACAGTATATATATATATATATATATATATATAACAGTTACCAGCACGTCAAAATGACAGAGTAACATAACAGTCAGCGCCAGCGGCTATGCGTGGCTGAACAAAGTAACATTTGAATTGCTGTCAGGCGCCATCTAGTGGCCACCGGCGCCCAATACACTTGCATACCCCCCATAGAGGTGAGGAGTAGCGTTATGAAATCTATTTTTATATATTTATTATATCTATGTATCTATCTAATCTCGGTCATTTATGATACTAAAGTTTCATATTAAAAAATAAAAAACCCTACATTTTAGGCGCTATGGTCACTGGACGCAGCTGCTCTCATAGCCAAGGCAGGGACTTTGCGGCTGTACTCACCTGTGCAGTTATGTCCTTGGTTAGCGATGTTTTGATCTTGCATTCCCGGATTGCACATGCACTGATAGCCTCCAATGGTGTTTGTGCAGGTGGCATATAGTGAGCAGGTTGTGTTACTGGCACATTGATCTACATTTGCAGAGACAGGACATGACAGGTAATTACACTCAGGTGTGTGATAGTGTTGTGGCACTTGTACTGTGTACACGACAGGACAGAGCATTAAACTACTGTATGCCACTTCTAGAGAGTGGAGAATGTGAGCTGCCATAGCAATTAATCAGCTTCTTCTTATTTTATAAAATGTACTTGATAAATGATAAATGCTAGCTAGAAGCTAAGTAATTGGTTGCTAAGGGCCCATTTATCAACAAGTGATAAAATAAAATGCGTTGTAAATGATAAAACTCATTGCGTATGATCAATGGTGCGCCAGCCAATCAGCTCCCCACTGTTATCTGTTCCGCTCCTGTCAAGTGTTTAAAAAATGACAGTTGGGAGCTGATTGGCTGGAGCACCGTTTACCATATGCAAGAGGTTTTATCATTCACAATCAGTTTTATCACTTGTTGATAAATGGGCACTTTAGGGGGACATGTACTAAGCAGTGATAAGAGTGGGGAAGTGAGCCTGTGGAGAAGTTGCCCATGGCAACCAATCAGCTGCTCTGTACAATTGTATAGTATGCAAATTATAAATGTTACTTCAATGCTGATTGGTTGCCATTAGTAACTTCTCCACTGGCTCACTTCTCCACACTTTTCACTGCTTCATAAATAGACTCTCTTATTTCACAAACCATAGACTTTTGAGGCAGCGATGTCTGTTTAATTGTGAACTGTACATTGGGTCCCGCAAGGCAAAAAATGGTCATTTTCTAGGTGCTTATCAGTTTTTACAGGGTGGCACAATTAGAGGCTGCTGCAGAAGTGGCCGCAATTATATCCCCAAATGACAGGCATAGTTGGTGGTCACTAAAGAAAAACCTGTTACTGCGTGCGTATGTAAAGTGGCAGCTCACTTAAGATGTGCGCTGATCGGTAGCGGTAGTACATACCAATCAGCTCCTAATTGTCATTTTTCAAACTCAGCCTATAACATGGCAGTTAGGAGCTGATTGGCTGGAACTTTATCACCGTCCACTTTATCTCCAAATATGACTGCGTGTATTAGATACAATCTTGGAGACCTGTATAAAAATAACAATCAGTGTCTTATACTATAGGGAAGATTTATCAAATGTTTGGAGATAAAGTGTAGAGAGATACAGCACCAACCAATCAGCTCCTAAATGCCATGTTACAGTCTGTGCTTGAAAAATGACAGGAGTTGGTTGATGGGTACTTTATCTCTCTCCAAACTTTAATAAGTCTCCCCCCTAATATACTTATAATTTACAGTGTGTGTGTGTGTGTGTGCGTGCGTGCGTGCGTGCGTGCGTGCGTGTGTGTGTGGGGGGTACATTTTCCCGTATATAAATCAATCGTGCTTACCTACTGCACACATTCTTCCTGCAGCATCTGGGCTGTTATCCACAAACCCTGGCAGGCATTTGCATGTATATGATCCGCCCACTGGCGTACAGGTGGCGTTTAGAGAGCATCCATTTTGCCCGGAAGCGCAGCTGTTTTGTGCTGCAAATAAAATAGATATTTGTTTTGTACAGAAGATACAGTGATAAAGCATACCTCATGTCATCTCCATGACCGGACTCCACATACATACATACATACATACATACATACATACATACATACATACATACATACAGTGGACCCGCACCTTAGAACAGGCTGTGCTGTCACAATGTTTTAAATCATTTTGTGCATTAAACACAATGTGTGTACAACGAGCCGTCAGACAGCAAAGGTGTCACTATCTCAGTCACGCTCAAAGAATTCGGTTCTTCGGAATATTCCGTATTTCGGAAATTTTGGTCTCTGTCAGGCCCTGAACCTCTGTGCCCTAAGTAACTGCCTCAGGCCCTGTGTGGCTATAACAGAGCACGGACTATGATTACTCCTGTGTAACAGGACATACTGTATAATTACTAAATCCCTCACAACAGGTTTCTCTGTACAAGTAAAACCAAACCAACAAGAAATGTCTGAACCAGTTTCCTACGTCATTTTATTTATTGGTCCGGCCGTCTTCCTGCGGCGTTTAGTAATTATATTGCATTGTGTTTCTGGTTTACCTCTCTATGGGGTATATTTACTAAGGTGCAGGTTTATAGAAGTGGAGAGGTTGCCTATAGCGACTGACCAGATTCTACTTATAAGTTATCTAGCACCATCTAGAAAATAATAGCTGGAATCCGATTGGTTGCTATGTGCAACAGCTCCACTTCTGTTAAACCACACCTTAGTAAATCTACCCCTATATGTACAGAAAGACAGCTCTCCTTAGGTGGAACATGCTCTGCAGTATATACAGATGTAGTCACTGGGGGACTTTCAATCCTCTGCAATGTGCAGCCGTGGCGCTGCGCGGTAGAATATGGTGCTTCAACATTGTTTAGTCTCCTGCGCCCCTCTATGGGGTGCCAGAGAAAATTTGCCATATTAAATGCATTCCCCCGATCGTTACGGTAGCACCTCAGGCCATCGATTATAATTAGAGTAAATTAAAGCCATCTGAAGAAATTAGAGTTTTGTACACTTAAGAATAACTTTAAAAATGCCGGGAATAGGTATATCCTATGCATTTGCAGATTAAAAAGCAGACCCTTATTTTCCATCTTGTTTTGTATTTTTTAATGCACAATGAAAGTCTTCATATGCCATGAACAAAGTTATTAGAATTTTTTATAGGTCGTACAGGGGCTGCGGTTGCTCTTGGAAACAGCGGGACTTTAATATTTGTGGGTGTTCCCTGAACTGAAGTGTTTTTGCGGAATATCCTGCAAATATTGATCCAGATTTATCAAGCCTTGGAGAGTGATAAATTGTGCGGTGATACGGCTGTGGCTGTGATCCTCATTCAGCTTCAGTTGCAGTTTTGCGATTTTAGCAAAACTACAACTGGCTGCGATCGTATTCCGGGGGCCGCCCAGCACAGCGCAAGCATGCAAATACCCAGCAGCGATGCAATCGCAATTGAATTGCGATTGCATAGCTGATTTGTAGATGCCCCCCTGCCTCCACAGCCAGGCAGCGAAGGCAGGCGCAGCACTGCTATTTTTTTAACCGTTGCGGCAGCATGTGACATCACACCGCCGCCCTAGTAACGCTCCGGACATGCCTCCATTTTCAAGAGAACGCCCCCCCGCCCCTCCAATACCTCGAAACTGGCCACCCAATGCCCTCAGCTGTCTACCATACTGCGGCCGTATGCTCCCGGGATGCGACCGCAATATGACAGCATGTGCATGCGCATTGTCACCGATGTGCATGTACAGTAAAGCACGGGTCGGGAGTATGCAAACGCAACACATATCTCACCCATGCTGAATAAGGCCCTGTGTTTGAAAAATGACAGCTAGGAGCTGATTGGTTGGTACTTTATCACCGTGAAATTTATCACTCTCCAAGGCTTGATAAATCTGAGCCATTATTTGATAAATAGACTACAGAGGGGGACATTTACTAAGCAGTGATAAGAGCGGAGAAGTCAGCCAGTGGAGAAGTTGCCCCATCAACCAATCAGCAGCTCTGTATCATTTTATAGTATGCAAATTATAGATGTTACTGCAGTGCTGATTGGTTGCCATGGGCAACTTCTCCACTGGCTCACTTCTCTGCTCTTATCACTGCTTAGTAAATGTCCCCCTAAGTAACAACATAAAATAGGAGAAATATTGTAACTATGGTGGTTATTCAGGTTTTTTAGCAAACCAAAAAAAGCAAACTAATGGGCAATACATGGGGGTCATTCCGAGTTGATCTCTAGCTGCCGTTGTTTGCAGCGCAGCGATTAGGCTAAAAAATGGCATTTCTGCGCATGCGTATGCCCCGCAATGCGCACGCGCGACGTACAGGTACAAAGCCCGTTGTGGTTGTGCACAGGTTCTAGCGAAGTTTTCAGTCGCACTGACGGCCGCAAGAAGATTGACAGGAAAGGGGCGTTTCTGGGTGTCAACTGACCGTTTCAGGGAGTGTTTGCAAAAATGCAGGCATGGCTGGGCGTTCGCTGGGCGGGTGTATGACGTCAAATCCGGACACCAATAGGCTGAAGTGATCGCAAGCGCTGGATAGGTTCAGAGGTACTCAGAAACTGCACAAACTGTTTTTGTAGAGCTCGGCTGCACATGCGTTCGCACTTCTGCTAAGCTAAAATACACTCCCCAGTGGGCGACGGCATAGCGTTTGCACGGCTGCTAAAACTAGCCAGTGAGTGATCAACTTGGAATGACCCCCCATGTGCACTGCAGGTGGGACAGATATAACATGTGCAGAGAGAGTTAGATTTGGGTGGGTTACATTGTTTCTGTGTAGGGTAAATACTGGCTGCTTTATTTTTACACTGCAATTTAGATTTCAGTTTGAATACACCCCACACAAATCTAACTCTCTCTGCACATGTTACATCTGCCCCACCTGCATTGCAGTATGGTTTTGGCCATTAGTGTGCTTTTTAGGTTGGCTAACAAACCTGAATAACCCCCTATATAATACATTACATCGACACTTTCTAAACGACTTCCTGGCAGGCAATACATACTTCTGAAACTGTATGATGATGGCTCTATCACGAGGGCTGTGCTTTGATTTAGCGCATCGAAGAACGTTGTATTCACAGTCTCCATAGTAAAATTATACGCAACATTGGTGATAATGTCGTAATCCATGATGACACTGCCACTCCTCAGGGTTATTATAACAACGCGCATCTGGCCAGATCTCAGCAGGTTTTGCCAAAAAGTGGTGAGCAATTTTAGTAACTAGAAAGTAGATAAAAGAGTAACAAAGGTTAGGACAGGAACCTGACAATGATACACATATTCTGCAGCACAACTCACTGAAGTATAATAACATCCGACAAGCAACACTGCGCATACATCCAGGTAGCGGGTGCACAAAATCAGAGTTGCAATTGGGGGACACTGCCCAGGAGACGCACGGCATCGGAAAAGTTTTGAAAATGTAGAGGGCGTTTCCGGGCGGAACTGTAGCTAGCCGGCGACCATGCTGACACCTGGAACCGATCCAGCTCATTAGAGTGTCACGGGAGGGTGTGGTTCATAGGATCGACCACACTTATGTCAACAATGTCTAGGTCGACCACTACTGGACGAAAGTGACTAAGTCGACACCTAAAATGTGTTGAATTAAGTATTAGGTCGGCATGACAAAAGGTCGACATGAGTTTAAAAAAAATAATTGGTGTCTTTTTCTTTGTAGAGTGACCGGGAACCCCATATGTGCATCGTGTCCTCTCGCGTGGCTCGCTTCTCTCGCCATGCTTCGGGCAAGGTGCCTCGCTACGCTACCCCTGCATTCGGCACAGGTTACTGTTCCCAATCGTAGTCCACGGGGTTCGTAAAGTATGAAAAAGGTTCAATAACTAAAAAAATTGTGAAAAACTCATGTCGACCTTTTGTCATGTCGACCTAGTACATGTTGACCTAGTGTAGTGACCACGGCAACCTAGAAATCATGTCGACACAATGCATGTCGACTAATAGTGGTCCACCTAATGACTGTCATCCTAAGTGCAGTCGACCTAGAGACCGGATACCGTCATGGGAGTGTGGTGGATGTGAAAGCCGACCCCTGGGCCTATGCAGACGCAGATGGTGCAGAGGTTTCCGGCGGATCGTTTGCACTCAGCATGGTGCTGATACAAATAACGGCTGCGGGCTTCCACATGCCGGCGCACAGATATTCGGCAGACAGGAGAGGATTCTTAAATAACGAAATAAGTAAGATGTACATAACAGGGGCTGACTCAGAAAACGGCCCATAGCCCAAATCCAGTAGGAGAAAGAAAACGTTTTTCCGCACCTTTGTAAATATGTTTGTTATCTCAGGGAATAATGGTCTTTCAACCGGACATCTACGTCCATATATTTGACCATCAATATTAGGTGCTACCCTCCAATTATCAAATAGACTAAAATATAAAGGGAGAAAGAAATTGGATTTCAGGTCGGTGCACATGGGGGGTCATTCCGAGTTGTTCGCTCGCTGATGTTTTTAGCAGAATTGCGATCAGGCTAAAAACCGGCAATTCTGCGCAAAACTATGCAATTTTACACAGGGCTCTGCGACGCTTTTCAGTCGCTCTGCTGATCGGTGAGTGATTGACAGGAAGTGGGTGTTTCTGGGTGGTAACTGGCCGTTTTCCGGGAGTGTGCTAAAAAAACGCAGGCATGCCAGATGAAAATGCAGGAGTGGCTGGGGAAACGGGGGAGTGGCTGGCCGAACGCAGGGCGTGTTTGTGACGTCAAAACAGGAACCAAACAGTCTGCAGTGATCACAGTCTAGGAGTAGGTCTGGAGCTACTCAGAAACTGCAGGGAAATACTTAATAGCAGAATTGCTAATCTTTCGTTAGCAATTCTGCTAAGATAAGATACACTCCCAGAGGGCGGCGGCCTAGTGTGTGCAATGCTGCTAAAAGCAGCTAGCGAGCGATCAACTCGGAATGAGGGCCACTGTCCCTTTAATTACTATTTAAAATACAATTTTATAACTGCACATTTTTTAAAAAAGTTGCGACATTCCCACTGGCGTGCACAGCACATTTTATCAGGGGGTGCACCATCGGAGGGGTGTGTCTAGCACTGCCTTTTGGGCGTGTTTAGCACCATCTATTGATGGTCAACACATATAAAATATCCACCTTTGTACCAATCCTAATAAAGCAAATACATTGTCAGATGTTGTGGTGTGCACCAAACAATCACCCCTGATGGAACTCACTGCAATTACCCTGCTCCTCCTCAGCCTGGTCTGGCTCCCCCTCTCTTTCCTCTGCAAGCTGTAGCAGCTTATTTACAAGTCAGTAACTAAAATGTCACTGACAGTCGCAGACTAGTACTGCTGCTGCTGGAAAAACGAGTGACGTGTCAGTGCTCCTGCCGACCGCCTGCCAGTATTGAATTTGTCTTCCTAAGAGTAACGATGGGTGCATGCTGCTCCTCATCAGTGGCTGGCATTGGTATAGCATAGAAGGAGAGAGGTGTGTATGTGGCGGGTGTGATGGGTGGGCATGCGAGCAGCATGACGTAATCACGTCACATAACACTGTTTTTGTACATGGAGGTGGAGCTGGGAATTTGAAAGCCGGTGGCAGTGGCACCCTTGATTAACCCAGGCGTCCGGTCAGTAATGCAGTCCTGACAGGGTGCAGCACAGAGGGGACAGTAATCAGCCTGGTCGCCAATCGCTGCATCAGGCATGTGAGATCGGGGTGCCAGACATTAGGGGGTGCCTGTGCGCACCAGGCACCCCCCCTGCGCACACCTATGGACATTCCACCTCGTTTTTCATGCCTGTATGGCTTTTATTTGCTTGCTATTTACTAATTAGCCTACTTCTAGGCTAAATAAAGTGAAGTGTAAAAAAAAGAATAAAGAAAAATATAACGGGATAGAAAAAAGTATATTTGTGAATAAAGAAGGATTATTAAAATGATGTTGTAGGACACAACATCATTTTAATAATCCTTCTTTATTGTCCTTTCTTGTGGATATCATTGACAAATAGCATTCTCCTATAGTTAATAATTATTCAATTTCTTGATTTTAGGAAACAGTATATATTATATATTTTGTTGATTTTGGGGACTTTTGTTCTTAACCATCACACATTCTATGTAACAATTGTAACCACAGAAAATTCTAACACTTGTAACAATGGGCCTAATTCAAAGTTAGAGGGACATTTACTAAGCAGTGATAAGAACGGAGAAGTGAGCCAGTGGAGAAGTTGCCCCATCAACCAATCAGCAGCTCTGTATCATTTTATAGTATGCAAATTATAGATGTTACTTCAGTGCTCACTTCTCTGCTCTTATAACTGCTTAGGAAATGTCCCCCTTAATCACAACAGCATATTTGGTAGCAGTTGGGCAAAACCATGGCCCTCATTCCGAGTTGTTCACTCGCAAGCTGCTTTTAGCAGCTTTGCACACGCTAAGCCGCCGCCTACTGGGAGTGAATCTTAGCTTATCAAAATTGCGAACGAAAGATTCGCAATATTGCGAAAAGACTTCTCTGTGCAGTTTCTGAGTAGCTCCTGACTTACTCGGCATCTGCGATCAGTTCAGTGCTTGTCGTTCCTGGTTTGACGTCACAAACACACCCAGCGTTCGCCCAGACACTCCTCCGTTTCTCCAGCCACTCCCGCGTTTTTCCCAGAAACGGTAGCGTTTTTTCGCACACACCCATAAAACGTCCAGTTTCCGCCCAGAAACACCCACTTCCTGTCAATCAGACTCCGATCACCAGAACGAAGAAAAAACCTCGTAATGCCGTGAGTAAAATACCTAACTGCATAGCAAATTTACTTGGCGCAGTCGCACTGCGGACATTGCGCATGCGCATTAGCGACTAATCGCTCCGTTGCGGGGAAAAAAATAACGAGCGAACAACTCGGAATGACCCCCCATGTGCACTGCAGGTGTGGCAGATGTAACGTGCAGAGAGAGTTAAGGGTCCTACACATTGGCCGATCCTCCACCGAGCTGCCCGACGGTGGATACGGCCAACAGGAGACCCGGCGGCGGGGGGACAGTGACGGCACTCCCCCGCATCACCCGGCTCCGTAGAAGTGCAGGCAAATATGGATGAGATCGTCCATATTGGCCTGCATGCACAGCCGACGGGGCACAAGCGATGAACGAGTGCGGGGCCGTGCATTGTTCATCGCTGGTGCCTCCACACTCAAAGATATGAATGTTATCTCGTTCATTAAGTGACGTCGGCCAGTGTGTAAGGCCTATTAGATTTGGGTGGACTGTTTCGTTTCTGTGCAGGGTAAATACTGGCTGCTTTATTTTTACACTGCAATTTAGATTTCAGTTTGAACACACCCCACCCAAATCTAATGGGCCCTACACACTGGCAGATAAAACAGAACGATATGAACGTTCTCGTTCATAAATGAACGAGAACTCGTTCATATCGTTCTGTGTGTAGGCACCAACGATTAACGATGCGCGGCCCCACGCTCGTTAATTGTTGGTGCCCCGTCGCTTATGCATGCAGGCCAATATGGACGAGATTGTCCATATTAGCATGCAGTGCTATGGAGTCGGGTGATGGGGGGAGTGAAGAAACTCCACTTCCCCAGTCACCTCCCCCCTCGCCAGGTCACCCCCCGCCCGTATCTGCCACCGGGCAGCTCAGCGGCGGATCGGTATGTGTGTAGGGCCAGGGGCGGACCCAGAAGAAAATGATGGGGGGGGGGGTCACCATGGAAGGGGCAAGTACATTTGCGTGCGGCTTTGGTGCATGTGAGGTGGCGCTTCTTATACAATGCCCACAGTTGTAGCGCTCATTATGCAATGTCCACTGTACTGGTAGTGCCCCTTATGTAGACCCCATAGTAGTGGTGCCCCTTTTGCAATGCCCGTATTGCCCCCAGTAGTAATGTTGCTTGTAGTAATGCCCCCAGTCATTATGCCCCCAGTGGTAATTCCCCTGCAGTCATGACCCCAGTAGTTTACATCCCCCCTTTTGTTTAGCCTCCCAGTGGTAATGCCCCCAGTAGTTTAGCCACCAGTAGTAATTCCCCCCTGTAGTTTGCCCCATTGTAGTTTAGCCCCTGTAGTTATGCCCCCTTGTAGATTAGCCTTCAGTAGTAATGCCCCCAGTAGTTTGGCCCCTGTAGTTATCCCTGAGTAGTTTGGCCCCCCTGTAGTTTAGCCCCCAAGTAGTAATGCCCCTGTAGTTAAGCCGCCAGTAGTTAGCACCTTTGTAGTTGGCCCCCAGTAATAGTCCCCAAGTAGTTTGCCCCCAGAAGATGCCACCCAGTAATAATGTCCCCCAGCAGTTTGCCCCCAGTAGATGCCCCCCAGTAATAATGTCCCCCAGCAGTTTGCCCCCAGTAGATGCCCCCCAGTAATAATGTCCCCTAGCAGTTTGCCCCCTGTAGATGTCCCCCAGTAATAATGTCCTCCAATAGTTTGCCCCCAGTAGTAATGCCCCCTAGGAGTTTTCCCCCAATAGATGCCCCCAGTAGTAATGACCCCAGTATATGCCCCCCCAGTAATAATGCCCCCAGTAGATGGCCCCCAGTAAAAATGTCCCCCAGTAGCTGCCCCAATAGATGACCCCCCAGTAGTAATGCCCCCAGTAGATTCCCCCCAGTAATAATGCCCCCAGAAGCTGCCCCCAATAGATGACCCCCCAGTAATAATGCCCCCTACGAGTTTGCCCCAATAGATGACCCCCCCTGTAGTAATGCCCCCAGTAGATGGCCCCCAGTAAAAATGTCCCCCAGTAGCTGCCCCCAATAGATGACCCCTCAGTAGTGATGCCTCCCAGTTATAATGCCCCCCCAGTAGTAATGCCCCTTGTTGATGCCCCCCAGTAGTAATGTCCCCCGTAGTTTGCCCCCAGTAGTAATGTCCCCCCGTAGTTTGCCCCCAGTAGATGCCCCCGCTGCATTAAGGAAGAAAAATACATACTTACCGAGCCCCGTTCCCGCTTCCAGACCGCTGCAGTCCTCCTCCCTGGGCGTCAGCTCCTCAGTCAGCAATATGAGAGAGATGTCACGATTGACGTCTCTCCCATAGTGCACGGCGCACAGTGACAGCGCCGGAAGCCGGAGCTCAGTACTGAGCTCCTGCCTCCGGCTGCCGCTGTGCAGGGAGACGGGCGCCCGCTGGTAACACAATCTCAGCGGGCGCCTGTCATCTCCCGGTGTGGCGCTGGGGGGGGGGGGGGGAACGAGGCACAGAAGGCCACAAATGACAGGGGGGCACGGGCCCGAGTGCCCCCCCCCCTGGATCTGCCACTGTGTAGGGCGCATTACTCTCTATGCACATGTTACATCACCCCCCCGCAGTGCACATGGTTTTACCCAACTGCTAACAAATTTTCTGCTGCGATCAATTACCCACTATGCTGCCAGCTGACAGAGGCAGAGTACTCTGACATGTGGGGGGACGCACAGCACAGGGCTAGTCCGCCCCACATGTCAGGCCCTAACCCCCCCTGCACAGCTACAAAAGCATTGCACTGCAACGATGCTTTTGTACCTGGCGAGTAGCTTCCTACCTGCGCAGCTCCTGCACACCGGCAGAAGCTACCAGCCGCATCCGGGTCGCAGCAGCTGCGTGTGACGTTACTCAGCCGCCACGGCACACACACCCCACCCCTCCAACGGTCCGGACACGCCTCTATTGTCCGGACCATGCCCCGCCAACGGCATTTTAACGCCATTGGCACGCCCCCTCCCACCCCACGTCCACCTCTGCCTGTCAATCAAGCAGAGGCAATCGCAGCTGATAGCATCTCACTGGGCTCCCCGGGAGCGCACGCGCACTCCACAAAGTAATTCAGACTGCAATTGCTGCGATGCAGTCTGAATTACCCCTTTTGATTTATTCTCTCATAAAATCACTTCCCCTTTCTAAATAATGTTTCCCAACTGGACAGTATGTTCCTGTGAAGGGATTGATTTATTACAGTAAATACAAATCACTCTTTGTGCCGTTACTATTCAAATGACAATGGGCGTCCCCACCTCATATGAATGGTTATCACTAATATCTCAAAGTGCTGAGAATTCATTTTGAGGTTTAATACCCCGCCGCTGACGTACTAGCTGATCACGGCGGCACAATTGTCAATATAGTATCATACGGCATATAAACAACTTAAGATGCATTAGTTCAGAAATAAAATCCCAGGACAGGGCACATCTTGCCCGTCCAATGCGCATTTCGCTTATCTAAAGCTTTTTCAAGGTTACAGCAAAGCTGTGTCGGCAGGAGGCAACTCTAATTTCGGCGATGAAGCAGAAATTGCAATGCGATCTCAATTTCTGCTTCATAAAGTGGGGGAGGCGACGGTCAGCATGCTGGGCGGCTTTGCCCTGCGATGGGCGGACCCCTGCATGCGTTCAGAAGGATTGCAAATTCTGCTAATTAGCAGAATTTGCAATCCTTACTGAATTGGGCCATAAGTCTTGGTGAGAGATAAGGTGAAAGGAGATAAAGTACCAGCCAATCAGTTCCTACGTGTCTTTTTTTCAAACACATCCTGTAACATGACAGTTAGGAACTGATTGGGTGATATTTTATCTCCATCCACTTTATCTCTGTCTCCAAAGCTTAGACCATAGACACCATAGTAACACAGGGATACAGGTGACATCTGCGATGTATATATATGCATCTTCTGCCCAGGATATGCGCTTTCTGGCTGTTCTCACCTCAAGGATAAAATTTGCCTGGAAGCTCTGGAACTCTGCACTGCTTGAATCGCTGTATCCAGGTTTGTAGTTCTGATTTATCACCCTGACTGTGACAGTATATATTCTTGCAGCTGTTGGGATGAGAAAGGAGCAGGTTAGAAGTTAGAGCCACATCAGAGGCGTACAGTGGGGTGAGGCAGAGCCTTTCCTGTCATACTAACGTTTGTGCCAGAGTTTTGACTGTATAAATAAACTATATGAAAAATATAAAGAATATGTTTGAAATATCTTCTTTGTATTGATCTAATCATTTTTATAGTCAAAACTCTGGAGCCAAAAGTCTCACCTGCCTATCTTTTCCGCACATCTCTGATCAAAACTCACCAAATTCCCACATGTATATACTGCTGCACCTGTGTATAATGCCCACATGTATATACCGCTGCACCTGTGTATAATGCCCACATGTATATACCGCTGCACCTGTGTATAATGCCCACATGTATGTACTGCCGCACCTGTGTATAATGCCCACATGTATGTACTGCCGCACCTGTGTATAATGCCCAGATTCACCCTTTGGGTCATATATTGTGTGTAAATCTGGCTCTGGTGCTAGCCAATGCCTCCTGAGCCATTAAGCTCACCGCACGACCCTGAGTCACATGGATGCCATAGATGGGGTTAGGCACCTGTGTATAATGCCCACATGTATATACCGCTGTACCTGTGTATAATGCCCACATGTATATACCGCTGCACCTGTGTATAATTCCCACATGTATATACCGCTGCACCTGTGTATAATGCCCACATATATATACTGCTGTACCTGTATATAATGCCCACATGTATATACTGCTGCACCTGTGTATAATGCTCACATGTATATACTGCTGCACCTGTGTATAATGCCCACATGTATGTACTGTTGCACCTGTGTATAATGCCCATATGTATATACTGCTGCACCTGTGTATAATGCCCACATGTATATACTGCTGCACCTGTGTATAATGCTCACATGTATATACTGCTGCTCCTGTGTATAATGCCCACATGTATATACTGCTGCACCTGTGTATAATGCCCACATGTATATACTGCTGCACCTGTGTATAATGCCCACATGTATGTACTGCCGCACCTGTGTATAATGCCCACATGTATGTACTGCCGCACCTGTGTATAATGCCCAGATTCACCCTTTGGGTCATATATTGTGTGTAAATCTGGCTCTGGTGCTAGCCAATGCCTCCTGAGCCATTAAGCTCACCGCACGACCCTGAGTCACATGGATGCCATAGATGGGGTTAGGCCCTAACGTACAGGAACCTGTCACTTATCACAGCCACACGAGCGCCCAATGACATCCTCAGTAGCGGCACACAGTTGTCTGGATGTGTTCTGGCTATTATGCCCCATTGTCACGTTTTACAACAATGAATTAAAGCTACTGTAATAGAGTTCCTGGCAGTGTGACGGTCAATATATGTGTAATATAAATAATAACACGCTATTTACAGACATGACCAAACATTGACATTGGGATATCACTTTAGCTGAAGTTTCCATGCTGATGTGTGATGTGCAAGTAGAGAGAGGCGACACAGGTTACCAGAGTCAGTGGGAAATGCAAACAAGGAAGCCGGGGGTAGGTGTCAGTAAGGGAGAGCGGAAAAAGAGCAATTGTCATCAGTCACTTACACCAATATGAAAGGTTACTACACACAGTGCTGCAACACTGCCCGAGCTGCTGGCCGAGCGATGTCTACCGGCCAGCACTACATTTGTTAACATATATATATATATATATATATATATATATATTATATACATTCGTTGGGTATACATTGCTAGCCGGCAGGGTCCCGGTGATCAGCATACTGACGTGGGGATCCTCTCGGCCGCTACAATGCCGGCAGGGGGGTGATTACATTGTAGATAGATAGATAGATAGATAGATAGATAGATAGAGTTGGGTATGGTATGCCGACTGCCGGGATCCCGGCAGCAGAATACCGGTGGGGGGAGGCCCCTTGCGGGCCCAGCAGGCTCGGTGGCTCGCTGCGCTCACTACAGGTTCTATTCACACTCTATGGGTGTCGTGGACACCCACGAGTGGGAATAGACCTTGTGGGTCGGCATTCCGACTGTCGGCATATTGACCATTCGAGATTCAGGCGTCAGCACGCTGACCGCCAGGATCCCAAGCGCCGGCATATGAACTGCATCTGATAGATAGATAGATAGATAGAGCAGAACGGTTGATGTAATGGTTAGCATTACTGCTTCACAGCACTGAGGTCATGGGTTCAATTCCCACCTTGGCCCTAACTGTGTGGAGTTTGTATATTCTCCCCGTTTCCTCTTACAATCCAAAAATATTCTATTAGGGTAATCGGCTCCTGACAAAAGTAATCTTAGCATGAATGTGTGTGTGGGGAGAATATAGTGTGTGATAGGGAATATTGATTGTTAGATCCCCTGGGGCAGGGACTGATGTGAATGGGCAAACAGTCTCTGTAAAGCGCTGCAGAATATGTGTGCGCTATATAGGTAACACTGGTACTAGATAAATAGAATATAACTGGATATTAGCTTTTGGCTATTGCATACCTAACAAGTGCGGCTCGGGCATGTGTATTATCCTTAGCAGGGCCGGTTCCGGGGCTTCTATCGCCCCGTGCGGCATTAGGGGGCATGGTCTTCGTACAGGGGGCGTGGTCACTTACGCCAGCAAAGGTCCTCTCCACGAAGGGAAACTAGACACGTAGCGTCTAGTTCCCTTCGTGAAGAGGACCTTTGCTGTGCGTTGCGCGATGACGTCATCGCGCACCGCACAGTAAAGGACCTCTCCACGAAGGGAAACTAGACGCGTACGCGTCTAGTTTCCCTTCCCAGCGGCAGCGGGGGGGCAGCGGCCAGCGGCAGCAGCGGGCAGCGGGGGGCACACAGCAGCAGCGGATCTTGCCCTGGTGCGGCGCCCTCCAGACGGCGCCCTGCGCCCTCCGGAAGGCGGCGCCCCGGGCAAAAGTCCTGCTTGCCCGTGGCAAGATCCGCTACTGATCCTTAGTGCTGTTTAGCAACATTTTTCTGAAAGTTCTAAAATGACTTCCAGTTGTGTCCTTCTTCATCGTCGCTGCAGCATCTTTGTGTGCGTCTTTTCCCCCCAAAATGTGTCTTATTTGCATCGCTACGCGAATAAGAATGCTGATTAAAATGATATGCGGGATGTGTATATTCTGTGTGCGCCTGTGTCTGCATATGAAATGCTACACTTCAGTGTTTTCCACTGACAATGCAATGTAACATTTAATATGCAGATACAGCCATTGTCACACACAGAATATACACTTGCCACATATCATTTTAATCAGCAAGGTCTGCTTGTGCGTCTTATTCGCACAAGCAGTGCATATACTGTAAAGGCCCATACACACTAGCCGATTTTGAGCTCAAAGTAGCTCAGTTTTGGCGTTTTGAGCTACTGTGAGCTCAAACTCGTCCAGTGTGTATGGCCGAGCGGTGAGCGGTGAACGCTGATGCGCACTCCCGCTTCATCGTCAGCCACCGCCGTCTGTCGGGCTGTTTGAACAGCCGAGTGAACCACTTTCTACAGACTCCTACAGTGGAAAGTGGTTCACCCTCGTGAACATTGCTGGGCCAGGTAAAAATTGCTCAGTGTGTATGCACCTTTAGATGCATTTTCAGATAAAAAAGACGTTTGGCGCCGTCCGAGTCACACAGGAGCTGGCGTCTCTCATGCGCCATTACGTACAGAGGCTAGATGCGGCAGGATACATCTGTATGTCTACACAGTCTTTGTGTAGCTTTGGACCACCCACTAGTGGGCAGCACTAATACTCGTAGAGCCATAAAGTGGAGAGAGATAATCTACCAACCAATCAGCTCCTGCCATTTATCAAACACAGCCTGGAACATGGCAGTTAGGAGCTGATTGGCTGGTACTTTATCTCTGTCCCACTCTATCTCTCCCCAAGGCTTAGAACTTACCCCCTTCTACATGAGCAAGGCTGTAGAAAATAAACGGCTTACTGTGTATCCTTAAGAAAAAGATCTATGTGTTGACAAAAGATATCGACGTAAGTACTTTCTAAACACAACTTGTCCTGTTCATGAGGATAGCAAACAAGGGAGAAGCCTTTATCCTGGGAGCTCTGAGAGAAAGACATTTCTATATCATGTAAAGCTGTTGCTGATATTTCAAGAACATGGGTTCTCCTTGTAGGTATTATATATAGTGTCAGGATTATTAATATTTATATATGTTGAGTTTGACTAGTAGATTGTGTGTTCTTCTTGTAAGCATATTAACACACAAGCTTTAATGCTATTTAAGGAACATTTATTTTGAGGGGGGGGCGGGGAATTGCGGCTATGCAAAGCATCATGTGAAGCCAAGAACACATCTACGGACAGACTGTTCCACCCTGCCTGAGCTCATCACTGTTATCCTTGGGTGTTCTGCTTGGCATATCAGCAGTGCCGGATTAAGGGAGGGGCGACAGGGGCGGCCGAACTAGGGCCCCCACACATTAGAAGCCCCCAAACACTATGTACTAAATCAAAAGGCTCCCTCCAGCGGCTCAACTGTTTAGTGACAATGACCCCTGGGGAGCTACCCTATGCACAAACAGTCTCAGGGGATAAGGAAATCACGTGACACAGGGACTGTGAGCCACCGGCTGCTGAGGCGCGCTGTCTGCTGCTGCTGCTCCCCCAGTAAGTGGTGTGTGTGTGTGTGTGTGTGTGTGTGTGTGTGTGTGTGTGTGTGTGTGTGTGTCTTGTGGATTATTATAATTATTATTTTAATTATTATCCTTTATTTATATGGCGCCATAAGGGTTCAATTTAGGACAAGTACAGGGTAAATAAACATAGCTACATCAGCAGATGACACTGGAATAAGTATCAGGTGGCAGAAGACTGCTGGATTTGGTGCAGTTGAAGATTATTAAAGAAACAAAAAGGGTAAGCACATGAGGGAAGAGGGCCCTGCTCGTGAGAGCTTACATTCTAAAGGGGAGGAGTAGACAGACAGGGGTGACACAGATGGGGTATATAGAGAGAGTGGAACAGAGGGTTGATGAGAGAGAGATGAGAGACAGCTGGATTTGGTGAAGAAGTGGGTCTTGAGACCCCGTTTGAAGTTTTGTAGAGAGGTAGAGAGTCTGAGGGGGAGAGGTAGGGAATTCCAGAGAAGTGTGTGTATGGACGGGAGGCTGGGAGCGACACCTGATTTTCTGAAGCCTCACGGACGTTCCATGAGTGTAGGCAATTATGATTCATTGATTTATGCAAATGCCATTGCAGCGGTTGTGCATTAATATGCAACTGGCACAACCTCTGATCCGCCGCTGGCATACAAAGACACAACCATGGAATGCAAGGTGGTCGATCATCAACCTTCGAAGTAAACTTATGGTCGCACCCATCTCTGAAATAGGCCCTATGGCTGGATTATCTGAGTATACAGAAAGAATTACATATAATCATTCGCTTTATCTGTTTCTAGGCGCAATGTACTCACTTGTCCAGACAGTAACGGTGTAGTTTGCTCTCTGGGGGCAGGAATCTTGATGGACTGATATTTGGTACACAGTCGATGGCAGGAGACCTGGGAAGTTCACCTTGGATTCGGTTGTAGTAGCAGTTGTTATAACGCTGGTGCTATTAGACAATGTCACAGTGTATTTAGCGCTTGCCGGTGCTCCTTGTTTGACCAGGTTAATTACAATCGTGTCGCTAGTGACACTGATTAATTGTATAGAAACAGAGGCGCTTTCTGCAGAGATAGACATAAAATCAACATTAAAGGGACATTATAACAAAGAAAATATATATATAATTTTTTTAACACCAATTGTTCTTCATAAAACTGTTACTTCTATCACTTTAATAAAAGTCAATGTAAAGCCCACCCAACAAATATTTCCCACAAAGATTAGGTCTAGTGCCACTTTAAGTTATTAGTGGGACTAGTGCAAAGATTACATAAGAAGACCCCCATACTTATTTGCAAAAACAGAAGTGGAAATTTCTGACTGTAAGCTAAATATAGGATGTATTATATGTATTTATATATTTATTTATTTATTCATTCATGTATGAACAGTTTCTTATTTAGCGCAGCAAATTCCGTTGCGCTTAACAATTGGAATCAAGTTCTACAGAGAGCAATGGCCTTGACTGCTGCCATAAATTAGTCCGGTAAAGCAGTTTATTATTATAGTTTTAGAATTTTATGAGCAGGACTGAGGATCTGTTACTTCTGAGGATAGTATTTACAGGCCGAGATAGATTTATTTTTGGGCTTGAATTTTAGCTCATGGTTTATCTAAAGTTCAAACTCAGTTTACGTTTAGATTTTAGAATTTGGGATAATGTTAAAAAAATACAAAGATATCTGACATCACTGCGAAGTGGCCAGTATTATTTTATTGTTTATGTGCTCTTTTTAACAGGAGCATTATTCATTTAAACCAAAAGATAATATTTTCTTTCCATGACATTATGGGTTTGAGATAGAACATTCTGACATAGATATGGTGAGTTCTCTATCATTGGCAACTTAGGGCAATTACATATATATTGTAATGACAAAAAGCCTTGATTTAGTCAGTGGGAGGCTAACCGGTGATAACTGAAGTTTAGTAGGATATTTTAGATAATTTTTCTTAGGGGGTTATCCAATTAGCGGCGATAATTTATTAGCGATAAGTCTCCATAGGGTTTATGGCAAATTTCTCATCACCATCTCTGAGCGGTAGTGTAAAGTCCCTATTTTAAGGTAAAAATGTTGAGATTTGGTTCAGAACTACTGGGACACCCCCCTGAATGACTAATTAGGGAATTAGATGTTTTTAATTATTTTTAGTAATGACATGTCAATTTTGGGGTAAAAAAAATGCAAAGTGGTTGAAATTGGGGTACAAGGGATGGGACAGCTATATGGGGGTGCTTTATGAGTGGGACAAGTGTTTTTAGACTTGCAGGTGGGAGAAATCGAATTCCCCAAATTTAATGACAGCACTTATTTTGCTGAACAAAAATAGTGTTCTATTATTTTTTCACATTTTTAAACAAAATGCATATAACAGCCTTTTGACCCAATTAAATGACACCAAATAGTTTTATTAAGGCCACTAATAGACTTCTATAATGTTTTCTTATAAGTTTGGCTTTTGGGGGGCTACAGGCACATTTCCACATTTTCTCCTATACTTATCACTGATTTTGCGGGCTAGAATTATCGCACGAATCCCGTTATCTCCATTTTGGAATTGGATAGGTGCGATAAACGGGAGCATGCCGGCTGCGATAACCTGATTTTTCAGGAGATAGGTGCAATAACATTAGCCGCAATCAGGTTGGTTTTGCATTGCAAATGATTGCCGCTTTAAAAATACAGGCAGACTCGCCAAAAGTCCTGCACCTCCGGCACCTTGCAGGCTATTATATTAAGAACCATCTGTAGTTTTATATAACGTACCAAACAAACACACTAATGATAGGCTGCACTTGGGAAACAAATAAAAAATGAGTCCACTAGTTCAACCAAATATCTATATAATTAGAATATAATAAACTTAAACAACACATAAACACATTAATTAAAAGTTGTGCCTCTTGTATACTAAGATTTTTGAGATTGGTATTTTGTAATTAAATAGATATTTGTTATAAGCATCTGGCTCATATTTTAATAGGTTAAATATATTAGCTTCCCAGGGGCTGTATAATCTCAAGTATATCCTACAGATAAATTATCTCTTAGGCGGCCCCACATTATATTATCACTTTTTCATTTTTCCACTGGTATACAGTAAGTAAATACATAACAATAGTATAATTTTATGTATAATTTAAAAGTTAATTTTCATAACATTTAAAATGATCTGTTAAGTCAAATTAGCTGTGTTTAGTCTAAACTGAGATCATGTTGTGTAAATGATATATGCTGGAAATAACTAAGTTCTTGCCCTAGCCCCAGGTAGCTTGACCCTTCTAACTTACTGCAATATGAAGGTGTCGTTGATGTTGAAATAGGAGTTGAATGTACTGTTGATGCTGTTGTGTTCAGAGAAGTGACAGATGTTGGCAAACTGGTGGAGGTACTAGATGTTTCAGATGTCAAAGAAGGTGATGCTGTTCCTGTTGTGTTGGTAGTAGAAGCCACTGTCGAAGGTGTTGATGTTGAAGTCATGTTTGATGCCATTGTTACTGTTGTATTGCTAGAAGTGACAGATGTTGGTACACTGGTGGAGGTAGTAGATGTTTCAGATGTCAAAGAAGGTGATGCTGTTGCTGTTGTGTTGGTAGTAGAGGCCACTGTCGAAGGTGTTGTTGATGTTGAAGTAGTATTTGACTGCATTGTTACTGTTGTATTGATAGGAGTGACAGATGCTGGTACACTGGTGGAGGTAGTAGATGTTTCAGATGTCAATGAAGGTGATGCTGTTGCTGCTGTGTTGGTAGTAGAAGCCACTGTCGAAGGTGTTGATGTTGAAGTAATGTTTGATGCCATTGTTACTGTTGTATTGCTAGAAGTGACAGATGTTGGTACACTGGTGGAGGTAGTAGATGTTTCAGATGTCAAAGAAGGTGATGCTGTTGCTGTTGTGTTGGTAGTAGAGGCCACTGTCGAAGGTGTTGTTGATGTTGAAGTAGTATTTGACTGCATTGTTACTGTTGTATTGATAGGAGTGACAGATGCTGGTACACTGGTGGAGGTAGTAGATGTTTCAGATGTCAATGAAGGTGATGCTGTTGCTGTTGTGTTGGTAGTAGAAGCCACTGTCGAAGGTGTTGTTGATGTTGAAGTACGGTTTGATGCCGTTGTTACTGTTGTATTGATAGAAGTAATAGATGTTGGTACACTAGTGGAGATAGTAGATGTTTCAGATGTCAAAGAAGGTAATATTGTTGCTGTTGTGTTGGTAGCAGAACCCTCTGTCAAAGGTGTTGATGTTGAAGTAGTGTTTGATGCCATTGTTACTGTTGTGTTGATAGAAGTGACAGATGTTGGTACACTGGTGGAGGTAGTAGATGTTTCAGACATCAAAGAAGGTGATGCTGTTGCTGTTGTGTTGGTAGTAGAAGCCTCGGTCAAAGGTGTTGATGTTGAAGTAGTGTTTGATGCTGTTGTTACTGTTGTATTCATAGAAGTGATAGATGTTGGTACACTGGTGGAGGTAGTAGATGTTTCAGATGTTAAAGAATGGGATGCTGTTGCTGTTGTGTTGGTAGTAGAAGCCACTGTCAAAGGTGTTGTTGATGTTAAAGTAGTGTTTGATGCTGTTGTTACTGTTGTATTGATAGGAGTGACAGATGATAGTGCACTGGTGGAGGTAGTAGATGTTTCAGATGTCAAAGAAGGTGAAGCTATTGCTGTTGTGTTGGTAGTAGAAGCCTCTATGAAAGGTTTTGATGTTGAAGTAGTGTTTGATGCTGTTGTTACTGTTGTATTGATAGAAGTAATAGATGTTGGTACCCTGGTGGAGGTAATAGATGTTTCAGACGTCAAAGAAGGTGATACTGTTGCTGTTGTGTTGGTAGTAGAACTCTCTGTCAAAGGTGTTGATGTTGAAGTAGTGCTTGATGCTATTGGTACTGTTGTATTGATAGAAGTGGCAGATGGTGGTACACTGGTGGAGGTAGATGTTTCAGATGTCAAAGAAGGTGATGCTGTTGCTGTTGTATTGGTAGTAGAAGCCTCGGTCAAAGGTATTGATGTTGAAGTAGGGTTTGATGCCATTGTTACTGTTGTATTGATAGTTGATGCTGTTGTGTTGATAGAAGTGACAGATGTTGATACACTGGTGGAGGTAGTAGATGTTTCAGATGTCAAAGAAGGTGATGCTGTTGCTGTTGTGATGGTAGTAGAACCCTCTGTTGAAGGTGTCATTGATGAATAAGTAGTGTTTGATGCTTTTGTTACTGTTGTATTGATAGAAGTGACAGATGTTGGTACACTGCTGGACGTAGTAGATGTTTCAGATATCAAAGAAGGTGATGCTGTTGTGTTGGTAGTAGAAGCCACTGCCAAAGGTGTTGTTGATGTTAAAGTAGGGTTTGAACGTACAGTTGATAATGTTATGTTGATAGAAGTGACAGATGTTGGTACACTGGTGGAGGTAGAAGATATTTCAGATGTCAAAGAAGGTGATGCTGTTGCTGTGTTGGTAGGAGAAGCCACTGTAGAAGATGTAATTGATGAAGAAGTAGTGTTTGATGCCATTGTTACTGTTGTGTTTATAGAAGTAACAGATGTTAGTATGCTGGTGGAGGTAGTAGATGGTTCAGATGTCAAAAAAGGTGATGATGATTTTGTTGTTGTATTGGTAGGAGAAGCCACTGTCGAAGGTGTCATTGATGTTGTAGTAGTGTTTGAATATACTGTTATTAAGGTTGTGTTGATAGAAATGACAGACGTTGGTATGCTGAAGGTGGAAGGTGATGCTGTATTTATTGATGTATTGGTAGAAGAAGCCTCTGTCAATGTGGGTCTTGGTGTGCTTGAAATTGTTGATATAGATGTGTTATTTACTTCAGAACTAGGCATAGTAGTTACAGTAGTTGATAATAAAACTTGTCCAGCTGTAGACATATTTAATGCTGTTGATTGTACAGTAGATGTAGCAGAAACTGTAGTGTTGGTTTGACCAGTTGTACCAGCTATAGCTTCTGCAGTTGTAATAATACTCTCACTGGCATTTGTAGACTGTATGCTACTTGTAGAAGTATTGGTGGTTGATTCACTTGTACTGTTAGCACTTTGTCCTAATGTAGTTGTGCTTGATAATGTAGCTTGTTCAACTGTGTTGGTACCACCTGCTGTTGTTGTCATTGTGTTGGTGGGGAAAGCTGCTGTGAGCGTGGATGTTGGTTGGCTTGATATTATTGATGGCTCAGTAGTACTTGAAGTAGTTGGGTTTGTTACTCCAAAACTTGGTGTTGTGGGTGTGTAAGTCGATGATATACTTGAAGTGCTGGTGTTGCTTGCGTTAGTTGCAACAGTTATTTGTGATGTCTCAGATATTTCACTGTTGGTTACAGAAGGAGAGGCACTTATAACGGAAGTGGCAGTTGTAACATCTGTCATAGAAGACTGTGTTGTGGACATAGAAACTTGTCCTGATGTAGACATATTTAATTCAGTTGATTGTGCAGTAGATGTCCCAGAAACTGTACCATTGGTTGTACCATCAATAGCTTCTGTAGTTGTAATTATACCCTCACTTGCATTTGTAGAATAGTTAGAACTTGTAAAGGAATTGGTGGTTGTTATATTTGTACTTGTAGGCAGGGATGAACTAGAAATATTTTCTCCTAATGTAGTTATACTTGATGCTGTTGATTGTTTAACTGTGTTGGCATTAACTGATGTGTTGGTGGTGAGAAACATTGTCAGTGTAGATGTTGGTGGGCTTGATAATAGTGACTGCTCAGTAGTGCTTGAAGAACTTGTGATAGATTCTCCAAAACTAGATGTTGTAGGTGTTTTAGTTGATGATAAAGATAAGGTGCTCATGTTAGATGCATTAGTTACAACAACCGTAATCTTAGAAGAAGTTTGATTGTTGACCACAGAAGAAGATACACTTAAAGTATTAGACATAGCTGTGCTGTTACTTTCTGGTGATGTAGAAGTAGACCGTGTTGATGACATTATTGACAAATTGTCACTAGTAGCTAAACTTTCAAACACTGAAGATGTTACAGTGTCAGCACTTGTGGTTGGAGCTTCTGAATTTGCTTCTGGAGTTAAGGTCTCTACTTTTCCTGCGGATGTTTCTGTAAGAGTAATAGGGGATGACTCTGATGTAGACTTCATAGTAGTTGATGTTACTGAAAGTGATTCAGATGTTAATAAGGAGCTTGGAGATAAATATGTAGTGGTGCTTTCTGGCAATGTAGAATCAGATAATGTTGACAGTATTGTTGACAAATTATAAGTAGTAGCTGAAGACTCAACCACTGAAGATGTTACAGTTGTGGTTGGGGTTTCTGAATTTGCTCCTGTGGATACTAACATAGATGATGTAGCTGGAGCTAATGATTCAACTGTTCCTGAGGTTGTGCCAGTCGAGCTAATAATGGAAGACTCTGATGAAGACTCAACAGTTGTCGATGTCACTAAAGGCATTTCAGATGTAAATGAAGAGCTTGGAGATACATGTGTAGTGGTGGTTTCTGGTAATGTAGAAGCAGACAGTGTTGACAAATTATTAGTAGAAGCTGAAGTATCAACCACTGAAAATGTTAAAGTTGTAATTGCAGTTTCTGAATTTGTGGATGGTAACATAGATGATGTAGCTGGAGCTGATGCTTCAACTGTTCCTGAGGTTAAGCCAGTTGAGCTAAAAGGGAAAGACTCTGATGTAGACTCAACAGTAGTTGATGTCACTGAAGGTGATTCAGATGTTAATGAAGAGCTTGGAGATACATATGTAATTGTGCTTTCTGCTAAAGTAGAAGCAGATACTGTTATGAAGTTTGTTGACAAATTTTCAGTAGTAGCTGAGGTCTCAAACCCTGAAGATGTTACAGTATAAGCACTTGTCGTTGGAGTTTCTGAATTTGTTCCTGTGGATACTAAAATGGATGATGTAGCTGGAGTTGAGGTCTCAGCTGTTCCTGTGTAAGTTTCTGTAGTAGTAATAGAGGAGGTCGCTGATGTAGACTCAATAGTAGCGGATGTGACTGAAGGTGCTTCAGAAGTTAATGAAGAGCTTGGAGTTACATATGTAGTGGTGCTTTCTGGTGATGTAGAAGCCGACAGTGTTGATAATACTGTTGACACATTTTTTGTAGTAGATGAGGTCTCAAACAATGAAGATGTTACTGTTTCAGCACTTGTTGGAGTTTCTGGATATGTTCCAGTAGATACAAAAATTGATGATGTAGCAGGAGTTGAAGCCTCAGTTATTCCTGTTGATGTTTTGGTAAGAGTAATAGAGGAGGACTCTGATGTAGACTCAACAGTAGTTGATGTCACTGAAGGTGTTTCAGATATAAATGAAGAGCTTGGAGATTCATATGTAGTGGTACTTTCTGGTAGTGTAGAAGTAGATAGTGTTGACAATATTGATAAATTATTGGTAGTAGCTGAAGTTTCAAACCCTGAAGATGTGTCAGTATTAGCACTTGTGGATGGTGTTTCTGAATTTGCTTCAGTGGATACTAAAATGGATGATGTAGCTGGAGTTGAGTTCTCAACTGTTCCTGAGTTTGTGTCAGTTGAGCTAATAGAGAAAGGTGCAGATGTAGACTCAACAGTAGTTGATGTCACTGAAGGTGATTCATATGTTAATGAAGAGCTTGGAGATACATATGTAGTTGTGCTTTCTGCTAAAGTAGAAGCAGATACTGTTATGAAGTTTGTTGACAAAGTTTCAGTAGCAGCTGAGGTCTCAAACCCTGATGTTACAGTATAAGAGCTTGTCGTTGGAGTTTCTGAATTTGTTTCTGTGGATACTAAAATGGATGATGTAGCTGGAGTTGAGGTCTCAGCTGTTCCTGTGTATGTTTCTGTAGTAGTAATAGAGGAGGTCGCTGATGTAGACTCAATAGTAGCTGATGTCACTGAAGGTGTTTCAGAAGTTAATGAAGAGCTTAGAGATAAATATGTAGTGGTGCTTTCTGGTGATGAAGAAGCAAACAGTGTTGATAATACTGTTGACAAATTTTCTTTAGTCTCTGATGTCTCAACCAATGAAGATGTTACAGTTTCAGGACTTGTTATTGGCATTTCAGTAAATGTTCTAGTGGTTACTAAAACTGATGATGTAGCAGGAATTGAGGACCTATTTGTTCCTATTGATGTTTCAGTAGGAGTAGTAGAGGAGAACTCTGATGTAGACTCAACAGTAGCTGATGATACTGAAGGTGCTTCAGATATAAATGAGGAGCTTGGAGATGCATATGTAGTGGAACTTTCTGATGATGTAAAAGCAGACAGTGTTGATAATACTGCTGAGAAATTTTCTGTAGTAGATGAGATCTCAAACACTGAAGAAGTTTCAGTATCAGCACTTGTGGTTGAAGTTTCTGAATTTGCTTCTGTGGATACTAAAATGGATGATGTAGCTGGAGTTGAGTTCTCAACTGTTCCTGAGGTTGTGTTGGTTGAGCTAACAGAGAAGGATTCTGATGTAGACTCAACAGTAGTTGATGTCACTGAAGGTGTTTCAGATATAAATGAAGAGCTTGGAGATTCATGTGTAGTGATACTTTCTGGCAATGTAGAAGTAGATAGTGTTGACAATATTGTTGATAAATTATCGGTAGTAGCTGAAGTTTCAAACCCTGAAGATGTGTCAGTATTAGCACTTGTGGATGGTGTTTCTGAATTTGCTTCTGTGGATACTAAAATGGATGATGTAACTGGAGTTGAGTTCTTAACTGATCCTGAGGTTGTGTCAGTTGAGCTAATAGAGAAAGATTTTGATGTATACTCAAAAGTAGTTGATGTCACTGAAGGTGTTTCAGATATAAATGAAGAGCTTGGAGATGCATTTGTAGTGGTGCTTTCTGGCAATGTAGAATCAAATAGTGTTGACAATATTGTTGACAAATTACTGGTAGTAGCTGAAGTTTCAAACCCTGAAGATGTTTCAGTATTGGCACTTGTGGATGGTGTTTCTGAATTTGCCTCTGTGGATACTAAAATGGATGATGTAGCTGGAGTTGAGTTCTCAAATGTTCCTGAGGTTGTGTCAGTTGAGCTAACAGAGAAGGGTTCTGATGTAGACTCTAGAGTAGTTGATGTCACCGTAGGTGTTTCAGATATAAATGAAGAGCTTGGAGATTCATATGTAGTGGTGCTTTGTGATAATGTAAAATCAGATACTGTTGACAATATTGTTAACAAATTATCAGTAGTAGCTGAAGTTTCATACCCTGAAGATGTTTCAGTATTAGCACTTGTGGATGGTGAATTTGAATTTGCCTCTGTGGATACCAAAATGGATGATGTAGCTGGAGTTGAGTTATCAACTGTTCCTGAAGTTGTGTCAGTTGAGCTAATAGAGAAGGGTGCTGATGTAGACTCAACAGTAGTTGATGTCACTGAAGGTGTTTCAGATATAAATGAAGAGCTTGGAGATTCATATGTAGTGGTACTTTCTGGCAATGTAGAATCAAATACTGTTGACATTATTGTTGACAAATTATCAGTAGTAGCTGAAGTTTCAAACCCTGAAGATGTTAAAGTATTAGCACTTGTGGATGGTGTTTCTGAATTTGATTCTGTGGATACTAAAATAGATGATGTAGCTGGAGTTGAGTTCTCTACTGTTCCTGAGGTTGTGTCAGTTGAGCTAATAGAGAAAGGTTCTGATGTAGACTCAACAGTAAATGATGTCACTGAAGGTGTTTCAGATATAAATGAAGAGCTTGGAGATGCATATGTAGTGGTGCTTTCTGATAATGTAGAATCAAATACTGTTGACAAAATTGTTGACAAATTCTCAGTAGTAGCTGAAGTTTCAAACCCTGAAGATGTGTCAGTATTAGTACTTGTGAATGGTGTTTCTGAATTTGCTTCTGTGGATACCAAAATGGATGATATAGCTGGAGTTGAGTTCTCAACTGTTCCTGATGTTGTGTCAGTTGAGTTAATAGAGAAGGGTGCTGATGTAGACTCAACAGTATTTGATGTCACTGAAGGTGTTTCAGATATAAATAAAGAGCTTGGAGATGCATATGTAGTGGTGCTTTCTGGCAATGTAGAATCAAATAGTGTTGACAATATTGTTGACAAATGACCAGTAGTAGCTGAAGTTTCAAACCCGGAAGATTGTTCAGTGTTAGCACTTGTGGATGGTGTTTCTGAATTTGACTCTGTGGATACCAAAATGGATGATGTAGCTGGAGTTGAGTTCTCAGCTGTTCCTGGGGTTGTGTCATTTGAGCTAATAGAGAATGATTCTGATGTAGACTCAACAGTAGTTGATGTCACTGAAGGTGTTTCAGATATAAATGAAAAACTTGGAGATTCATATGTAGTGGAACTTTCTGATAATGTAAAATCAGATACTGTTGACAATATTGTTGACAAATTATCAGTAGTAGCTGAAGTTTCATACCCTGAAGATTGTTCAGTATTAGCACTTGTGGATGGTGTTTCTGAATTTGCCTCTGTCGATACCAAAATGGATGATGTAGCTGGAGTTGAGTTCTCAACTGTTCCTGAGGTTGTGTCAGTTGAGCTAATAGAGAAAGGTTCTGATGTAGACTCAACAGTAGTTGATGTCACTGAAGGTGTTTCAGATATAAATGAAGAGCTTAGAGATTCATATGTAGTGGTGCTTTCCGGCAATGTAGAATCAAATAGTGTTGACAATATTGTTGACAAATTCTCAGTAGTAGCTGAAGTTTCAAACCCTGAAGATGTTTCAGTATTAGCACTTGTGGATGGTGTTTCTGAATTTGCTTCTGTGGATAGTAAAATAGATGATGTAGCTGGAGTTGAGTTCTCAACTGTTCCTGAGGTTGTGTCAGTTGAGCTAATAGAGAAGGGTTCTGATGTAGACTCAACAGTATTTGATGTCACTGAAGGTGTTTCAGATATAAATGAAAAGCTTGGAGATTCATATGTAGTGGTGCTTTCTGGCAATGTAGAATCAAATACTGTTGACAAAATTGTTGACAAATTATCAGTAGTAGCTGAAGTTTCAAACCCTGAAGATGTTTCAGTATTAGCACTTGTGGATGGTGTTTCTGAATTTGCCTCTGTGGATACCAAAATGGATGATGTAGCTGGAGTTGAGTTCTCAACTGTTCCTGAGGATGTGTCAGTTGAGCTAATAGAGAAGGGTTCTGATGTAGACTCAACAGTAGTTGATGTTACTGAAGGTGTTTCAGATATAAATGAAGAGCTTGGAGATTCATATGTAGTGGTGCTTTCTGATAATGTAGAATCAGATACTGTTGACAATATTGTTGACAAATGATCAGTAGTAGCTGAAATTTCATACCCTGAAGATGTTTCAGTATTAGCACTTGTGGATGGTGTTTCTGAATTTGCTTCTGTGGATACCAAAATGGATGATGTAGCTGGAGTTGAGTTCTCAACTGTTCCTGAGAATGTGTCAGTTGAGCTAATAGAGAAGGATTCTGATGTAGACTCAACAGTAGTTGATGTCACTGAAGGTGTTTCAGATATAAATGAAGAGCTTGGAGATTTATATGTAGTGGTGCTTTCTGATAATGTAGAATCAGATTCTGTTGACAATATTGTTGACAAATTATCAGTAGTAGCTGAAGTTTCAAACCCTGAAGATGTTTCAGTATTAGTACTTGTGGATGGTGTTTCTGAATTTGCCTCTGTGGATACCAAAATGGATGATGTAGCTGGAGTTGAGTTCTCAACTGTTCCTGAGGATGTGTCAGTTGAGCTAATAGAGAAGGGTTCTGATGTAGACTCAACAGTAGTTGATGTTACTGAAGGTGTTTCAGATATAAATGAAGAGCTTGGAGATTCATATGTAGTGGTGCTTTCTGATAATGTAGAATCAAATACTGTTGACAAAATTGTTGACAAATTATCAGTAGTAGCTGAAGTTTCAAACCCTGAAGATGTTTCAGTATTAGCACTTGTGGATGGTGATTCTGAATTTGATTCTGTGGATACTACAATGGATGATGTAGCTGGAGTTGAGTTCTCAACTGTTCCTGAGAATGTGTCAGTTGAGCTAATAGAGAAGGGTTCTGATGTAGACTCAACAGTATTTGATGTCACTAAAGGTGTTTCAGATATAAATGAAGAGCTTGGAGATTCATATGTAGTGGTGCTTTCTGGCAATGTAGAATCAAATACTGTTGACAAAATTGTTGACAAATTATCATTAGTAGCTGAAATTTCATACCCTGAAGATGTTTCAGTATTAGCACTTGTGGATGGTGTTTCTGAATTTGCTTCTGTGGATACCAAAATGGATGATGTAGCTGGAGTTGAGTTCTCAACTGTTCCTGAGGATGTGTCAGTTGAGCTAATAGAGAAGGGTTCTGATGTAGACTCAACAGTATTTGATGTCACTGAAGGTGTTTCAGATATAAATGAAGAGCTTGGAGATTCATATGTAGTGGTGCTTTCTGATAATGTAGAATCAGATACTGTTGACAATATTGTTGACAAATTATCAGTAGTAGCTGAAATTTCATACCCTGAAGATGTTTCAGTGTTAGCACTTGTGGATGGTGTTTCTGAATTTGCTTCTGTGGATACCAAAATGGATGATGTAGCTGGAGTTGAGTTCTCAACTGTTCCTGAGGTTGTGTCAGTTGAGTTAATAGAGAAGGGTTCTGATGTAGACTCAACAGTATTTGATGTCACTGAAGGTGTTTCAGATATAAATGAAGAGCTTGGAGATGCATATGTAGTGGAACTTTCTGGTAATGTAGAATCAGATAGTGTTGAAAATATTGTTGACAAATAATCAGTAGTAGCTGAAGTTTCAAACACTGAAGATGTTTCAGTATTAGCACTTGTGGATGGTGTTTCTGAATTTGATTCTGTGGATACTAGAATGGATGATGTAGCTGGAGTTGAGTTCTCAACTGTTCCTGAGGAAGTGTCAGTTGAGCTAATAGAGAAGAGTTCTGATGTAGACTCAACAGTAGTTGATGTCACTGAAGGTGTTTCAGATATAAATGAAGAGCTTGGAGATTCATATGTAGTGGTGCTTTCTGATAATGTAGAATCAGATACTGTTGACAATATTGTTGACAAATGATCAGTAGTAGCTGAAATTTCATACCCTGAAGATGTTTCAGTATTAGCACTTGTGGATGGTGTTTCTGAATTTGCTTCTGTGGATACCAAAATAGATGATGTAGCTGGAGTTGAGTTCTCAACTGTTCCTGAGAATGTGTCAGTTGAGCTAATAGAGAAGGGTTCTGATGTAGACTCAACAGTAGTTGATGTCACTGAAGGTGTTTCAGATATAAATGAAGAGCTTGGAGATTCATATGTAGTGGTGCTTTCTGATAATGTAGAATCAAATACTGTTGACAAAATTGTTGACAAATGATCAGTAGTAGCTGAAGTTTCAAACACTGAAGATGTTTCAGTATTAGCACTTGTGGATGGTGTTTCTGAATTTGATTCTGTGGATACTAGAATGGATGATGTAGCTGGAGTTGAGTTCTCAACTGTTCCTGAGGATGTGTCAGTTGAGCTAATAGAGAAGGGTTCTGATGTAGACTCAACAGTAGTTGATGTCACTGAAGGTGTTTCAGATATAAATGAAGAGCTTGGAGATGCATATATAGTGGAACTTTCTGGTAATGTAGAATCAGATAGTGTTGAAAATATTGTTGACAAATAATCAGTAGTAGCTGAAGTTTCAAACACTAAAGATGTTTCAGTATTAGCACTTGTGGATGGTGTTTCTGAATTTGCTTCTGTGGATACCAAAATGGATGATGTAGCTGGAGTTGAGTTCTCAACTGTTCCTGAGGAAGTGTCAGTTGAGCTAATAGAGAAGGGTTCTGATGTAGACTCAACAGTATTTGATGTCACTGAAGGTGTTTCAGATATAAATGAAGAGCTTGGAGATTCATATGTAGTGGTGCTTTCTGATAATGTAGAATCAGATACTGTTGACAATATTGTTGACAAATTATCAGTAGTAGCTGAAATTTCATACCCTGAAGATGTTTCAGTATTAGCACTTGTGGATGGTGTTTCTGAATTTGCTTCTGTGGATACCAAAATGGATGATGTAGCTGGAGTTGAGTTCTCAACTGTTCCTGAGGATGTGTCAGTTGAGCTAATAGAGAAGGATTCTGATGTAGACTCAACAGTATTTGATGTCACTGAAGGTGTTTCAGATATAAATGAAGAGCTTGGAGATTCATATGTAGTGGTGCTTTCTGATAATGTAGAATCAAATACTGTTGACAATATTGTTGACAAATTATCAGTAGTAGCTGAAATTTCATACCCTGAAGATGTTTCAGTATTAGCACTTGTGGATGGTGTTTCTGAATTTGCTTCTGTGGATACCAAAATGGATGATGTAGCTGGAGTTGAGTTCTCAACTGTTCCTGAGGATGTGTCAGTTGAGCTAATAGAGAAGGATTCTGATGTAGACTCAACAGTATTTGATGTCACTGAAGGTGTTTCAGATATAAATGAAGAGCTTGGAGATTCATATGTAGTGGTGCTTTCTGATAATGTAGAATCAAATACTGTTGACAAAATTGTTGACAAATAATCAGTAGTAGCTGAAGTTTCAAACACTGAAGATGTTTCAGTATTAGCACTTGTGGATGGTGTTTCTGAATTTGATTCTGTGGATACTAGAATGGATGATGTAGCTGGAGTTGAGTTCTCAACTGTTCCTGAGAATGTGTCAGATGAGCTAATAGAGAAGGGTTCTGATGTAGACTCAACAGTATTTGATGTCACTGAAGGTGTTTCAGATATAAATGAAGAGCTTGGAGATTCATATGTAGTGGTGCTTTCTGATAAGGTAGAATCAGATACTGTTGACAATATTGTTGACAAATTATCAGTAGTAGCTGAAATTTCAAACACTGAAGATGTTTCAGTATTAGCACTTGTGGATGGTGTTTCTGAATTTGCTTCTGTGGATAGTAAAATAGATGATGTAGCTGGAGTTGAGTTCTCAACTGTTCCTGAGGTTGTGTCAGTTGAGCTAATAGAGAAGGGTTCTGATGTAGACTCAACAGTAGTTGATGTCACTGAAGGTGTTTCAGATATAAATGAAGAGCTTGGAGATGCATATATAGTGGAACTTTCTGGTAATGTAGAATCAGATAGTGTTGAAAATATTGTTGACAAATAATCAGTAGTAGCTGATGTTTCAAACACTAAAGATGTTTCAGTATTAGCACTTGTGGATGGTGTTTCTGAATTTGCTTCTGTGGATACCAAAATGGATGATGTAGCTGGAGTTGAGTTCTCAACTGTTCCTGAGAATGTGTCAGATGAGCTAATAGAGAAGGGTTCTGATGTAGACTCAACAGTATTTGATGTCACTGAAGGTGTTTCAGATATAAATGAAGAGCTTGGAGATTCATATGTAGTGGTGCTTTCTGATAAGGTAGAATCAGATACTGTTGACAATATTGTTGACAAATTATCAGTAGTAGCTGAAATTTCAAACACTGAAGATGTTTCAGTATTAGCACTTGTGGATGGTGTTTCTGAATTTGCTTCTGTGGATACCAAAATGGATGATGTAGCTGGAGTTGAGTTCTCAACTGTTCCTGAGGATGTGTCAGTTGAGCTAATAGAGAAGGGTTCTGATGTAGACTCAACAGTAGTTGATGTCACTGAAGGTGTTTCAGATATAAATGAAGAGCTTGGAGATGCATATGTAGTGGAACTTTCTGGTAATGTAGATTCAGATAGTGTTGAAAATATTGTTGACAAATAATCAGTAGTAGCTGAAGTTTCAAACACTGAAGATGTTTCAGTATTAGCACTTGTGGATGGTGTTTCTGAATTTGATTCTGTGGATACTAGAATGGATGATGTAGCTGGAGTTGAGTTCTCAACTGTTCCTGAGGAAGTGTCAGTTGAGCTAATAGAGAAGGGTTCTGATGTAGACTCAACAGTAGTTGATGTCACTGAAGGTGTTTCAGATATAAATGAAGAGCTTGGAGATTCATATGTAGTGGTGCTTTCTGATAATGTAGAATCAGATACTGTTGACAATATTGTTGACAAATGATCAGTAGTAGCTGAAATTTCATACCCTGAAGATGTTTCAGTATTAGCACTTGTGGATGGTGTTTCTGAATTTGCTTCTGTGGATACCAAAATAGATGATGTAGCTGGAGTTGAGTTCTCAACTGTTCCTGAGAATGTGTCAGTTGAGCTAATAGAGAAGGGTTCTGATGTAGACTCAACAGTAGTTGATGTCACTGAAGGTGTTTCAGATATAAATGAAGAGCTTGGAGATTTATTTGTAGTGGTGCTTTCTGGTAATGTAGAATCAGATTCTGTTGACAATATTGTTGACAAATTATCAGTAGTAGCTGAAATTTCATACCCTGAAGATGTTTCAGTATTAGCACTTGTGGATGGTGTTTCTGAATTCGATTCTGTGGATACCAAAATGGATGATGTAGATGGAGTTGAGTTCTCAACTGTTCCTGAGGATGTGTCAGTTGAGCTAATAGAGAAGGGTTCTGATGTAGACTCAACAGTAGTTGATGTCACTAAAGGTGTTTCAGATATAAATGAAGAGCTTGGAGATTCATATGTAGTGGTGCTTTCTGGCAATGTAGAATCAAATACTGTTGACAAAATTGTTGACAAATTATCAGTAGTAGCTGAAGTTTCAAACCCTGAAGATGTTTCAGTATTAGTACTTGTGGATGGTGTTTCTGAATTTGCCTCTGTGGATACCAAAATGGATGATGTAGCTGGAGTTGAGTTCTCAACTGTTCCTGAGGATGTGTCAGTTGAGCTAATAGAGAAGGGTTCTGATGTAGACTCAACAGTAGTTGATGTTACTGAAGGTGTTTCAGATATAAATGAAGAGCTTGGAGATTCATATGTAGTGGTGCTTTCTGATAATGTAGAATCAAATACTGTTGACAAAATTGTTGACAAATGATCAGTAGTAGCTGAAGTTTCAAACACTGAAGATGTTTCAGTATTAGCACTTGTGGATGGTGTTTCTGAATTTGATTCTGTGGATACTAGAATGGATGATGTAGCTGGAGTTGAGTTCTCAACTGTTCCTGAGGATGTGTCAGTTGAGCTAATAGAGAAGGGTTCTGATGTAGACTCAACAGTAGTTGATGTCACTGAAGGTGTTTCAGATATAAATGAAGAGCTTGGAGATGCATATATAGTGGAACTTTCTGGTAATGTAGAATCAGATAGTGTTGAAAATATTGTTGACAAATAATCAGTAGTAGCTGAAGTTTCAAACACTAAAGATGTTTCAGTATTAGCACTTGTGGATGGTGATTCTGAATTTGATTCTGTGGATACTAGAATGGATGATGTAGCTGGAGTTGAGTTCTCAACTGTTCCTGAGGATGTGTCAGATGAGCTAATAGAGAAGGGTTCTGATGTAGACTCAACAGTAGTTGATGTTACTGAAGGTGTTTCAGATATAAATGAAGAGCTTGGAGATTCATATGTAGTGGTGCTTTCTGATAATGTAGAATCAGATACTGTTGACAATATTGTTGACAAATGATCAGTAGTAGCTGAAATTTCATACCCTGAAGATGTTTCAGTATTAGCACTTGTGGATGGTGTTTCTGAATTTGCTTCTGTGGATACCAAAATGGATGATGTAGCTGGAGTTGAGTTCTCAACTGTTCCTGAGGAAGTGTCAGTTGAGCTAATAGAGAAGGGTTCTGATGTAGACTCAACAGTATTTGATGTCACTGAAGGTGTTTCAGATATAAATGAAGAGCTTGGAGATTCATATGTAGTGGTGCTTTCTGATAATGTAGAATCAGATACTGTTGACAATATTGTTGACAAATGATCAGTAGTAGCTGAAATTTCATACCCTGAAGATGTTTCAGTATTAGCACTTGTGGATGGTGTTTCTGAATTTGATTCTGTGGATACTAGAATGGATGATGTAGCTGGAGTTGAGTTCTCAACTGTTCCTGAGGATGTGTCAGTTGAGCTAATAGAGAAGGGTTCTGATGTAGACTCAACAGTAGTTGATGTCACTGAAGGTGTTTCAGATATAAATGAAGAGCTTGGAGATGCATATATAGTGGAACTTTCTGGTAATGTAGAATCAGATAGTGTTGAAAATATTGTTGACAAATAATCAGTAGTAGCTGAAGTTTCAAACACTAAAGATGTTTCAGTATTAGCACTTGTGGATGGTGTTTCTGAATTTGCTTCTGTGGATACCAAAATGGATGATGTAGCTGGAGTTGAGTTCTCAACTGTTCCTGAGAATGTGTCAGATGAGCTAATAGAGAATGGTTCTGATGTAGACTCAACAGTATTTGATGTCACTGAAGGTGTTTCAGATATAAATGAAGAGCTTGGAGATGCATATGTAGTGGAACTTTCTGGTAATGTAGATTCAGATAGTGTTGAAAATATTGTTGACAAATAATCAGTAGTAGCTGAATTTTCAAACACTGAAGATGTTTCAGTATTAGCACTTGTGGATGGTGTTTCTGAATTTGATTCTGTGGATACTAGAATGGATGATGTAGCTGGAGTTGAGTTCTCAACTGTTCCTGAGGAAGTGTCAGTTGAGCTAATAGAGAAGGGTTCTGATGTAGACTCAACAGTAGTTGATGTCACTGAAGGTGTTTCAGATATAAATGAAGAGCTTGGAGATGCATATGTAGTGGTGCTTTCTGATAATGTAGAATCAAATACTGTTGACAATATTGTTGACAAATTATCAGTAGTAGCTGAAATTTCATACCCTGAAGATGTTTCCGTATTAGTACTTGTGGATGGTGTTTCTGAATTTGCTTCTGTGGATACCAAAATGGATGATGTAGCTGGAGTTGAGTTCTCAAATGTTCCTGAGGTTGTGTCAGTTGAGCTAATAGAGAAGGATTCTGATGTAGACTCAACAGTAGTTGATGTCACTGAAGGTGTTTCAGATATAAATGAAGAGCTTGGAGATGCATATGTAGTGGAACTTTCTGGTAATGTAGAATCAGATAGTGTTGAAAATATTGTTGACAAATTATCAGTAGTAGCTGAAGTTTCAAACCCTGAAGATGTTTCAGTATTAGCACTTGTGGATGGTGTTTCTGAATTTGATTCTGTGGATACTAGAATGGATGATGTAGCTGGAGTTGAGTTCTCAACTGTTCCTGAGGATGTGTCAGTTGAGCTAATAGAGAAGGATTCTGATGTAGACTCAACAGTAGTTGATGTCACTGAAGGTGTTTCAGATATAAATGAAGAGCTTGGAGATGCATATGTAGTGGAACTTTCTGGTAATGTAGAATCAGATAGTGTTGAAAATATTGTTGACAAATAATCGGTAGTAGCTGAAGTTTCAAACACTGAAGATGTTTCAGTATTAGCACTTGTGGATGGTGTTTCTGAATTTGATTCTGTGGATACTAGAATGGATGATGTAGCTGGAGTTGAGTTCTCAACTGTTCCTGAGGAAGTGTCAGTTGAGCTAATAGAGAAGGATTCTGATGTAGACTCAACAGTAGTTGATGTCACTGAAGGTGTTTCAGATATAAATGAAGAGCTTGGAGATTCATATGTAGTGGTGCTTTCTGATAATGTAGAATCAGATACTGTTGACAATATTGTTGACAAATGATCAGTAGTAGCTGAAATTTCATACCCTGAAGATGTTTCAGTATTAGCACTTGTGGATGGTGTTTCTGAATTTGATTCTGTGGATACTAGAATGGATGATGTAGCTGGAGTTGAGTTCTCAACTGTTCCTGAGGATGTGTCAGTTGAGCTAATAGAGAAGGGTTCTGATGTAGACTCAACAGTAGTTGATGTCACTGAAGGTGTTTCAGATATAAATGAAGAGCTTGGAGATGCATATATAGTGGAACTTTCTGGTAATGTAGAATCAGATAGTGTTGAAAATATTGTTGACAAATAATCAGTAGTAGCTGAAGTTTCAAACACTAAAGATGTTTCAGTATTAGCACTTGTGGATGGTGATTCTGAATTTGATTCTGTGGATACTAGAATGGATGATGTAGCTGGAGTTGAGTTCTCAACTGTTCCTGAGGATGTGTCAGATGAGCTAATAGAGAAGGGTTCTGATGTAGACTCAACAGTAGTTGATGTTACTGAAGGTGTTTCAGATATAAATGAAGAGCTTGGAGATTCATATGTAGTGGTGCTTTCTGATAATGTAGAATCAGATACTGTTGACAATATTGTTGACAAATGATCAGTAGTAGCTGAAATTTCATACCCTGAAGATGTTTCAGTATTAGCACTTGTGGATGGTGTTTCTGAATTTGCTTCTGTGGATACCAAAATGGATGATGTAGCTGGAGTTGAGTTCTCAACTGTTCCTGAGGAAGTGTCAGTTGAGCTAATAGAGAAGGGTTCTGATGTAGACTCAACAGTATTTGATGTCACTGAAGGTGTTTCAGATATAAATGAAGAGCTTGGAGATTCATATGTAGTGGTGCTTTCTGGTAATGTAGAATCAAGTTGTGTTGACAATATTGTTGGCAAATTATTGGTAGCAGCTGAAGTTTCAAACCCTGAAGACGTTTCAGTATTAGCACTTGTGGTTGGGGTTTTAGAATTTTCTTCTGTGGATATTAAAATGGATGATGTAGCTGGAGTTGAGATCTCAACAGTTCCTGATGTTGTGTCAGTTGTGTCAGAGAATGATTCTGATGTAGACTCAACAGTAGTTGATGTCACTGAAAGTGTTTCAGATATGAATGAAGAGCTTGAAGAAGCATATGTAGTGGTTCTTTCTGGTAATGTAGAATCAGTCAGTGTTGATAATACTGTTGACAAATTATCTGTAGTAGATGACGTCTCATACCCTGAAGATGTAACAGTGACAGCACTTGTGGTAGTTGATTTTAGAATTTTTCCAGTGGAAAATGAAGTGGATGATGGGAAAACTGTTGAGCTTCCTGTTTCTCCAATATATGTGTCTGTTGGACTTGGAGATGAAGATTCTGTAAATGTAGTTGACAAGCTATCTGTTGTATCATAAACTGATGTTGTGTCCTCAGTATTAGTGCCAAATATGGGATCTAGAATTGAGAAAAACAATGATTATCATCATCTTCATCATCATATGATTGCCTGTCACATCATGATTTTACAGTAGCCATAGTGTAGATTATATAACAATGTTCATCAAGTACAAAATGTATCAATTATGTATGAAATGATGCATAAACAGAATGATGAAAACAGATTTGTTTTATTTGGGTGAATGTGAATTTACACCATGCAGATTTTTGGGTTTTTGTGACTGCTCATATCTGTAATAAATGACTGTGGTTGAGTTTATTGATTTCATGAACACTGATAACCAGCTGCACTACATGCTCTTCCTTTTCTTATGTTGCTAGGTCACCTCAGAAGATCATAAAAGGGATGAATACTGCACCTCCGGTGGGGTTGCATTACTCATTGAACCATTCTGGAGGCCTTGCAGCATCACGGTATATGTGGCTGAAACAGGACTTCACATAAGTGGATTTAAGACACACATCTAGTCCTGCAATGTCCTCCACAGCCATGTATGCCCTCTAGACCTGAGCCCCAAAGCTAGTGCTATATATATATATATATATATATTGGAATTTGCCTGGGAATAGTCATCGTCCTTGAACTGACTAATGCATTCCAGGAAAGTGTCTAGGATGAAAGGTAGTAAAGGATTTTTCTCCTATATTGTTCAATTGGATTCTTGAAATGATTATTTTATGTTTCATATACATATTCTCAGACTCTATTGAGAAAAGAAGTAGAGTGATAAATCTTTGTTACATATAGCTTGCCCTCAACTCTCCGTCTTTAGAGGACACAGTCCTGCTTTTTGGAGACTGTCACGCTTTATCACTTGCAAGCTGCAGTGTTCCTGGGAGAGTTGGGTGGAATGGGGGGAGCACTATCACACTGCTGTGGTAGAATAGTTACTGTGTGCATGTGCACAGCATATGGGCGGGGACAGCATCTCGGCGAGCTCTGGGTATGTGATTAAAACAAAGCCACGCTCCTTTCTGGGCACACACATAATGCATAATTTAAACTCCAAAAATGTTGGGAGGTATAAATATAGAGGCACAGTTCTCACCACAGTCCTCCTTCATCAGTTTGACAGGTCTGACGTGACTACACTGTGACGTTATAAATATACTTCTAGTACAAAGTAACACCGAGGCCCTGACTTTCTGAAGCCTCCATTACCTCCCTTTCATCATGTCACTGCCCCTGTCACATGCAGCCCTGTCCTCACTAACACATCACTCATCTCCTGATATACTCTGTGCTGCTGGGACCCTGCTCCTCCCACTATATAACTCTCAGTCTGTGGCTTCCTGCTGCCTCCATTCCCCTCCTCACATCATGTCACTGCCCCTGTCACATGCAGCCCTGTCCTCACTAACACAACACTCATCTCCTGATATACTCTGTGCTGCTGGGGGACCCTGCTCCTCCCACTATATAACTCTCAGTCTGTGGCTTCCTGCTGCCTCCATTCCCCTCCTCACATCATGTCACTGCCCCTGTCACATGCAGCCCTGTCCTCACTAACACAACACTCATCTCCTGATATACTCTGTGCTGCTGGGGGACCCTGCTCCTCCCACTATATAACGCTCAAGGTGGGTACACACTAGGTAATGTGTTCCATAGGCGACATCGTCTATTGTGTCCTATCCTGGCCCAGGCTGCCTGATGGCAGGCATACTCACTGCACGATGTCGCTCGCGATATCGCACAGTGACGTCATGCTGTGGACGGGCTGTACATGCAGCTTTGTGCTCCATCCCCCTCCTCACATCCTGCCACTGCCCATGTCACATGCATCCCTGTCCTCACTGACACATCACTCATCTCCTGATATACTCTGTGCTGCTGGGGACCCTGCTCTTTCCACTATATAACTCCCAGTCTGTGGCTTCCTGCTGCCTCCATTCCCCTCCTCACATCATGTCACTGCCCCTGTCACATGCATCCCTGTCCTCAGTGACACATCACTCATCTCCTGATATACTCTGTGCTGCTGGGGACCCTGCTCTTTCCACTATATAACTCTCAGCCTGTGGCTTCCTGCTGCCTCCATTCCTCTCCTCACATCATGTCACTGCCCCTGTCACATGCATCAGTGCCGTAACTAGGCATTTTAGCGCTGTGTGCAAGAACCGACATTGGCGCCCCCCCCCCCCCCCCCCCGTACAAGACAGGCGCAGTGCGCGCCGCAGGCGCGTGAAAAATATATAGGGGCGTGGCTTCACGGGAAGGGGCGTGGCAACAAAATAATAGCAATTCATACTACGGTGCACAGTAGTCTCCATTATTCAAATTATGCTGCACAGTAGCGCCACTACACCAGGTAGAGCCCCTTTTATACATTACAGCAGACAGCGTCCCCCTTTTTACACATTGCGGCAGCCAGTCCCCCTTTTTACACATTGCGGCAGCCAGGACCACTTTTTACACATTGCGGCAGACAGGACCACTTTTTATACATTGCGGCAGCCGGGACCCCTTTTTACACATTACGGCAGCCAGTCCCCCTTTTTACACATTGCGGCAGCCAGGACCACTTTTTACACATTGCGGCAGACGGGACCCCTTTTTACACATTGCGGCAGATGGGACCACTTTTTACACATTGCGGCAGACGGGACCCCTTTTTACACATTGCGGCAGACGGGACCCCTTTTTACACATTGCGGCAGATGGGACCCCTTTTTACACATTGCGGCAGCCAGGACCACTTTTTACACATTGTGGCAGACGGGACCCCTTTTTACACATTGCGGCAGATGGGACCCCTTTTTACACATTGCGGCAGACAGGACCACTTTTTACGCATTGCGGCAGCCGGGACCCCTTTTTACACATTGCGGCAGACAGGACCACTTTTTACACATTGCGGCAGACAGGACCACTTTTTACACATTGCGGCAGACGGGACCCCTTTTTACACATTGCGGCAGATGGGACCCCTTTTTACACATTGCGGCAGATGGGACCCCTTTTTACACATTGCAGCAGACGGTGTCCGAGAGAGAGAGAGAGAGAGAGAGAGAGAGAGAGAGGGGGGGGGGGGGGGGATATACTTACCTTCTCCCCGCTGACAGGCTCCTCGTGCAGCTTCCTCTCGGTGCAGGCTGTGTGAGGTGAGAAGGAGGAGGAGGGAGGGGGAGCAGAGAGCCGCAGCAGCGCTATTTGATTGGTAGTAAGCGCCGCTGCAGCATCCCCCTCTCCTTCTGTATTGCTGCCTGGCGCTGCTGTGGATGCTGGGATGCATCCCAGCATTCACAGCAGCGCCAGGCAGCCAATACAGAAGGAGAGGGGGATGCTGCAGCGGCGCTTACTACCAATCAAATAGCGCTGCTGCGGCTCTCTGCTCCCCCTCCCTCCTCCTCCGCTGCCCGGCGCTCCTGTCTTCTCTCTTCACAGTGCGGCGCACGGCGCAGTTCAGAGGCGGCATGTAATGAGTCAATTTGACTCATTACATGCCGCTGGCCGTGCGCCCCCAGGGCAACTGCGCTGTGTGCCAAGCCCCCTTGGCACACACGTAGTTACGGCCCTGACATGCATCCCTGTCCTCACTGACACATCACTCATCTCCTGATATACTCTGTGCTGCTGGGACCCTGCTCTTTCCACTATATAACTCTCAGCCTGTGGCTTCATGCTGCCTCCATTCCTCTCCTCACATCATGTCACTGCCCCTGTAACATGCAGCCCTGTCCTCACTGACACATCACTCATCTCCTGATATACTCTGTGCTACTGGGGACACTGCTCCTCCCACTATATAACTCTCAGTCTGTGGCTTCCTGCTGCCTCCATTCCCCTCCTCACATCCTGTCACTGCCCCTGTCACATGCAGCCCTGTCCTCACTGACACATCACTCATCTCCTGATATGTTCTGTGCTGCTAGGAGACCCTGCTCTTTCCACTATATAACTCTCAGTCTGTGGCCTCCTGCTGCCTCCATTCTCCTCCTCACATCATGTCACTGCCCCTGTCACATGCAGCCCTGTCCTCACTGACGCATCACTCATCTCCTGATATACTCTGTGCTGCTAAGGACCCTGCTCCTCCCACTATATAACTCTCAGTCTGTGGCTTCCTGCTGTCTCCATTCTCTCCTCACATCATATCGCTTCTCCGTCACATGCAGCCCTGTCCTCACTGACACATCACTCATCTCCTGATATACTCTGTGCTGCTGGAGACCCTGCTCCTCCCACTATATAACTCTCAGTCTGTGGTTTCCTGCTGCCTCTATTCCCCTCCTCACATCATGTCACTGCCCCTGTCACATGCAGCCCTGTCCTTACTGACACATCGCTCATCTCCTGATATACTCTGTGCTGCTGGAGACCCTGCTCCTCCCACTATATAACTCTCAGTCTGTGGTTTCCTGCTGCCTCTATTCCCCTCCTCACATCATGTCACTGCCCCTGTCACATGAAGCCCTGTCCTCACTGACACATAACCCATCTCCTGATATACTCTGTGCTGCTGCGGACCCTGCTCTTTCCACTATATAACTCTCAGTCTGTGGCCTCCTGCTGCCTCCATTCCCCTCCTCACATCATGTCACTGCCCCTGTCACATGCAGCCCTGTCCTCACTGACTCATCACCCATCTCCTGATATACTCTGTGCTGCTGGGACCCTGCTCTTTCCACTATATAACTCTCAGTCTGTGGCTTCCTGCTGCCTCCATTCCCCTCCTCACATCATGTTACTGCCCTTGTCACATGCAGCCCTGTCCTCAGTGACACATCACTCATCTCCTGATATACTCTGTGCTGCTGGGACCCTGCTCTTTCCACTACATAACTCTCAGCCTGTGGCCTCCTGCTGCCTCCATTCCCCTCCTTACATCATGTTACTGCCCCTGTAACATGCAGCCCTGTCCTCACTGACACATCACTCATCTCCTGATATACTCTGTGCTGCTGGGGACCCTGCTCCTCCCACTATATAACTGTCTGTGGCTTCCTGCTGTCTCCATTCCCCTCCTCACATCATGTCACTGCCCCTGTCACATGCAGCCCTGTCCTCACTGACACATCACTCATCTCCTGATATACTCTGTGCTGCTGGGACATTGCTCTTTCCACTACATAACTCTCAGCCTGTGGCCTCCTGCTGCCTCCATTCCCCTCCTCACATCATGTCACTGCCCCTGTCACACGCAGCCCTGCCCTCACTGACACATCACTCATCTCCTGATATACTCTGTGCTGCTGAGGACCCTGCTCCTTCCACTATATAAACTCTCAGTCTGTGGCTTCCTGCTGCCTCCATTCCCCTCCTCACATCGTATCACTGCTCCTGTCACATGCAGCCCTGTCCTCACTGACACATCACTTATCTCCTGATATACTCTGTGCTGCTGGGGACTCTGCTCCTCCCACTATATAACTCTCAGCCTGTGGCCTCCTGCTGCCTCCATTGCCCTCCTCACATCCTGTCACTGCCCCTGTAATATGCAGCCCTGTCCTCACTGACACATCACTCATCTCCTGATATACTCTGTGCTGCTGGGACCCTGCTCTTTCCACTTCATAACTCTCAGTCTGTGGCCTCCTGCTGCCTCCATTCCTCTCCTCACATCATGTCAGTGCCCCTGTCACATGCAGCCCTGTCCTCACTGACATCACCCATCTCCTGATACACTCTGTTCTGCTAGGAGACCCTGCTCTTTCCACTATATAACTCTCAGTCTGTGGCTTCCTTCTGCCTCCATTCCTCGCCTCACATCATGTCACTGCCCCTGTCACATGCAGCCCTGTCCTCACTCACACATCACTCATCTCCTGATATACTCTGTGCTGCTGGAAGACCCTGCTCCTTCCACCATATAACTATCAGTCTGTGGATCCCTGCTGCCTCCATTCCCCTCCTCACATCATGTCACTACCCCTGTCACATGCAGCCCTGTCCTCACTAACATAATCACATGTGTGGACAAGATCAGCTCGTACATCTGCTGAAATACTCTACTTTGGGGAACATTGTTATAATGATATTAATGATAAAAAAAAAATTATAATAAAATAATAATAATATACTGTAACTGTCTTACAAGTTGTGTTCTCTTCAGTAACAATATGCCTATCAGTTATATGATAATATGAAAGTGATACTGAAGTAAGGACAGAGGCAGAAAGCACTCTATGGTAGAGATGAGCGGGTTTGGTTTTGCAGGGTTTTACTCGGATTTACTTGGTTCTCAAAACGGCATCTTATTGGCTCACGCATGTCATGTGTTTTGGATAGCCAATAGGAAAAATCCAGATAAAACCGAACTGGCGTTAATTCTCGCGTTAAATCCGAACCCGCTCATCTCTACTATATAGTATATCAGAAATATTATATGACACACATATATTTAAATCTTCACTGGGTATCAGTAACTGTAAGGTCACATAAAAAAGGCGATAGTGTGACTTTAGACTGTATTGTCTCTTCTTATCCAATCTAATCTCCTATATAATAGCCCAGATCTGTGACTTTGTGATTCATTTGCTAACGCTGGGCGGAGTCACAACAGTGGGCGGAGTTAGTCAAATGAGTCACAGATCTGGCCAAATCTATAGGAGACTAGGAGCAGAAGCAGATAGTATGGGCATGGCACAGGCAGGGGTGCATACCTCCCAGCTTTCTGCAGGAGCTTTCTTCAGACAGAAGGAGGGACACACACTTGGCGAAAAGGGGGCATGGCTTCACGAGAGGGCCCCGTTTTCGTCAATGAGGGGGCATGCCCAGCGCTCTGTGAGCTGCTGGCATGCCCCCAGGGGCTGATTATGAGTCCGGGGGGGCCAGGGCACTTGAGACAGGGGAGCCCTATCTCATTGCTGTGCCTGCTGTGGGTTGGGGGCGTGGTCTAATCGCGGGACACGAGGCCACGCCCCCTTACGCAAATTCCGTGTTTTTTTTTTTTTTTTTATGGAATTTTGGCCCCTCAGCTAGGGGTAAATCCAGAGGAGGTGGTCGCTCCCTCCTACACACCCGCACTGGCAGAAGAAAGCAGGGAGACTGCTGCCTCCCTGCAACACCACAGACCTGCCAACACGCAGCAGCGTGTGCTGACAGTAGCACAATGCTGCCGTTGTTGCTGGCAGGACGGGGGGGGGGGCTTCTGAGCTGGGACAGAGCTACTCGAGCCGGGGGGCCCCCTAAAACTGTGGGGCCAACGGTACGTACCCCCTGCCCCCTCCCCTTAATCCGGCTCTGCTGCTGGAACCCCCCCTTAATCCATACCCCCTGATGCCCCCTCCCCCTCTGTCTCCACTATTCACCGCTGCTCTGCTAAGCAGAACAGCGAGTACAGGAGCTTTCCAACTGACCCCCCCGTTACCGCGGGACACTGCGACCCGCGGGTGGGACAGCGGGACAGACCCAAAAAAATGGGACTGTCCCGCGAAAATCGGGACATTTGGGAGGTATGGGGGTGTGTGAGGGGGTATGCCGTACAGACAGACGGGCACCGGCTCACTGTGTGCTTGACCCCCCCCCTCTCTGGCGCAGAGGAGCGTCACTTTCTGGCACACTCCACGCTTCTTAGCTGCAGTTTTGTGGGGCACCTGCCGCTGTGCAGGTTCCGTACTGCCTCTGTTATCTCCAGCCCCGGCAACCCCACCGCTAGCTGCAGCGCTGCCACCCAAAGTGAGGTGCGCCCAGCTCCTTCACACACTTTAGCCGGCGGGTAATGCTGCAGAAGTCTGAGCTGCTTGCAGGCTCCGACCCCCTCCTCCCTCCAGCCGCAGCATCTCCTGGGGGCTAACCAGTCACTCCCAGTCTCCCCTTACCACAGTGCCCGGCAGCTGCGCGAGGTCTGCGGTGTGTGACTGAGGAGGAGGGGAGGGATGCGGACGGGCAGAGGAAGCAGGACTCCAGCCTAAGAGAGTCAGCCATGCCAAGTCTCCACCAGCAGCAGATCGCAACAGGTTGGAGTGGAACAGCAGCAGCCAGCAGCAGTGACTCCGGTAAGACACATCTGTCTGTCACCACTGTTTTGTCCCTAATACCAATCTCTCCCGTGCCCTGTGTTCTGTCATGTCCCTGTCACCCCTGGCCTTGCCCTGCCACCCTTATCCTGGCCCTTTCACCCTTATCCTGGCCCTGTCACCCTTATCCTGGCCCTTTCACCCTTATCCTGGCCCTTTCACCCTTATGCTGGCCCTGTCACCCTTATGCTGGCCATGTTACCCTTATGCTGGCCCTGTTACCCCTATCCTGGCCCTGTTACCCCTGTGCTTGCCCTGTCAACCCTATACTGGCCCTGTCACCCCTGTCCTGTTCCTGCCACCCCTACCCTGGCCTGTCACCCCTATCCTGTCCCTGTCATTTCTGTCCTTGCCCCGTCGCCCATGTCCTGGCCCCGTCACCCCTTTTCTGACCCTGTCACCCCTGTCCTGGCCCCGTCAACCCTGTTCTGACCCTGTCACCCCTGTCCTGGCCCTGTTACTGCATACCCTCCAACTACCTTTTTGGCAGGTACAATACCCGCAGCGCCTCCAGACCTCTCCCCAATGCACCACACCTCCGCGCCTTCCCCTCCACCCCTCCCCCACACGCTGTGCCTCCAGACCCCCTACACCACCCGCGGCTCCCACTCCTCCGCCCCTTCACCACCCACAGCACCTCCAGGCCCCCTCCACCATCCACCCCCTTTATATGTCTCCCCCCACACCTGCCCCCCTCCACCCGCAGCATCTGCAGACACCCTCTTCCATCCGCGGTCCCCCCCTCACCCACCCCTCCCCCACCAATGGCACCACCGCACCTGCCCCTCCACCACCAGCAGCACCTCCGGACCTACTTCCCTATGCGCCGCACCACCCGTACCTGCCCCTCCCCTACCCATGGCGCCTGTGGACCCCTACCCTACCCCCGGCACTCCCGCCCCTTCCAATCCCACAGCACCTCCGGAACCCTTCACCCATCCACAACATCCCCACACCTGCCCCTCTCCCACCCATGGTACCCCTGCCCCTCCCCCACCTGCAGTGCCTCCGGACCCCTCCCCAATCTGCATCCCCCACTCCTCTGCCCCTCCCCCACCCGCAGCACCTCCCGACTCTTCCCCATCCGGGCCCTACCCCCACTTCTGCCCCCCCTCCACCTGCAGCATCTACAGACACCATCCGCAGTCCCCCCCGCACCTGCTACATTCTGTACATCGTGCCCTGCAGGTGCTGTTCATGCCGTCGCAAGGGGCTGCACCTCCTTCACCAACGCACGCCCTTTCATTGTGCAATATTTAACCACTAACAAAAGAATGCAGGTAATACTTTATATAATACAAATATTGAACCCCAGAAAGGCATGCAAGGGTTAAGGGGGCGTAGCCCCTTGCGACGGTGTGAAGAGCGCCCGTAGGGCGCGATGAAGCACCTAGTTAACAATATTTAAATATCATGCATGTCACGTAATGAACTGTCGGTCTTATGGGTTATTACAAGAGCTTCTTACAGGTGCGCAAAAGACGCTATGAACGTATGAAAAGCATGCAGTACAACTTATGGCCACCAGGTGATACAGAGATCTACATGAGTGTAATGTACTTTGTTGACCATCTACTGGGCCTGATTCAGGTGGAAGCTGCTGTGTCCGCTTGTGTAGAGAGGGCAGTCTTTTCATATGGGATTAATGGGCAGTTGCCCAAGGGCACCAGGAGTATAAGGCTCCTAGGCTGATAGCTGGGGGTCCCCTTTTTCCAGGGGTACCAGATTTTTGAAAGTCAGCCCTGAGGAACCAGAGATATCTGACTTCAAAGCTGTGGTTTCCATCCAAGGATGTTAAGTGCTTTTCCCAGCCAGATATCTTGGTTTCTGTCTGACTTACAGTGTTTCTGAGGGTATACTGCAAAAGCTGGGACTCTCCCCTTTCAGCTGAAAATGACAGCTTGTCTCTACTATGCCCAGAACCAGAGATATCAGCCTTCCAGCAGCTGATCCCTGCTCCAGCTACACTTACCTGGTATGCAGTTTTATAATTTTGTTGGTGGATTGCTCTGGCTCCTGAACTCTTATTCCCAAGTCCCCAATATCTTCTGAGAGGTGGGAATCTCTAGTTTTTTATGCAATTGAAAGGTAAGAAATCTATTTCCAGGAACTGGGGATATCTGTAGTCAAGCAAGCTGCCCTCCTACCGCAAAATAATGAATATTAAGTAGACACTCCACCATCGGGCGTACCACCAGGTACACTATCGTCACTTGCGCCTGCCCTACAGAAGACGGTTTTGTGGGATTTCTCACAAATCAGCTTTACTAACTATTCCCCTAAGTAACTGATAGCTCAGAGTATCTGGTGGAACGCTTAAGTGAATTAAACCAGAGCTGCGGCTGTACAGCACAATGGAACAACGCACACAGCGACTTCAACTTCATAGAACGTGTGATCTCACATGAACTAAGGATTAGGGAACTGTCTGGGGCATAGAGAGACAACAGGTGAGAACTCAATTCTCAGCGTCTGTCCTTCAGACCTCACATTTATTGTGATCTGCATCAGAACGGGAGCTCCCAGCACAGTGGTAAAATCTCGTTGTCCTGGGATTCAATACTGACAGTAACACTGTCTTGCAACATATGGGCTTTGCCATGACCTTTATTTCTTCTTATCAACTTACTCTAATATAGGAATGGCGCGCAGATATTTTGGTATATACCAGTAGTAGGTCACAGTCTGTCCTGGGGCCATATGCGGACCCATGTACTGTACAACTTACAGCACCTGTCTGCTTAATCGTCAGAGATGTTTCGTACAGCATTTGGGATCTGGTTGTACTGCCTGCTGATGTGTTGTATTGTGTACAGTAGGTGTCTCTTTCTTTGCTTAAATGTATTCAATCTGACGTCAGTGTTGTAGGCTCTTCGAATCCATTCGATGATTGCAGTACATGCTTACATGTCAGTGGGGGGAGTAGTTTGTTTGTCGATGGTTACCATTGCTATTAAAACCATGTTTACCATCATATTTATAGCTGTAATGCCGACACATAGTAATTGTTGTTCAACAAATCAAACCACCCCCATCAATGGGGTGGCTTTATGTTCCGCATGGCTTTATGCATCAGAAACAGTGTCTCATCTTGGCAAAAATGTAACCCATAGGCATGGGCATAACTATAGTGGGTACAAGCGGTGCCATTGCTATGGGGCCCATAGGCATAGGGGGCCTGCACCCAGGTTATAAAGTGGCATACCAATTTCCCAGATTTGCCTGGTGAGCAATTAGATCTGATCCATTGCCCAGCCTGAGCTGTGTGACAATACATTGTCAGTGACGGGAGTGTGTAGTGGTTGTTATAGTGGTAAGGGGGCGCTGTAATGTGTCACAATATGAACTGGAGGGCACTGTAAGGTGGCACAATATGAACTGGAGGGCACTGTAAGGTGGCACAATATGAACTGGAGATCACAGCATAATAGGATCTGCTCATTGTAATGCGAAGAGCAGTATAATGTTACTTAATATGAACTGGAAACACTGTAACATGGCATCATTTAAACTGGAGGGCACTCTAATGTGGAACAGTATGAACAGGGGACACTGTAATGTGGCATAATATGAAATGGGCACACTGTATGTTAAAATGTGAATGGGGGTACTGTGTGGAATAAAATAAACGGTGTGACATAAAATAAACTAGGCACTATTATAGTTCCTAAAATGAACCACGGAACTATTATGGGGCATAAAATTAATAACTGCCACGGAGAGGTGTCGTTTAAGAAGCATTGGAACAGGGGCCCCTTCAAAATGTTGCTATGGGCCCCCAAAGTTCTGGATACGCCCCTGCCCATAGGCTACTATGGGCTAATGCCATCTTCAGATGACATTACCTGGTAGATCGCTTTGCATTAACAGCTCACATAGAAATCTATGCGGGCAGCTTTTGCGGCTGGAAATGGATGGATTCCTTGGTACATCTAGGGTATACTTACATTTTGCAGGGATTTCCTCCAAAATAGCGTTAATAAATATGCCTCTTAAGTCCACCATTCCAAAAACAAATATTGGTATTTAGTGGAGTTTGTTGACTAAGGTGGGGCCCTTGATAGATACCAGAAGATGCACAGCCCTGTACTACACATCACACCATACAGTATGATCACAGCTGAGTGGTTTCTCCTATGACTATTATTATATATACTCGTATGATATGGTGGGTATTTTTACAGTCCTTCAGATTTACAGTATGTGTTCACTGGAAACAGTTTTATGGCATGATACAGCACATCCTTGTCCAGCATTAATAATTAACTTAACTGTCCTATTTCATCATTCTGTCCCGTGGCTGGCTTTTTCTAAGGCTTAGCATCCAGTTCTCTATATCATCAGGTTTAATAAGTACCAATAATAATAATAATTGTCCTGTTTCATCATTCTGTCCCGTGGCTGCCTTTTTCTAAGGCGTAGCATCCAGTTCTCTATATCATCAGGTTTAATAAGTACCAATCATGGTTGCCGGGCATCAATCAATTTATTTTTAGTTAAAATAATTGAAATCTTATAATAAATGTAATACACTACTGACAATATTTAATTACATAAAATGGAATATCTTCAGTAGGAGACAATATTCAGTTACTGACAAAGTTTACATTTAGATTTCTCTGAAAATAAGTTTTCAAGCATGAAGATACATAGTACATGCAGGATATTGTCTTGTACCCATCTCATGTTATTCATTCTTTATTTTGAAACCATTTGCACCAATACTTGCTGACAAGTTCATTATTAAAAATGTATGTCCGTATTAAACAGGCAGCGCATCATCCAGACTTGGCCAGGATGTAACGGGAGCCGATAATGCCGCCCGGGAAATTATCGCACCACATGGGATATTACAAATGTGCGTCTATTTCTTGGAACTCAGCCAAGGTAATGGGGTGTGTCTATTTCTCAGCTTCTCAGATCCGGGTTGTTGCGGTATTTAGACTAAAAAACTTCCAATATTTTGCACTGATCGGAATGCGGTTTTTAGTATAGGAGGTCCACAGTGTCAGAGAAACTCACCGATGGGCCCCTAAAAGTTCTATGATTAAATCAACACACACCCTAAAAAATCCCCAGTCCTCCAGGACGCACAAGCAGCTCATAATGATATACGGCATGGCTATATTCTGTGTGTAATTGCGACTGACGCTGACGGTGCCAGAGATGTGAGCAAGCCTGCGGGCAAAACGCGTCATCCACCCGCTGATTCTCCGATGCTAATGCCGCCATCGTAACAGGTTCAATTGTACCAAGTTAGGTGAATGAATGCACACGTTGTGGTAGGAATACACTCTGACAGAACCAATGCTCTCCCCTTTCCAGCCTTCTCTCATTTCCGAATTGCGGCATGACACCCTGCAATGTCAGTGATAGCAGGGTGTCAGCAATGCTCTAACAGAAAGAGCAGAAAGGCTGCTATACTTTCCTTTCATACCAGCAAACGCCCTGCCGGCACTCTCATCCACCCTCCTCTGATCTAACCTGTTTCCAGGTGGTTAAGAAGGTGAGACAGCAGATGTCAGCATCGACTTAATTTGCTGGACTATCTCTATCTAACATTTCCCGTTTGGAACCCTTATCTATTACACACAATCTATTGTTCAGACGGGTCCTAATTGTGTCCATGCAACGGTTTGCTGCCCTGCACTGATACTGGGCATGACGCTGCTGGGAGACGTTATATTGCAATAGGGAATTTCCAAAATTTCCATTTGATGTTCCGTTGTTCCCTATATAAGGGCTGTATAGGTTTCTGCACTGTCTAATTCAGACATTGGAAAATGAACTGTGCTTAATACTGTTTTGCTGCACACCGCTAATTTGGAATATATTAATTTTGTGTGATATATCGTTTTATTGGAGAATATACAACTAGGCACTATCTATGATACGGTGTCGCTGATATTTAACTCCATACTGAATTTTGTATATGATACTGTGCTCTGTGATATGCATATTATGCCCTACTAGCAGGGGGATTTATTGTGAAACAGTATCAGGTATTAGATACATGAGTGAACTACACAAATATAACTGATACTTTGTTGCCAAGTTGAGTATAGTCAGTGTGAATTATAGACCTGTGCTGCTACAATATATGACAAATTTCAAACGGTGTTTGAATTGCTAACAAATTTGCAGCTACTAAATCATATACTATATCGGTAAGAGAGTCTATCTTCCAGCAAAAAAATATATGAGCTACAGTATGTGTGTACACACGGTGAGATTTTTTCTTGAGATTTTGACTATATAGTCAAAATCACAAGAAAAGTTAGTGCAAATCGCAAGGTGAAAGTCACCTTGCGATCCCGATGCGCGGCCCCGCTAGGTCGGCATCGCAAGAAAAGATATACTGTGCAGGCAAGTCAATCCTTGCTAGATCGGTGTACTATCTCACATGTCAATGACATCTCACATAAGCCAAAATCTCACATAAGCCAAAATCGTAATCACACATAGTACAGATCTCAAGAAAAGTTAGTCAAAATCTGTCCTATCTGGGCTCCGGGGAGTTCAAGGGAAATCACAAGTAAAAATCGAACATAGCAAGGATCTCACCGTGTGTACACAGTTTGGTGGTTTGCCCAAATAAGCATAATATTGCTGAATTAGACTAGTTTTGGGTATATTTGTGGTTCTCAATGAGAAAGATTAATCAGTTTAAACAAATTTACGTAATTGGAACAATCAGGGATATGTATCAGAATTTTCTCACAGTGACACAAATTCCCGCAGGAGCCTGTTCCTTGCAAAGTCTAAAAAGGTAAATTGATCACTTACCATGGGTCTTCAATCTGCGGCTCTCCAGCTGCTGTGGAACTACAAATCCTAGCATGCCCTGCTTCAGTTTTAGCATGCCTTAATAGCAAAAGTGTAGCAGGGCATGCTGGGATGTATAGTTCCACAGCAGCTGGAGAGCCACAGGTTGAAGACCCGTGGCTTACTCGATCTTTTGACTTGTATGTTTCAGACCCAGCTGGACTACTGCGCATGCGCGACTACCAGGCTAAGCGTGCGGAAATTGGTCAAAACAGAGAGGGATCCAAAGAATCCACCTCCCAAAAAATTAGCAGGGAAACTGTAACGTCAGTGTCTAACAATGTTTAACGCCATCAAATGATTTCTATAGAGACTGTCGGGGAGATTTATCATAGCTTGAAGAGAGATAAAAGGGCAGATGTACTACAACTAGAAGAGAGATAAAGTGGAGAGAGATAAGTACCAACCAATCAGTTTTGTCATTTTTAAAGCAGAGCCTGTAACATAACAGTGAGGAGCTGATTGTTCGGTACTTTATCTCTCTCCGAGGATTAATACACGTACTAACCAATAAGCTTCTGTTATGTTACAGGCTGTGTTGGAAAAATGTTCAGAGCTGGTTGGTTAGAACTTTATCTCTCTCCAAACTTTAATAAATCTCCTGCTGCATTTGATGAAACAGAGGAACGTACGCGTCAGAGCCGCACTGGAGATCACAGGCCCAGCAAGGTGCGATCGCATAGAAATTGCCAGGAAGTGTCCGTTTGTGGGAGGTTACATGGCGTTTGTGGGGAAACGCAGACGGGTCATGGCTGTTACCGGGGCGTGTATCTGACGTCAGTTGCAGTGGATTGCGACTGAAAAAGTGGCACCGGTGCAACAGCATTTTCTTTATTCTGAGTACCACTGGGTCAAACGCAACTGTCGGTGGTGCTTGGTTTCTGCGAATGCATCGCAATTATGCGACTGCAAACGCATATTTGCAAATACATCGGTGGGCGTCTTTTTCCTTTCTGCATTTTCTAGCAGAAGCAGGATTGACAAAACCGCACTTCCTGTCTCAATAGCGATCCAAGCTGAATACGATCCATAGTCAAGTTATATAATACATCAAATGCAATGATTTCTGGTTTTCTGATATGTTATTGATTTAAGATGAGTATTTATAATTGCAAAAACAAAGGGTTAAAAGATCCGTATTGTATGTATGCAGTATGCAATGTTCCTGGATGGAGACTATAGAGAAAGTACATCTTGTCCGTACTAAGCCCGCCATAGTTATTTGCCCCTACTTATCCGCAAAGCGTCCTTGGGAATTCTTTTAAAGTATTGTTAACTATGGTAAATTCTACACTTGACCAATATTCCAAGTCTATGCACTAAAATATCACGCCATAAAACTTCTCAACACATCTCTAAATCTCTAATACAGTAGATGCAGAATTAAAACCTTCCGATATTTCACATGTCCAAATGCTATACAAGATAAATGTACAGTAATTGGTGCTGCCTAGACGAGACTATTACACATCCATATAATAAAGTTCATTATATACTGTATATAGAGTACTGTAGCTGTAAACACAACCCTATAAAACTCACAAAGCAAGCAAGGTGCATACAGTACTATTACATTTAGATCATGAGAAGCACTGAAAGTTTAGTTACATTAACACACTGTATTACATTTGCAAATCATTTTTGGGTTAAAGACAACTATATAAGCCCAGCTGATTCTTGCACACCCAAATGCCTCCCATAGCAGACCATGAACAGTATTTAGCAAGTGGTGATGATAAAAGCAGCATTACAATATAGAAAATCATTAAACAAGATAATGTATGGCCGCACAAGCATTTTATAAAAAGACATATTGTAGAGCAACACGGTGGCACAAGATATTAGGGTCGTATTAGCTTAAGAATATCACATCTGTACATAAATATCACACACACTCTCTCTGCTATAGTCCTGCACAGAACCACCTCATTTCTCAGGGATCACAAGTAATAACATGAATACATTTAAGCGACAATGATAGCAACATTAAAAGTAACATCAGCTGTAATAATGATGTAAAGTACTGTATAAATAAACACAAGTTAATTAATGACAGCCCTCTAGATACATGCTGCTGTATTATGAGAAGGCTGCAATTAACAAGCAGATAGGCTCCATCAAAGTAATACAATTGTGTGTGTAAAAACGACTTAACAAATTTACAAATATAGTGGTGTACTTATGTGTTGTTGTTGTTTTTTGTTTATAATGTTGTCGTTTATATTTGTATCTTATTGTGAACAATTACTGTTAATAACAATATTACTAAAATAAATGTTTTAACACCTATCCTTTAATTTTTTAGTACATATTGTATTATTATAGTTTATTAGGCTGAAACAAATAAATTAATTTAAGTGTGACGGCTGGAAAATGGGTGACAGGTGAACATGAATTGCTAAAACGTAACAGTAACAAGAATGAATGTTTCCAGCGCCGGAATCATTTGCGCCACGTAAAAACTTCATACAGTTACACTAAAGCACCAAAAGTATTTATATACTTTTTATAAAATGTGTGAAGGTAAAATAAAAAATAATAACAAATAATAATAATAATAATAAATAATAAAATAAAAGTAAATAAACCCTTAATCGCTTAATGTCAAATTAGAATCAAGTATATATATATATAAAATGACTTAAAACTTACGCTGGAGGAGTGCTGAAAGAACCAGCACATAGATCCACATCCCCATTGCTCGTTGTGGCAGATCTTATCACTAGCACATCAGCCTGTGAGAGATTTTGAAGCCTCTGTTGATAGTGGGTGAGGCCTGTCTACTATTTACCTGTATAGGTCAGGAAACCTCAGAAGATAAACCTGTTCTGTCTCCCAGCAATATCTCTACTTACGTAAAAACACAGTTACAATTGAGTTTGAAAGAATTCCTAGAATGATGCTCTATTAATTGTCAGAGGTTGCGCCATGTAAATTGGTCTCTGTACATTTCGCCCTGTTATGTTGGATTGGGGCACCCTAATAGGGTGTTTCAACTTCAGGAACACATTGCGTACTCTTAAAGGAAACAATATATATCATTCTTGTGGTCTCATGAGTAGGGGTAGTTACAAGAAACTCCAGCTCCCCCCAAAAACGTATTCTTTCAATACCCCCAGAATCATGGAACAAGTCTCTATGGGGTAAATTTACTAAGGTGTGAGGTTTTTTTTAGAACTGGTGATGTTGCTCATAGCAACCAATCACCAATCAGATTTTACTTAACATTTATCTAGCTGCTTGTAGAAGAAAATAGATAGAATCTGATTGGTTGCTATGAGCAATATCACCAGTTCTAAAAAAAAACTCCCACATTAGTACATTTACCCCTATGTTTGCACATTCTCTTGGGTCCAGAGTGTACGAGGGACACTTATATACAGTGCTTGACTTCAGGCCACTGCTGGTATGTAGGCATGTTTAGAAGGGACTTATTCGTAGCATCTGTAAATAATCGAGTATGGCGTGACCCAGGGCCGGACTGGCCATCTGGCACTTCTGGCAAATGCCAGAAGGGCTGGTGGGCCGGTCCGGTCCACAGAGAGCCGGGAAGGCTGCGCGCTCCTGGCTCTCTGGTTTGTCCCCCGCCGCCGCCACCGCTGCCAGACGTGCCCCGTTGCTAAGCAATATGGGGGCGTGCCGTGAGTCCATGCCCCCTGACTCACGACACGCCCCCATTTGCAGTGTCTGGGCACTCTTTACACGGCGCGTGCCCCCTTTCTCGTGCGCGTGTGAGCCGACGGCCAGGGCTGGATGGAGTCCCCAGTCCATCCCTGGTTGCATGGACAGTCGGATGATAAATGCTGAACTGCTTAAGCATTGGCATTGCATACATCTCTGAATGAGGCTCTCTGTATCAATGAGGCTTACAATCTATGTTATCTCACACAGAGAAAAGAGAAAATGCAGGTGCACACTCTAAACACTGGTAATCAGAACAATTATAATAAACTCTGCAATTTAACATGGAGTAAAATCAGATTCTTAGCATAGCCGTTTGGAGAAGCCGACACAGGGGTGCTGCTCTAGGACTTCCCCCCTCCGCTGCATAATGGCCTAGCCCCCCGTCCAGCACATAGACTGCTTACCTGGGCAGCCCAGGTGAGAGTCTATGTTCCACAGCACGGGGTGGAGGATGCAGTCAGTTACCCGGCGGAGGAGGGAAGTCCCCGAGCGGCACCCCCGTGTTGGCTCCTGCGTACGCCTATTCTTAGCATAATTTTTAGCCAAAAAAAAAATGGAGCCCACTTACCAGGTGACCTCAACAGGAGGGTCCCTAACATTCCTAAGATGTATTTTCTCTTTTTTCTGGGTGGCACTACAAGTGTTAGCATTGTAGCACCTCTTATTGTGTTAAGAATTATGGTGAACAGTCCTGCCCCCCTCATACAATCTATGTTCTTTAACACACACACACACACACACACACACACACATACACTAGTGTTATTTTTTTCAGAAGCCAATTAACCTACCCGTCTATTTTGGGGTATTGTGAGGAAAGCCAAGTATGCATGGGGGGACCATACAAACTCCAAGTAAATGGACCCTTGTTGGGCATCAAACCTAAGACCTCAGTGCAGTGAGGCAGCAAGCTAGTCACCGGAGTGTATCTGGCTGCCGCCTGTCCATATTGTTTCATCGCAGTGTAAGTGGACGGACGGAGTGCTCCTTGCTCGGCACTCTTGGCCCTGAATGTCAGAGCATGTGCTGCTATTCCCCAGTGAGTATATCAACCCATGTATTTAGTAACTAGTACAGGGTCCTCCATATTAAAGTTGGCTTTCCTCATGCTTGCAAATTACTTTTTACTCTGATTGGCTGACCAATGTCACATACTGTAGAGTAGTGTGTACTTCATAACATCATGATTCTATGTAATCACCATGGAAACCTCAACAAATATGGCTGCTTGCATCCTAAGTTACAATGCATAAGCAAAACAGTGCAACAATAATGCAGGACAAGTAAGGCTCTATATGTATAGTATATGCCCATTTACTCTGAAAACATGCTCAGTGACCGGCAATCAGACTGCCAAACAGGTGCCAGCAGGAAACATTAGGCAAAGGCATGGCTCATGTCCGCTGAGGAAAGCTTATTGGTCAATTCCTTTGCAGAGAGGCTGCTAGGGGCAAACAAGTATCCCCAGTGGTGTAACTAGAGGATTGGAGGCCCCGTGCAACCTGTCAAGGTGGGCCCAACCTCATGTAATATTTGGGATGGCTGCCTGACCACTGGGATCGGCAGCGATGTGTCACAACTGAGGGCTGGTGCTGACCAGGGGGAAGCCTCAGTTGTAGGGGCTGAGGTATATGTGTACCTGGGAGGCAGTAAAGGGTTCTTGGACATGCAGGGAACCTTTAGAACAAATGCCCGAAGACGTGACCACGACAACAAGGGAAAGTTCAAAGGTTTTATTAAACACAGTTCAGAGGAAATGGAAAATGAGAACTACCTCAACCGCGCTCAGCTAAATGAAGTCCACTTGAATGTCTTAACCGTTCAGCAGTCTGTCAGTTCGAAAAAAGAGAGGAGGTCGTCTTCCAATCTTTTTTATATCCACCTAGTCCATAGGATGGAGAAATTCCCTCTGGGTTAATCCAAAGTCCCTCAAAAAAGAAGAATAGAAGAACAATATCGTGTAGTATGTCCTGAATTCGGGGACGATCGGTATTTCTAAATTCTGTAGTTAGTCACGATGGTTCGTACCGTACTCACGTCTACAAAGGAAGAGTTTCCACTCATAAAGGTTTCTTTATGGGTCCGAACTTCTCCTAACTGGAGGGATTGGGGTTCGCTTTCCTTTCAAATCCTCCCAAAGTGATCCCACAATGTGAAAGATAGAGAGAAGAACGACCCAATCAATAAATCACAATGGCGTTAATTTCTTCCACCCCACTGCTAGCTGAAAGTTAAATCAGCGTACCGTACTCACACTCAAAATGTATTCAATAATCACGTAAAGGTATCTTTTAACCGTGGTTAAACGTTCAGACAGATCAACTTAAATGTCAGAATATGAATGGGCAGGCGTACCCCACTTACAGTCTTCCAAGGAGATGTCAAGCCCGTAGCGGTTTCTTTTTTCCACTCCCTGCCTAGGAAGTGGACCTCCACCTTCAGAAACTTCCAATCTCGATGAAATAAAACATGTATCACGAGTGGGAAGCGAGTAAAAGAATTTATTACAATAAATATCAATTGGGCACAATCCTAATGGACAGTCCAGAAGATGTTAACACAGTCTAAAGGATGAGATAGATCCGGATTACCTCACCTCAAAACATGGTAGTCTGGAAGGTCCGTAGGTAGTATATAGCCCTCACACCAACGCGTTTCGACCAGGAGGTCTTTGTCAAGGTGTGTACAGAGGGCAGCTATACCTCTATTTAAACCCCTAAACCGGAAGTCTTAGTAACGTGGGCGGGGTCATTACATAATACATGAAATAACAAGTAAAATCAAAGTACAAACATCATAAACATTTAGGATTTATATATAAAGCGTCCTTTATGTATTTATAGGGCATTTTCCATTCTTAAAACCATTTAAAATCAGCTTAAATGTGCTGTGCGTTCCACCTGCCGGGTTTGGAACGCACAGCTTCCGCCGGAATTGTATAGCCGGGAACCTTAGACGGCGTGCGTTCCACTGATTTGTTCGTGGAACGCACTTCCGCCGGAGAGAATGTTCCTGGAAACGGGTCGTGGAGTAGTGAGACGTCCGGCATGCGTTCCACTATGTATCCGTGGAACGCACTGCCGTGGGAAGTTGTGTCGCCCAAAAGTGACGTCTGGGCCTTTGACTAATTGAATTCCGCTTAATTTTCGTGGAACACACGCCGGAAGTGACGTCACCCGGAAGTGACGTACGGACATTTCGCCGGAATTGAATGAGGAAAAACTCTGAACTAATTGTGCGTTCCACTAACACAATGGAACGCACATATTACATAGTACATTGGAATTCAATAAAATGTGTCGTTATGTAATAAGTGGGTTTTTTAGTAATATGAAGGTAGGCATAATCTTTTTCATAGCATAATGGTACCATTCCTATACAGTTAAAAAATATCATTTATCATTTATACGACAAGTGACTTTTCATTGACTTAACAATAAACATAAAATTCATAATGGCATCTAACAACTAAAAATGTACATGTGTATATAAAAATAAAGAAAAAACACCAATTAAAATGGTAACAGTTAAAATGGTAGAGAGAAGACTCATAAAGTCACACTGGAGGATAACTCTGATCCTATTTAGCAGTAAGCATGAATATTGAGGGTGTTTACGTGGATAGTAAATGATGATTCAATCAAATAGTAACCACATTATCCTGGAAACAGCATTATCCGATTAATATCAGAATAATGGATCTACAATTTATGTAGATAATAAAGGGACAGGTATCATATACAATTATGTGGTGGACAGGAAAACATGGAGAAAATCAATGGAAAAGGTATATTGACGATATTTTTTTCATTTGGAACGGTAACTCTGAAAGTTTGGATATTTTCTGCAAATATCTCAACGACAATTGCAGGAACATTCAACTAACCTTCGAGATCAGTCAAACAGCTGTTCATTTTTTGGATTTATCAATATTTATCGAGGATAATTCCATTAATACACGCACATATATAAAGCCAACAGACTGTAATTCGTACATCCCATCTTCCAGTAACCACCATCCGAATTGGCTTTCTTCAGTCCCGAAAAGCCAATTCCACAGGCTCCAGAAAAATTGTTCTAAATTAAACGACTACAGAGAACAAGGGAAGAGTCTTATTAAACAATTTGAAGGAAAAGGCTATACCAGGACCAGATTGGAAGAACCCTATCAGGAATTTGAAGCCATCGATAGGAATATTATGTTAAAAACTAAAGAACAGAAAGAGAGCAAGAGAGATGGAGGAAATAAGATCATGTTTATAACAAAATTTAGTAGCCAATATAAGGAGGTAGAATAAATCATTAAGAAGAACTGGGGACTACTACTTCAAGACCCCCTCATAAAGGAACATCTAACGGAAAAACCACGGTTCGTTTATCGAAAAGCAGACAATATCAGAAAAAAAGTGGTCAGAAGTGTAGTAGAAGCACCAAAAAACCTTAGAACCATCCGGTCAAAGGGTTTCTTCAGATGCGGCATGTGTCAAATGTGCAGGAACTGTAAGAGTAAAAATTCCACTATTACTCAATATACCTCCACAGCGAACAAGAAAAATTTTGAGATTAAGGACTTTATTACCTGCGACAGCAAAAATGTTGTCTATTTAGTCCAATGTACTTGTAATAAACAATACGTGGGAAGGACCACGCGGAAATTAAAAGATAGGATGAGCGAACATCTTAGAAATATTAAAAAGGGAGTGGAAACACACGGAATCTCATCACATTTTAAGAAAGATCACATGTGCAAACCTTCGGAGATTGCTTTATTTTGTGGGATACAATTAGCCCCAAATAATTGGAGAAGCACAGGTATTGAGGAAAGATTGGCAAGAACGGAGATGAGGACCATCTTTAATTTAGGAACCTTACAACCTAGAGGTATGAACCTCGATTTCGAAATTAAGTGGTTCCTGTGAAACAAAAAAGGGTATAATATGGACACCCCTTAATTATTCGTTTTCTTTCCAGTTCCTCCTGTCCATTGATTTTCTCCATGTTTTCCTGTCCACCACATAATTGTATATGATACCTGTCCCTTTATTATCTACATAAATTGTAGATCCATTATTCTGATATTAATCGGATAATGCTGTTTCCATGATAATGTGGTTACTATTTGATTGAATCATCATTTACTATCCACGTAAACACCCTCAATATTCATGCTTACTGCTAAATAGGATCAGAGTTATCCTCCAGTGTGACTTTATGAGTCTTCTCTCTACCATTTTAACTGTTACCATTTTAATTGGTGTTTTTTCTTTATTTTTATATACACATGTACATTTTTAGTTGTTAGATGCCATTATGAATTTTATGTTTATTGTTAAGTCAATGTAAAGTCACTTGTCGTATAAATGATAAATGATATTTTTTAACTGTATAGGAATGGTACCATTATGCTATGAAAAAGATTATGCCTACCTTCCTATTACTAAAAAACCCACTTATTACATAACGACACATTTTATTGAATTCCAATGTACTATGTAATATGTGCGTTCCATTGTGTTAGTGGAACGCACAATTAGTTCAGAGTTTTTCCTCATTCAATTCCGGCTAAATGTCCGTACGTCACTTCCGGGTGACGTCACTTCCGGCGTGTGTTCCACGAAAATTAAGCGGAATTCAATTAGTCAAAGGCCCAGACGTCACTTTTGGGCGACACAACTTCCCACGGCAGTGTGTTCCACGGATACATAGTGGAACGCATACCGGACGTCTCACTACTCCACGACCCGTTTCCGGGAACATTCTCTCCGGCGGAAGTGCGTTCCACGAACAAATCAGTGGAACGCACGCCGTCTAAGGTTCCCGGCTATACAATTCCGGCGGAAGCTGTGCGTTCCAAACCCGGCAGGTGGAACGCACAGCACATTTAAGCTGATTTTAAATGGTTTTAAGAATGGAAAATGCCCTATAAATACATAAAGGACGCTTTATATATAAATCCTAAATGTTTATGATGTTTGTACTTTGATTTTATTTGTTATTTCATGTATTATGTAATGACCCCGCCCACGTTACTAAGACTTCCGGTTTAGGGGTTTAAATAGAGGTATAGCTGCCCTCTGTACACACCTTGACAAAGACCTCCTGGTCGAAACGCGTTGGTGTGAGGGCTATATACTACCTACGGACCTTCCAGACTACCATGTTTTGAGGTGAGGTAATCCGGATCTATCTCATCCTTTAGACTGTGTTAACATCTTCTGGACTGTCCATTAGGATTGTGCCCAATTGATATTTATTGTAATAAATTCTTTTACTCGCTTCCCACTCGTGATACATGTTTTATTTCACCGAGATTGGAAGTTTCTGAAGGTGGAGGTCCACTTCCTAGGCAGGGAGTGGAAAAAAGAAACCGCTACGGGCTTGACATCTCCTTGGAAGACTGTACGTGGGGTACGCCTGCCCATTCATATTCTGACATTTAAGTTGATCTGTCTGAACGTTTAACCACGGTTAAAAGATACCTTTACGTGATTATTGAATACATTTTGAGTGTGAGTAAGGTACGCTGATTTAACTTTCAGCTAGCAGTGGGGTGGAAGAAATTAACGCCATTGTGATTTATTGATTGGGTCGTTCTTCTCTCTATCTTTCACATTGTGGGATCACTTTGGGAGGATTTGAAAGGAAAGCGAACCCCAATCCCTCCAGTTAGGAGAAGTTCGGACCCATAAAGAAACCTTTATGAGTGGAAACTCTTCCTTTGTAGACGTGAGTACGGTACGAACCATCGTGACTAACTACAGAATTTAGAAATACCGATCGTCCCCGAATTCAGGACATACTACACGATATTGTTCTTCTATTCTTCTTTTTTGAGGGACTTTGGATTAACCCAGAGGGAATTTCTCCATCCTATGGACTAGGTGGATATAAAAAAGATTGGAAGACGACCTCCTCTCTTTTTTCGAACTGACAGACTGCTGAACGGTTAAGACATTCAAGTGGACTTCATTTAGCTGAGCGCGGTTGAGGTAGTTCTCATTTTCCATTGTCTGTGTTGTTAGGTGTTGGGTGACACCAGGGTTCTACACAACTGCAGCCGCCCAGAGCGCAGTGGTTGACTACTTCTGTATTTTGTATACAGTTCAGAGGAATACTGATGACTTGGTACTGGTAATAGGAAACACAGTTCAGAGAAATACTTGGGATCGATGACGGAACACCGATGGTGACTTGGAATCGATGACGGAACACCGATGGTTACTATGGGATCGTTGGTAAGCTTTGAGTGAAGCTGGGGTTCACAGATAGAAATGCACTATTGTACTTAGAAGCACAGGTGAAGCATGAAGTGATGCTGGGGATCGCTGGAGAAGAAGCTGGAGAATGGCTGCTGGGAAGCCGGAGTTCAGACACAGGTGAATCAGGGTAGACTGTAGAGGGTTAATCACTGGAGTGTCGGGTTACACTGCAGAGTATAATCACCAGGGAGTCAGGCTGTACTGCAGAGAAAGTCCATGGGAGAACTGCACACTGGAATCACTGAAGACAATTGAAGCACTGACATCTTTCCACCCCAGGAACAGGATATTTATACCTGCTGGGAAGCAGGGATTGGCTGGCTGATTAACCAGAGACCAGAGTGCAGCTGCTGTGTAATCAGGCTGAGAGCAGAGTGCAGCTGATAGGCTGAAAGGTAACATGTGATTAGGAAAACATGGCTGCGCCCATGGTAGCTTTTGGAGGGAAAGATTGTTTGTAACTTGAATGTGAGCTTTAACCATGAAGCTGCCAGAATCACAGTAAAGAGATTTGAGACAATGAGATGCAGTGTGCTGCACACAGACAGTGCAGATGGAATCCAGGCTTGGAACACTGGGACAGTCTCAGGAGGCATTTGGAAGGTAAATACTGATAAGGAATTACCTAGATCGTGACACGATGTGAATCACAGCCGCGGCCGCACTTGTGACTCAGCACCCAGCTTCAGTCCTCCTTCCTGAATAAGCCTGCCCTCCGACTCCTATTAGCTAGTTACACAGGAGTCTGGGGCATACTTACCTACTCTCCCGGAATGGCCGGGAGGCTCTCAAAAATCGTCTGGTACTCCCGGCTACCCGTATGACTTGGCAAGTCTCCCGGCCGGCACCCGAGCCCCCGCACCCCCTGGGGAAACACTTAAGTATCCCCCACAGCGGGGGTGCAGATGACGCGATTCGCATCATCATGACCCCAACCCCTGCCCAACTATGCCGGTAATCTCGGCATAGTGTAGTGGGGGCAGGGACACAATGATGCAATCTCATGGCCACGCTCCCTGCTCCTCCCAGTTACGCCTCCCTTTACCGCACCACACCCCCTGCTGAGCCGACCTGGCTGTCTTGCTGCCGATCCCCAGGTCAATCATACCGTTTTATTAGAAGTCGCAACTTCTTAGCATTTAATAGTAAGGTGTACAAAGAAATGAATAGCTAAAGCACATATTGAGGGGTATTCAATTGTTTGAAAAGTCAGTTGGGTGTCTGTAATTTCCTTTCTAATAGACAGAGAGCAAAATGACAGTAATGGGAATGGAGTGAGTTAAACCTCCTTGGCTGGGGTGGGACTGACATGGCATGACAGTGTGTGGGCCAATAGCAAGTTTGGGGGATGGTGCTAAAGATATGATCTGTTTGTGACTGGGGCTTGTGCTTTGTTCTTTCCTTTTGCCTTGGCTGGGTGAGTACCCCTTCTGTGGGCTGATTCCCTTAAGAGGGATTTTTGTCAGGGTTCTGATATTTAGCTGGTTAGCTTTGGCTGTGCTGCCTCCCTCCTCATTACTGTGGTAGAATGCTTTTCAGTTGGGTTGATTAAGAGGGATTCCCCCCCCCCCCCCCCCCCCCCGTCTAGAGCAGTGTCTTCCAGCTATGGCCTCATCTGCTCGCCCTCACCGTACCACCAGGCCCTCCGCCCGTTACCTGATTGACGGGCTTGGCGGCCGGGACTCTTCAGGGATCGGATCTCCCTCCCCTCAGGCTGCAGGTGCTGCTGCGGCTCTGGGTGGTGGTGTGTCCGCTTCACGGGGGTGCGCAGCGGCGCCCGCTGGTGCTGACTCTCCCCTGTTCTCGCCGGAGCCGCCAGGCATAGGCTCCTGTTGCTCCCTGTGTTTGAGACGGCGGCAGGGGGCTTCCGGTGGTGGGGGTCGGGGTGGGTCCCGTGGCCTCTCCGGCGGCGGGGCCGCGTGTGCACACTGCAGTGGCCGGGGGGTCTCCCTCTTCCAGCCGTGGCGACAAGGTATTACAGGCCGTGCGCGGTGGCGGGGGGATTGCGGGCTGCCAGTTCCCTGTCAATGGGGATACCGCTGCAGTGCAGTGTGGGTCACGGGCACGCAAAATTGTGGTTGTCTTCCAAAAGAGGGATTTGGCCGTTTGGGCCTCTTTTTTAGAGGAATTTAATGGAGTGCGGCTCTGGTTGGTCCCACTTGTAGACAATACTGAGTTGCAGCTATTTACTGATGCGGCTGGGTCCTTGGGGTTTGGTTGACACCTCAATGGATATAGGTGCGTGGCTCCTTGGCCCGAGGAATGGGTACGGAAGGGTTTCACTAAGGATCTTTTGCTGCTGGAACTTTTCCCAATCATGGTGGCGTTGGAGGTTTGGGGTGAGCGTTTGTCCAATCGCAGCATCTCGTTCAGATGTGATAATCTCGGCGTGGTGGATACGATTAACAATCAGAGAGCGAAGTCGCTTGTGGTTTTTCGAGTGCTGGCACAGCTTATTATGGCGTGTCTGCGATGGAATGTGTTGTTTCGCGCGCAACATGTTCCTGGAACAGACAATCGCATTGCTGACGCATTGTCCCGCGGGCAGTGGGATAGATTTTAGTCATTGGTACCTTAGGCTGACGCTCTTGGGGTACGCTGTCCCTGTTATGTTTGGCAGGTGATCGGGCCGGCATGGGATTAGCGATGCGGTCAATCGCCCTGAATACTCTCAAGGCTTACAGTCAAGCTTGGAGTGAGTGGGAAGAGTTTACCCGCAGACGGGGGCATGGAGGTAAGAGCGGGCATCGGCTGATGCTTTCTTTTATATGCAACTCTATGTCTCTGGTAGGTCTAGAGTGGTAGTGTCATGATACCTAGCGGGGATTTCGTTTTTTACCAAGTTAAAGGGTCTCCCTGACGTTACGAAGAGCTTCCTTCTGGCTAAGGCTCTTAACGGGTGACAGGATACGTCCGATTGATGCGGCACTCCTGCCAGTAATCATGGAAGCGGTTGCGGAAGTGGCTTCTTCGTTTTTCAAGGTGTTGTTTTTCGGATTGGCTTTTTCCATGGCATATTATGGGGCCTTTCGTGTTTCGGAGTTGGTTGCGTCCTCTAAGTGGACAGATTCGCCATTGCTTAGGGAAGATATTGTGGTGGGTGAGAGGTATTTATTGTGCATACTGCGGCGATCCAAGACAGACCAGTTGGGAAGAGGTCAGTGGGTCACGATGGTTTCGTCCTTGGATGGTCGAGTTTGTCCGGTGGTGTTGGCTGCCCGCTACTCAGCGGTTCGGCCCTCTTCGAATGGTTCTTGGCTGCTGCATTATGACGGGTTGCCATTGACGAGATATCAATTTCGTTGGATGTTAAGTCGTTGTCTGATCAGTGTTGGCCTTTCACCCAAGGTTTTCGGGATGCATTCGTTTAGGATCGGCGCTGCAACGTTGGCCGCGTCTGCCGGGTTTTCCGTCAAGGAGATCCAGTTGTTGGGGCGCTGGAAATCTTCCAGCTACAAGCATTATATTCTGCCCCGTTTTTAGACTTAGTTTAGTAGTCTTGGAATCGCGTAATCAAGTTGGTTGTCGAATCTGTTGAGTTCATTATTGTGTGTTACTGTTTATCGTCCCCTGTCCTTCCTGCTCGGGGATTAGCTACTTGCCACTGTTGACAGTGGGGGTCTGGAGTTCTTTCACAATTTTTTAACTGGCTGACGGGCTGAATTCGGCTTAATATTACCTTAATTCAGCTGATTGGATTCTAATTAATAATAATAATAATAATAATAATAATAATAATAATTTTATTTATATAGCGCTCTTTCTACAATAGGACTCAAGGCGCTAAACAGATACATAGTATAATATAGTACAGAACAGCTTTTCATAAAATACAGACGCATGAAGATACTAAAGGGACATTATGGAAATGCTTGAGTAAACAGGAAAGTCTTGAGTCTACTTTTGAAGGATTCTATTGTTGGGGCCTCTCGCACTGTGTGGGGAAGTGAGTTCCATAGAGTCGGAGCCGCATGACTAAAAGCTCGACCCCCAGATGAATTATGGGAGATTCTAGGTACTGCTAAAAGTCCTTCATCTACAGATCGCAGTAATCGAGTGGGGCAGTATGGGATCAGAAGCTGCTTCAGGTACCTTGGGCCCTGGTCATGTAATGCTTTAAAACTCAGTAAGCCAAACTTGAAGATGATTCGCCATTTTACAGGCAGCCAGTGAAGGGAGTAGAGGATGGGTGTTATATGGCTAGAATGGGACTGGTTGGTTAACAGCCTGACAGCTGTGTTTTGCACAAGCTGTAAGCTGTAATCGAGATGAGACAAATGCATGTATGACTTTTGGCAGATCATCTGAGGGAATTAAGTGCTTGATTCTGGCTATGTTCCTCAGGTGAAAGAATTAGGATTTGATTGTGGCTGATATCTGATGTTTAAGTGTCAAGCCACCATCCAGGGCAACTCCAAGATTCCGCACACGATCGGTGGTTTGTAATTCTGAATCCCCGAGTGTAAGTCCAGTTGGTTGGCTATGCTGCAGTCTTGTCCTTTGATGTTGCGGTCCTATCATAAGGACCTCTGTTTTATCCGGGTTCAGTTGCAGCCAACTGGCGCTCATCCACTCCTGGAGCTCAGCTAGACAGCCATTTAGGGTTGCTATTGGGTTATCGGTGCCCGGAGCAAACGACAAGTACAGTTGTGTATCATCTGCATAGCAGTGGTAGACCAGGCCATGGCGCATGATTATTTCACCCAGCGGGAGCATGTATACTTCAAAAAGCATGGGGGATAGTATAGAACCTTGTGGGAAACCACATGGCAATGGCACTGATGGGGATAAGTATACTCCAGACGATACTCTCTGTGACCTGCCTGTGAGAAATTATTTGAATCAGCTTAGAACTGTGCCATCCAGTCCACAAAAATGTATCAATCGCTCAATCAGAAGCCCATAGTCCACAGTATCAAATGCTGCAGAGAGATCCAGAAGGATTAATATTGAACAGTTACCTCTGTCTCTTGCCATCAGAAGATCATTTAACACACACACCAGGGCTGTTTCAGTGCTATGTCTTCTCCTGAATCCTGATTGGAATGGATCATAAATATCATGGGTTGTCAGGCGGGTTTCCAGTTGATTTGCAACCACTTTCTCAATAACCTTTCCTAGGAAAGGAAGGTTTGATACCGGTCTGTAGTTGGTCATGCAGTCGGGATCTAGATTAGGTTTTTTAAGAAGAGGTCTCACATTTGACTCCTTTAGGGTTCCAGGAAAAATGCATGTCTGCAAAGAGCATTGAACAATTTTTGCAAAGACAGGACCAATTATATCCATACAACCTATTAGAAGCTTGGTTGAGGCCAGGTCCAGATCACAGGTGGTTGGACACAAAATCCGAGCAATTTCAGCAGTGTCCTTTACATCCACTGGGTCAAAGCTGGTCCATGAAGGCAGGTGACTTATATTGGCAGGCTTTGTAGTTTGGCACTCCTTTGATGGCACTGTGGAGATTCCAGCCCAGATGGTAGATATTTTATCTGCAAATAAGTTTGCAAACTCGTTGCATCTTGCCAGGGAGAGGGTTTCATCAGTCTGCAGGCATGCTGGCTTGCAAAGCAACTCCACTGTGCGGAAAAGTTGAGCTGACCTATTGTTTGCTGCCGTGATCTCATTTGACACCACGGGCAGAGATCTTATTTGAGAGGTTACAACTGAAAACCAAAGGGAGTGGTGGTCTGACCAGATGACTGGGTTTATTTTTAAGTCATTGACTTCTAATCCAATCTGAAAGACAAGATCAAGAGTGTGACCACTTTTATGTGTGGCAGAAGGAATGACCTGTGTGAAGCCCAGACCATTCATTGTGCACAGGAGGTCTTGGTCAAGGCGTGAGAGCTCATCATCTACCCATGCATTGAAATCCCCAATGATGAGCCATCTTTGATGTTTCAGAACCAGGCCAGCAACAGTGTCTGCAATTTCTTGTAGAAATATCTTTCCATCTCCAGGTGGTTGGTAAATGAGAAGTACTCTGAAACCTAATCCTGTCAAACTCCGGGCAGCAATGCACTTAAATGAGCGAGTAATTTCAATAGGGTGGACCCTAAGTTTAAGTTCTTTTTTGAAGCAGATAGCCACCCCGCCACCCCTGCGGTCTAGTCCAGTCTTGAATTGTGGGTGACAGAGTAGTTTGTTGGGACCGCAGCCTCCAATATAGGTGCTGAATTTTCATCTAGCCAGGTCTCTGTAATACAGGCTAGATCTGCAGATTCAATAAGGTCAGCAATTGTTGCAGTCTTGTTTCTTACAGATCTGGCATTACAAAGCACTGACCTGATTGGGCATACCAGAGTGCCTTCAGTTATATTTATGTTAGGTGCATGAGTTCTGGGTATGGGGGTCGCAAAGCGAGAGTTGACAGTTCTGTTCTTCCAAGCACAGGGTCATCTTTTGGGTATCACTTCTATTTCATTGTTCTTTGAATCTGGGGGTGAGCAGGTGGGCAAAGGACTTAGGCGGTTATCGGGGAAAATAAATTTCCGGCCTGCTCGCTTCCCACGAATGTGTCTGTGTTTTCTTTTTAAATTGCCAAGGGATTGGAGAATAGAAGCCTGTGATGGTGTAATAGGAACTGCGGAACGTGGTGGACGGAGTGAAAGAATGAAGAGGTCACTATAAGTATGAGCTGCATATGATGATAATGAGAGAGGGAGAGAAAGCAGTGTTTTGTTTTTTGTGTCCCTACCTCTTCCCCCCCACCCCACCCCAATTCGGTATGTGATCCAAAAATTATAATGGGTTTATGAACAGAGTTATTGCTATAACCTATTGCTGCTCTTTAATACAATGGGTATATTTGAAGCAAGTGTTAAATAAAATAAATTTGCTTTTTCTGTTGCTGATTTAGTCAATTATTCCAGGACAGAGCAGCCTTGTGGAAAGGTGTTAGAATCCAATTTCTATTGTGGAGGTGTGAAAAGTCTCAGTTTGAGAGGCCTTTGAAGTAGATTTCTTGTGGGGGTAGTGATAACGTGTCCTGGGGAATGGATCCTGCAATTTGAAATGAACAGTGAGCCTTCAGCAATTCAGAGCCTGAATATACTGATATTAGTTGATTAATGCAAGAAGTCAGTTATTTGTTGCTCAGAGAACAGAGGTGGATGATGTCTAAGTGAGGGGTTACTGGTTGGGTTTGTTTGATTAGCTTGGGGTTTGACGTTGGTTTTTAGCCGTTCCTTTTTCTGGCCACCATACTCTTTTTCTTTATCTTTATTATTTAATCTCATTCGATTACAGTTTTTCCTAATGATTAGATTAAATTAATAAATAGCTAACAACTTTCTGCCAAAATACATGTCTACGTGTCATTATTTTATAGAGTAAGTGGTTTTGGATGTGTCACTGTTTGGAGGGAGGTACAGCCCTCAGCCATTAGGAGGTTTAAGGAAAAAACAGACACCCAACCGACTTTTCAAACAATTGAATATCCCCCATTGAGTCTACAGTATTTAGTGACAGATATCGGGGTGGGCCTCATTCACCTTATGGGCCCCTGGGCATTTGCCAGTCTAGCCACCCTGTAGTTACGCCACAGACATTTGGCAAGACATGACAGCGCAAGTTTATGCTGTAGCGCCTATCCCCCGAAATATCGCTGGCAAGATGTCAACTAGCTCCTTAAAGACAGGCTAAGAGAACATGAGCAGCAGGGCATGCGGACTGATGCTAGACCTGACAAGGACAGCCCTCCATATATACTGTAAAGCCAGAACAAAGGGGGAGGTTTATCAAAGTTTGGAGAGAGATAAAGTAGAGAGAGCTAAATTACCAACCAATCAGCTCGTAACTGTAATTTTTCAAACACAGCCTGTAACATGGCAGTTAGGAGATGATTGGCTGGTACTTTATCTCCGTCCACTTTATCTCTCTCCAAGCTTTGATAAATCTGCCCCAAAGTGCAGGAGAGGAAACCATTGCTACAATGAAGCCCTCTCTCCTGCTGTCTTCTTGTCCGGTCCCACCTCCCAACACCTGTGGGTGTTCTTGGCAGTTGTTATAAACTGTTCCTCAGTTGATGTCACAGATGTGCATCATAGCTTGTGTCTGACAATGCGTGCGTATTCCTTTTACAAATATTTATTTTTGTTCAAAAACAATTTGAGTGTCAAAAAAGTATATCGGACATTTTTTTAAAGGCTGTTGACACTTTCCAGTTTTTAGAGCACCTGCTGCATCTGAGGAAGCACCTGGCAACGTTGAATCTAGTCAAGTTAGTTTTTGCTACTCATGTAAGTTCTACTAATGACACCAGGGCCATAAGGAGAGGTGTGGGACCAGTGCCACTGCCCATGGGCGTTCCTGGATGGTGACTATTCAGCGGCATGGAAACCATTGTAATATGGGCAGCCCCTGGTATGTATAAAATATACAGTATGTACTGTATATGAAGGATGTGTGTATGCATGCATGAATGTATGTGTGTGTGTTTGTGTATGTACAGTATGTATAATTGAATGTGTGTGTGCTCTATGCATGCATATATACTCTGTATATATGTATATATATATATATATATATATATATATATATATTAGATTGCAATGGCGGTGTCACTCACAGTCATACAAGAATTGTGATATTCACATATTTTCACATTTAAGGTAGGACCTTTTTAATAGCAGAAAAAGAAAAGAGATCTTTCTTGCGCTTTTAACAAGTGTCAGCCTCTCGTCCCACACAAAGAAACCTTCACCGTGGTTTCACCTCAAGAACATACACCAAAAGAAAAACGTGAGGAAGAGATGGCGCAACTTGTCACTTCTATAGACACACAGAGATGCTTACACAAAATATTCTCACAACCGGAGAGAAATGGGTGAATTGGAGTTCACCTTCCACAAATATGAATTCTAAAAGTATAATAAAAGAAACACAAAAACATAGTGTATTCCAAATTATTTGATTGATGGATCTTTATTACTTCTTGGTCTCACTCACATGATAGAATTGTTTAATTCACATGTAGAAATCCATAAGCGTGATGAATCAACTTCATAAATATGCACAAAGCATAAAATCCAATTGGCACTTAGAAAAGAGAAATAAAAAATAGTGCAATCCTGTCTGTGTATATTTAAAAGGATAATTTAATAAAACCACTCACAAAACACAGACTTGAAAATAGCATAAAACAAGGAAGAAATTGCATGGACATCAGGGCAAGAGGAAAGCAGCCACCAGCAGCATGGATTATAGTCACCGCAAGTCCCGGTTCACTCGAGGTGTCCCCACGCTGTCAGGTCCGTTCTCCAAGGTTCCAGTCAGTCCAGCACACAAGAGTCCCCAGCTTAAGCGCTTTCGGATAATGTATCCTTCTTTTCTAAGTGCCAATTGGATTTTATGCTTTGTGCATATTTATGAAGTTGATTCATCACGCTTATGGATTTCTACATGCGAATTAAACAATTCTATCATGTGAGTGAGACCAAGAAGTAATAAAGATCCATCAATCAAATAATTTGGAATACACTATGTTTTTGTGTTTCTTTTATTATACTTTTAGAATTCATATTTGTGGAAGGTGAACTCCAAATCACCCATTTCTCTCCGGTTGTGAGAATATTTTGTGTAAGCATCTCTGTGTGTCTATAGAAGTGACAAGTTGCGCCATCTCTTCCTCACGTTTTTCTTTTGGTGTAGGACCTTTTTAATGTTTGTGTTCCTGACAACAGTTTTTTTTAACAAAACCGAAACGAAGAAACATTTAATATCACTTCTTGCATGACCCGTGAGTGCCGCCGCGATTGCAATCTACTTTAAATTTACATTGGAAGGCACCGGGCAACTATTTATATACAGATTGGACATACAAAACTTTATACACACACGGAAACCCCCCTGACTAAATCCTGTGTTTGCCCCTGGATGCAGCCGCTATGGGATCCGGACTGACTTCAGGGCCCGCTGCTCCCCTTGCCAGTCACAGTCCTCAACTAGAAATGGCCCTGCTCAGGAAAGGGCCCCCACTGCAACCCCCCCCCCCCTTGGTTTGCTGGGCAACAGGAGCCCAGCAAACCAAGCCTTACCCCCTTCCTTAGTTGCCAAGGAGCAAGGAAGAGAGAGCAGATGATGATGGCGATCTGTACTGCCCTCCCCCGAGCATCCTAACTTTCACCCCTGCACCCGCTCCATGGGGGAAGTAGAGCTCGGCCACAGTTTCTCTGATTACTCCTCCGTGCCCCCAGGTGGGCTCCGTGTTCGCCCTGGATCCTCCCGCTGCTGGCCTCCCTGGACCCGACAGAGTAGGAAACTCTGATGCTGGGGGCAATACTTGGGTTTGCAGGCCTCCTGCCACCATGCAGCTCACACTGAGGCGGAATGGACCACACATCACCCTGAGGCGGATCGGAACACAGAGTGGTGAGAGCCCTGTACTCCCTCACCCCCGGTGTGTGACCCCATGAACCCCATACCCCCTATTGTGTGTGACCCTCTGTACCCCCCTACTGCCCTCCAGTGTGTGATACCCCCTATACCCACCTATCCCCCCTCACCCCCAGTGTGTGACCCCCTGTCCCCACCTCCCCCTCCCCCCGCTGGTGTATGAACCCCTGTATCCACCTAACCCCCCCCCCCCCACACCTCCAGTGTGTGACCCACTGTACTCACCTACTGCCCTCAGGTGTTTGACTCCCGGTATCCCCTACCACTCCCCCCTCTGGTGTGTGACACCTGTACCCCTCTACCTCCCCTCACCTCCAGTGTGTGACCCCCTATATTCATCTACTGCCCTCTGGTGTGTAACCACCTGTACTCCCTACCCCTCTCCTGTCTGGTGTGTGACCCCTGTACCTACCCCTGTGTAACACCCTGTATCCCCCTATCCCCCCATGGATGACACATTGTACACCTCCTAACCCTGCATGGTTGTGTTACCCTGTACCCCCATTCTACCCATGTGTGTGTCACCCTGTACCTCTCCTCTCTGTAGAAGGGGGTCCTTTCAAAATGTTACTATGGGGCCCACAAAGTTTTAGTTACACCCCTGGATACTAACATTATCATAAAGTTGCAGACTGGTGTACAATGGTGTAACCCTGGTACTCAGAAGGTCTGGTCTACTATTGAGGCTGATGAACTGGGGTTATCTATGGTTTTCTCCCTCTTTTGGCTTCCAAGGTCTTGTCATCACAAAAATGTCACTTCCCAACAAATAGTGTCCTGCTCATTATCTATATTGGATTACACTAACAGGAAATTTAACTTGGCACCTAGCCCTTGACCTGGTATCCTGATTATTCACAACCCAGGTTTCCATCCGGGTACGAATAACATCTAATTTTCTGCATGGAAAGATAAAAGCATACTTTAACTGAATGACGTCATAAGAGATGATCATTTTCCTCAATTCCCCCAGATTCAGGAGGACACAGCTCTTACCAAACAGATTTTTTTCCAATTTTTACATCTCCGACACTTCCCAAAGTGAAACATCTCGGGTAGACCCCTTTCCACCTTGGATGATCTGTTTATGAGACGTGCCTCGACTAAAGGCCTGATCTCTCTTTTATATACTTTGCTTACTGAGGAGTCTTCTTCTCCACGTGATTCCCATTAAAGGGCCTAGGAGGTGTGTTTGGGTACCGCTTTAGATGATGAGGACTGGGTTGAGATCTGGGATAATGCTGCATCTAGCTCTTTTTGTGTGAGAATTACCTATAAGTTACTATACAGATGGTATTACGAGTAGAATATATCCTGGCACACCAGACAGAAGCTGGAGAGAGTGTGCCAATGAGGGGACCTTCCACCACATGTGGTGGTCCTGTCCATAGATAATACATCTATGGAAGGAAGTAATCGGTCTTATAACACATTTACTTAATATCTCTACTCCCTATGACCCTAAATATTTTCTCCTCCCTTTAGATTTCCCCACGTTGACTAGACACCAACATAATTTTAATGCGCCGTGTAGCTACTGCCATGGCAGTCTATTTTATCCCAAATATGGTATATCTATCGTATGGAGTACATGACCAGTATTATTAATCACTCTTCTAAATCATTTGACAAATTCTGGAGCCTTGTTTAGCATCTCAAAAAGCCCCTCCCCTTTTACCACCTATATATAGTCATTTATATTTATTGCTAGGACCCACCCCAGAAGTTCTGTTCTTTCCTCTTTTCTTATTTCCTTCTTCGCTTTTGCTTTTCCTTCTTCAGTTTCTTTCTTCTAAACGACCTCACCCTTTTGTCATATATATATATGTCATATATATTGGAGCTTTCTTTATCTTTCATGTAATAAAACTTGATTGCAAACCAGTCTGTTCTTTCATGTTTACTGCGATCTGCTCAATAAAATATGTTTTTGTTTTTTTTAAAGTACAATAACAGTGAAAAAATATTTTTAAAATCATTAAAAATATGTAGGACATATGCAGGGAAAAGAATATTGACCCACAGTACTTATTTCCTGTGCCCACAACCCAGGTCTATACCAACCAACATGCTTTGAGAACTACAATACCCAGTATTTAACCAATTTCACATACTGAATAAAATGTAACTTAAAAAGTCCCAGGAAGTTATAAATATGGTGAGAATTGCTTTCAAAAGGTAAGAATTGTACTGAAGAGTTTATTAACACTGAAGAAGAATGAAGACGAAGTACTGTAATAATAATAATAATAATAATAATAATAATTTTATTTATATAGCGCTCTTTCTCCAACAGGACTCAAGGCGCTTTACAAATATCAAAAACAATGCACATGATACAGAGGATTTGAGTAATACAATAGATAAGACACACAGACATAAAAGAAAACCTTGGTGGTCATTCCGAGTTGTTCGCTCGGTAAAAATCTTCGCATCGCAGCGATTTTCCGCTTAATGCGACTGCGCCAAGTAAATTTGCTATGCAGTTAGGAATTTTACTCACGGCTTTTTCATCGTTCTGGCGATCGTAATGTGATTGACAGGAAATGGGTGTTACTGGGCGGAAACAGGCCGTTTTATGGGCGTGTGGGAAAAAACGCTACCGTTTCCGGAAAAAACGCAGGAGTGGCCGGAGAAACGGAGGAGTGTCTGGGCGAACGCTGGGTGTGTTTGTGACGTCAAACCAGGAACGACAAGCAGTGAAATGATCGCAGATGCCGAGTAAGTCTGGAGCTACTCAGAAACTGCTACGAGGTGTGTAATCGCAATATTGCGAATACATCGTTCGCAATTTTAAGATGCTAAGATTCACTCCCAGTAGGCGGCGGCTTAGCATGAGCAAATCTGCTAAAATCCGCTTGCGAGCGAACAACTCGGAATGAGGGCCCTTAAGCACACAGAAAGCATAATGCAGGATTGGTGTAGGCATTTTGGGTAATAACTTCCAAGGGTTGTGTAGTCCACCCTCACAAAGTACCAAGTGCGGCAGCCATCTTGGGCACTCAGCGTAGGATTACCCAGGGTGGAATAGTCCACCCCTAGAAGAGATGACTCAAAATGGGGGTGATTTCAGAGTCCTACAGTTTAGAGTAGGGTTCCATCAAAACCATTAGGCCTATGTATTTTTCATCCCATCCACAGGTGTACCATATGGGGAAGCCATGTTGGGCGCACTTTGAAGGTTACTGTTAGGTGCCGCGGTCCGCGGCGCCGCTCGGTCTGCTTCCGAGCGACGCTCACGGCCGCCGCATCTCCCTCCCTGCCCGCCCAGCGCCTAGCAACACCAGGACGCCGTGCGTACTGTAGCCGCCGGGTCCCTGGCAACGCTAGGACGCCGGGCGTCCTCAGCCGCTGGGTCCATAGCAACGGGGACGCCATTGGCGGACCGCGTTCCCCGTTGCCAGATAGGATTGATTAGTTGCTCGTGCAGCAGGGCACAGGGCAGCTGCACGGCAACTAGTAATTAGGGTCTGGGGGCTGGTCTTGCTGGCCCTCCTGTCATTGGCCAGCAGGGTCTTTTTATGGGAGCCAGCACACTGCAGCCTCGCCGGTGATAGCTTCCTGTATGCTGTTCCTGCCTTGCAACGTCTGTTCCTGGTCAGCTGTATCTGGTCAATCCTGCTCCCTGTGCTCCTGAGTTCTGGAGTTCTGAAGCCGGTCCTGGGAATCCTTCCTGTCCAAGTGAACCTGTTGCAGTCATCTGGGGGTTCTCGCTTGTTGGGGTTCTCTCCCGGTTTCGTGAGTAGCGGCTTCTGCCGCGTGTTGCGGCCTAGGCCGCTTAGTCCTTGTGTTAATTTTGTATTGGTGGTTTTTGCTGAGGTTTCTGCTTTTCACTGTCCTCCCCGGAACTCGGCGGTGCCGTGTGGGGGAGTGGACAGTGGTATCTTTTGTTGTTCTTTTCCTTTGGCGGCGTGCCGCACATATATTTAGTTTTAGGGTAGTTAGTAGCCCCTAGCTTTCTGTTTGCTTTAGTTAGAGGTCCCCTTGTTATTATCCTGTCTCGGTTCACGCCTTATCTCACTCTAAGACCTGGGGGCATCGGAGTTGGGCAGACCTAATCCGCCCTTCAAACGCGGCTGCCGTGTGCCCAAGAAACCATAGTCACTCAGGCGTGAACTGACCACACGGGTAAAACAATGGAGGTAGGGTGCTAGGGGCTATTCCCGTACCACCCCTTATTTCAGCGTCACGTCCTGGTGCTCTGGACTCACTACGCAACATCTCTCTAGTTCTGAGCATCAGGAACGTCTCAGTTACACTGTGGGAGGTGAGCCATACAAGGGCCAAGTTCATATATGGGAAAACTGATGCTTATGTAGTAGTATGATGTACCCTGCATGTAGGGCACAATGGCAAGGTGTGCAATCAGTGGAGGTAAACATTACAGGAAAAACACATGGTGGGGTGGAAGTGAGGAATGGAAAAAAAAACACAATAGCAGGTAACTAGTGGCAGAAGTAGGATTGGGATAACATTATTTTGATCAGATCTTAGTACGGGTGGGTAGGAGAATGTGGGGGGCACACTCAGAAGCATTGGGGATGTCCCTGCTGATCCTGGTCCTGGTGCTCTGCCCCCACAGTTCCCTGTTCATCTTGATGGTTAGGCCCAGGGGAAGACTTGATGTTCTCAGCCAGAGAGGTGAGAAGTAATTGACGAAGAAGAATGAAGACAAAGTAGATGTAAATGATGAAGAAGGATGAAGACAAAGTAGAATAAATTTACGAAGAAGACAAAGTAGAAGTAAATGATGAAGAAGAAGACGAAGTAGAAGTAAATTATGAAGAAGAAATAGAAGAACTTTTTATCTAGGAACAAAGAAATTTAGGGACATTTGTGAACTATATATGTCACACCTATTCTTCCCAATAACGCTTCTTTGTCAGTCCTTCCCCACTGTGACCAAACAATGATGTCCTTACAGCAAAGGCAAAACTCAAAATGTTGTTCCCTTTCACTGAAACGTTCTTCCCAGGGCAGCTATCACATTCCTAATCTGGGCACCCTCTCCCAGTCACATCCCATACATTTCACAGTAATTTCCATTATACCAGGGCTCCACAGTGCCAAATAACAAAACGGGGTGATTCACAGATGGATGTGGTGCCGCAGCAGCAGCTATTGCTAAATTATGCAAACACAGCAGGAAGCATCTCGTGTAACTAGACACCTCCTGCATGGATCTGTGGTTAGCTGCTGTGTCCAAAGACTGTCATGCCTGAGGCTGACCGGGGGGAAACCTCAGGCGTAGGGGCAGTCATGTACAGTAGTTGAACCTGGATGGCTGGATAGGGTTCATAGTAGTGATGAGTGGGTTCGGTTCCTCGGAATCCAAACCCCCCCGAACTTCACCCATTTTACACGGTTCCGAGGCAGACCGAAACATCATCATCCCACTGTCGGATTCTCGCGAGATTCGTATTCTATATAAGGAGCCGCGCGTCGCCGCCATTTTCACTCGTGCTTTGGAGATGATAACGAGGACGTGTCTGCGTCCTCTCAGTTCTTTCTTTGTACAGTGTGGTGCAAATATCTGTGCTCTGTGTCCTGCAAATATCTGTGCTCAGTGTGCTGCAAATATCTCTGCTCAGTGTGCTGCAAATATCTACGTTCTCTGCCTGGAAAGCGCTCCATATCTGTGCTGCATTGTAGGAGGACAGTGCAGAATTTTGCTGACCACCAGTTTATATAGCAGTGCGGTACAATAGTCCACTGCTCTACCTACCTCTGTGTCGTCAAGTATACTATCCATCCATACCTGTGGTGCATTTTAGTTGTGCGCAGTATATATAGTAGGAGGACAGTGCAGAATTTTGCTAACCACCAGTATATAATATATAGCAGTACGGTACAGTAGGCCACTGCTCTACCTACCTCTGTGTCGTCAAGTATACAATCCATCCATACCTGTGGTGCATTTTAGTTGTGCGCAGTATACATAGTAGGAGGACAGTGCAGAATTTTGCTGACTACCAGTATATAATATATAGCAGTACGGTACAGTAGTCCACTGCTCTACCTAACTCTGTGTCGTCAAATATACTCTCCATCCATACCTGTGGTACATTTTAGTTGTGCGCAGTATATATAGTAGGAGGACAGTGCAGAATTTTGCTGACCACCAGTATATAATATATAGCAGTACGGTACAGTAGGCCACTGCTCTACCTACCTCTGTGTCATCAAGTATACTATCCATCCATACCTGTGGTGCATTTTAGTTGTGCGCAGTATATATAGTAGGAGGACAGTGCAGAATTTTGCTGACCACCAGTATATAATATATAGCAGTACGGTACAGTAGGCCACTGCTCTACCTACCTCTGTGTCGTCAAGTATACTATCCATCCATACCTGTGGTGCATTTTAGTTGTGCGCAGTATATATAGTAGGAGGACAGTTCAGAATTTTGCTGACCACCAGTATATAATATATAGCAGTACAGTACGATAGGCCACTGCTCTTCCTACCTCTGTGTCGTCAAGTATACTATCCATCCATACCTGTGGTGCATTTTAGTTGTGCACAGTATATATAGTAGGAGGACAGTACAGAATTTTGCTGACCACCAGTATATAATATATAGCAGTACGGTACAGTAGTCCACTGCTCTACCTACCTCTGTGTCGTCAAGTATACTATCCATCCATACCTGTTGTGCATTTTAGTTGTGCGCAGTATATATAGTAGGAGGACAGTGCAGAATTTTGCTGACCACCAGTATATAATATATAGCAGTACGGTACAGTAGGCCACTGCTCTACCTACCTATGTGTCGTCAAGAATACTATCCATCCATACCTGTGCTGCATTTTAGTTGTGCGCAGTATATATAGTAGGAGGACAGTGCAGAATTTTGCTGACCACCAGTATATAATATATAGCAGTACGGCACAGTAGGCCACTGCTCTACCTACCTCTGTGTCATCAAGTATACTATCCATCCATACCTGTGGTGCATTTTAGTTGTGCGCAGTAAATATAGTAGGAGGACAGTACAGAATTTTGCTGACCACCAGTATATAATATATAGCAGTGCGGTACAGTAGGCCATTGCTATTGATATATTACTGGCATATAATTCCACACATTAAAAAATGGAGAACAAAAATGTGGAGGGTAAAATAGGGAAAGATCAAGATCCACTTCCACCTCATGCTGAAGCTGCTGCCACTAGTCATGGCCGAGACGATGAAATGCCATCAACGTCGTCTGCGAAGGCCGATGCCCAATGTTATAGTAGAGAGCATATAAAATCCAAAAAACAAAAGTTCAGTAAAATGACCCAAAAATCTAAATTAAAAGCGTCTGAGGAGAAGCGTAAACTTGCCATTATGCCATTTACGACGCGGAGTGGCAAGGAACGGCTGAGGCCCTCTCTTATGTTCCTCATGACTAGTGGGTCAGCTTCACATGAGGATGGAAGCACTCATCCTCCCACTAGAAAAATGAAAAGACTTAAGCTGGCAAAAGCACAGCAAAGAACTGTGCGTTCTTCTAAATCACAAATCTCCAAGGAGAGTCCAATTGTGTCGGTTGCGATGCCTGACCTTCCCAACACTGGACGGGAAGAGGTGGCGCCTTCCACCATTTGCACGCCCCCTGCAAGTGCTGGAAGGAGCACCCGCAGTCCAGTTCCTGATAGTCAAATTGAAGATGTCACTGTTGAAGTACACCAGGATGAGGATATGGGTGTTGCTAGCGCTGAGGAGGCAATTGACAAGGAGGATTCTGATGGTGAGGTGGTTTGTTTAAGTCAGGCACCCGGGGAGACACCTGTTGTCCGTGGGACGAATATGGCTATTGACATGCCTGGTAAAATTACAAAAAAAAATCACCTCGTCGGTGTGGAATTATTTTAACAGAAATGCAGACAACATTTGTCAAGCCGTGTGTTGCCTTTGCCAAGCTGTAATAAGTAGGGGTAAGGACGTTAACCACCTAGGAACATCCGCCCTTATATGTCACCTGGAGCGCATTCATCAGAAGTCATTGACAAGTTCAAAAACTTTGGGTGACAGCGGAAGCAGTCCACTGACAACTAAATCCCTTCCTCTTGTAACCAAGCTCCTGCAAACCACACCACCAACTCCCTCAGTGTCAATTTCCTCCTTAGACAGGAAAGCCAATAGTCCTGCAGGCCATGTCACTGTCAAGTCTGACAAGTCCTCTCCTGCCTGGGATTCCTCCGATGCATCCTTGAGTGTAACGCCTACTGCTGCTGGTGCTGCTGTTGTTGCTGCTGGGAGTCGATCGTCATCCCAGAGGGGAAGTCGGAAGACCACTTGTATTACTTCCAGTAAGCAATTGACTGTCCAACAGTCCTTTGCGAGGAAGATGAAATATCACTGCAGTCATCCTGCTGCAAAGCGGATAACTCAGGCCTTGGCAGCCTGGGTGGTGTTAAATGTGTTTCCGGTATCCACCGTTAATTCACAGGGAACTAGAGAATTGATTGAGGTACTGTATCCCCGGTACCAAATACCATCTAGGTTCCATTTCTCTAGGCAGGCGATACCGAGAATGTACACAGACATCAGAAAAAGAGTCACCAGTGTCCTAAAAAATGCAGTTGTACCCAATGTCCACTTAACCACGGACATGTGGACAAGTGGAGCAGGGCAGACTCAGGACTTAATGACTGTGACAGCCCACTGGGTAGATGTATTACCTCCCGCAGCAAGAACAGCAGCGGCGGCACCAGTAGCAGCATCTCGCAAACGCCAACTCGTTCCTAGGCAGGCTACGCTTTGTATCACCGCTTTCCATAAGAGGCACACAGCTGACAACCTCTTACGGAAACTGAGGAACATCATCGCAGAATGGCTTACCCCAATTGGACTCTCCTGGGGATTTGTTACATCGGACAACGCCACCAATATTGTGCATGCATTACATGTGGGCAAATTCCAGCACGTCCCATGTTTTGCACATACATTGAATTTGGTGGTGCAGAATTATTTAAAAAACGACAGGGACGTGCAAGAGATGCTGTCGGTTGCCCGAAGAATTGCGGGCCACTTTCGGCATTCAGCCACTGCGTGCCGAAGACTGGAACACCAGCAAACAGTCCTGAACCTGCCCTGCCATCATCTGAAGCAAGAGGTGGTAACGAAGTGGAATTCAACCCTCTATATGCTTGAGAGGATGGAGGAGCAGCAAAAGGCCATTCAAGCCTATACAGCTACCTACGATATAGGCAAAGGAGGGGGAATGCACCTGACTCAACCGCAGTGGAGAATGATTTCAACGTTGTGCAAGGTTCTGCAACCCTCTGAACTTGCCACACGTGAAGTCAGTTCAGACACTGCCAGCCTGAGTCAGGTCATTCCCCTCATCAGGCTTTTGCAGAAGAAGCTGGAGCGATTGAAGGAGGAGCTAAAACGGAGCGATTCCGCTAGGCATGTGGGACTTGTGGATGGAGCCCTTAATTCGCTTAACCAGGATTCACGGGTGGTCAATCTGTTGAAATCAGAGCACTACATTTTGGCCACCGTGCTCGGTCCTAGGTTTAAAGCCTACGTTGGATCTCTCTTTCCGGCAGAAACAAGTCTGCAGAGGTTCAAAGACCTGCTGGTGAGAAAATTGTCAAGTCAAGCGGAATGTGACCCGTCAACAGCTCCTCCTTCACATTCTCCCGCAACTGGGGCTGCGAGGAAAAGGCTAAGATTTCCGAGCCCACCCGCTGGCGGTGATGCAGGGCAGTCTGGAGCGAGTGCTGACATCTGGTCCGGACTGAAGGACCTGCCAACGATTACTGACATGTCGTCTACTGTCACTGCATATGATTCTGTCACCATTGAAAGAATGGTGGAGGATTATATGAGTGACCGCATCCAAACAGGCACGTCAGACAGTCCGTACGTATACTGGCAGGAAAAATAGGCAATTTGGAGGCCCTTGCACAAACTGGCTTTATTTTACCTAAGTTGCCCCCCCTCCAGTGTGTACTCCGAAAGAGTGTTTAGTGCAGCCGCTCACCTTGTCAGCAATCGGCGTACGAGGTTACTTCCAGAAAATGTGGAGAAGATGATGTTCATCAAAATGAATTATAATCAATTCCTCTGTGAGGAGGGGGATGTACACAGTAAAAGGGGTGAGGAATCGGACGATGAGGAGGAGGTGGACATCTTGCCTCTGTAGAGCCAGTTTGTGCAAGGAGAGATTGATTGCTTCTTTTTTGGTGGGGGCCCAAACCAACCAGTCATTTCAGCCACAGTCGTGTGGCAGACCCTGTCGCTGAAATGATGGGTTTGTTAAAGTGTGCATGTCCTGTTTATAAAACATAAGGGTGGGTGGGAGGGTCCAAGGACAATTCCATCTTGCACCTCTTTTTTATTTTTATTTATCTTTGCATCATGTGATGTTTGGGGCTAATTTTTTGAAGTGCCATCCTGTCTGACACTGCAGTGCCACTCCTAGATGGGCCAGGTGTTTGCGCCGGCCACTTGGGTCACTTAGCTTAGTCACACAGCTACCTCATTGCACCTCTTTTTTTCTTTGCATCATGTGCTGTTTGGGGACTATTTTTTAAATCTGCCATCCTGTTTGACACTGCAGTGCCACTCCTAGATGGGCCACGTGTTTGCGCCGGCCACTTGGGTCGCTTAGCTTAGTCACACAGCTACCTCATAGCACCTCTTTTTTTCTTTGCATCATGTGCTGTTTGGGGACTATTTTTTAAATCTGCCATCCTGTCTGACACTGCAGTGCCACTCCTAGATGGGCCAGGTGTTTGTGTTGGCCACTTGGGTCGCTTAGCTTAGCCATCCAGCGACCTTGGTGCAAATGTTAGGACTAAAAATAATATTGTGATGTGTGAGGTGTTCAGAATAGACTGGAAATGAGTGAAAATTATGGTTATTGAGGTTAATAATACTATGGGATCAAAATGACCCCCAAATTCTATGATTTAAGCTGTTTTTGAGGGGGTTTTGTAAAAAAAACACCCGAATCCAAAACACGGCCGCGGAACCGAATCCAAAACCAAAACACAAAACTTGAAAAATTTCCTGTGCACATCACTAGTTCCTAGACATATAAGATACCCTTGGAGTATAGGCCCGAAGGCGCGACCAGTCCGTACGTATATTGGCAGGAAAAAGAGGCAATTTGGAGGCCCTTGCACAAACTGGCTTTATTTTACCTAAGTTGCCCCCCCTCCAGTGTGTACTCCGAAAGAGTGTTTAGTGCAGCCGCTCACCTTGTCAGCACTCGGCGTACGAGGTTACTTCCAGAAAATGTGGAGAAGATGATGTTCATCAAAATGAATTATAATCAATTCCTCTGTGGAGACATTCACCAGCAATTGCCTCTAGAAAGTACACAGGGACCTGAGATGGTGGATTCCAGTGGGGTCGAATTAATAATCCGTGAGGAGGGGGATTTTACATAGTAAAAGGGGTGAGGAATCGGACGATGAGGAGAAGGTGGACACCTTGCCTCTGTAGAGCCAGTTTGTGCAAGGAGAGATTGATTGCTTCTTTCTTGGTGGGGGCCCAATCCAAACAGTCATTTCAGCCACAGTCATGTGGCAGACCCTGTCGCTAAAATGATGGGTTTGTTAAAGTGTGCATGTCCTGTTTATACAACATAAGGGTGGGTGGGAGGGCCCAAGGACAATTCCATCTTGCACCTCTTTTTTTTTTTTATCTTTGCATCATGTGATGTTTGGGGCTAATTTTTTGAAGTGCCATCCTGTCTGACACTGCAGTGCCACTCCTAGATGGGCCAGGTGTTTGCGCCGGCCACTTGGGTCGCTTAGCTTAGTCACACAGCTACCTCATTGCACCTCTTTTTTTCTTTGCATCATGTGCTGTTTGGGGACTATTTTTTAAATCTGCCATCCTGTCTGACACTGCAGTGCCACTCCTAGATGGGCCACGTGTTTGCGCCGGCCACTTGGGTCGCTTAGCTTAGTCACACAGCTACCTCATTGCACCTCTTTTTTTCTTTGCATCATGTGCTGTTTGGGGACTATTTTTTAAATCTGCCATCCTGTCTGACACTGCAGTGCCACTCCTAGATGGGCCAGGTGTTTGTGTCGGCCACTTGTGTCGCTTAGCTTAGCCATCCAGAGACCTTGGTGCACCTCTTTTTTTTTTTTTTGCATCATGTGCTGTTTGGGGACTATTTTTTAAATCTGCCATCCTGTCTGACACTGCAGTGCCACTCCTAGATGGGCCAGGTGTTTGTGTCGGCCACTTGGGTCACTTAGCTTAGTCACACAGTTACCTCATTGCGCCTCTTTTTTTCTTTGCATCATGTGCTGTTTGGGGACTATTTTTTTGAAGTGCCATCCTGTCTGACACTGCAGTGCCACTCCTAGATGGGCCAGGTGTTTGTGTCGGCCACTTGGGTCTTTGTGTCGGCCACTTGGGTCGCTTAGCTTAGTCACACAGCTACCTCATTGCGCCTCTTTTTTTCTTTGCATCATGTGCTTTTTGGGGACTATTTTTTTGAAGTGCCATCCTGTCTGACACTGCAGTGCCACTCCTAGATGGGCCAGGTGTTTGTGTTGGCCACTTGGGTTTTTGTGTCGGCCACTTGGGTCGCTTAGCTTAGTCACACAGCTACCTCATTGTGCCTCTTTTTTTCTTTGCATCATGTGCTGTTTGGGGACTATTTTTTTGAAGTGCCATCCTGTCTGACACTGCAGTGCCACTCCTAGATGGGCCAGGTGTTTGTGTCGGCCACTTTGGTCTTTGTGTCGGCCACTTGGGTCGCTTAGCTTAGTCACACAGCTACCTCATTGCGCCTCTTTTTTTCTTTGCATCATGTGCTGTTTGGGGACTATTTTTTTTAAGTGCCATCCTGTCTGACACTGCATAGCCACTCCTAGATGGGCCAGGTGTTTGTGTCGGCCACTTGGGTCTTTGTGTCGGCCACTTGGGTTGCTTAGCTTAGTCACACAGCTACCTCATTGCGCCTCTTTTTTTCTTTGCATCATGTGCTGTTTGGGGACTATTTTTTTGAAGTGCCATCCTGTCTGACACTGCAGTGCCACTCCTAGATGGGCCAGGTGTTTGTGTCGGCCACTTGGGTCGCTTAGCTTGGCCATCCAGCGACCTCGGTGCAGATTTTAGGACTAAAAATAATATTGTGAGGTGTGAGGTGTTCAGAATAGACTAGAAATGAGTGGAAATTATGGTTATTGAGGTTAATAATACTATGGGATCAAAATGACCCCCAAATTCTATGATTTAAGCTGTTTTTTAGGGTTTTTTGTAAAAAAACACCTGAATCCAAAACACACCCGAATCCGACAAAAAAATTTCAGGGGGGTTTTGCCAAAACGCGTCCGAATCCAAAAGACGGCCACGGAACCGAATCCAAAACCAAAACACAAAACCCGAAAAATTTCCGATGCACATCACTACTTTCAATGTCAATTTTTGAGAGAAAATCCAAATCCCAAACCAGTCACAGCGGTTTGGCAAATCCAAATCCAGACGATGAATCAGAGCCAAATCCAGCAAAAATTGTCCAGCGCACAACTCTAATTACCAACCTGATATCTCTATCACTGTTGATAGCACGACAATCAACCCTATCCCACAAGCTCCCGGCCTATGTGTCATCCTTGACTCTGAACTGTCCTTTGGTACCCACATTCAGTCTGTCTCAAAATCATTTCACATGCATCTAAAAAAACATTCAAAATACAACCATTTGTTGCAGATACATGCAACAAATATCTCTGAATTTCTATTACCATATCGTTTAAAATATTCCTGCAAGTACTATTTAGTGTGCAGGGAGATATCGGGGGGTTGGGGGGGGGGGGGGGGGGGGCACCCCCATTTCTGTTTTCTGTCCCTTTCATGCACCTGATTAGTGCTACCAAACTGATTGAGCAGCTTCCACTGTGTGTGCATTTGTGAGAGGCATTGTATGGGATCAGCATTTGGAAGGCATGCTGGTTCCTGTAGTGCTACTTGGAGATCTCTGGGGTGACTCCTAGGTAAGCGAGCCCTCAATCTGGATATATTTCTATATGGGCCTTTATTGTGAGGCCTCAATTACATGACCCAAAGTGGGCACTGGTATCATGCAGTGTAGGGACTGCCGATAATCAGAGAAGCCGTGAAGAGGCCCGACAGCTTACAATGTATTTGCAAATATATGCAACAAATATCGATGAATTTCTATTACCATATAGTTCTCAAGTATTGTTTCAAATACTATTTAGTGTGCAGGGGATACCGGGGGGAAGCACCACCCTTTCTGTTGTCTGTAAAACCAGACTTACAAGTAGGGGGAGTTGACTTCCTTTATAGCACATTGCTTAATTGCTACAGCATATTTTATGAATAACAGAATTATTGGGAAATTGTGTGATGATGTTGAAGGCATAGTAACTTTAGAAAGGACCTGACAAAGGGAGTTTTACTCAGTTTCTACTCATCTGTTATATATGTTAATTGTTTTTTTCTTTGAGGGTAGATGTTAAAATTGGCCACTAATTGCTCGTACAGTTTTCAGTCAAATACTTTGGGCCTAATTCAGACCTGATCACTAGGGTGCGTTTTTTGCATTCCTGCGATCATGTAGTTGCTGCCTACAGGGGAGGGGGTAGTCGCTGTGCAGGGGTGCGATCACTTGTGCAGAAGCTGCACAAACAAAAGTTTGTGCAGTCTCAGCACAGCTCAGGACTTACTCTTCCACTGCGATGATCCAGCCCAGAGCTGACATCAGGAACCCTCCCTTCAAACGCTTGGACACACCTGCGTTTCTCCAGACACCCCCTGGAAGCGGTCAGTTGACTCCCACAAACTGCCTCCTCCTGTCAATCTTCTTGTGATCGCCGATGCGATCGCTTTCGTCGTCTAACCCGTTGCAGATCAGCTCTCCCCGTCGCTGGCGGGGGCTCGCCCCAATCTATGCTGTGCGAAAACGCACAGCAGCGTTCGGGTCTGAATGACCCCCTTTGTGTGTAGCAGATGTGAGCAAGGCGTTAGTCCGCACATTGGGGATAATTCCAAGTTGATCGCAGCAGGATTTTTGATAGCAATTGGACAAAACCATGTGCACTGCAGGGGAGGCAGATATAACATGTGCAGAAAGAGTTAGATTTGGGTGGGTTATTTTATTTCTGTGCAGGGTAAATACTGGCTGCTTTATTTTTACACTGCAAATTAGATTGCAGATTGAACACACCCCACCCAAATTTAACTCTCTCTGCACATGTTATATCTGCCTCCCCTGCAGTGCACATGGTTTTGCCCAATTGCTAACAAAAATCCTGCTGCGATCAACTTGGAATTACCCCCATTGACTCCAAATCAGAGTAGGTATTATTGTAATAAGATACAGGTGGTAGAAGTTAAACAGCTGACAATAAGTACAGTGCATTCCAATAACACAGTGACAGGCGTGGGCACATGCAGACCCTTTTATAGAGCTAAGTAAACAACATGCACCTGCAGTTTAATCAATCTGAACTATAAGTTTGGTGACTACTACATGTGATTTTATTTTTTATTGAGAGTGACGAGTTGTGCAATAACACTCAGTTGAGAGACAGCTTGTAGCAATCAACCATTTAACTACATGTCACCACTCATGAGGATATGTGATATGCCTATGTTTTCTAAAACATTGGCACTATTGCAAGCTTTTGCTTCATTTTTATATGGGTCATTTAAAACATAAAAAAATTCTGAGTGCTTACATTTTTCTATATTATCTTAGAGTTATATTTCACAGCCTAAAGTTCCCCTTGAATCTAATGGCCCATACACACTGGGCGATTTTGGCCTCAAAATCGTTAATTTTTGCAGTTTTGAGCGATTTTGAGGTCAAAGTTGCCCAGTGTGTATTGCCCAGCGAATGACGACTGGCGATGATGCGCGCTCCCGCATCATCGCCAGCGAGGTGATCCATCAGCTGGTAAAACCAGCATGCTTGAAGATGATGGTTCATTTTCCAGCCATCATTGCTCAGTGTGTACGGCCGCAAGGGATAATAGCTGGAAGATGAACTCTCTTCTGGCTGGCGGACCCACCTTGCTCCCTCCCCAAGCCCCACCTGCTAGACACCGCTGTCTGCCCGCTCTCTCCAGCGCCTGCTCCCGCCAGCTCCTGCTCCCTTCCAGACACAGCGGCACGGATCCAAGCAGCGATACCAGTAAGTCGCTGCACCCTCGGTTATATACATTGCTGGCATAGGACAACAATGTATATACCACTGGCCAATGCCATCAATGTTTATTTATTGTTTTTTTATTTTAGCCAGTAATAATATATACATTGCTGACACAGGCCAGCAATGTATATATTACTGACACCACTGGGCACCGCTGATGCATATATTAGCCTGTAATATATACATTGCTGGCATAGGCCAGCAATGTATATATTACTGGCACCACTGCCCACCAATGTTTATGTATAATATATACATGATATATAAATTGCACATGGCAGCAATCCCCCTTTTCACACACATTACAGCAGAAGTCCCCCTTTTTACACATATTACGGCAGCAGTCCCCCTTTTTACACACATTACGGCAGCAGTCCCCCTTTTTACACACATTAAGGCAGCAGTCCCCCTTTTTACACACATTAAGGCAGCAGTCCCCATTTTTACACATTACGGAGGCAGTCCCCCTTTTTACACATTACGGCAGCAGACCCCCTTTTTACACACATTAAGGCAGCAGTCCCCATTTTTACACATTACGGCAGCAGTCCCCCTTTTTACACATTACGGCAGCAGTCCCCCTTTTTACACATTACGGCAGCAGTCCCCATTTTTACACATTACGGCAGCAGTCCCCCTTTTTACACATTACGGCAGCAGTCCCCCTTTTTACACATTACGGCAGCAGTCCCCCTTTTTACACATTATGGCAGCAGTCCCCCTTTTTACACATTACGGCAGCAGTCCCCCTTTTTACACATTACGGCAGCAGTCCCCCTTTTTACTAGTGATCAGCGGGTTCGGTTCGTTGAGATCCGAACCCCCCCGAACTTCACCCATTTTACACGGTTCCGAGGCAGGCTCGGATCTTCCCGCCTTGCTCGGTTAACCCGAGCGCGCACGAACGTCATCATCCCGCTGTCGGATTCTCGCGAGATTCGTATTCTATATAAGGAGCCGCGCGGCGCCGCCATTTTCACTCGTGCTTTGGAGATGATAGCGAGAGGACGTGGCTGCGTTCTCTCAGTTTCTGTGTTCAGTGTGCTGCAAATATCTGTGCTCAGTGTGCTGCAAATATCTGTGCTCAGTGTGCTTGCAAATATCTGTGCTCAGTGTGCTGAAAATATCTACGTTCTCTGCCTGAAAACGCTCCATATCTGTGCTGCATTGTAGTATATTTTTGGAGGACAGTGCAGAATTTTGCTGACCACCATTATATATATAGCAGTACGGTACAGTAGTCCACTGCTCTACCTACCTCTGTGTCGTCAAGTATATGTTCTCTGCCTGAAAAACGCTCCATATCTGTGCTGCATTGTAGTATATATAGTAGGAGGACAGTGTAGATGCAGAATGTTGCTGTGACCACCAGTATATATATAGCAGTACGGTACAGTAGTCCACTGCTCTACCTCTGTGTCGTCAAGTATACTATGCATCCATACCTGTGCTGCATTTTAGTTGTGCGCAGTATATAGTAGGAGGGGACAGTGCAGTATGTTGCTGTGACCACCAGTATATATATATAGCAGTACGGTACAGTAGTCCACTGCTCTACCTCTGTGTCGTCAAGTATACTATGCATCCATACCTGTGCTGCATTTTAGTTGTGCGCAGTATATAGTAGGAGGAGACAGTGCAGAATGTTGCTGTGACCACCAGTATATATATAGCAGTACGGTACAGTAGTCCACTGCTCTACCTCTGTGTCGTCAAGTATACGATGCATCCATACCTGTGCTGCATTTTAGTTGTGCGCAGTATATAGTAGGAGGGGACAGTGCAGAATGTTGCTGTGACCACCAGTATATATATAGCAGTACGGTACAGTAGTCCACTGCTCTACCTCTGTGTCATCAAGTATACTATGCATCCAGTATATAGTAGGAGGGGACAGTGCAGAATGTTGAAGTGACCACCAGTATATATATATATATAGCAGTACGGTACAGTAGTCCACTGCTCTACCTCTGTGTCGTCAAGTATACTATGCATCCATACCTGTGCTGCATTTTAGTTGTGCGCAGTATATAGTAGGAGGGGACAGTGCAGAATGTTGCTGTGACCAGTCTAGTGATGTGCACCGGAAATTTTTAGGGTTTTGTGTTTTGGTTTTGGATTCGGTTCCACGGCCGTGTTTTGGATTCGGACGCGTTTTGACAAAACCTCCCTGAAATTTTTTTGTCGGATTCGGGTGTGTTTTGGATTCGGGTGTTTTTTTTACAAAAAACCCTCAAAAACAGCTTAAATCATAGAATTTGGGGGTCATTTTGATCCCATTGTATTATTAACCTCAATAACCATAATTTCCACTCATTTCCAGTCTATTCTGAACACCTCACACCTCACAATATTATTTTTAGTCATAAAATTTGCACCGAGGTCGCTGGATGGCTAAGCTAAGTGACCCAAGTGGTCGACACAAACACCTGGCCCATCTAGGAGTGGCACTGCAGTGTCAGACAGGATGGCAGATTTAAAAAATAGTCCCCAAACAGCACATGATGCAAAGAAAAAAAGAGGTGCAATGAGGTAGCTGTGTGACTAAGCTAAGCGACCCAAATGGCCGACACAAACACCTGGCCCATCTAGGAGTGGCACTGCAGTGTCAGACAGGATGGCAGATTTAAAAAAAATAGTCCCCAAACAGCACATGATGCAAAGAAAAAAAGAGGTGCAATGAGGTAGCTGTGTGACTAAGCTAAGCGGACCAAGTGGCCGACACAAACACCTGGCCCATCTAGGAGTGGCACTGCAGTTTTCTAGCGAGAGGATGAGTGCTTCCATCCTCATGTGAATCTGAACCACTAGCTTGAACATTGGCCAGGGCCTCAGCCAATTCCACGGCCGAATCCAAAACACGGCCGTGGAACCGAATCCAAAACCAAAACACAAAACCCGAAAAATTTCCGGTGCACATCACTACTTTTTACACATTACGGCAGCAGTCCCCCTTTTTACACAGTACGGCAGCAGTCCCGCTTTTTACACATAACGGCAGCAGTCCCCCTTTTTACACATTACGACAGCAGTCCCCCTTTTTACAATGGCCCATGCTCCTACCCTTGGAATTGAAACCCAGCCCATTATGTAAATAGCCTTTCTAATGAAGATTTTCAGTAAAGTCTTTTGCCTCCTGAAAATCTCTTGCTCTTTGGGGAAATAGCTCAGTGTGTATGCACTACTTTGGGTGAAAGATATATCTTTCGGAGATGTTGTCAAAGTCTTTTGAAATGAAAGTCTCCTAGTGTGTATGGGCCTTAAGGTGCATACACAGCGGGGGTGAACGGCTTTCCATAGCATAACGCTATGGAAAGCCGTCAACCCTGCCGTTCATCTGCTGGTGATACCAGCAGATGAACGGCGGCCGCCGGCGATGAAGCAGGGACGCGCATCAGCGCTCATCGCCGGGGCATACACACTGAAAGCAGCTCAACACACCAAAAGTGGGCTGCTTTCAGCTCAAAATCGCCCAGTGTGTACGGGCCTTTACACTTGGGGAACACATATAACAGGTTGAGAACCTTGGTCCTAAATAAACCATAAAAGCTTGTAGAGAGATGGAGAGTCAGGTGCAGCTCAGTTTAGATGTTGCCTAGAAAATCAACTTCTAGGTTCTGAAGCATAAGTAGAGAACCAGGGCCATAGCCAGAAGTTTTTGGGCCCAACAGCAACATTTTGAAGGGCATCTTGCCCCAGTGCTTCTAGAGATACCTCTTTACACAGCGGTTGTTCATTTTATTGGAAGTAGTAGTGTCCTAGTTAATTTTTGAACCATAGTAGTTAATGTTATGCACCATAGGTGTGACCTACTGTAGGTCACATTGCGTCACACAGTGCCTCACGTTCATGTACCACTTTGTAGTGATGCCTGTTCACATTATGCTACATTGTACTGCTGCCTGTTCATATTATACAGCGCTACATTACAGTGCCCTCAGTTCATTTTACACAACAATACATTGACCCCAGTTTAAATTATGCCACATTACAGTGTACTCAATTCATATTGTGCCATATTACACAGTAACCCCAGATCATATTATGTCACATTACAATGTCACCAGTTCATTTTGTGCCACATCTTAATGTTCCCAGTTCAAACTGTGCAACATTACAGTGCCCCTCAGTTCATATCATGTAACCTCAGTTCATATCACGTAACATTACAGTGCCCCTCAGTTCATATCACATAACATTACAGTGCCCCTCAGTTCATATCATGTAACATTACAGTGCCCCTCAGTTCATATCACGTAACATTACAGTGCCCCTCAGTTCATATCACGTAACATTACAGTGCCCCTCAGTTCATATCACGTAACATTACAGTGCCCCTCAGTTCATATCATGTAACATTACAGTGCCCCTCAGTTCATATCACGTAACATTACGGTGCCCCCCAGTTCATATCACGTAACATTACAGTGCCCCTCAGTTCATATCATGTAACATTACGGTGCACCTCAGTTCATATCATGTAACATTACAGTGCCCCTCAGTTCATATCATGTAACATTACAGTGCCCCTCAGTTCATATCACGTAACATTACAGTGCCCCTCAGTTCATATCACGTAACATTACAGTGCCCCTCAGTTCATATCACGTAACATTACAGTGCCCCTCAGTTCATATCACGTAACATTACAGTGCCCCTCAGTTCATATCATGTAACATACAGTGCCCTCCAAGAGATGGTCATATCAGTGTGGTGGTGCTATGCTGAGAGGGAGAGACTGAGATTGTCATCTATATAACGAGTCCACCTTTTCAGACGGGCATCAGGCAGGGCATAGTTGCTTAGCAGGCAGTTTCGGGAACTTGACTGACAACTACATAACGTGGGTCCAGGGCCCCTGGTGCCGCTATGCCCCAGAGCAGTGGTACCCCCTGCATTCACTTAAGCCACCCATGATTTATTCTGACGAACTTAACATTTATAACTAGCTAGCTTATCACTAAGAAATAACCACACAGACACCAACTGCTAGATTTAAAGGTCAAACAGATATTTATTGTTTGGTGACCTGTCGTTTAAACTAAGAATATTGGAGGATGGCGAGAAAAAGTGCTACCAACTCACCAGCACCAGTCAACTATAATAAACAATAAAATAGGAGGGGACTCACAACCGCCTCCTTAACATAACCCGCACTGTGCAGGACTCACCCCCCTTACTTTAGCAGAGCCGTGGACGAACCCGCACGGGAACATCCGTAGTCCAGCCGCAAGGGGAGGACACACTCGCTGTTCAATCAAAAGGGGGTGCCCCACAGTGACCACTTATGTAACTTTGACCGCTGGCTGGTAGCGACTTTCCGCCACAACAAGGATTTTAACAAAAACCGCAGACCGTCATCCAACCAAAACCAAAAGAAAAGACTCAACCCGACACTACTCTGACTATACTTTCCAAAAACACACCAATACCCGCAGGGGAAAGGTGAACACCGTCCTCCCTATAAAACTGTACATTGCGCAGAACCAAGAGCGGGTGCCTAACTACTAAACCCCCTATCGCCTGCACGTATACAGACACCGCGGAATTAACTTTCTTCCTCGCTTTCTCAATTGCAGAAAAACGAACAGCACCCCGCCAGTGAAAACGGGGCACCATGTCCGACCATACAACTATCACTCGGGGCCAGGATGCCCGCAACGCCACTAAGTCCGCCTTGATACTCAGGATGAGATCGATGCCTTTGACTCGACCCATATCATTCCCCCCGAGGTGAATGACAATCCAGCCGGGCCGCCCCCACCTTCACTCATGGCGAAAGAGCAAGCGAAGTAAACCCATACAACGCAAACCTCTAACGCCAAACCATCTAACTACCTTGTCCCCAAAAAATTTGCCTGTTCGCCCTGCCATAGGATGCCTCTCCGCCCAAAAAATGAAGGAATGGCCAATAAGCCAAATCTGATCCGAGACGTCCAAAGTAGCTGCAAAAGAAATTTCCTACCGTCAGACACTATAAAAATTACAGAAAACATAACTAAACATGCAGGTAAAGAACCCGAGTGAAGGAGAAAACTCAAAAAACCTCCCGTGGACCATGTGTGATGCCAATTGTAATTCGGTCCCCTCGGAGGAAAATTTAAAAATTCACTTCACACCCTCCATTCCTGAACGCTAGCCGTTCAAGAACCGACGGGTAAAACACGTTTCCGGGTTCGCGCAAAAGGCGCAATAATAAAACACACGTATCACATTCCATAAACCAGGCGCAAGCCTAGCCAACTGAGACCGGGCTTCCATACCTAAGACGGTATCTAGCCCGCATAGGCAAAACCCACTCACCGGGGCGGGCCTTAGTCAACGATTTTCCACAGTAAGGGCGGCACCGATAGACCCCCAATCGCAGCATCAGGAACCAGCTCCCTAAACTTACCGAACTCAAAACGCGACAGTGCGTCAGCAATTCTATTGTCAACCCCCGGGACATGCGCAGCCGTGAAATGAATATTATGCCTCAAGCACTTAAGCACCAAATAACGCAACAAGCGCAGAGCCTCCGGAGAGGACGAGCGCTGGTTATTAACAGCGTGCACGACGCCCAGATTGTCGCAGCGGAACACAATACTCCGATCCGACAAGCTGGGTGCCCACAATTCGACAGCCACTATCAAGGGGAACAACTCTAAAAGCAGCAAGTTCTTTGTAAAACCTCGGGTAACCCATGCTGAAGGCCAAGGCGCGGCGCACCACTCTGTCCTGAAAAAAGCCCCAAAGCCCGAACACCCAGCAGCATCGGTAAAAAGTTGTAAACGCCGCGTTGGAACAACGCTCTGCTGGCCACAACCCCTCCCGGTTAAAAGAAACCAAAAAAGTGGACCAGATTCTCAAATCTTCCCTAATCTCGCGTGACATGTAAACCGTATGGTGAGGTTTCCGCACCCCCGACATGGATCTCTCAAGTTTACGGCAGAAAACCCGACCCATGGGTATGATCCTGCACGCAAAATTAAAAGACCCAAGTAACGACTGAACCCGTTGTAATCTGACCCTGCGACTGAGGAGGCATTGCTCTATGAGACCCAGCAACTTGTGTACCTTATCGGCCGGAAGCCGGCAGCAACCGGCTTCCGAATCGATTTCAATGCCCAAATAACTGAGACACACCGTGGGCCCCTCGGTCTTATCCGAGGCCACGGGCACGCCTAGGCGACCGAACAAACTCTGGGCTAAACCCAGCACGTCACCGCAAACCGACCCATCCCTTGGACCCACAAAGAGAAAATCGTCTAGATAGTGGGCAACCCCCGGGTGGCCGGAGGCTGACACCACGCACCAATGTAAAAATGAACTGAATTTCTCAAAGTAGGCACAAGAAATGGAACACCCCATAGGCAGGCACCTGTCTACGTAAAACCCACCCCCTAACCTGAAACCAAGGAAACAAAGGGAATCGGGGTGGATGGGCAGCAGGCGGAAAGCGGACTCAATCTCCAGCTTGGCCATGAGGGCGCCGGGACCCGCCCTTTGGACTAACCGCAGGGCCTCATCAAAGGATTGATATCGCACCCTGCAAGCTTCCTCCGGGATGGCGTCATTGACCGAGCCGCCACGGGGGTGTGACAAATGTTGAATGAGGCGGAATTGACCCTGGGCTTTATTGGGGACCACCCCTAACGGTGAGATGCACAGCCGGGGCATTGGAGGGGACGGGAAAGGGCCGCACATGCGCCCCAAATTGATTTCAGCCTGTACCTTACGGGAGACCACTGAGGGGAAATCGCGCGCGGATTTCAAATTGCGCCTGGAGACCACGAGGACCGAATCCGGGATGGGGAGCCTGAAACCGCTACGGAAACCGTCTAACAAAAACAACCCCGAAGTGACGTCGGGGTAAGCACCCAACCATTTAGTCAATTCGGGGACGTTGATAGGAGAAAATGCCTTACTTTCCACTTCCGGGCACCTCGGCAGCATCGGAGGGCCTGAACCCGGAAGGGGACGGGCAATCCTTGGCCGGGTGCCCCCCGCCGCACCCCTTGCAGGAGTGGCTAAAACGGCAGGTAGAACCCCGGGAACACTTGCCCTCGTTGAAAGCGAAGCATTTCCCTTTATTCCCCAGAGGCGGGCTCGGACGGACACCTAAACCCGGCTTGCCGCCTTGGGCCTCATAAAGGGGCTTATTATGTTGCGTGACCTCCAACCAGACTTCAACGTCTTTGAACCCCAAGGGTAGTGTCGGGTTACCGTCTTGGTTACGACGGAATTTCTCATCGTAGTCCCGCCACGCATAACCCTTGGAGGTCAAATACATTTCGTGCACCAAGAACAAATACTTGACCGTGTTGTGATACTCCGCCGGCCTCGTCTCGGCGTAGCACGCTGTGAACACTAAAAACCCTCGGAGCCACTGGTGAAAATTGCGAAATACATTCTCACCAATGCCCCCGACCTTCTTGGCCTTATCATAGTAACATAGTATCTGAGGTTGAAAAAAGACAATTGTCCATCGAGTTCAACCTATTTGTGGTGTGCTATGCATGATGATTTGACTGATGCTGCTGTCAGCCATTGCATTTTATCCCTATTTATAGTAACTATAATGCATGACTATGCACCATACCCCTGGATATCCTTATCCATTAGGAATTTATCTAACCCATTCTTAAAGGTGTTGACAGATTCCGCCATTACAACTCCCTCGGGCAGGGAATTCCAAACACGTATTGTCCTTACCGTGAAAAAGCCTTTACGCCGTATTGTGCGGAATCTCCTCTCCTCTAACCTGAGCGAGTGTCCACGAGTCCTCTGTGTTGATCTAACCAAAAACAGGTCCCGCGCAAGCTCTGTGTATTGTCCCCTTATATATTTGTAGATGTTGATCATATCCCCTCTTAGTCTCCGCTTTTCCAATGAAAACATGCCTAGTCTTTCAAGCTTTCCTTGTATTCCATCGTCTCCATGCCCTTAATTAGTTTGGTCGCCCTCCTCTGTACCTTTTCAAGCTCCAGGATATCCTTTTTGTAGTACGGTGCCCAGAATTGTACACAGTATTCAAGGTGTGGCCTCACTAGTGATTTATATAACGGGAGTATAATACTCTCGTCCCTAGCATCAATACCCCGTTTTATGCATGCTAATATCTTATTAGCCTTCTTTGCTGCAGTCCTACTTTGGGTACTACTGCTTAGCTTGCTATCTATGAGGACACCTAAGTCCTTTTCCAGTACAGAATCCCCTAATTTTACCCCATTTAGTAGGTAGGTGTAATTTTTGTTCTTGTTACCACAGTGCATTACCTTACACTTGTCTGTGTTGAAGCGCATTCTCCATTTGGCTGCCCATGCTTCTAGTTTAACTAAGTCGTTCTGAAGAGACTCGGCATCCTCTTCTGTATTTATAGCCTTACACAATTTGGTATCATCTGCAAAAATTGACACCATGCTCTCTAGACCTTCTGTTAGGTCGTTAATGAAAATATTGAACAATAACGGTCCTAATACTGAGCCTTGCGGCACACCACTTAGCACTTCAGTCCAAGTTGAAAAAGATCCATTAACCACAACGCGCTGCTTCCTATTATCTAACCAGTTTTTGATCCAAGTGCATATTGTGCTTCGTAGCCCTGATTCTTGTAGCTTGTAGATAAGTCTCATGTGTGGTACAGTATCGAACGCTTTGGCAAAGTCTAAAAAGATTACACCCACGTCTTTACCCTGATCTAGGTTTGCGCTTACTGTTTCATAAAAGCCAAGTAAGTTGGTTTGACAGGATCTGTCCTTCATAAACCCATGTTGATTCCTTTTAATGACCTTATTGGTTTCAAGGAACTTCTGAATACTATCTCTTAGAATACCTTCCAATACTTTCCCCACTATAGATGTAAGACTAACTGGTCTATAATTACCTGGTTCAGCTTTACTTCCCTTTTTGAATATAGGCACTACTTCCGCTATACGCCAGTCTTTGGGAACCATACCTGATATAACTGAATCCTCAAAGATCAAAGATAGCGGTTTTGCCAGTTCAGAGTGAAGCTCCATTAGAACCCTTGGATGAATACCATCGGGCCCTGGTGATTTATTCATCTTTAAATGTTTTAATCGGTCACAGACTACTTCCTCGCTTAAATAAGTACCTATCGGTGTGATATTCTCATTATTGAGATTGTGTGTCAGTCCCTGAATTGGGTCCTCTCTAGTGAATACTGTTGAAAAAAACTCATTTAGTGTGTCCGCTATGTCATTATCATTTTTGCTTAAGACTCCCAACTTGTCTTTTAAAGGGCCTATACTCTCCTTTTTTAACCCTTGCTATTAATGTATTTAAAGAATTTTTTGGGATTCGCTTTGCTTTCCTTTGCTACTAGTTTTTCAGTTTCTACTTTAGCCGCTCTTATTGCCTTCCTTTTTGCAATTTTTGTTACACCTTCCGCATGTCATCCGTGAGGGTGAACATGTCGACATATTACCCTTCCTAATCTTCTCCCTCATCCGTTTACGTAAACCCCTGGTGACCGCAGTGTTTGCGCAGTGCACCATTTCCGTAAAACGCGGGGGGTCCTGCGTGACCGTCGAACCCGGGCCCTTAGTCTTCCTATCTTTTTTGTGTAAGCGATGCGCAATGAGCCTGGCTAGTTTGCGCGGGCGCCTGGGGGACCCGGAAAACCTAGTATCCGAAGAAGAGCTGGAAGAAGAACTATCAGAAGAAGAATTAACTTTCTCACCCGTTCCAGAAGGACCGCCCACTTCTCCTGCCGCGGCGGCGGGGCCGGACGGCACCTCTTCAGGGACCCGAGATCCCCCCGCTGCGCCCGTTCCCACTTGTTCAGCCTGTTTCGTCCCTCCTGGCTGTGCTGCACTGGATGTTGCTGCTGCCATGGCTCCAGATGATCCGCCCGGGGGAGAGACCCCCTCGACATCCCGGCACCTGATGGGGAAACAGAAGGGGGGGGGAGGGGAGGCACAAAACCAGTAGCCGCCGGAGGGGGAACTGGCGGCAACGGAGGGGGGGGGAAGCAGAAAGGGGGGGCTGGGAACATGGGCCAGGTATGCCTAAAACCGCCGCACCCGGCGTTTCAACGGCTGCACCAACCGCTGGAGGCAGCGGTAAAACCAGCGTGCCAATTGGACGAAGCCTGAGAAAACAGCGCCGACCAGTAAGGCGTCTGTGTGATAGCCCCGGGGGTAAAACCGCCGGCGTAAGAACCCCCCCATGGAGCAAACCCCGGACCACTCGGTGTGGGCCAGGATGTCACCGAGCCCTGCGCATGCGTAAACGCCGCCGGCAAATAAGGGGACGAGAAAGGGGCCCGACCCCCTCGGAAATCGGGTGACGCCCCGGAAGTCATGACCGGGAATTGCATCGCCCCCGACCAGGCCACCGCCACCGAAGCAGCCGGCAGGAAATCCCCGGGCGCAGCCTGATATGCGCCGCCCCGGGACGCAAACGAAGCGGCCATGGAGCTGTGCCCTGACCCCATCTGCTGTACTATGAGCTGGCCAGCAGATGGCGTCGCCTCACTGGGCCATAGGCCACTACCAGGCGGCAGCAGGATCTGGGATACCGGGAGCGCCCCCGGGTGAATCCCCGATGCCTGCATGCCGACGCCCGACACCCCCCCGCCCACCGCGGCAATGGAAACCAATGGAACAGCGGGGGAAAACAGGGTATCTAACCCACCCCCATATGCCTGTGTAGATCAGGATCGCACCCGCAAGCGACGGCAATGACACTATGTCCTGCACCAGCCAGGCACCCGCAGGGGAGCTGGCTGGTGGGAGACCCGGCAGCACACTGCGGCCGCGTGTCGCGAGACCCGCCCACCCATGGAGGCCGGAGCCCCGGCGCGCGCGGCTCTACCGCCGCGCCGGGCTCCGAGAGCGGCCGTGGCAGGCGAACAACCGCCGCCCGAGGAGAGCAGCACATTGTCTCCAGCGGGCGGCGAAGCGGAGGGGGGGGGGGGGGGGGGGACCACGCGCGGCCGGCGATAGCCAGCCGCTGTGAGCGGACGGGCGGCCTCAGCCAGCCGGCGGGGAGGGGGCGCAGATCTCCGAGGACGGGGCATAATGCAGAGCTAGCAGACTGACAAATAAAGCTGGCACAGATTGTAAAAACTTATAGTAGGAGAAAAGGCAAAATTGAAAATAGCTAATACAGTATGACCTTACCACTTCCACAGAAAAACACTGGCAAGAGGAAGATGGCTGCCTGATCCCAGGACTATATACCCCTGCATACACTCCTCCTACCCCTTCCCTAATAGGCACCCATCTGTCACCTGACCACAACTGTCCATCACTAAGGCTAGCCCTGCCTATCCTCAACACATGTCACAAAAATTCAGGGTGCTTATGTGGCTTCGAGCCTATGCGGATCTCTGCCTGCCATAGTTTCACCCATGCAGAGAACCCTCTGACTTTGGCGGAATGTACTCCATAATCCTAAATTGAGCTCCTGTTCTTGACAATGGTAAATTTCCAGGTGGAGTGGGGTGGTTTATGCTCCAGGCGTGTCCAATGGATCATTTGATCATATGCAGAAGTAACAAACGTCATACCTGGTGAATGTGTCATGCGTGTAAGATTTCACTTTACTGGGTCTACATGATTGATTCGCTCTCTAACGTTATCTGTCGTTTATCGGTATGGAAAACTGGATCTTACCTAGACTTGGGAGTGGTTTACATTCCTGCTCTGACAAAGATCTTCATCTGTGACTTATCACATGGCAATAAAGCTTCAGTCGTCCGCACCCTCACGGCTTCCAATAATCCTGACAATATTTTTCCCCTTTGTTTTTTCTGAAAAGGGCACATTTAAATGGAATGACTTTCTAACTTGGCAGCCGTGTACAGATAAACATGTTTCATCATTTGTGAAGATAGAAGATACCTTTCTGTTACCTTTGCAGTTGAAGATTTGTGAAAGCTATCTTTACATTATATTCGCCTTGGCTTGATTCCAAAAGTACTGGTATGGGTTCCTGTAAAACAGGGGGGTGATCATTAACAGCAGCAATCACCTTTGTGGATCTTCCTCAGGCTACGCACAATAATGAAAAGCAATATGGTGGATTTTGCAGAGGTATGCAGGAGTTCTCTTGTTGCTGGATGCATTGGTACTTGCTGTTGGAATATGGGTGTCATTGCAGGAGCGCTGTTGAGTCTGAGCACTGGAGGGCTCAGATTCTACTGCGCATGCGCAGATCTCCGGGAAAATGGCGCGGTGGCCATTTTCCCAGAGATTTCTCTGCTGCGCATGCGCAGAACTCAGTGAAAATGGCTGCTGCGCCATTTTCACCTGGGTTTTAACAGCGCCGGTGATGTCGGCATGGGACTCCGGAGAGGTGAGTATTAAAAAAATGGGTGTAGCGTGTGCGGTTTGGAACCCCTCTGGACTCAGGGGCCCGTGTGCACCGCACACACTGCATCCATTGTAGAGGCGCCAGTGATTGCAAGGGTGCAGCAGGCAGTGTCGGAATGAGGCATGAAGGGCACGCCAGGGGCAGGACGTCGTGGGAGCTCATGCTTAACTGAATGCCCTTACAGAGGACATAGGGGTCTATTTACTAAGCCTTGGGTGGAGATAAAGTGGATGGAGATAAAGTACCAGCCAATCGGCTCCTGTCATTTTTCAAACACAGCCTATGGCATGGCAGATAGGAGCCGATTGGCTGGTACTTTATCTCCATCCAAGGCTTAGTAAATAGGGGTGGTATTCATGTGACCGGCGGTCGGGAGACAGACAGTCACATGACCTCCTCCACCATCCCGACCCCTCACTATCCCGATGGTCGGCATGCCGACCAACAGGGACTATTTCCACTCGCGGGTGTCCACGACACCCGCGACACCACAAGTCGCCACCGAGCCCGCAGCGTGGCGAGCGCAGCGAGCCCGCAAGGGGCTTGCTGCACTCGCCCCTCCCCGCCGGGATCCTGGCATCGGTATGCTGCCGGGATCCCGGCGTCGGTAAGCTGACCGGCGGTCTCCTGACCGCCGGTCAGCCGTACTACACCCAGTAAATAGACCTCATAGGACCTTATTCAACAAGATCTGTATCCATCTCCTCAGGGCCGGTTCTGGGGCTCTGTGCACCCCGGGCGGCAATAGGGGGCGTGGCTTCATGCAGGGGGCGTGGTCATTTACGCCCCCTGTACAGACTGAAATGATGTGCGTTGAGCGATGACATCATCGCGCACCGCACACCAAAGGACCTCTCCACGAAGGGAAACTAGATGCGTACGCGTCTAGTTTCCCTTCACAGCGGCAGCGGGGGGCAGCGGGGGCACAGCAGCAGCGGATCTTGCCCTGGTGCGGCGCCCTCCGGATGGCGCCCTGCCACGGGCAAAACTCCTGCTTGCCCGTGGCAAGATCCGCTACTGCATCTCCTCACATGCTGGGGGACGGCCAACGTGTGTGGCGGGGAGGCGGTCAAGATCCCGACATATTCTCCCTCCGTGGGTGTCCACGACACCCATAGAGGGAGAATATAATAGTGCCCACAGCGTGGCGAGCGAAGCGAGCCCGCAAGGGGCCGCGTTCTACTCGCCACCCCTGTCGGGATTGTGTGGTCGGGATTCCGACGTCGGTATTTTGAACGCCGGGATCCCGTCCAGCGGGATTTAGTACTGATCCTGTGTGGCGCCACCTCACAATCCGAACTGAAGATGACCCTTGGCGGTCCACCACCATTTTGTTAACCAGAGCGACTGCTTGTGACGTCACGCTGCTGCCCTGAAACACTCCCAGCATGCCCCTGTTCGGCACACCACGCGTCCACAACGGGGCGCCACGAACACCAACCACTGTCAATCACATTGCTGCTGCATCCTTCAGGGATGTGGATGAAATGTGCAAGCGCAATATGGCCGCTGCATGTGCGCAGTTTTCGGATGGAGGCAAAGTGCGCTGCAGGCCGCATCAGTGGCCAAGTCTGAATAAAGCCCATAGTCTGCAGACAACATGGATACTACAGTGCATAGTCTATTCATCCATGTTCCTGCTCCACCAGGTAACTGACCCTGTAGTATAGTAACTATGCATACAGCAATTCAAGAGCACTGTCTGACACATGCCATTAGAAGACTGGTGGGGCCCAGTGGGCATTTTCACTGTGCCCCTGTGGGCGAGTCCGCTCGCTACAGGTTTCTATTCTCCTTCTAAGGGGGGCCGTGGACACCCATAGAGGGGGGGAAATCACCTACCTCACCGGTATACCGGCGGCGTTATGGTGACCCTGGCAGGATCCCAGCGTCTAAATTGTGACTGCCGGGATCCCGACGATTGGTATACCTTATGAGAGGATGAGGTTCTCTAGACTTCTCAGTTCTTGGGAGGAATAAAGTGGATATAATAAGGTAAAGGAGTGTCCTCAAAAGGAACAAACTAAAGAAGCACTACCACTGTGCAAGTATGGAAAGATGGAATATGACATTTAAAAGAAAAAATATATATTGTTGAAGAAAATTAGAGAAAAGTGGGGTCTTCAACCCGTACTGTACATAGATGCCATAAAACTCACCTACAGACTTGGGCTTATTGTGTTAGAATTGCAATTGCCTTTCTTGTCTGGCTGCCATCAGAAATTGTGGAGCTGGGACTGACAAAGTATTCAGTCCCCCCCCAAAAAAAAATAATTATTGCAGTACCTGTGCTCGTTGTCAGGGGTTCTGCTCATTGTCAGTGGTTCTGCTTGTTGTCAAGGGGTTCTGCTTGTTGTCAAGGGGTTCTGCTCATTGTCCGGTCTTCCTGCCCCCTCCCCGGCCGCTGCCATTCGTGCCTGCCTGCTGCTATTGAAAATGTCCCTCACAAAATGACCGCAGCCTCAGAGGAGACAGTTATCTAATAACTGTCTCCTCTGAGGCGGCGGCCGTTTTGTTAGGGACATTTTCAATAGAGCACGTGGCGGAAGTACGGGTATAGACCGCTGTGGGTGGACGGCACCATGAGCAGTTCAGGCCCTCCCCTCTCTGTCAGAGAGGCCGGGCCCTAGACAGCTGTGCCCCCAGTACCCCCCTGATGTCGGTCCTACTGGCAGCTGGGAGAAATTAATAGTGACATAGAGCTTACTGTGTTTGGGGCACGGTCCCAGTAAAATAATTAAGTAGTTAGAGAGACGAAGGGAGTGGTTATTTTTATCTTTTATATTTTCCTGGTATTTTAAAAGGCATACTATACTTTACGAGGAGCCAGACCAAATGTGCCCAAGTGACATTTTTTAAACTGTCAAAATATTTCACATCCAGATTAAACATCAAATGCAGATTCATAATATTAGATAGCACAATTGGAACAAAATTTACTTGGGGGGGAGGGGGGGAGTAGGAATAGTTCTGTATATTTCTCACTTAAATAATATTGCAATTTAAAAGGAAAAGTGGGAACTTTATGCTAAGGATTAACAACTTTGTATATGTGGAGCATAAGTTCTGCTCATTGGGGGTCATTCAGACCTGATCGCACGCCAGGTTTTTTCTCTGCGCTGCAAACAGGTCAGAACTGCGCATGCGTATGCACCGCAATGCGCAGGCGCGTCGCACAGGTACAAAGCGGATCGTTGCTGTGCAATGGGTTTTACAAAGAATCCATTCGCACAGCCAATCGCAAGGAGATTGACAGGAAGAAGGCGTTTGCGGGTGTCAACTGACCGTTTTCTGGGAGAGCTTGGAAGAACGCAGGCGTGTCCAAGCGTTTGAAGGGCGGGTGTCTGACGTCAATTCCGGGCCAGAACAGGTTGAACTGATCGCAGCGGCTGAGTAAGTTCTGAGCAACTCAGAAACTGCACAAAACTTTTTTGTACCACTCGGCTGCACATGCGAAAGCACACTTGCAAAGCAAAAATACACTCCCCTAGAGGCGGCAATCATCTGCTCGCAGCGTTGCAAAAATGACGATTTTTTTTTTAATCGTTTAAAATTGGCATTTTTTTGTGAGTGAATTTGGTGAAGAACATTATTCTTAACCAAAATGATTTTACTTAAAAAAAAATATATCGGTCGGCACCATCGGAACACCAAGACTTTAGTTTTGACAGTCCGTCAAAGGTTATTCACGCTTAGCCAGCTTCTGCTATTGCCTGCAGCCGCTGGGTGGGGGGTCCTGCCCTGCTGACTCGGCAGCACGGCAAACACTGAGAGCAGCAGCAGAGGGACGTTTCTCTTCCCTGCCGCCAGTGGCGTAACTAGGAATTTTTCTCCCCCAAGCCAAAAAATTCTCTGGCGCCCCCCCCCCCCCCCCCCCACACCTCCCATAAACGGCACTATAAAAGTGAAGATGCATGCGTCGGAAAAGGGGGTGTGGTCTCACTTAAATGGGCGTGGCTTAACTGAAAGGGGCGTGACAATGCAGGTAAAGTTGTCAGGTCCGGGTGTTTTTGTGAATCCGTTAACCCGGGACCAACCACAGGTGTAGGTGCTGGGGTATGAAGAAAGCAGGGAGGACGAAGAAAGTTCAGTTTCATATATTTATTAAAAATAATTCAGTAAAGAGTTAAATGACAAGTTGTTAATCATCATATTATACTGAAGTATTGCAGGAATGGCAGAAATAATATGCAGAATGAATCTCAAAGACAAATAAAAGAAATGTTCATGGAACTGTATATGAAACAAGCTGATGAATAAATGTTGAATTGTCCAAATATAAACAAGCTTTGATGCTGAACGGCAGAATGTGTTTAACTGGGTAATGCAGACATGAAGAAATAACTGTAAGGATTTGCAATGAAGTTTTGAGAGTTAACTGAGAGGCTGTGAAGAATTATCCTTGTTATGGTAACATAGAAAATAAAAGTACTTAATTGGGTTACTTGCGGGTTCCGGAGATCACTGTGAAAACTGTAGCAGATGACAAGGTGATGAACGGGTTAAATGCAGAGTAGAACAAACGAACAGCTGAGGATAGTGGAATCCTCCAAACTTTGTATGGTTGAAGACAGGCAGACAAGGTAACCTCATGCAGGACTCTGGGAATCCAACTATTTCCAGTAGGTGTGCAATTAACTGATAGCACAGCGGAGAGCCGGTGGATCTTTAGCAGTGAAGGCTGCAGACGAACCTCTGGGAACGGAGGCGATATCTGGACCACGGGAATCACACAGGAATGCACGGAGAGAGCTCAGAGCTAGAGCACAGCGTTGATACAACAAAGCACTGGCCCAGAGTAACATAATCCCAGCCTACTTAAAGGCAGCACAAGCACGGGATTGGCTTACACCTGCCCACAGGTGTTTTCACAAGTGCTCTGTATTACCTATTTGGTCTCCAACATGGCCACCTCCTATACAGCAGACACATCGCAGTGCCTTAGGCTATTTGGTCCCCGCACTCCCAGTTCCCAGACTCTGCATTACCTGTGCCACTGATCACGCCGCGTCCCCACACGGGCGCACAGCACCGCGAGCAACCGCACTGGCAACGGATGAACCGCAGAACCCGCAAAGGTGAGAGACCGGTTCGTGACAAAAGTCTTCCTTATACCCCAGTTTTGCAACCTGCACGCCGAGACATTGGCCACTACAGGGGGAAAAAATAATCCTGATTCATGTCCCTAACATTATTTGTCATTTTTCCTCCTTATAGTAATGCCCAGTATACATTATGCCACACACTGCAATGGCCCTTAGACATTATACCACACACCGTAATGCCTGTGACATATTATGCCACACACCGCAATGCCCATTATAAATTATGCCACACACTGCAATGCACGAGACATTATAACACATACCATAATGTCCATGATATAGTATACAACACACCGTAATGCCTGTGACACATTATACCACACACCGCAATGCACGTTATACATTATGCCACACACTGCAATGCCCCTGAGACATTATACCACATACCATAATGTCCATGATATAGTATACAACACACCGTAATGCCTGTGACACATTATACCACACACCGCAATGTCCGTGATACATTGTGCCACACACTGCAATGCCCATTACACATTAAGTCCTACAGTAAGGCTTCTAATTACTTTTAAATTACCTGCTCGTTGCCAGGGGTTTCATGCTCTTAGTTCCATGCACAGTGCCAGGGGTTGTCATGCTCAGGGTGTCATACGCATTGCCAGAGGTTTCATGAGCTGGGTGTTGTGCTTGTAACCAGGAGGTAATGCTTGTTGCTAGGGCTGTGCTCCCAGTGCCACATATGCCCCCAGTGCCAGGTATTCCCCCACAGTGCCAGGTACACATTGCCCCACAGTGCCAGATATGCCACCAGTGCCAGATACAGAGATGCCCCCAGTGCCAGATACAGAAATGCCCCCAGTGCCAGATACACCTGTCCCCCCAGTGCCAGTTATGCCCCCAGTGCCAGATACAGAAATGCCCCCACAGTGCCAGATATGCCCCCAGTGCCAAAGATGATCCCAGTGCTAGATACAGAAATGCCCCCCAATGCCAGATATGCCCCCAGTGCCAGATTCAGATATGCCCCCAGTGCCAGATACATAAATGCCCCCCAATGCCAGATATGCCCCCAGTGCCAGATACATAAATGCCCCCCAATGTCAGATATGCCCCCAGTGCCAGATTCAGATATGCCCCCAGTGCCAGATACATAAATGCCCCCCAATGTCAGATATGCCCCCAGTGCCAGATACATAAATGCCCCCCAATGCCAGATACAGAGATGTCCCCAGTGCCAGATACATAAATGCCCCCCAATGCCAGATACAGAAATGCCCCCCAATGCCAGATATACCCCCAGTGCCAGATTCAGATATGCCCCCAGTGCCAGTTACATATGTCCTGTGTCCCCCCCCCCCCCCCCTCTTTACCGCGCTGCTGCTGCCCTGTGTTTTAGGTTAGGGGAGGAGAGAGCAGTGTGCGCCTCTCCTGCCCCTCAGCTCAGTTTCCGGCGGTGCGGGTGTCTACTTTCAATTAGGCGCCGATCCGTGAGCCAATCAAAGCTCGCGGTCTGGCAGCCAATCAGGAACCTTGGCTGCCGGACCGCGAGCTCTGATTGGCTCACGGGCCAGCGCCGAATTGAAAGTAGACACAGAAGGGCAGGAGAGGCGCATGCTGCGCGCTCTCCTCCCCTCAAGAAGCAGCAACAGCAGCGGAGGGTTGGAGGAAAGGAGGGAGACAGCAGATTGACATGTGGACGGCTCGTCCGCATGTCAATCTGCGCTAAATCAGTGGCGGCGCCCCCCGCAGCCCTGCGCCTCCAAGCCACCGCGAGGGCTGCGGGGGCAGCAGTTACTCCACTGCCTGCCGCTGCTAACACTGTTTATCTGACTGGTCACATTCTTTGCAACCAGGTCAGATAGGGCAAGTGGTTAAAGAGTATGGTGAGGGTTCAGCACAGATCCATATTCCTTTTGAATATGTAAATTATATTGCTTAGCCTGATGTCAGTACCAAACATATTGAAAATAAAATGAGACACTTAAATGTTTTGTATAGCTCAGTTGGTGGTGCTCCCAAGAGTTACCACAGTATTTATTCTATTCAGATATACTGTGGTAACAAGAGATATAATGGATATTCAGAGGCGGAACTACTATTGATACAGCAGGTGCATTGCACTGGGGCCCCTGAGGACTAGCAGGGGCCCAGACCAGCAATACATTATCCCCTGCCCCCCCTGCAGACAATTTTGGGCAATGTCGGATGAATGGCCCAGTGCAGAGAGCAGCAGAGAGCAGGATGGGCCCCACTGCCTGAGGGACCTGCCCCTTCCCTTAGGTAGGCAGGGCTGACCTTGTGTGTGCCAGCTGATGTTTTAGTGTTAGGGGAGGAGAGCGCAGCGTGCGCCTCTCCTGCCCCTCAGCTCAGTCTCCGGCGGTGCGGGTGTCTACTTTCAATTAGGCGCCGATCCGTGAGCCAATCAAAGCTCGCGGTCCGGCAGCCAATCAGGAGCCTTGGCTGCCGGACCGCGAGCTCTGATTGGCTTACAGGCAGCTCACACCTGATGTAACTGGCACTGTCAGAGTCTGCCTGACCGAGTGCCAAACTGAGAAAGCACAAAGGGCGGGGGGCCCTGTCATAGACAGAGCAGAGGCCGCTATGTTCCTGCCTCCACCAAGCACCATGCAGAACATTGTGCTCGTCACCCGCTGTCTCCCCCTGTCACCCTCTGCCTCCCCCTGCATTCTGCTGTCACCCTCTGCATTCTACTGTCACCCCCTGCCTCCTCCTGTAACCTACCACTGTGCGGCTTTTTGTGAACTTGTGTTGTGGTGGAGGAGGGGGGCCCAAATTATATTTTTGCACATGGGCCCACCACTCGCAGGTTCCTCCTTTGTGGATATCATAAACGGCAGGGACATGCAGTCAGGGGAGGCAGGGGAGGCAGTGCCTCCCCTGTCTTTAATGATAACAGTAATACAAAGAAGATACTTATGACACATATTCTGTGTCATAAGTATCATCTTTACATTATTCTAATTCGACGTTCATTCCCCCTGATTCCTCCGCTGCTGGTGGTGATGATGTGTGCCGCTGCTGCCTTTGTGACAGGATCCGCCCGCGCCCGGAGCTCTCCGTTACCCGGCTGCTGGCAGCGGCAGGGAGGCCGGAGGCCGGAGAGCCTAGTACAACAGCATTCAGCGGCGGCTGTCGCTATCCTCGCCCGGAGATGGAGGCGGTGGAAAGCCGGAGCTGGGAGTACACTGTGCGACGGCGGCAGGCGCTCTCCTCCTCTTCCTCTCAGGAAGCAGCCTTTGCAGCGCCGGCGCCAGCTACACTCTCCCGCTGGCGGCTCTCTGCACACAGGACCCAGGTGAGAGGGGCTGGCGGAGGAAAGTCATTGGACAGCGGATCCAGCCCTGGCTCTCTCTCTCCCTGCATTCCATGTATTCTCGAGCCTCAGCACCACATCATTCAGTGCTACAATGCACGGCACCTTGGCCCAGGACCTCTGTTTTATCCAGCGGGGACTCTATGGGAACAGGTTGATGATCATTAGTGCAGGGGTGAGTGGTTCCTTTCTCCCCGGCATGCCAGCCGCACAGTAACGCTGTCTCCTCATATCTGCCGCATACCAACTAAATTTAACATTCTCCAGCAGCGGACACATCTCTGTGACTCCATAAATAAAGTAATATAGCCAAATTCACACTTGCATTTTTGCACAGCACTGCTTCATGTCAACTGCATAACCCCCCCTTTTCCACCCCCACGTGTGCCTCCCCAGACAATGACCCCACCGCACGTCACTGATAAACGGTATATGTGTTGTGTGATAAGAAGATGTGGAAAATATCAGTGCAGCACCGTCAGAGGCACATTACTATTTGTGACACACTTATCCAATTCTGCTTTATATTTATGTGTGAACAAAGACACAATGGGGTCAATTTACTAAAGCTTCTAAAACAGAGAATTGGTGATCTTGCCCATAGCAACCAATCAGACGCTGATTATCATTTCTCTATTGCCTTTTAGAAAATGATAAACAGTATCGGATTGGTTGCTAAAGGCAACATTACCAATTCTCTGTTTTAGAAGCTTTAATAAATTGACCCCAAAGTGTCTTATATTTGAATACACAAATTTTTCCAGAGATTTGCGCATACGCAGTAAGAAAATCTCTGGGAAAATGGCCACTGCGCAATTTCCCCAGAGATTTGCGCATGCACAATAGAGTCTGTGCGCCCTCTAGTGCTCAGACTCTATTACGCTGACAGGTGCCGGCTGCAGAGGAGGGGGCCCCGACGGAGGAGGATGAACACGGGCCTCCTCCTCTGTTAAGACGCCCGTGCTGTGAGGAGACCTGGAAAATATGAACTGTTGGGGGCAGGGACGGACTGGGGGCCAAAATCGACCCTGGCTTGCGCTTGCATGCATGCACATGACGGAGGCACGCATGCCGCAAAAGGGTGCACGCAGACACTAATGACAGGTGCGTGCCGCAAGTGAAGAGGGCGTGGACTCATGGCACGCCATCATTTCCATGGAAACAGGTGGGGGTGGGGGCGGGCCGCGAGTTAGGGGGCGTACTTGAAGTCTAGCATCTAGGAGCCCTCAGCTACTGCTCTCCAGCACTGCACGAAGAATGCTAGAAAGTAAGTGCCTGGTGTGCCATTTAATGTGTACTTTACATACTGTATATACAAGATGGAGCATGGAGTCAGACCATGATGTAAGTACAGCCTGCAGATAATCTATCCTCACCACTGTACGGCTGCAGAATTAATAGGTCACAAATATACAATTTGACGGCAGATAACAGGGGCAAATGCAGAATTTTCATGGGGGGGTTTCCATACACACAGATATATGAATATATGTGTGTGCGTATACACGGTCACAATACTGATGCCGGGATCCCGGCTGTTAGATGGCGAGTGCAATGAAGCCCCTTACGGGCTTGCTGCGCTTGCCACAGGTTCTATTCCCAATGTATGGGTGTCGTGGACACCCACGAGTGAGAATAGTCCCTGTTGGTCAGCATGCCGACCGGTGGGATTTTCAGATGCCGGGATCCCAACGTCGGTATTGTGACCAGGGGTCTCCTGCCTGCATCCCGTATACACAGCATATTTACAAACACACACACAGCATATTTACAAACACACACATAGAATACATACACACAGCATAAACACACACATAGCATACATACACACAGCATACATAGCATACATACACACACACACACACACACACACACACACACACACATACATAGCATACATATACACACATACATAGCATACATACACACAACATACACACACATAGCATACATACACAGAGCATACATACACACACACACACACACACACACACACACACCATACATACACACAGCAGACACACATAGCATACTTACATACCTACCAACATGACCCTCTCCAGGAGGGACAGAATGCTCTGCTCCTGGAATGTTCTCTTAATTTATTATTGCCGGCACCTGTGTTGAACAGGTTAATGGATGAGAAAGGTGTTTCAGCATAGGCGATGGCAATCATAAATTACGAGGGAAGTCCAGGAGCGTAGCATTCTGTCCCTCCTGGATAGGGTCATGTTGGGAGGTATGTACTTACAGCAGACACACATACAGTAGCATACATACACGGACACGACATACACACACATGCAGCATACATACATACATTAACACGCATACACACAATATATATACACACAGCTGACACACACATATATTATACACACACCTCTTTCACATAAACATAAAAAGCAGCCAGTATACATCAGCCACCAAAACTTGTATATATATATATATAGAGCAGGGCCGGCTCCAGGCCTACTAGCACCCTGAGCGAGAAAATTTAAAAGTGCCCCCCAACCCCTATGCGCGCGCTTCGGGGAAAGTGGGCGTGGCCTCCTGGGAAAGTGGGTGTGGCCTCGTAACTTCATATTATTAAACTATAAATAAATATATTTTTTCACACCCCCTCTATGCACACAATTAGCAGCCTTATGCAGAACAGCCACAGTAGTGTTCCTTACACACAATGTCTCCAGTGTAGTGCCAGCTACACATGACATGCCCCGCAGCAGTGCCAGCAACACATGACATGCCCCGCAGCAGTGCCAGCAACACATGACATGCCCCGCAGCAGTGCCAGCTACACATGACATGCCCCGCAGCAGTGCCAGCTACACATGACATGCCCCGCAGCAGTGCCAGCTACACATGACATGCCCCTCAACAGTGCCAGCTACACACAATAGACCCCCAGCAATGCCAGCTACACATGATAGTGTTCACGTTTTAGGGCAGGGTGCTGATCACAAGGAGGGCACATTTTTAAGTAAGGAGGGCAAAATGATGTACATACTGTAATGCTTGGTGCTCCTCCACCCACATGCTGAAGCAGGGACAGTGCGCGCCGAAGGCGCGCAGCAAAAATTTAGGGGCGTTGCTTCGTGGGGAAGGTGCATGACCACAGAATAGTGGCAATTCGCATTACACCACATAGTAGTGCAGCTAATACACATTGCACCAGGTAGAACCTCCTATACACTTTGCGCCAGGCAGAGCACGTTAGACACTTTGCGCCAGGCAGAGCACGATAGACACTTTGCGCCAGGCAGAGCACGATAGACACTTTGCGCCAGGCAGAGCACGATAGACACTTTGCGCCAGGAAGAGCACGATAGACACTTTGCGCCAGGCAGCGCACGATAGACACATTGCCTAGCCACAGACGCCTAGTAGATAAACTACATGATATGCCCCCCAGCAGTGCCAGCTACACGTGACATGCCCCCCACCAGTGCCAGCTACATATGACATACCCCCCAGCAGTGCCAGCTACACGTGACACACCCCCCAGCAGTGCCAGCTACACGTGACATGCCCCCCAGCAGTGCCAGATACATAAATGGCCACACAGTGCAGATATGCCCCCAGTGCCAGATACATAAATGCGAGAAACTGCAGCGAGCGAGCGATCGGGTCGGAATGACCCCCATTATCTCTTATCTTATGCCTTTACACGTCTGATTACCTACTTAGCCTCCTTCCTTCTAGCAAGATACACCTCTTTGTCCTCATTGTGTTAAGTCTGCTTATAGTATATTTCCTAAAGGCCATCTTTTTTGCTATTACACTAATTGCTACTTCTATAGTAAACCTTCTCCCGCTGCTTTTGTAACCCTTTTAATACATAGGTCTGTTGCATTTTCTATTTTTTCCGCCTCTCCTGCACTCTTTCCAAGTTTCTCCAATCTGCCAATGAATCACTAATATCCCTTTCACGCATGTGGCCCCGAAATTTGCCAAGTCTATCAAGCCGGCAAATTCCCAGGTCTCAGCCAGACCCTGGTTGTTTCCATTCACACATAACAAAATCCCGGGTTGATGTGTGTTCACGTGTAAAAACATGGGCTTTTGATGTAAGTGTGAAAGGGGTTTTACACATCTCCCCATATCTGCAAAGTCAGTATTCATTAAATCGTATACCTTTGTTTTTCTATGGCATGAGATGGAATCTGTCTTTATACTAAACCGTACTGTTTGATGCATACTTGCCTACTCTCCCGGAAGCTGCGGGAGGCTCCCGTTTTTTGGGGTAGATCCCCACACCCCCGGAAGAGTTGGCAGGTCTCCCGCATCTTGCTCACACCCTAGTGATGCGGGCAGGATGGAGATAATCTCCCGTATTTGCAGGTCCGAGGAGTGGGGAAGGGGTTAACATTATGCAAATTTTGTCATTTTAGCCCCACCCCCTTCTCGCGGACCTGCGTATCGCTGTGTTTCCCAATGTGGGGGCGGGACTTGATGATGTCACCGCCCGCCCCCCGAAGTCTTCCACAGCGCAATGTAGGAGGAGAAATGTAAAGGAGAAATGTAAAGTAGGTAAGTATGGTTTGATGATCACTGGATCCTACAGTATGTTCTCACCCACATTCTGACACAATTTGTGAGTATCAAGTCTAAACTAGCATCTTTGTGAGTGGGCTCTATCACCAATTGCTTGAGAGATGCTCCGCGAAGGAATTTAGAAAATCATCACTTTCTGGTGTAACTTGCAACAGACACCTCCCAGTTTATATCAGGTAAATTATAGTCTCCTATGATTATGACCTCTTCTGTCAAAAAAATAAAAAAATAAAAAAAATATATGCCTGCGCTCAGTTTTACCCATATTGCTATCAATAATATACTGCAAATCTGTGTATGTACCAAATAAATCAATGTGGCTGCAACTAGTCGCGGGTGCAACTAATTATTCGCGGTGCGCGCACATGCATATATTTCCTCCAGCGGCCATGAACTTTGCACTGTGTGACTGTGGGTGCGAATAGTCGCAGCTGGCGCACTAAGTCACTTCTGCGATGCATGCACACATGCGCTCGCAAAATGGGTAAGAGGAAGGCGACCATATCTGTACCTGACCAGGTCCTCTCCCTGTCCTGGTGGTCTCTAGATCACCCTAGTATGAATGATGTCCTTGTCCCCGGTTTCTATGGTCACCCAAAGCTCCTCAGTTTTTTCTTCAATATTTTCTATTACAGGAGTATTTATGGTGTTATTTACATACAGTACATTGCTACCATTCCTCCGATTTTTCCCATTCTGTCCTATCCAAATAGAGTATAGCCTGGTATAGCTATGTCCCAGTCATAATTTTCATGGCACTATGGGGTCTATTCAATTGATGTTGGATCCTTTCCGAAGGAAAAGATCCGACATTTCAGTATTCAATCAGCGCCCATATCCGACAGGTTTTGGCCGTTTCCGACAATGGCAATCCGACTTTTTTTAAAATCGGATTGACATTGTCCAAAACGGGGCTAAAACCTGTCGGATTTGCCTGCTAATCCGACAAAACACGTGGATACGCAGCTAATCCGCCGATCCACTTGTTTTCCGACAAGTCAGAATTTCTGACTTGTCGGATAAACGCCAGTTTGATTGAATAGGTCGAATCTGGATTTGACCTAAAAATGTTGGCAAGGACATCTTTCCGACAAGTCGGGAATTCCGACTTGAATTGAATAGACCCCTATGACTCTGTAATTGACACAATATCCAAATCATCTCTTGTCATTACTGCAATTAGTTTGGGGATTTTACCTCCCAAACTCCTGGCATGAGCACAAATAAAGCTGTATCTCTAAAAGCTTTGCTTGTGTATCTCTTATCCCTAGACATGGTCAGACAGTACAGAAGAAAATGTCAATGTTTAAGAAATAACCTGGTTTCAGCTGTAGTTCAGGGTTTGTTCAACTGTTTGATTAACTCTTATTAACATTTTTGCATGCTGTGTAATTGTAAGGTCGCTCTGGTAGGAACAAAACTGCTAAATTACCTAGGGATTAATTTTAACTTAATCCAGCTATAATGACAAACTAGGTTGGGAACAGTAATTCCATCAACTGGATAATTACAGGTTTTCTAGATCCTCCTGTTTTCCAGATGCTTAATTGTTGTGGAAGTCACTGTTCATAGAACGAACACCAAATCCCCCCTATTCCCCACCCATGTACAGTATGTACAGTTACAGTAAAACACATTGGGGGTGTAACCTATGGTGTAAAAGGTAGAGAAGTGGACCATTGAAGAAGTTTCCCACAGCAACTAATCAGTCACTACCAGTCCACTCTTTTCACTGCTTGATGCATCAACCCCATTGTTCATAGTTACCTGGCTGTTGCGCTCTTACAAATTAAAATATTACCTAAAGGTGGGTACACACTGGCCGATATATATCAGCCGTTCTCTTGAACGGCCAATATACTGCGGGTCCGTCGACCAGTGTGTATGGGCGATATGTCTGTGAACTCTGTTGTTCACAGATGTATCGCGTCGACCCCACAGCACAGCCGATGGCCAATAAATCTACCGATATATTGGCGTGTCGCTGTGTGTGTACGGGCGGTCGTCCGACCGCCCGTACACATGCTGCGGCAGCTGGCGGTGATTGACAGCTGAACTGGGCGGGCATGTGTACACGCCCGCCCAGTTCATGACGTCAGTCCCCGACGGATCGGGCAGTGTGTATGCTCAACGCACTGCCCGTTCCGTCCATATATCTACCAGTGTGTACCCACCTTAACACTGATCAGAGTTGCACTTAGCTACATTCACTGTTGTAATTTCAGTTCTGGATTACTGGCTGTAATAATATAAAAATACCAATTTTTAGCCTTCTCTGTGTGCAGGAACCTCTGTGAAATAGAACAAATTGATGCAGGGTCACGCTTTGCCGGTAAATATGTAGATAAATGTATAGGTCCCGGGTATAACTATTACAGGTTCTAGTAGATGAGGTCTGCGCGTGGCTAACTTCATCCCAGTTTCCTTACCAGATCCTGGTGACTGTAATATCGAACATAAGCAGATTCCTATTGGTTGGGGCTGTAATGCCGGTGGTCGAGATCCCAGAGGGCAGCATCCCGGCCACGGGATCCCGGCCACCAGAATGCCTACAGGGGGGTGGCTAGTGCAACGGAGCCCCTTGCGGGCCCGCTGCGCTCTCCATGGCAGCGCCCATTTTTTCACGGTGTTCTGTGCATGTGCTGTAGAGAAATCACTGGGAAAATGGCCGCCTCGCCATTTTCCCAGTGATCTGTGCGTTACGCCCCCTGCTGCATTACCATGCTTGTGCATCACTGCTGTATCCATGTAAGCAGCAGCGATTACTCCTCCAACCACATCTGAATCCGGCCCAATATGCCACTCAGTGTCCCCAGTGCATATCGTATCACATTGAAGTATCCTCAGTTCATAACGTCACATTATAGTGCCCCCATTTTATATTATTCAACATTTGAATTATTATTCAACATTATAATGGCCCCATTTTCATATTATGCAACACTGTAGTACCCACGGTACATACAGTGCAACATTTCAGTAAATACTTAGCAGGCATCTCCAGGAACTTGGTAGACAACTATATGACCTGTGAGTCTGGGCCCCATAGCAATAGCGCCTTCTGCATCTACCATAGTTACGCCCATATCCATGATACTCCCATAACATGCCCAGGAGATGGCTTTTGTTGCGCTCACTTCAAGCCACCTCCCAGTCACAGCCCAGGAATGCCATTCTTAATGCCAGCGACAGCATACGCAACAGCATGCAGAGCCGTACAGTCAGGGGAATAAAAAAATTTTGCACATACCCAGTAGCAGATAATCGCTCAACTGCACTTCTGACTCAGGTTCTCAGTTATCCGAGTTGCTGGGAGATCCCCGGCCCTGTGTCTGAATCCACCAGTCCACACAGTGCATTATTGCGAAGCAGGTCTGAAGAGTTGTCAGTCATCCTATGTCTACTGTGCCGTAGGACTACCAGCCGTTTTATAACCTGCTGCAGAGGAATCTTACGCTGCTAAGGGGGTTTATTCAGAGCTCGTAGCAAACCAAAAAGGTTAGCAATAGGGCAAAACCATGCTGCACTGCAAGGGGGGCAGATGTAACTAGAGATGAGCGCCTGAAATTTTTCGGGTTTTGTGTTTTGGTTTTGGGTTCGGTTCCGCGGCCGTGTTTTGGGTTCGACCGCGTTTTGGCAAAACCTCACCGAATTATTTTTGTCGGATTCGGGTGTGTTTTGGATTCGGGTGTTTTTTTCCAAAAACACTAAAAAACAGCTTAAATCATAGAATTTGGGGGTCATTTTGATCCCAAAGTATTATTAACCTCAAAAACCATAATTTACACTCATTTTCAGTCTATTCTGAATACCTCACACCTCACAATATTATTTTTAGTCCTAAAATTTGCACCGAGGTCGCTGTGTGAGTAAGATAAGCGACCCTAGTGGCCGACACAAACACCGGGCCCATCTAGGAGTGGCACTGCAGTGTCACGCAGGATGTCCCTTCCAAAAAACCCTCCCCAAACAGCACATGACGCAAAGAAAAAAAGAGGCGCAATGAGGTAGCTGTGTGAGTAAGATTAGCGACCCTAGTGGCCGACACAAACACCGGGCCCATCTAGGAGTGGCACTGCAGTGTCACGCAGGATGTCCCTTCCAAAAAACCCTCCCCAAACAGCACATGACGCAAAGAAAAAAAGAGGCGCAATGAGGTAGCTGTGTGAGTAAGATTAGCGACCCTAGTGGCCGACACAAACACCGGGCCCATCTAGGAGTGGCACTGCAGTGTCACGCAGGATGGCCCTTCCAAAAAACCCTCCCCAAACAGCACATGACGCAAAGAAAAAAAGAGGCGCAATGAGGTAGCTGACTGTGTGAGTAAGATTAGCGACCCTAGTGGCCGACACAAACACCGGGCACATCTAGGAGTGGCACTGCAGTGTCACGCAGGATGTCCCTTCCAAAAAACCCTCCCCAAACAGCACATGACGCAAAGAAAAAAAGAGGCGCAATGAGGTAGCTGTGTGAGTAAGATTAGCGACCCTAGTGGCCGACACAAACACCGGGCACATCTAGGAGTGGCACTGCAGTGTCACGCAGGATGTCCCTTCCAAAAAACCCTCCCCAAACAGCACATGACGCAAAGAAAAAAAGAGGCGCAATGAGGTAGCTGTGTGAGTAAGATTAGCGACCCTAGTGGCCGACACAAACACCGGGCCCATCTAGGAGTGGCACTGCAGTGTCACGCAGGATGTCCCTTCCAAAAAACCCTCCCCAATCAGCACATGATGCAAAGAAAAAGAAAAGAAAAAAGAGGTGCAAGATGGAATTATCCTTGGGCCCTCCCACCCACCCTTATGTTGTATAAACAAAACAGGACATGCACACTTTAACCAACCCATCATTTCAGTGACAGGGTCTGCCACACGACTGTGACTGATATGACGGGTTGGTTTGGACCCCCCCCAAAAAAGAAGCAATTAATCTCTCCTTGCACAAACTGGCTCTACAGAGGCAAGATGTCCACCTCATCTTCACCCTCCGATATATCACCGTGTACATCCCCCTCCTCACAGATTATCAATTCGTCCCCACTGGAATCCACCATCTCAGCTCCCTGTGTACTTTGTGGAGGCAATTGCTGCTGGTCAATGTCTCCGCGGAGGAATTGATTATAATTCATTTTAATGAACATCATCTTCTCCACATTTTCTGGATGTAACCTCGTACGCCGATTGCTGACAAGGTGAGCGGCGGCACTAAACACTCTTTCGGAGTACACACTTGTGGGAGGGCAACTTAGGTAGAATAAAGCCAGTTTGTGCAAGGGCCTCCAAATTGCCTCTTTTTCCTGCCAGTATAAGTACGGACTGTGTGACGTGCCTACTTGGATGCGGTCACTCATATAATCCTCCACCATTCTATCAATGTTGAGAGAATCATATGCAGTGACAGTAGACGACATGTCCGTAATCGTTGTCAGGTCCTTCAGTCCGGACCAGATGTCAGCATCAGCAGTCGCTCCAGACTGCCCTGCATCACCGCCAGCGGGTGGGCTCGGAATTCTGAGCCTTTTCCTCGCACCCCCAGTTGCGGGAGAATGTGAAGGAGGAGATGTTGACAGGTCGCGTTCCGCTTGACTTGACAATTTTGTCACCAGCAGGTCTTTCAACCCCAGCAGACCTGTGTCTGCCGGAAAGAGAGATCCAAGGTAGGCTTTAAATCTAGGATCGAGCACGGTGGCCAAAATGTAGTGCTCTGATTTCAACAGATTGACCACCCGTGAATCCTTGTTAAGCGAATTAAGGGCTGCATCCACAAGTCCCACATGCCTAGCGGAATCGCTCCGTGTTAGCTCCTTCTTCAATGCCTCCAGCTTCTTCTGCAAAAGCCTGATGAGGGGAATGACCTGACTCAGGCTGGCAGTGTCTGAACTGACTTCACGTGTGGCAAGTTCAAAGGGCATCAGAACCTTGCACAACGTTGAAATCATTCTCCACTGCACTTGAGACAGGTGCATTCCATCTCCTATATCGTGCTCAATTGTATAGGCTTGAATGGCCTTTTGCTGCTCCTCCAACCTCTGAAGCATATAGAGGGTTGAATTCCACCTCGTTACCACTTCTTGCTTCAGATGATGGCAGGGCAGGTTCAGTAGTTTTTGGTGGTGCTCCAGTCTTCTGTACGTGGTGCCTGTACGCCGAAAGTGTCCCGCAATTTTTCTGGCCACCGACAGCATCTCTTGCACGCCCCTGTCGTTTTTTTAAAAATTCTGCACCACCAAATTCAAGGTATGTGCAAAACATGGGACGTGCTGGAATTTGCCCATATTTAATGCACACACAATATTGCTGGCGTTGTCCGATGCCACAAATCCACAGGAGAGTCCAATTGGGGTAAGCCATTCCGCGATGATCTTCCTCAGTTGCCGTAAGAGGTTTTCAGCTGTGTGCGTATTCTGGAAAGCGGTGATACAAAGCGTAGCCTGCCTAGGAAAGAGTTGGCGTTTGCGAGATGCTGCTACTGGTGCCGCCGCTGCTGTTCTTGCGGCGGGAGTCCATACATCTACCCAGTGGGCTGTCACAGTCATATAGTCCTGACCCTGCCCTGCTCCACTTGTCCACATGTCCGTGGTTAAGTGGACATTGGGTACAACTGCATTTTTTAGGACACTGGTGAGTCTTTTTCTGACGTCCGTGTACATTCTCGGTATCGCCTGCCTAGAGAAGTGGAACCTAGATGGTATTTGGTAACGGGGGCACACTGCCTCAATAAATTGTCTAGTTCCCTGTGAACTAACGGCGGATACCGGACGCACGTCTAACACCAACATAGTTGTCAAGGACTCAGTTATCCGCTTTGCAGTAGGATGACTGCTGTGATATTTCATCTTCCTCGCAAAGGACTGTTGAACAGTCAATTGCTTACTGGAAGTAGTACAAGTGGGCTTACGACTTCCCCTCTGGGATGACCATCGACTCCCAGCGGCAACAACAGCAGCGCCAGCAGCAGTAGGCGTTACACGCAAGGATGCATCGGAGGAATCCCAGGCAGGAGAGGACTCGTCAGACTTGCCAGTGACATGGCCTGCAGGACTATTGGCATTCCTGGGGAAGGAGGAAATTGACACTGAGGGAGTTGGTGGGGTGGTTTGCGTGAGCTTGGTTACAAGAGGAAGGGATTTACTGGTCAGTGGACTGCTTCCGCTGTCACCCAAAGTTTTTGAACTTGTCACTGACTTATTATGAATGCACTGCAGGTGACGTATAAGGGAGGATGTTCCGAGGTGGTTAACGTCCTTACCCCTACTTATTACAGCTTGACAAAGGGAACACACGGCTTGACACCTGTTGTCCGCATTTCTGGTGAAATACCTCCACACCGAAGAGCTGATTTTTTTGGTATTTTCACCTGGCATGTCAATGGCCATATTCCTCCCACGGACAACAGGTGTCTCCCCGGGTGCCTGACTTAAACAAACCACCTCACCATCAGAATCCTCCTGGTCAATTTCCTCCCCAGCGCCAGCAACACCCATATCCTCCTCATCCTGGTGTACTTCAACACTGACATCTTCAATCTGACTATCAGGAACTGGACTGCGGGTGCTCCTTCCAGCACTTGCAGGGGGCGTGCAAATGGTGGAAGGCGCATGCTCTTCACGTCCAGTGTTGGGAAGGTCAGGCATCGCAACCGACACAATTGGACTCTCCTTGTGGATTTGGGATTTCAAAGAACGCACAGTTCTTTGCGGTGCTTTTGCCAGCTTGAGTCTTTTCAGTTTTCTAGCGAGAGGCTGAGTGCTTCCATCCTCATGTGAAGCTGAACCACTAGCCATGAACATAGGCCAGGGCCTCAGCCGTTCCTTGCCACTCCGTGTGGTAAATGGCATATTGGCAAGTTTACGCTTCTCCTCCGACAATTTTATTTTAGGTTTTGGAGTCCTTTTTTTTCTGATATTTGGTGTTTTGGATTTGACATGCTCTGTACTATGACATTGGGCATCGGCCTTGGCAGACGACGTTGCTGGCATTTCATCGTCTCGGCCATGACTAGTGGCAGCAGCTTCAGCACGAGGTGGAAGTGGATCTTGATCTTTCCCTAATTTTGGAACCTCAACTTTTTTGTTCTCCATATTTTATAGGCAGAACTAAAAGGCACCTCAGGTAAACAATGGAGATGGATGGATTGGATACTAGTATACAATTATGGACGGACTGCCACGGTTAGGTGGTATAAAAAAACCACGGTTAGGTGGTATATAATACAATTATGGATGGACGGACTGCCTGCCGAGTGCCGACACAGAGGTAGCCACAGCCGTGAACTACCGCACTGTACACTGGTTGATAAAGAGATAGTAGTATACTCGTAACAACTAGTATGACGACGGTATAAAGAATGAAAAAAAAACCACGGTTAGGTGGTATATATTATAATACAATTATGGTTGGACGGACTGCCTGCCGAGTGCCGACACAGAGGTAGCCACAGCCGTGAACTACCGCACTGTACACTGGTTGATAAAGAGATAGTAGTATACTCGTAACAACTAGTATGACGACGGTATAAAGAATGAAAAAAAAACCACGGTTAGGTGGTATATATTATAATACAATTATGGATGGACGGACTGCCTGCCGAGTGCCGACACAGAGGTAGCCACAGCCGTGAACTACCGCACTGTACACTGGTTGATAAAGAGATAGTAGTATACTCGTAACAACTAGTATGACGACGGTATAAAGAATGAAAAAAAAACCACGGTTAGGTGGTATATATTATAATACAATTATGGTTGGACGGACTGCCTGCCGAGTGCCGACACAGAGGTAGCCACAGCCGTGAACTACCGCACTGTACACTGGTTGATAAAGAGATAGTAGTATACTCGTAACAACTAGTATGACGACGGTATAAAGAATGAAAAAAAAACCACGGTTAGGTGGTATATAATACAATTATGGTTGGACGGACTGCCTGCCGAGTGCCGACACAGAGGTAGCCACAGCCGTGAACTACCGCACTGTACACTGGTTGATAAAGAGATAGTAGTATACTCGTAACAACTAGTATGACGACGGTATAAAGAATGAAAAAAAAACCACGGTTAGGTGGTATATATTATAATACAATTATGGTTGGACGGACTGCCTGCCGAGTGCCGACACAGAGGTAGCCACAGCCGTGAACTACCGCACTGTACACTGGTTGATAAAGAGATAGTAGTATACTCGTAACAACTAGTATGACGACGGTATAAAGAATGAAAAAAAAACCACGGTTAGGTGGTATATAATACAATTATGGTTGGACGGACTGCCTGCCGAGTGCCGACACAGAGGTAGCCACAGCCGTGAACTACCGCACTGTACACTGGTTGATAAAGAGATAGTAGTATACTCGTAACAACTAGTATGACGACGGTATAAAGAATGAAAAAAAAACCACGGTTAGGTGGTATATATTATAATACAATTATGGATGGACGGACTGCCTGCCGAGTGCCGACACAGAGGTAGCCACAGCCGTGAACTACCGCACTGTACTGTGTCTGCTGCTAATATAGACTGGTTGATAAAGAGATAGTATACAATACTACTAATATACTGGTGGTCAGGCACTGGTCACCACTAGTCACACTGGCAGTGGCACTCCTGCAGCAAAAGTGTGCACTGTTTAATTTTAATATAATATTATTTATCATGTACTCCTGGCTCCTGCTATAACAACCTGCAGTGCTCCCCAGTCTCCCCCACAATTATAAGCTTTATATACAATACATTGATGTGCAGCACACTGGGCTGAGCAGTGCACACAGACTGAGTCACTGTGTGACTGTGTATCGTTTTTTTCAGGCAGAGAACGGATATATTAAATAAAACAAACAACTGCACTGTCTCTGGTGGTCACTGGTCACTGTGGTCGTCAGTCACTAAACTCTGTCTGCACTCTCTTCTAATCTACAGTATCACAGCAATCTCTCTCTCTCTCTCTCTTCTAAATCTAATCTAAATGGAGAGGACGCCAGCCACGTCCTCTCCCTATCAATCTCAATGCACGTGTGAAAATGGCGGCGACGCGCGGCTCCTTATATAGAATCCGAGTCTCGCGAGAATCCGACAGCGTCATGATGACGTTCGGGCGCGCTCGGGTTAACCGAGCAAGGCGGGAAGATCCGAGTCGCTCGGACCCGTGAAAAAAAAAGTGAAGTTCGTGCGGGTTCGGATTCAAAGAAACCGAACCCGCTCATCTCTAGTTTTGGAGTCCTTTTTTTACTGATATTTGGTGTTTTGGATTTGACATGCTCTGTACTATGACATTGGGCATCGGCCTTGGCAGACGACGTTGCTGGCATTTCATCGTCTCGGCCATGACTAGTGGCAGCAGCTTCAGCACGAGGTGGAAGTGGATCTTGATCTTTCCCTAATTTTGGAACCTCAACATTTTTGTTCTCCATATTTTAATAGGCACAACTAAAAGGCACCTCAGGTAAACAATGGAGATGGATGGATTGGATACTAGTATACAATTATGGACGGGCTGCCGAGTGCCGACACAGAGGTAGCCACAGCCGTGAACTACCGCACTGTACTGTGTCTGCTGCTAATATATAGACTGGTTGATAAAGAGATAGTATACTCGTAACTAGTATGTATGTATAAAGAAAGAAAAAAAAACCACGGTTAGGTGGTATATACAATTATGGACGGGCTGCCGAGTGCCGACACAGAGGTAGCCACAGCCGTGAACTACCGCACTGTACTGTGTCTGCTGCTAATATATAGACTGGTTGATAAAGAGATAGTATACTCGTAACTAGTATGTATGTATAAAGAAAGAAAAAAAAAACACGGTTAGGTGGTATATACAATTATGGACGGGCTGCCGAGTGCCGACACAGAGGTAGCCACAGCCGTGAACTACCGCACTGTACTGTGTCTGCTGCTAATATATAGACTGGTTGATAAAGAGATAGTATACTCGTAACTAGTATGTATGTATAAAGAAAGAAAAAAAAACCACGGTTAGGTGGTATATACAATTATGGACGGGCTGCCGAGTGCCGACACAGAGGTAGCCACAGCCGTGAACTACCGCACTGTACTGTGTCTGCTGCTAATATATAGACTGGTTGATAAAGAGATAGTATACTCGTAACTAGTATGTATGTATAAAGAAAGAAAAAAAAACCACGGTTAGGTGGTATATACAATTATGGACGGGCTGCCGAGTGCCGACACAGAGGTAGCCACAGCCGTGAACTACCGCACTGTACTGTGTCTGCTGCTAATATATAGACTGGTTGATAAAGAGATAGTATACTCGTAACTAGTATGTATGTATAAAGAAAGAAAAAAAAAACACGGTTAGGTGGTATATACAATTATGGACGGGCTGCCGAGTGCCGACACAGAGGTAGCCACAGCCGTGAACTACCGCACTGTACTGTGTCTGCTGCTAATATAGACTGGTTGATAAAGAGATAGTATACTCGTAACTAGTATGTATGTATAAAGAAAGAAAAAAAAACCACGGTTAGGTGGTATATACAATTATGGACGGGCTGCCGAGTGCCGACACAGAGGTAGCCACAGCCATGAACTACCGCACTGTACTGTGTCTGCTGCTAATATATAGACTGGTTGATAAAGAGATAGTATACTCGTAACTAGTATGTATGTATAAAGAAAGAAAAAAAAACCACGGTTAGGTGGTATATACAATTATGGACGGGCTGCCGAGTGCCGACACAGAGGTAGCCACAGCCGTGAACTACCGCACTGTACTGTGTCTGCTGCTAATATAGACTGGTTGATAAAGAGATAGTATACTCGTAACTAGTATGTATGTATAAAGAAAGAAAAAAAAACCACGGTTAGGTGGTATATACAATTATGGACGGGCTGCCGAGTGCCGACACAGAGGTAGCCACAGCCGTGAACTACCGCACTGTACTGTGTCTGCTGCTAATATAGACTGGTTGATAAAGAGATAGTATACTACTAATATTATATATACTGGTGGTCAGGTCACTGGTCACTAGTCACACTGGCAGTGGCACTCCTGCAGCAAAAGTGTGCACTGTTTAATTTTAATATAATATTATGTACTCCTGGCTCCTGCTATAACCTATAACTGGCACTGCAGTAGTGCTCCCCAGTCTCCCCCACAATTATAAGCTGTGTGAGCTGAGCAGTCAGACAGATATATAATATATATAGATGATGCAGCACACTGGCCTGAGCCTGAGCAGTGCACACAGATATGGTATGTGACTGACTGAGTCACTGTGTGTATCGCTTTTTTCAGGCAGAGAACGGATATATTAAATAAACCCGCTCATCTCTAGTTTTGGAGTCCTTTTTTTACTGATATTTGGTGTTTTGGATTTGACATGCTCTGTACTATGACATTGGGCATCGGCCTTGGCAGACGACGTTGCTGGCATTTCATCGTCTCGGCCATGACTAGTGGCAGCAGCTTCAGCACGAGGTGGAAGTGGATCTTGATCTTTCCCTAATTTTGGAACCTCAACATTTTTGTTCTCCATATTTTAATAGGCACAACTAAAAGGCACCTCAGGTAAACAATGGAGATGGATGGATTGGATACTAGTATACAATTATGGACGGGCTGCCGAGTGCCGACACAGAGGTAGCCACAGCCGTGAACTACCGCACTGTACTGTGTCTGCTGCTAATATATAGACTGGTTGATAAAGAGATAGTATACTCGTAACTAGTATGTATGTATAAAGAAAGAAAAAAAAACCACGGTTAGGTGGTATATACAATTATGGACGGGCTGCCGAGTGCCGACACAGAGGTAGCCACAGCCGTGAACTACCGCACTGTACTGTGTCTGCTGCTAATATATAGACTGGTTGATAAAGAGATAGTATACTCGTAACTAGTATGTATGTATAAAGAAAGAAAAAAAAAACACGGTTAGGTGGTATATACAATTATGGACGGGCTGCCGAGTGCCGACACAGAGGTAGCCACAGCCGTGAACTACCGCACTGTACTGTGTCTGCTGCTAATATATAGACTGGTTGATAAAGAGATAGTATACTCGTAACTAGTATGTATGTATAAAGAAAGAAAAAAAAACCACGGTTAGGTGGTATATACAATTATGGACGGGCTGCCGAGTGCCGACACAGAGGTAGCCACAGCCGTGAACTACCGCACTGTACTGTGTCTGCTGCTAATATATAGACTGGTTGATAAAGAGATAGTATACTCGTAACTAGTATGTATGTATAAAGAAAGAAAAAAAAACCACGGTTAGGTGGTATATACAATTATGGACGGGCTGCCGAGTGCCGACACAGAGGTAGCCACAGCCGTGAACTACCGCACTGTACTGTGTCTGCTGCTAATATATAGACTGGTTGATAAAGAGATAGTATACTCGTAACTAGTATGTATGTATAAAGAAAGAAAAAAAAAACACGGTTAGGTGGTATATACAATTATGGACGGGCTGCCGAGTGCCGACACAGAGGTAGCCACAGCCGTGAACTACCGCACTGTACTGTGTCTGCTGCTAATATAGACTGGTTGATAAAGAGATAGTATACTCGTAACTAGTATGTATGTATAAAGAAAGAAAAAAAAAACCACGGTTAGGTGGTATATACAATTATGGACGGGCTGCCGAGTGCCGACACAGAGGTAGCCACAGCCATGAACTACCGCACTGTACTGTGTCTGCTGCTAATATATAGACTGGTTGATAAAGAGATAGTATACTCGTAACTAGTATGTATGTATAAAGAAAGAAAAAAAAACCACGGTTAGGTGGTATATACAATTATGGACGGGCTGCCGAGTGCCGACACAGAGGTAGCCACAGCCGTGAACTACCGCACTGTACTGTGTCTGCTGCTAATATAGACTGGTTGATAAAGAGATAGTATACTCGTAACTAGTATGTATGTATAAAGAAAGAAAAAAAAACCACGGTTAGGTGGTATATACAATTATGGACGGGCTGCCGAGTGCCGGCACAGAGGTAGCCACAGCCGTGAACTACCGCACTGTACTGTGTCTGCTGCTAATATATAGACTGGTTGATAAAGAGATAGTATACTCGTAACTAGTATGTATGTATAAAGAAAGAAAAAAAAACCACGGTTAGGTGGTATATACAATTATGGACGGGCTGCCGAGTGCCGACACAGAGGTAGCCACAGCCGTGAACTACCGCACTGTACTGTGTCTGCTGCTAATATAGACTGGTTGATAAAGAGATAGTATACTCGTAACTAGTATGTATGTATAAAGAAAGAAAAAAAAACCACGGTTAGGTGGTATATACAATTATGGACGGGCTGCCGAGTGCCGACACAGAGGTAGCCACAGCCGTGAACTACCGCACTGTACTGTGTCTGCTGCTAATATAGACTGGTTGATAAAGAGATAGTATACTACTAATATTATATATACTGGTGGTCAGGTCACTGGTCACTAGTCACACTGGCAGTGGCACTCCTGCAGCAAAAGTGTGCACTGTTTAATTTTAATATAATATTATGTACTCCTGGCTCCTGCTATAACCTATAACTGGCACTGCAGTAGTGCTCCCCAGTCTCCCCCACAATTATAAGCTGTGTGAGCTGAGCAGTCAGACAGATATATAATATATATAGATGATGCAGCACACTGGCCTGAGCCTGAGCAGTGCACACAGATATGGTATGTGACTGACTGAGTCACTGTGTGTATCGCTTTTTTCAGGCAGAGAACGGATATATTAAATAAACTGCACTGTGTGTCTGGTGGTCACTCACTATATAATATATTATGTACTCCTGGCTCCTGCTATAACCTATAACTGGCACTGCAGTAGTGCTCCCCAGTCTCCCCCACAATTATAAGCTGTGTGAGCTGAGCAGTCAGACAGATATATATAATATTATATATAGATATTATGATAATAGATGATGCAGCACACTGGCCTGAGCCTGAGCAGTGCACACAGATATGGTATGTGACTGAGTCACTGTGTGCTGTGTATCGCTTTTTTCAGGCAGAGAACGGATTATAAATAAAACTGGTGGTCACTATCAGCAAAACTCTGCACTGTACTGAGTACTCCTAATGCTCCCCAAAATTAATAAATCAAGTGTCTCTCTAATCTATTCTAAACGGAGAGGACGCCAGCCACGTCCTCTCCCTATCAATCTCAATGCACGTGTGAAAATGGCGGCGACGCGCGGCTCCTTATATAGAATCCGAGTCTCGCGATAGAATCCGAGCCTCGCGAGAATCCGACAGCGTCATGATGACGTTCGGGCGCGCTCGGGTTAACCGAGCAAGGCGGGAAGATCCGAGTCGCTCGGACCCGTGAAAAAAAACATGAAGTTCTGGCGGGTTCGGATTCAGAGAAACCGAACCCGCTCATCTCTAGATGTAACGTGTGCAGAGAGAGTTAGATTTGGGTGGGTTATATTGTTTCTGTGCAGGGTAAATACTGGCTGCTTTATTTTTACACTGCAATTTAGATTTCAGTTTTAACACACCCCACCCAAATCTAACTCTCTCTGCACATGTTACATCTGCCCCATCCGCAGTGCAGCATGGTTTTTCCCATTAGGGTGCTTTTTGGTTTCCTAACAACTCGGAATAACCCCCTATGTACAATATAAGCAAACCATTTTTAAGGCATTTTATACATCTAGGTAATCAGGGGCGGATTGGGAACAAAACGCGGCCCTGTAAAAATTTGTACTAGTGGCCCCACATGGGCAGCACCAGAGGTGTAAGGTCTAGCCATGGGCCATGGCAGCAGCACCCTCCCCCCAAGACTTTCCAGATAGTGGGCATGTCCAGCATCAAGGGGGAAGTTAAAAAGAAATAAAATTAAATATTATGAGCACATCATATGATACATCTTCAGAATTTAGGAAACTATATACCGTATTTTTCGGACCATAAGACGCACTTTTTCTCCCCAAAAATGTGGGGGAAAAAGTATGTGCGTCTTATGGAGCGAATAAGAGCAGATGCAGATGGAGTTCGCGTGTAGCGGCGGGTCCTGGATGCTGCTGCTGCTGCTGAGCCGTCATCAGCAGAGCGCGGCGCATCTCAGAGCCCAGCAGCAGAGCCCGGCATCATGTGACTCCCCCCCCCCCGCTCCCCCACACCTCCTCCCTCCTCAGGAGTTTCCCTGCAGGCAGCGTTAGCTGAGTGCCTGGACATGGGGGAACCGGCGGGTCCTGGATGCTGCTGCTGCTGCTGCGCCGTCATCAGCAGAGCGCGGCGCATCTCAGAGCCCAGCAGTAGAGCCCAGCATCTACCCCACACCTCCTTGGTCCTCAGGAGTGCACCCGGGGCAAGCGTTAGCTGAGAGCCTGGACGCGGGGAACCACTGGTACTGTCTACAATATATGTGTGTGTGTGTGTGTGTGTGTCTGTGTATGTGTGTGTGTGTGTGTGTGTGTGTGTCTGTGTATGCTGGCTCTGATGTGTGTGTGTGTGTGTGTGTGTGTGTGTGTGTGTGTGTGTGTGTGTGTGTGTGTGTGTGTGTGTGTGTGTCTGTGTGTCTGTGTATGTGTATGCTGGCTCTGATGTGTGTGTGTGTGTGTGTGTGTGTGTGTGTGTGTGTGTGTGTGTGTGTGTGTGTGTGTGTGTGTGTGTGTGTGTGTGTGTGTGTGTGTGTGTGTGTCTGTCTGTGTATGCTGGCTCTTTTTTTTCCAGTTAACTTACTCTAAAAACTAGGCGCGTCTTATGGTCCGAAAAATACGGTAATTCTTTAGAAAGATATATTTTCTTGCTTATTACACCAACCGTATCCCAATCACTATTCACTCAATCTTATATGTCAGCCAAGCAGGCAGACAGAGCATACACTAGATCATCTGCAATCACAGGCTAAGTGGCAAAGTCATTTTCATATATGCAAATTATTTTGCATCTTATTGATTATATCTATAAAAAGGACCACATGTCCTCAAACAAAACAGGCCCCATGGGTGCGCCGGCCCACTGGGAATCTTCTCTTTGACCCTATGGCCAATCCGCCTCTGTAAGTAATACACAGACTTTGACACGTCCTTTGGTGGCTGTGCTTGTCTTGTGCAATGTACAAATCAAACAAAGGCTTTTCACCAATGGTATAGCTTCCGCACTATTCACACCTCCATTGTTTTATTTACCAAATATCAATCATTAGGAATAATAGTTCTCTGGTGCATTCCCATGTAATGTACTCACTGTAATGTATTTGCATACTGTACAGTAATTGACAAACACATTTGATAAGGAAGTAAAATTCTATGTATTAATGAGCAGGTGATTTTTCAAACGTACATTCCTATTGTTTCCCCGGCAGCGCCTGTTAACAGTAAAGCATTTTTTGCCCTAAGCGATAGTGCCTGTTTCTGCACGTGGCAAACCAAAAGCTGGTGACAATGAGACACTGGTCTAGGTCAGTGGTTCTCAGACTTGGTACCCAGGACCCCACACAGGTCATGTTTTCCAGGTCACCCCATAGGCAAACGCAGGAGGGAGGTATTTCCAGTTGCCTGGAAACCCCCCTTAACATGACCAAAGACTCAGATTATGAAAAAAGCAACAGAATATAATACGATTACTAGAGCTGCCACCACATCATGCAGTGTAAGGTACAGAGCGGAGCTGCTTCTTCTACCAAGTTTGCTGTGTGTGTTTGGATCTGAGCCCTCAATCATTGCGCTGGATCAGAGAATAGCTGCCGGGAAGAAGAGACAGGAGCCTTACCATGAGGTGGGAGAATGTGTGCTTAGAAAGTGCAGTTCTGTCCCTACTGGTACTGTTATGTTTGTGTATTTATTCATTATGGGATGTTTAACCTTTTCCTAACCACTGATTTTATTTATATTAGTTAAAAATGTTTGATACAGCCAATACGATAGACCGTCTATAGTGTTAAATATTAATACTGTATTCAATACAGTATCCAGTATATAAACAGACCAATGTGTATATTAATGTCCAGGGTCGGTACTAGGTTCTTCTACCGTTTCCCCAAACTCCCGCACTTGCTCCAATGTTCCGCAGGGTGGGAGATTGAGGAATGCATTTGGAAATCCCTCTCTAGAAATCCTGCATTTGCCACTGCATCCGGCAGGTGCACTGTGTAACACCAACTGTCATATTTTAAAAATCCACAGGTGACCTGGGAAACATGACCTGTGTGGGGTCCAGAGGACCGAATTTGATAACCTCATATTCTTATCATACAAAAACATCAACCTGACATGCAGCAAGTGTATTTCCCACTATAGTCTTTAATTTCCAAGGGCGTTGCTCAGAGAAGAGGCCCATCTTAATGTGAAGATGAAGGTAGCGACAACTCAAGAACAAGAGGCTGCTGCATCTTTTTCCACAGTCTATGCAAATGCTGCTACAAAGTCTTTCCCTGGTGTAAATCCATGAGTCTGACTGCGCAAGGACTGAATCGCCCAATGTCATGTCATTGTCTGCATACGCTGAAATACCATTTGCAGGGGCGTATTAACAGAGAAGGAGGCCCATGTGCAACCTTCTCCATCCGGGGCCCCTCCTTCCTAGCTAGATGCTATTGTGTATGTATAGATCTCTTTACTGCGCAAAACACAGGGAAAATGGATGCTGCACCATTTTCCCTGGGATTTGTGGAGAGGTGTTGCTGCCAATGGGGGACTCCAGAGAGGTGAGTATTGAACAATTGGGTGTGGCCACTGACCATTTGGTGTGTCTTGAGAAGCACCACTAAAAATTGCACCAGCCTTATGGCCCATCTGAGTTTGGCCACTTCCAGCAACACATCCGTGACACGCCTCCGACACGCCCATTACATGCAACGTCCCCGTGCATCTTTTGATCATCCCCTCGTTACCACACGGTCACCGTCCAGGAACGTCCCTCACATTTCTACTACTATGCGTCCAATTCAGCTTATGTCATACTACCCACCTCCGTTATACCATCTACCTCTGCTATATACCACCCCCTTCCGCTATAGCATCCTCTCTGCCATACCGTCCCCCTCTGCTAAACTGTCCACCTCCCCTATACCATGCTACTTTCCCAGTTTGTTTTTTGGACAAAATTGGCAAGAGTGGTGCAAATTGTCATTTCTAATTGAATTGCGTGAATCTCAGGTGCACGCATGAAGACAAGGTGTGCGAGCTTAACGCCATTTACAAACTCACTCCTGTCTGGGGTGCACAACGGACCCCCCTCCCCCCATAGTGCGAGCAGCGTCGCTTTGCGGCACCATAGCTATTTGTCTTAATTATATTTTTCGGGAAGGAGGCATTGTTACGCCCCTTCCATTAGGACCCCCCATTACTTAGGCCACGCTGTCTACGGCCATGGCTGTTCACAGTGAGGATTTAATCGCAGGTTGAGTGACAGGAAGAGGCCGTTTGAGGGTGGTAATGGGGAGTGGCAGCAAACGCTGGCCTGTCATGCCCGTTTTCGGGGCGCTTATCTGCTGTCAGCTGCGATCATGTATGTAGAGAAACACGGCTCCTATAACTAGACCATAGAGAAAAGGAATCAGTTGCCAAGAGGGTGCACTCAGTCGCTTCTTCATAAAATGTAAAAACTGTTTTTAAAAGATATGCTTTAAAAAGGTAACAATACCCTCGTTTCACACAGTAAATGCTATTTATTGCTTAAATATCATTGGTGGTAATTCAGATCCGATCGCTGCTGTTTTCGCACAGCGGGCGATCAGATCCGAAATGCGCATGCGTGTGCACTGCAATGCGCCGGCGCGTCGGACGGCTACAACGGGTATCGGCGGTAAGCGACGGGATGGTGCGAAGGATCATTTGCATGTTTGTTCGCAAGGTGATTGACAGGAAGAGGCCGTTTGTGGGTGGCAACTGACCGTTTTCAGGGAGTGTCCAGAAAACCGCAGACAGGCACATGCGTTTTCAGGGAGAGTGTCTGACGTCAGCTCCGGCACCGATCAGCAGGACTCAGTTGCACTGTAGGAGTAAGTCCTGGGCAGCGCAGAAACTGCACACACTGATTTTTGTACAGCTCTGTAACACATAGGAACACACACTTGCACAGCGATTTTACCCTCTCCCTGAAGGCGGCGACTATCTGATCGCAGGGCAGCAAAAAAACTCAGCCCAGTGATCAGATCTGAATTAGGCCCATAGTTTTAACTTCTGATTTTACAGGCATGCCCTATTATAGGGCTCTTGCAAGCGAAAATATAATGAAAACAAACAATAAGAATAACGTGATAGAAAAGGAAAGAAAATTGAGTGAAATAAAGATTATTTAAAATCAAGGCAGTTCTGTCTTCATTCATAAATGTATGAAATATAAGGTGTGTGTGTGTGTGTGTGTGTGTGTGTGTGTGTGTGTGTGTGTGTGTGTGTGTGTGTGTGTGTGTGTGTGTGCGCGCGCGCTGGTGTATTTGCTCTCAGGTTCTTTGTAACTTGTGAATTGTAACAATTCCTCTATGATTACACAAATATGCTCCTCTATTGTTACACAGTAACAGCAGGTGACTGATATTCACAGCTCTGGGCTTCTTCACTTATTCCTGTCACTGATTATTTACACTAGCCCTTATATATAATATTGTAGAGCTGCTATGATAGCTGCATTCATTCATATCTGTCCGGCTCAATATACCACCAAATAGCTATGTATCCTCAATTGTATCAGTCTACTCTATCCTATTCCCTGCAGGGAGCAATAGTTCACATGGGGGGTCATTCCGAGTTGATCGCACATAGCAACTTTTTGCAGCCCGTGCGATCAACTAGACGCCGCCTATGGGGGAGTGCTTTTTTGCATAGCAAGGCTGCGATCGCTTGTGCAGCCCTGCCATGCAAAAAAAGTTTTGTGCAGAACAAGACCAGGGTATGAGTTACTTACCCTGTGCGATGAATCCAGCGTTGAAGGTCCCGGAATTGACGTCAGACATCCGCCCTCCAAACGCCTGGACACAGGGTTGTAACTAGGTGTGTGCGATTGGTGCCTTGCACACAGAGCAGAGCTCTGGGGGCGCACCGTTTCTCCCGTTTTGATCCACCTTTTTCCTCCCTGCCATGCTGTCAAGTCGCTTTTCACCAGCACTCCTCCACAACTTCCTCATGCGTCTCCCTCTAGTCCTCCTCCTCCTCCCCATGCCACCTCCCCCTCCTCCTACCATGTGCCGCTCTGTCTCCTCCCCATGCCGCTCCTTCTCCTCCATGATGGACTATGAGACGCTGCTGGTCAGACTGGGCAGGTACAACTAGTCATAGACCAGGACATTCAGCTATTATGGTGTGGGTCACATTAGGATTTGTGGGGCAAATATTTTACTACTAACCCCCCCCCCCCCCCACACACAAGTTTAATATGTATTATTATATCATCAAACTCTTGCACAGGACACCAGCCTGTCACACATCCCGTGCCCACTAGCCTGTCACACACATCCCGTGCCCACTAGCCTGTCACACATCCCGTGCCCACTAGCCTGTCACACACATCCCGTGCCCACTAGCCTGTCACACACATCCCGTGCCCACTAGCCTGTCACACACATCCCGTGCCCACTAGCCTGTCACACACATCCCGTGCGCACTAGCCTGTCACACACATCCCGTGCCCACTAGCCTGTCACACACATCCCGTGCCCACTAGCCTGTCACATACATCCCGTGCGCACTAGCCTGTCACACACATCCCGTGCCCACTAGCCTGTCACATACATCCCGTGCGCACTAGCCTGTCACACACATCCCGTGCCCACTAGCCTGTCACACACATCCCGTGCCCACTAGCCTGTCACACACATCCCGTGCCCACTAGCCTGTCACACACATCCCGTGCGCACTAGCCTGTCACACACATCCCGTGCCCACTAGCCTGTCACACACATCCCGTGCCCACTAGCCTGTCACACACATCCCGTGCGCACTAGCCTGTCACACACATCCCGTGCCCACTAGCCTGTCACACACATCCCGTGCGCACTAGCCTGTCACACACATCCCGTGCGCACTAGCCTGTCACACACATCCTGTGCCCACTAGCCTGTCACACACATCCCGTGCCCACTAGCCTGTCACACACATCCCGTGCCCACTAGCCTGTCACACACCAGCCACTCACATATGTCCACCACCAGTCACTCACATATGTCCTCATACTCACCAGCCTGTGACACTGGTCCCCATGCCCACCAGCCTGCCACACTCATCCCTATACCCAGAGCCGTAACTACGTGTGTGCCAAGGGGGCTTGGCACACAGCGCAGTTGCCCTGGGGGCGCACGGCCAGCGGCATGTAATGAGTCAAATTGACTCATTACATGCCGCCTCTGTGTGCGCCGTGCGCCGCGCTGGAGGAGAGAGACCAGCGCCGGAGGCAGCGGACAAGGAGGAGGAGGGAGGGGGAGCAGGGAGCCGCAGCAGCGCTATGTTATTGGTAGTAAGCGCCGCTGCAGCGTCCCCCTCTCCTTCCGTATTGGCTGCCCGGCCAATAGGAGAGGGGGATGCTGCAGCGGCGCTTACTACCAATAACATAGCGCTGCTGCGGCTCCCTGCTCCTCCTCCTCCTTCTCATCTCACTGCCGCCACCGAGGGAGCAGCACGAGGAGCCTGTCAGCGGGGAGAAGGTAAGTATATTCCCCCCCCCCCCTCTCTCTCTCTCTCTGTCTCTCTCTCTCTGTCTCTCTCTCTCTCTCTCTCTGTCTCTCTCTCGGACACCGCCTGCCGCAATGTGTAAAAAATGGGACTGGCTGCCGCAATGTGTAAAAAATGGGACTGGCTGCCGCAATGTGTAAAAAATGGGGATGGCTGCCGCAATGTGTAAAAAATGGGACTGGCTGCCGCAATGTGTAAAAAATGGGGATGGCTGCCGCAATGTGTAAAAAATGGGACTGGCTGCCGCAATGTGTAAAATGGGACTGGCTGCCGCAATGTGTAAAAAATGGGGACTGGCTGCCGCAATGTGTAAAATGGGGTCCTGGCTGCCGCAATGTGTAAAATGGGACTGGCTGCCGCAATGTGTAAAAAGGGGGACTGGCTGCCGCAATGTGTATAAAGGGGGACACCGTCTGCCGTAATGTGTAAAAACGGGGACGCTGTCTGCTGTAATTGTAAAAAAGGGACGCTGTTTGCCGCAATGTGTAAAAAGAAGGACCGGCTGCCGCAATGTGTTAAAAGGGAGACTGGCTGCTGTAATGTGTAAAAAGGGGGACTGGCTGCCGCAATGTGTAAAAAGGGTCTATCTGCCGCAATGTGTAAAAAGGGGGACTGGCTGCCGCAATGTGTAAAAAGGGGGACACTGTCTGCTGTAATGTATAAAAGGGGCTCTACCTGGTGTAGTGGCGCTACTGTGCAGCGTAATTTGAATAATGTAGACTACTGTGCACCGTAGTATGAATTGCTATTATTTTGTGGCCACGCCCCTTCCCCATGAAGCCACGCCCCTAGAAATTTTTTGGCGCGCCTACGGCGCGCTCTGCCCCTATCTTACATGGGGGGGGGCGCCACTGTCGTTTCTTGCACACAGCGCTAAAATGCTTAGTTACGGCACTGCCTATACCCACCAGCTTGCCACACTCATCCCTATGCCCACTAGCCTGTCACACACTTGCTGTCCAGATGACATCACAGTCTTGGCAGGGCAGATAGGAGTAGCTGTCCTGCCCCTGCCTGCAGTTCCTGTGCCCTGCTTTCAGACCAAACCAACCAAGCCTGCCATGCTGCTCTCATACACTGTCTCCCCAGTCACCCACTATCTGTCACCCCTGCCTCTACCATCACCCAATGCCTCTCACTGTCACCCGCTGCCTCACTCCCACTATCTGTAATGTGTAAAATGGGGCTCTACCTGCTGTAATGTGTAATAGGGGGCTCTACCTGCTGTAATGTGTAATAGGGGGCTCTACCTGGCATAATGTGTGACAGGGGCTCTACCTGGTGTTATGTGTGTAAGTGGTACTAATGTGCGACGTAATTTGAATAATGAAGGCTGCTGTACAGCGTAATATGAATTGGTATTTTTGGCCACGCCCCCAATTTTTTTACGTGCGCACTAGCCTTATTTTATATGTCTATATGGGGGGGGGGGGAGCCAATGCTGTTTCTTGCACACAGCGCTAAAACATCTAGTTACGGCACTGCCTGGACACACCTGTGTTCGCCGCACCATTCCATTCCCAGAAAACGGTCAGTTGACGCCCCGGAACGCCTTTCTCCCGTCAATCTTCTTGCGGTCGCCGCTGCGACCACTTTCTTCGCTAGCGGCGTCAATGCCAGGCTACGGCCATCGCCGGGCAACGACGCGCCTGCGCAATGTGCCGCGATGAAGTGCAGCGTGCGATCGGGTCGGAATGACTCCCATGGTTTTGCCCATCTGCTAACAAAGTTGCTGCTACGATCAGGTCTGAATTAGGCCCATAGTACAGTGTGACCTACACTATTATTAAGGCACAATTTTCATATATAACCCGTGTGTTGGTGGATTGTATTACCTCCCCATTACTTGTATGGGACAATTATAAACCTGTCTCCCACTTATCCAAATTCTCAGATAAGGATTGTTGATTTGGTGTCATAAATAGTAATATCACAGTTCAGGGTGTCTCCTGCAGATCTATCTTCTGCCTTAGGAACTCAGGTTGTATCACATTCCGGGTTAGATGCATGAAAGGACGTTATGGGGGGAAGTGGCATCAGCACACGTTATGTTGAATGATATCGCTTCTCCCCCATGTATTAAGGAGGAGATGTGTGACACATGATAGTGCGCTGATGTGCCACCCAATATGTGAACAGTCAGTAGCACTGACCATTCTGACAACTGCAGCTATTGATTTCGACGGCTGCAGCTGTCGTTACCCAACCACCACTGGCTGCGGCAGCTGCCGGCTCTGGGCTGCACATGGGAGATCTTGGGATAGTAGCGAGATCATGCCCAGTGGAGCCGGCCGGGAGGAGAGAGCACATCAGTACTAGGCTAATACCTTGTGGGCTGTGGCAGGGATTGTCAGGGGGGTTTTACTCCCCCACTCTGGCAAACGATGTTAATGCATCTCATGGTGTAGCTTCCTGCTTCGTCTGGGTAAATAGGCACAGCAGGAAGAGCTATATGATAACGCAACACTATAATACATTTCCTCCTCAGTTTCTAGAAGGATCTTAAATCCATAATGTTAGCTATTCAGGATATATACAGTACAAGTCAGTTAAATGTATAATACAGTATAATACCCCTTTCAGACAGAACATGAAATTACCGGGTGAAGCAGTTCCACCCAGTAATTTCATGAAACACGCGGGTCCTTTTTCTGTGTGAAATGGTCAATCCGTGTTGTAATTCCCGGGACTTCGACCCAGGAATTTTCCAGGGTCGGAGACACGGGAATTATGACACAGGTTGACCCTTTCACACAGACAAAATACCCGTGTTGATCTGCAAATTACCGGGTCGAAAATTTCGACCCGGTAATTTGCATGTCTGTGTGAAGGGGGGGTCAGGCAGGTCCCAGAAAAACGACCCGGCACTGAAATGGATCGCATAACTTTTTTATTAAAAATATAATTTATAGTAAGGGAGTAAACATATTAAGGATCTGCATTCTTTCACGTGAATGAGATTTTATTTATGAACTTACATACCGATCCGGTCATTATGCAGCCAATCTAATCTGTCATGAAAATATTTGCCTGCAGCAATAGTCGCTACTGTGCCAAATGGTAAATATCATATAAGTTTCTCAACATCTGATGCTCTTGATGTCCCCCAATGACAGTCAACAATTTCGCCATTCCCCTGACCCATAATAGTCAGCAGAACGTGTATATGATAAATAAAGGTCACAGCTTTTATTAAATTTGCAAATAATCAGTGAGGGATCTAGAATAAAATGACAGTGGGGCACCATATTTGGGTGGGGTGGAGGATGGCATGGCCAAATCTCGGAGGGGTGGCCATGCCCCTTCCCAAAAAAGAGGGGACTGCAAGCTGCAACATGTAGTGGGGGACAATGTCCACCTCAGTAACTGACCCTTCCCATAAAACGAGACCAGGTAAATCGTACCCACCACCTCTTTCAGCACCATGGGCCACCAATGTCTCTCCAACTTCAGCCATCCAGCCTTGTGTCTTGACAGTCCCCCAGTGTCTCCAGTCCCCTCAGTGTCTCTCCAGTGGCAGCCTCACCTCCCTTCTGACTCTTCAGCCACCAGTGTCTCTCCAGCTGCCTTCTGACTCTTCAGCCACCAGTGTCTCTCCAGCTGCCTTCTGTCTCTCCAGCCTCCGGGGTCTCCCCAGCTCCAGCCCCCGCATCCCTGCAGCTCAATCCTACAGTCACTTACCATCTTCTATGTTTTCTGGCTGATCCTCTTTGTACTGCAGCTCCTCTATGTCTTTCAGTGGTGCAGCGCATCATGATGCCCACTTTGTTGGGCCACATAACTTTGATGGGGCCCCCAATGCTTCTAGAGAATCACCTCTCTCCGCACTGAAGAGGGCATACCTAATGCTGCTAAGGTGGCATGCTTAAAATAAATGTTTCAGTTTGAAACAAGTCAACCTAGGAGTAAAACACCTTCATATCACACATGCCTCTCAAACATCTTAAATGTTTTGATTGACCTGATCCTTATGCATCTAAGTCATCACCGTCCTCTGAATCTGGTGGCTGCTAATGGTATGGGGAGGAAGCCTTGCTTGACTGCCCCCTCCCTATGATCTTCCTGTACTGATCCTACCCACTTTCCTTTGTTCAGTCTTGGACTGAAGACCCCCATGCCACCCACCCTTCACCTCACTCCTTCGCCAGCTGATTCAACCCTAGAGGACCCATCCTCATAGTCTATAAACATTGCAACTAATTAACTGATGACGTGGGGGCATAATTAATGTTTGTGATTAGGGAGCTAATAATTATAAAGGAGATTATTTTAATGATATTTTTACGACAGAGTTCGTGATTTTTGAGAATTAATTATTCACTAGTGAGGCCACACCTTGAATACTGTGTACAATTCTGGGCACCATACTACAAAAAGGATATCCTGGAGCTAGAAAAGGTTCAGAGGTGGGCGACCAAACTAATTAAGGGCATGGAGATGCTGGAATACGAGGAAAGGCTTGCAAGACTAGGCATGTTTACACTGGAAAAGAGGAGACTAAGAGGGGACATGATCAACATCTACAAATATATAAGGGGACAATACACAGATCTTGCGCAGGACCTGTTTTTGGTTAGATCAACACAGAGAACTCGTGGGCACTCGCTCAGGTTAGAGGAGAGGAGATTCCGCACAATACGGCGTAAAGGCTTTTTCACGGTAAGGACGATACGTGTTTGGAATTTATCTAACCCACCTTTAAGAATGGGTTAGATAAATTCCTAATTGATAAGGATATCCAGGGTTATGGTGCATAGTCATGCACTATAGTTACTATAAAAAGAGGGATAAAACATAACGGCTGACAACAGCATCAGTAAAATTTTAGACCAAATAATCCTGCATAGGAGACCACAAATAGGTTGAACTCGATGGACAATTGTCTTTTTTCAACCTTAGATACTATGTTACTATGTTCAATGAGGGCATGGCAAAATAAATGCTCTGCCGTTATATGGTGGTCACAAAAACAGTATCCGTTTTGTTCGGTGGTCTCAAAAATGCTCTCTGTATTGTATGGCATTTACAGAAATGCTCTGTGTATTGTATTGCTGTCACAAATATGCTCCCTGTATTGTATGGTGAGTATAGATATGCTCTCTGTATGGTATGGCAATCAGAAATATGTTCTCTGTAGTATATTATGATCACAAATATGCTCTCTGTATTGTATGGCATTGTTATAAGGAAAACATATTTCATTATTTATGAGGCATATAAAACAAGAGACACTTTTCGATTTATGGGTGCCTGGTATATGAAATTATCTCTTGGCCCACAACCTAACAATTTTCCGATGTCCCTGTACCCTACACCAGCACTTTCTCCCCACCTCTTTCTCCCTTCCCTACTGTCACCACCCTGTCACTCACTCTCTCTTGGGTGCATCACAGACCTAGTGGGAGGGGTCAGAGGTCATACCAACTGTCATTACATTCTACATTCTAATTTGATGATAGAATTTTTATCAGCAGTCAACCTTATTCTACAGCATACAGATGTAACAGCAGTTCAATACTTCTTGATGTCACAGAAAGTATATATATTCTGAGGCCTCCTTTTATCTTCATCCAACACACAATACCACAGGGGGTAGTTCCGCCTTGTTGTCTTTACCCAATAAAGTTAAGTGCAGGTACCATGCATGTGCACTGTTAACATTGTCCCCTATGGACAGTGGGGACTGGTCACTTATCTGTGCCTGAGCCCACCTGCAGTGTCAGTCCCACCCAGGTGCCTACATGTCTGGGGCGAGGAAAAAAGTTCCCTCCACAACTACATTCAGGAATCTGCTAAGGGACCAAGCCTGCCATCTCCAGCCTTTATCCAAGTTCCAGAGGTGGACAACCAGGGTTCTCAAGCAGAGTTTACTGCACACCGAGTGGAAGCTCTTTGGAGCCAGGCGGCCTGTGCCCATCATCCACAGACTCTACGGGCTCAAGGAGATACTAAATATACTAGCGCATGTTAAGTCTATTAACCATCAAAGCAGCATTGTGCATGGGGGAGTTTGAAGGTAGAGGGTAGAGGGCAGGAGAGGGGAATATGTATGGGGGAGGAGGGGAGTTGGGGTGCTGCAGTTGGGGGAGCTCGCAGCTGTGTGGAGAACCTGTTTGAGGAGGAGGGAAGAGAGCAGGAGTAAAGGAGAGGGTCCGCACGCCCTGAGACATAAGGCTGTCTGAGGTGCTGCATTGCTCTGTCTAGGTGGGCACCGAGAACTGGTGACTGGAGGAAGTCTGTCTCGCGAGAGGATAGCCTATTCTCGCACAGAGCTCCTCCAAGCTGTGGGGCTGACAGGCACTGGTGGGCTGCCAGTGGCAGTGTCTGCCTGTCAGAATGTTGACTGGTGCACTGCTGTGGACGGGGCCACATGTGGCATTCGGCCACGCAGCATGGTCGGTCACCCCGGGACACTTATCTGTTGTAAAGCTGTGGCCGGGATAGGGAAGGGGAATGGAGGGGGGGGGGGGGGGATGATGGAGGCAGGAGCACGGCACCCGGCAATCCTTCTCCACACTGTGCACACCAGTGCCTGTGGGGATGGGCTGCAAGCTTGGTGGGAGCAGCCTGCCCAATTGTTAATCTGGACGCTAGGATGCCCTAGGCATCTGTCTACAATGTCTATGCCTAGGGCCGGCTCTGCGTGTTGGCCACTGTTGCGTGTTACCCCTACTTTGTGAAGTTTTTTAATGTCATATGCATCATTGTACTTCTTTGATTAGTCCATTCTATGGATGCATATTTTACGTTTTTCGATCCCAATATTTTGTGCCATTAGCATTGTGTTGCTCTTTTGAGTATGACACTTTTTGTGTATCGATGGAAAATCTATTGTTGACTTTTTTGCTCTTTATTAAAAACAATAATAAAAAAAACCCACCTAGATTTGATGATAAGGAAGTAGAGATATGTACACTGGGATTTTTCTCAGAAATGTAACCTTTCTAAAAATAGGAACTGTCATAGCGATGTGTTTATCTTCTATCTGTAGTGAAATATCTTGCCTGAAGCGATCACAACTATCTGCCAATATTGTGACAATACTATATAGCTTCTGCCAGTAATCATGAATGTGTGACTGCTTTGTATTGCTATCATATGTACAGTATATGTGAGAACTGAGGGGGTCATTCAGACCTGATCACTCGCTAGCGTTTTTTGCAGCGCAGCGATCAGGTCAGAACTGCGCATGCGTATGCACCGCAATGCGCAAGCACGTGGCATGGTTACAAGGCGGATCGTTGCTGTGCGATGGGTTTTATGAAGAACCCATTCGCACAGCCGATCGCAAGGTGATTGACAGAAAGAAGGAGTTTGAGGGTGTCAACTGACCGTTTTCTGGGAGTGGTTGGAAAAACGCAGGCGTGACCAAGCGTTTGCAGGGCGTATGTCTGATGTCAATTCCGGACAGACTGAAGTGATCGCAGCGGCTGAGTAAGTCCTGGGCAACTCAGAAACTGCACAAAGTTTTTTTGTACCGTTCAGCTACACATGTGATCACACACTTACAAAGCTAAAATACACTCCCCGGCGGGCGGCGACTATGCGAATGCTGGACTGCAAAAAACCACTAGCGAGCGATCAGGTCTGAATTAGGCACTGAGTCAGTAATATTACTTATTATACAGTACCAGTGGCGGAACTAGTGATTGGTGGGCGAGAGTACGGCAAGAACCCTGGCTTCAAAATAGGGTTCTATGTGCACCCAAAAAATTTATATGATCTCATCTTCAAATAGTAGACAGTATTAGTGACCCCGATATAGTACTAATAATCCTAATTAAATCCCTCAGTCTCGTTAAAAATGTGTGCGTGTGTGTCATGTTATCATTTCACCGCCGCAAGTTCCATCCCTGTACAGTACTATAATCAGGGACTGACAGTGGTGCAATTAAGACGGTACAAGGTCGTACAGCATACCAATAAGAAATGAGAAGTTTTTTAAAGAACACATTATAATATACTGCCATACCCAGGATTCAAACCTATAATCTGTTGCATTCCAGTCAATCAACCTACTTATTGATCTATTTGATCCTGCATAAAAAACTGGAGATTTCTAACAATATGATGCTAATTGTCCTTTGTAAAAAAAATTTTTTAAAAATCAGCATTGCAATTGAGAAAATCTATGTAGTGTGCAGCCACACATCCAATCCCTTGCAGCCACACACTACATAGATCTGCTCAGCAACAATGCTGATCATTTTTTTCACAAAGTATAAGATAAGCTTCAAATAGTTAGAAGTGGAGGCTGAAAGACACAATGTGAATTGTTGCGCCTAAAGGTGCACTAAGTGGGCATCCCAGTCCTTGCAATTATGGCAAAAGACTCACATGCTGCTGCGGCTGCATCTGACTAAGAATCCAAATAAGTACTGTGCAGGTGTCCGGGGCTGAATCAGGTCCTCTGTCTTTTGTTTGGGACATCGGGCATTGGCAGAGCCATCCCTAGGCACAGGCAGTGTAGGCAAATGCCTAAGGACATCGGGCACAATTCTGCTGCGTCGGCTCCAGATTTCAGAAGTCCTGCTGACAGTGGCTGTCCTCCGATGGGATGTACAGGCTTCCCACCACTGCCGTGACCTAGGAGGAGAAAAGAAATGAAGTAGCTACAGCAGTTGTATCTGCTTATTACATACGCTATCCTAAAGTATGTGCAGAAAACAGTGTATAGGGCTCATTATTCAACGGTTATACAAATGCCTTACTTTGCCTAATTGTAGCGCTGGCCATGATAGTGGGGCTGGCAATTCCATCAGCGTCATCAGATATGATTTACAGTAACAGACAACTAAACCCCAAATTTATATTTTAATTTATACAGATGTAGCCATGCTCATCTTGCTCTGAAGCAGCATGCTGCATGGCGCGCCAGGCTGTGACTATTCGCAGCCGGCAATCGCTCCATTACTTCCATTAAAAATTAATGGAGCGATCGCCAGCAGCGAAAAGTCACAGCCTGACACGCCATGCAGCACGCTGTATCATAGCATGGCGCTTCACTACAAAGATGAGCATGGCTACATCTGTACGAATAGTGCCCTCATTCACATTATGGGTGAAATGCAGGAAGTTAAAATGTGCAGCCATACCTCAGAAAATGCCATTTCTGGAGGTTTGGCCAGCATACCGCATATGCACCAAGCCCCGGAATGCTAGAGGTTACAGGGCTTGGATGCGGTGGGCAATGTCATCTTCAGATGGCGTTATACTATAGAAGCCTACGGGATTCTGCCGCACTGCCCCTTCTGAGAAGGATCCAACCGGATCCCTCCCAGTATAGCCCATGGTACGCACCTCACTGGACGCATGCGCAAATAGGATACCGGGTCCTAAACCGGAGGTTATATCATGGCAAAGAATGGCTCTTACCGCAAGAGCTGTCCTTTGTTGTTTTCTTCATGCATTACTAAGCGCCGATTTTATACCTCCCAACTGTCCCAATTGCTGCGGGACAGTCACGTTTTTTTGGGACTGCTTAGCAGAGCAGCGGAGAATAGACACTGTGCGCACAGCTTCTATTCAGTGGACACAGAGGGAGCATGCCAGCAGCTCACAGAGCGACAACACGGGGGGCGTGGCTATCGATCGCGGCACTCAGAGCCTGTCCTAACCAATATGATGCCCTAGGCAAGATTTTGGCTGGTGCCCCCTAGCACCACCGCTAGTTCCGCCTCTGACCCTGCACCCCTTTCCCAGCACCATCACCCCCCCACCCATAGCAGTCCTTTTTTTTCCTAACCCCTGTAATTTAAATAAGAACAGTGTGCACATTTGGCACACAGCCCAAAAAGGTATGTGTTTTTGCTGGCAAGGGCTATGGCCACACAATAGTACCCCCAATTCACGTTATGCATCACAGTAGGGCAACTTTATTCGCAATTTATACGATAGTGTCCCTTATTCACATTACATCACACAGTAGTACCACTTTACCTTATATACATTACTCCTCACAGTAGTGCCCCTCATTCACATAACATCATACTGAATTGCTCCTTATTCACATTACACTACACCATATTGCTCTTTATTCTCATTACACCACGCCATATTGCTCCTTATTCACATTACACCACACAATATTGCTCTTTATTCACATTAGACCACACAGTAGTGCCCTTTCTGTACGTTACGACACACAGTAGAGCACCTTATACACATAATGCCACACATTGGCAATGCATTTATACACATAATACCACGCAGTAATGCCCCTTACACATATGACACACATTATTAATGTCCTTATAAACATAATGCGTCTTACACATTATGCCAACCCTTATTAATGCCCTTATACAGATAATTTCCCTTACACATATGCCGAACATTGTTAATGCCCTTATACATATAATAACACACATAATGTCCCTTACACATATGCCGCACATTATTAGTGCCCTTATACACATAATGACACACATAGTGCCCCTTACACATATGTTACACATTATTAATGCCCTTATACACATAATGACACATATAGTCAACTGGCAACTCTGCTAACATCGGGTACCTATTTTTTACGAAAATGCATCTTATTTGCATTGCTATGTGGCTAGGATGCACAAGCAGCTTCTGCTGGTTAAAATGATATGCGGCATGCCTATATACTGTGTGCGTCTGTGGCTGTATCTGCATACGAAATGCTACACACAGAATATAAGCATGCTGCATATAATTTTAATCAGCAGAAGCTGCGTGTGCCCCTAGGCATACCAGATGCCCTAGGCAATTGCCTAGTTTGCCTATACCTAGGGCCGGCTCTGGCGGCACTGCCACAATGCCACACCACTTTTCAATAGGCCACACATCCTTTTTGGGCGGGCATGCTCTACGTGCAAGCAGAAGTCCCTCTTCATATATTTCTAATGTTGGGAGGTATGCGATATGCATGCAGAGAGTAGCGGGATGCATTGCAAGAAAAATGCAATGCTTCCTGCATCCCGCCCTATGTAACATTGCAGAGCTGCCAGTACACCTTATGCAACACAGAATCCCCACTCTACATTATGGCACACAGTGTCATCATTTAATTTCATATAGTGCCTCCACTTCATATTGCGCAACATTACAGTAACCCAGTTCATATTATGCCACATTAATGTACCCCAGTTCATATTAGGTAACATTATAATTAGTGATGAGCACCGGAAATTTTTCGGGTTTTGTGTTTTGGTTTTGGGTTCGGTTCCGCGGCCGTGTTTTGGGTTCGAACACGTTTTGGCAAAACCTTACCGAATTTTTTTTTGTCGGATTCGGGTGTGTTTTGGATTCGGGTGTTTTTTTCAAAAAGCCCTAAAAAAACAGCTTAAATCATAGAATTTGGGGGTCATTTTGATCCCAAAGTATTATTAACCTCAATAACCATAATTTCCACTCATTTTCAGTCTATTCTGAACACCTCACACCTCACAATATTATTTTTAGTCCTAAAATTTGCACCGAGGTCGCTGGATGGCTAAGCTAAGCGACCCAAGTGGCCGACACAAACACCTGGCCCATCTAGGAGTGGCACTGCAGTGTCACGCAGGATGGCCCTTCCAAAAAACACTCCCCAAACAGCACATGACGCAAAGAAAAAAAGAGGCGCAATGAGGTAGCTGTGTGAGTAAGCTAAGCGACCCTAGTGGCCAACACAAACACCTGGCCCATCTAGGAGTGGCACTGCAGTGTCACGCAGGATGGCCCTTCCAAAAAACACTCCCCAAACAGCACATGACGCAAAGAAGAAAAAAAAGAGGCGCAATGAGGTAGCTGTGTGAGTAAGCTAAGCGACCCTAGTGGCCGACACAAACACCTGGCCCATCTAGGAGTGGCACTGCAGTGTCACGCAGGATGGCCCTTCCAAAAAACACTCCCCAAACAGCACATGACGCAAAGAAAAAAAGAGGCGCAATGAGGTAGCTGTGTGAGTAAGCTAAGCGACCCTAGTGGCCGACACAAACACCTGGCCCATCTAGGAGTGGCACTGCAGTGTCACGCAGGATGGCCCTTCCAAAAAACACTCCCCAAACAGCACATGACGCAAAGAAAAAAAGAGGCGCAATGAGGTAGCTGTGTGAGTAAGCTAAGCGACCCTAGTGGCCGACACAAACACCTGGCCCATCTAGGAGTGGCACTGCAGTGTCACGCAGGATGGCCCTTCCAAAAAACACTCCCCAAACAGCACATGACGCAAAGAAAAAAAGAGGCGCAATGAGGTAGCTGTGTGAGTAAGCTAAGCGACCCTAGTGGCCGACACAAACACCTGGCCCATCTAGGAGTGGCACTGCAGTGTCACGCAGGATGGCCCTTCCAAAAAACACTCCCCAAACAGCACATGACGCAAAGAAAAAAAGAGGCGCAATGAGGTAGCTGTGTGAGTAAGCTAAGCGACCCTAGTGGCCGACACAAACACCTGGCCCATCTAGGAGTGGCACTGCAGTGTCACGCAGGATGGCCCTTCCAAAAAACACTCCCCAAACAGCACATGACGCAAAGAAGAAAAAAAAGAGGCGCAATGAGGTAGCTGTGTGAGTAAGCTAAGCGACCCTAGTGGCCGACACAAACACCTGGCCCATCTAGGAGTGGCACTGCAGTGTCACGCAGGATGGCCCTTCCAAAAAACACTCCCCAAACAGAAGCACATGACGCAAAGAAGAAAAAAAAGAGGCGCAATGAGGTAGCTGTGTGACTAAGATAAGCGACCCTAGTGGCCGACACAAACACCTGGCCCATCTAGGAGTGGCACTGCAGTGTCACGCAGGATGGCCCTTCCAAAAAACACCCCCCAAACAGCACATGACGCAAAGAAAAAAAGAGGCGCAATGAGGTAGCTGTGTGAGTAAGCTAAGCGACCCTAGTGGCCGACACAAACACCTGGCCCATCTAGGAGTGGCACTGCAGTTTCACGCAGGATGGCCCTTCCAAAAAACACTCCCCAAACAGCAGCACATGACGCAAAGAAGAAAAAAAAGAGGCGCAATGAGGTAGCTGTGTGACTAAGATAAGCGACCCCAGTGGCCGACACAAACACCTGGCCCATCTAGGAGTGGCACTGCAGTGTCACGCAGGATGGCCCTTCCAAAAAACACCCCCCAAACAGCACATGACGCAAAGAAAAAAAGAGGCGCAATGAGGTAGCTGTGTGAGTAAGCTAAGCGACCCTAGTGGCCGACACAAACACCTGGCCCATCTAGGAGTGGCACTGCAGTGTCACGCAGGATGGCCCTTCCAAAAAACACCCCCCAAACAGCACATGACGCAAAGAAAAATGAAAGAAAAAAGAGGTGCAAGATGGAATTGTCCTTGGGCCCTCCCACCCACCCTTATGTTGTATAAACAGGACATGCACACTTTAACCAACCCATCATTTCAGTGACAGGGTCTGCCACACGACTGTGACTGAAATGACGGGTTGGTTTGGATCCCCACCAAAAAAGAAGCAATTAATCTCTCCTTGCACAAACTGGCTCTACAGAGGCAAGATGTCCACCTCATCATCATCCTCCGATATATCACCGTGTACATCCCCCTCCTCACAGATTATCAATTCGTCCCCACTGGAATCCACCATCTCAGCTCCCTGTGTACTTTGTGGAGGCAATTGCTGCTGGTCAATGTCTCCACGGAGGAATTGATTATAATTCATTTTAATGAACATCATCTTCTCCACATTTTCTGGATGTAACCTCGTACGCCGATTGCTGACAAGGTGAGCGGCGGCACTAAACACTCTTTCGGAGTACACACTTGTGGGAGGGCAACTTAGGTAGAATAAAGCCAGTTTGTGCAAGGGCCTCCAAATTGCCTCTTTTTCCTGCCAGTATAAGTACGGACTGTCTGACGTGCCTACTTGGATGCGGTCACTCATATAATACTCCACCATTCTTTCAATAATGAGATAATCATATGCAGTGACAGTAGACGACATGTCCGTAATCGTTGTCAGGTCCTTCAGTCCGGACCAGATGTCAGCATCAGCAGTCGCTCCAGACTGCCCTGCATCACCACCAGCGGGTGGGCTCGGAATTCTGAGCCTTTTCCTCGCACCCCCAGTTGCGGGAGAATGTGAAGGAGGAGATGTTGACAGGTCGCGTTCCGCTTGACTTGACAATTTTGTCACCAGCAGTTCTTTGAACCCCAGCAGACTTGTGTCTGCCGGAAAGAGAGATCCAAGGAAGGTTTTAAATCTAGGATCGAGCACGGTGGCCAAAATGTAGTGCTCTGATTTCAACAGATTGACCACCCGTGAATCCTTGTTAAGCGAATTAAGGGCTCCATCCACAAGTCCCACATGCCTAGCGGAATCGCTCTGTGTTAGCTCCTCCTTCAATGTCTCCAGCTTCTTCTGCAAAAGCCTGATGAGGGGAATGACCTGACTCAGGCTGGCAGTGTCTGAACTGACTTCACGTGTGGCAAGTTCAAAAGGTTGCAGAACCTTGCACAACGTTGAAATCATTCTCCACTGCGCTTGAGACAGGTGCATTCCACCTCCTATATCGTGCTCAGTTGTATAGGCTTGAATGGCCTTTTGCTGCTCCTCCAACCTCTGAAGCATATAGAGGGTTGAATTCCACCTCGTTACCACTTCTTGCTTCAGATGATGGCAGGGCAGGTTCAGGCGTTTTTGGTGGTGCTCCAGTCTTCTGTACGTGGTGCCTGTACGCCGAAAGTGTCCCGCAATTCTTCTGGCCACCGACAGCATCTCTTGCACGCCCCTCTCGTTTTTTAAATAATTCTGCACCACCAAATTCAAGGTATGTGCAAAACATGGGACGTGCTGGAATTTGCCCAGATTTAATGCACACACAATATTGCTGGCGTTGTCCGATGCCACAAATCCACAGGAGAGTCCAATTGGGGTAAGCCATTCTGCGATGATCTTCCTCAGTTGCCGTAAGAGGTTTTTAGCTGTGTGCGTATTCTGGAAAGCGGTGATACAAAGCGTAGCCTGCCTAGGAAAGAGTTGGCGTTTGCAAGATGCTGCTACTGGTGCCGCCGCTGCTGTTCTTGCGGCGGGAGTCCATACATCTACCCAGTGGGCTGTCACAGTCATATAGTCCTGAGCCTGCCCTGCTCCACATGTCCACATGTCCGTGGTTAAGTGGACATTGGGTACAACTGCATTTTTTAGGACACTGGTGAGTCTTTTTCTGAGGTCTGTGTACATTTTCGGTATCACCTGCCTAGAGAAATGGAACCTAGATGGTATTTGGTACCGGGGACACAGTACCTCCAACAAGTCTCTAGTTGGCTCTGCAGTAATGATTGATACCGGAACCACGTTTCTCACCGCCCAGGATGCCAAGGCCTCAGTTATCCGCTTTGCAGCAGGATGACTGCTGTGATATTTCATCTTCCTCGCAAAGGACTGTTGGACAGTCAATTGCTTGGTGGAAGTAGTAAAAGTGGTCTTACGAGTACGACTTCCCCTCTGGGATGACCATCGACTCCCAGCAGCAACAACAGCAGTGCCAGCAGCAGTAGGCGTTACACGCAAGGATGCATCGGAGGAATCCCAGGCAGGAGAGGACTCGTCAGAATTGCCAGTGACATGGCCTGCAGGACTATTGGCATTCCTGGGGAAGGAGGAAATTGACACTGAGGGAGTTGGTGGGGTTGTTTGCGTGAGCTTGGTTACAAGAGGAAGGGATTTACTGGTCAGTGGACTGCTTCCGCTGTCGCCCAAAGTTTTTGAACTTGTCACTGACTTATGATGAATGCGCTGCAGGTGACGTATAAGGGAGGATGTTCCGAGGTGGTTAACGTCCTTACCCCTACTTATTACAGCTTGACAAAGGCAACACACGGCTTGACAAATGTTGTCCGCATTTCTGTTGAAATACTTCCACACCGAAGAGCTGATTTTTTTGGTATTTTCACCAGGCATGTCAATGGCCCTATTCCTCCCACGGACAACAGGTGTCTCCCCGGGTGCCTGACTTAAACAAACCACCTCACCATCAGAATCCTCCTGGTCAATTTCCTCCCCAGCACCAGCAACACCCATATCCTCCTCATCCTGGTGTACTTCAACACTGACATCTTCAATCTGACTATCAGGAACTGGACTGCGGGTGCTCCCTCCAGCACTGGCAGGGGGCGTGCAAATGGTGGAAGGCGCATGCTCTTCACGTCCAGTGTTGGGAAGGTCAGGCATCGCAAACGACACAATTGGACTCTCCTTGTGGATTTGTGATTTCGAAGAACGCACAGTTCTTTGCTGTGCTTTTGCCAGCTTGAGTCTTTTCATTTTTCTAGCGAGAGGCTGAGTGCTTCCATCCTCATGTGAAGCTGAACCACTAGCCATGAACATAGGCCAGGGCCTCAGCCGTTCCTTGCCACTCCGTGTGGTAAATGGCATATTGGCAAGTTTACGCTTCTCCTCTGACAATTTTATTTTAGATTTTTGAGTCCTTTTTTTACTGATATTTGGTGTTTTGGATTTTACATGCTCTGTACTATGACATTGGGCATCGGCCTTGGCAGACGACGTTGCTGGCATTTCATCGTCTCGGCCATGACTAGTGGCAGCAGCTTCAGCACGAGGTGGAAGTCGATCTTGATCTTTCCCTATTTTTGGAACCTCAACATTTTTGTTCTCCATATTTTAATAGGCACAACTAAAAGGCACCTCAGGTAAACAATGGAGATGGATGGATACTAGTATACTTATGGATGGACGAGCGACTGCCGACACAGAGGTAGCTACAGCCGTGGACTACCGTACTGTGTCTGCTGCTAATATAGACTGGATGATAATGATATAAAAAATATATATATATATCACTACTGCAGCCGGACAGGTATATATTATATAATGACGGACCTGCTGGACACTGTCAGCACTGCAGACTCCTAAAGTAAGCTACTAGTATCAAGAAGATAGAAAAAAAAAAACACCACAGGTAGGTGGTATACAATTATGGATGGACGAGCGACTGCCAACACAGAGGTAGCTACAGCCGTGGACTACCATACTGCGTCTGCTGCTAATATAGACTGGATGATAATGAGATATAAAATATATATATATCACTACTGTAGCCGGACAGGTATATATTATATAATGACGGACCTGCTGGACACTGTCAGCTCAGCACTGCAGACTCCTAAAGTAAGCTACTAGTATCAAGAAGATAGAAAAAAAAAACACCACGGGTAGGTGGTATACAATTATGGATGGACGAGCGACTGCCGACACAGAGGTAGCTACAGCCGTGGACTACCGTACTGCGTCTGCTGCTAATATAGACTGGATGATAATGATATAAAAAATATATATATATCACTACTGCAGCCGGACAGGTATATATTATATAATGACGGACCTGCTGGACACTGTCAGCTCAGCACTGCAGACTCCTAAAGTAAGCTACTAGTATCAAGAAGATAGAAAAAAAAAAAAAACACCACGGGTAGGTGGTATACAATTATGGATGGACGAGCGACTGCCGACACAGAGGTAGCTACAGCCGTGGACTACCGTACTGCGTCTGCTGCTAATATAGACTGGATGATAATGAGATATAAAATATATATATATCACTACTGCAGCCGGACAGGTATATATTATATAATGACGGACCTGCTGGACACTGTCAGCTCAGCACTGCAGACTCCTAAAGTAAGCTACTAGTATCAAGAAGATAGAAAAAAAAAAACACCACGGGTAGGTGGTATACAATTATGGATGGACGAGCGACTGCCGACACAGAGGTAGCTACAGCCGTGGACTACCGTACTGCGTCTGCTGCTAATATAGACTGGATGATAATGATATAAAAAAATATATATATATATCACTACTGCAGCCGGACAGGTATATATTATATAATGACGGACCTGCTGGACACTGTCAGCTCAGCACTGCAGACTCCTAAAGTAAGCTACTAGTATCAAGAAGATAGAAAAAAAAAAAAAACACCACGGGTAGGTGGTATACAATTATGGATGGACGAGCGACTGCCGACACAGAGGTAGCTACAGCCGTGGACTACCGTACTGCGTCTGCTGCTAATATAGACTGGATGATGATGATATATAAAATATATATATATCACTACTGCAGCCGGACAGGTATATATTATATAATGACGGACCTGCTGGACACTGTCAGCTCAGCACTGCAGACTCCTAAAGTAAGCTACTAGTATCAAGAAGATAGAAAGAAAAAAAAAACACCACGGGTAGGTGGTATACAATTATGGATGGACGAGCGACTGCCGACACAGAGGTAGCTACAGCCGTGGACTACCGTACTGCGTCTGCTGCTAATATAGACTGGATGATAATGAGATATAAAATATATATATATATCACTACTGCAGCCGGACAGGTATATATTATATAATGACGGACCTGCTGGACACTGTCAGCTCAGCACTGCAGACTCCTAAAGTAAGCTACTAGTATCAAGAAGATAGAAAAAAAAACACCACGGGTAGGTGGTATACAATTATGGATGGACGAGCGACTGCCGACACAGAGGTAGCTACAGCCGTGGACTACCGTACTGCGTCTGCTGCTAATATAGACTGGATGATAATGAGATATAAAATATATATATATCACTACTGCAGCCGGACAGGTATATATTATATAATGACGGACCTGCTGGACACTGTCAGCTCAGCACTGCAGACTCCTAAAGTAAGCTACTAGTATCAAGAAGATAGAAAAAAAAAAAACACCACGGGTAGGTGGTATACAATTATGGATGGACGAGCGACTGCCGACACAGAGGTAGCTACAGCCGTGGACTACCGTACTGCGTCTGCTGCTAATATAGACTGGATGATAATGATATAAAAAATATATATATATATCACTACCGCAGCCGGACAGGTATATATTATATAATGACGGACCTGCTGGACACTGTCAGCTCAGCACTGCAGACTCCTAAAGTAAGCTACTAGTATCAAGAAGATAGAAAAAAAAAAACCCACCACGGGTAGGTGGTATACAATTATGGATGGACGAGCGACTGCCGACACAGAGGTAGCTACAGCCGTGGACTACCGTACTGCGTCTGCTGCTAATATAGACTGGATGATAATGATATAAAAAATATATATATATCACTACTGCAGCCGGACAGGTATATATTATATAATGACGGACCTGCTGGACACTGTCAGCTCAGCACTGCAGACTCCTAAAGTAAGCTACTAGTATCAAGAAGATAGAAAAAAAAAAAAAACACCACGGGTAGGTGGTATACAATTATGGATGGACGAGCGACTGCCGGCACAGAGGTAGCTACAGCCGTGGACTACCGTACTGCGTCTGCTGCAGTGCTAATATAGACTGGATGATAATTATATAAAATATATATATATATCACTACTGCAGCCGGACAGGTATATATTATATAATGACGGACCTGCTGGACACTGTCAGCAGAATGCGTTTATAGAATAAAAACACCACACGACGAGTGTTTAACTTTTTCAGGCAGACAATCACAATATACTGGTGGTCAGTGGTCAGTGGTCACTGGTCAGTCACACTGGCAGTGGCACTCTGGCAGCAAAAGTGTGCACTGTTAAAATATGTACTCCTGCTATAACTGCTCCCCAGTCTCCCCCACAATTAAGCTGTGTGAGCAGTGAGCACTCAGCACAGTCAGATATACAGTATTACATAGATGATGCAGCACACTGAGGCTGAGCACAGATATGGTATGTGACTGTGGGGCAGATGTATTAACCTGGAGAAGGCATAAGGAAGTGATAAACCAGTGATATGTGCAAGGTGATAAAGGCACCAGCCAATCAGCTCCATTATGTAAGTTAACAGTTAGGATCTGATTGGCTGGTGCCTTTATCACCTTGCACATATCACTGGTTTATCACTTCCTTATGCCTTCTCCAGGTTAATACATCTGCCCCTGTGTCACACTGTGTATCGTTTTTTTTCAGGCAGAGAACGGATTAATTAAACTGGTGGTCACTGGTCACACTATCAGCAAGTAGTCCTCCTAATATGCTCCCCAAAATTAGTAAATCAAGTGTCTCTACTACTCTCTAGTCTACTCTAAACGGAGAGGACGCCAGCCACGTCCTCTCCCTATCAATCTCAATGCACGTGTGAAAATGGCGGCGACGCGCGGCTCCTTATATAGAATCCGAGTCTCGCGATAGAATCCGAGCCTCGCGAGAATCCGACAGCGGGATGATGACGTTCGGGCGCGCTCGGGTTAACCGAGCAAGGCGGGAAGATCCGAGTCTGCCTCGGACCCGTGTAAAAAGCGTGAAGTTCGGGGGGGTTTGGTTTCCGAGAAACCGAACCCGCTCATCACTAATTATAATGCCCTCCAGTTCATTTTATACCACATTAAAATGAGCAGGTGCAGAGGCGTAACTAGATATATTATAGGCCCCAAGGCAAACGTTTGTATATGAGGTGACCGTGTGACTATTAAATAAAATGACTATAATTTATGTTTAATTATACTAAGTACACTTTATCTCCGTTCCCCTTGTATGTACTCACACACCGCTGCATTCTTATTTTCTATTGGTTAGAGCCACGCTGTAGCTCATTATCTGTCAGCTGTTTTCTTCTTTACCTCAGTAACTGATGAAAAACGGGTTCCTTTGAGTACAGATTAGACTGCACTCAATGGAGAGTGTTCAAGCGCTGCAATCTGTTTCTCGGCCAAAAACTGCCTCACAGTGCGTGCTGTGCGGGCTGGTGTGTGGTCCTGATGGAGGATGAGAACATTTTTCCATAGCGCTGGCCTCTTTCTTCTGATTCTTTCCTGCAATGTTGCTAGAACATTTTTGTAGTAAAGTTGATTCTCTGTTGTGCCTTCTGGTACCCAGTCTTCCAACATAACACCCTTGATAGCAAAGAAAACAAATAACATGGCATTGAACTTGGATTTGCTTTGGCGTGCTTTCTTCAGTATTGGTGATGATGACGTTTTCCAGTGTATGGATTGGTGCTTTGTCTCAGGATAGTTCTGGAAGATCCACGTTTCATCACAGGTAATAACTTTATCTAAAAAATGCAAATCCGCTTGAGTTTGTTCCAAAATGTCTGTACAAATTTGCTTCCTTCTCGGCAGTGAGAAGCTTTGGAACCATCTTAGCACAAACGTTTGTAATGTTCAGATCTTGATGCTAAATTTGCCTAATGGAATCTTTGTCGATGCTGAGTCGACGATCAAATCCAACGGTTTTCTCAATTAATTCCACATTTTTCTTTTTGATGTGAAAGGCTTTCCAGGACGTTTATCATCTTCAACATCCTCATGGCCATCACGAAACCTTTTGTGCCACTCAAACACACGTGCGCGTGATACACAGTCTGCCCAGTAAGCCTTGGTTAGCTTACGGAAATATTTGGTGGCCATTTTGTTCAATTTATCAAAAAAATTTAAGTTACTCTACGTTGTTCTACTTTTGAATTTTTACGACACACGGAAAAAACAACGCCTTCGAACACTACAGATGGAGCCTCGCTCATCTTGGCTTCTCTGCTGCACCTAGGTGCAACAAGGCTTATTAGCATAAGCCTTTCATCTATTGTTCTCAGCTGCAATACAATACAGAGAGAACAATACAGCGGGGGAATAAGTAATTACAGCAGGGGATTAGAGGGGTCATTCTGAATTGATCGCTCGCTAGCTACTTTTAGCAGCCGTGCAAATGCATAGTTGCCACCCACGGGGGAGTGTATTTTCGCTTTGCAAGTGTGCGAACGCGAGTGCAGCCGAGCGGGATGAAAAAGTTTTTTGCAGTTTCTGAGTAGCTCTGGACTTACTCAACCCTTGCGATCATTTCAGTGTTTTTGGTCCCGGAATTGATGTCAGACGCCCGCCCTGCAAATGCCTGGACACGTCTGCGTTTTTCCAACCACTCCCAGAAAACGGTCAGTTGACACCCACAAACGCCCGATTTCTGTCAATCTCCTTGCGATCGGCTGTGCGAATGGATTCGTCATTAAATCCATCGCTCAGCAACGATCCGCTTTGTACCCGTACGCCGCGCCTGCGCATTGCGGTGCATATACATGCGCAGTAGTAACCTGTTCGCTGCACTGTGAAAAAAGGCAGCGAGCGATCAACTCGGAATGACCCCCTGTGTCTGAGTGCCCTGGCTCAATTAATCCTATTAAAGGGATAGCAAACTACTGTATCTGTGTGAGAGGGGTGGAGCTTGCAAAACCGTATTGGGATAGTCCAAGGTCAATGTTCCCCCACTTAACTCACGCAGTATGGGTTATTTTTTTTAAAGTTCAGTCTCGTTATTTAATAGCCACAGCTCATATAGCACATGTGACTTTGACATGGACGGTGGGCCCCTCTCAGCTCTGGGCCCCATATCTTACGCACTACCCTGTCATTCCACTACAGCTATCACCATAGGCGTGCGCACGGGGGGTGCCTGGTGCGCACAGGCACCCCTTAATGTCCGGCACCCCCTTCACACGCGCGGCACGCAGTGACATGAAGCGTGCTGATGCCCGATTCCTGTCCCCCAGCCGCGCGATCCCTGTCTCCCCGCTCGCTTGATTAGTGTTTCCCCGCCGCCCGGGCCATGACTGCAGCCGCTGCTGGAGGCTCCTGAGGACCGCCTTTCTCTTTCTGGCTCCCGCAGTTTGTGAAGGGAGAGACGTCAAACTTCATGACGTCTCTCCCATAGCAACAAGCGTGAGGAGCTCTGGAGTTCGGAAGGCGGCCGGCGCTGGATCGGGGCGTAAGTAAGTATTTGCTGTCTACACTTGGGACTGTGGGCATGTATAAGGGGCACTACAAGATATGGGCATTGTGTGAGCGGCACTGCAAGAAATGGGCATTGTGTGAGGGGCACTACAAGAAATGGGCATTGTGTGAGCGGCACTGCAAGAAATGGGCATTGTGTGAGGGGCACTACAAGAAATGGACATTGTGTGAGCGGCACTACAAGAAATGGGCATTGTGTGAGCGGCACTACAAGAAATGGGCATTGTGTGAGGGGCACTACAAGAAATGGGCATTGTGTGAGCGGCACTGCAAGAAATGGGCATTGTGTGAGGGGCACTGCAAGAAATGGGCATTGTGTGAGGGGCACTACAAGAAATGGACATTGTGTGAGCGGCACTACAAGAAATGGGCATTGTGTGAGCGGCACTGCAAGAAATGGGCATTGTGTGAGGGGCACTACAAGAAATGGGCATTGTGTGAGCGGCACTACAAGAAATGGGCATTGTGTGAGCGGCACTACAAGAAATGGGCATTGTGTGAGGGGCACTACAAGAAATGGGCATTGTGTGAGGGGCACTACAAGAAATGGGCATTGTGTAAGGGGCACTACAAGAAATGGGCATTGTGTAAGGGGCACTACAAGAAATGGCCATTGTGTAAGGGGCACTACAAGAAATGGGCATTGTGTAAGGGGCACTACAAGAAATGGGCATTGTGTAAAGGGCTCTACAAGAAATGGGCATTGTGTAAGGGGCACTACAAGAAATGGGCATTGTGTAAAGGGCTCTACAAGAAATGGGCATTGTGTAAGGGGCACTACAAAAACTGGGCATTGTGTAAGGGACGCTACAAAAAATGGGCATTGTGTAAGGGGCACTACAAGAAATGGCCATTGTGTAAGGGGCACTAAAAGAAATGGCCATTGTGTAAGGGGCACCACAAGAAATGGCCATTGTGCAAGGGGCACCACAAGAAATGGGCATTGTGTAAGGGGCACTACAAGAAATGGCCATTGTGTAAGGGGCACTACAAGAAATGGGCATTGTGTAAGGGGCACTACAAGAAATGGGCATTGTGTAAAGGGCTCTACAAGAAATGGGCATTGTGTAAGGGGCACTACAAGAAATGGGCATTGTGTAAAGGGCTCTACAAGAAATGGGCATTGTGTAAGGGGCACTACAAAAACTGGGCATTGTGTAAGGGACGCTACAAAAAATGGGCATTGTGTAAGGGGCACTACAAGAAATGGCCATTGTGTAAGGGGCACTAAAAGAAATGGCCATTGTGTAAGGGGCACCACAAGAAATGGCCATTGTGCAAGGGGCACCACAAGAAATGGGCATTGTGTAAGGGGCACTACAAGAAATGGCCATTGTGTAAGGGGCGCTACAAGAAATGGGCAATGTGTAAGAGGCACTACAAGAAATGGGCAATGTGTAAGAGGCACTACAAGAAATGGCCATTGTGTAAGGGGCAAAACCACTGTGTGGGCATTGTGTAATGTGCACAACTGCTGTGAGCATTGTTTAAGGGGCACTACTACTGTGAGCATTGTGTAAGTGGCACTACTACTATGGGCATTGTGCAAGTGACATTACTACTATGGGCTTTGTGTAAGGGGCACAACTATGGGCATTGTGTAAGGGGCACTACTACTATGGGCATTGTGTAAGTGGCACTACTACTATGGGCATTGTGTAAGGGGCACTACGGCTATGGGCTTTGTGTAAGTGGCACTACTACTATGGGCATTGTGTAAGTGGCACTACTACTATGGGCATTGTGTAAGGGGCACTACTACTATGGGCATTGTGTAAGGGGCACGACGACTATGGGCATTGTGTAAGTGGCACTACTACTATGGGCATTGTGTTAGGGGCACTACTACTATGGGCATTGTGTAAGGGGCACTACGACTATGGGCATTGTGTAAGTGGCACTACTACTATGGGCATTGTGTAAGGGGCACTACTACTATGGGCATTGTGTAAGGGGCACTACTACTATGGGCATTGTGCAAGTGACATTACTACTATGGGCTTTGTGTAAGGGGCACAACTATGGGCATTGTGTAAGGGGCACTACTACTATGGGCATTGTGTAAGGGGCACTACTACTATGGGCATTGTGTAAGTGACATTACTACTATGGGCATTGTGTAAGTGGCACTACTACTATGGGCATTGTGTAAGGGGCACTACTACTATGGGCATTGTGTAAGTGACATTACTACTATGGGCATTGTGTAAGTGGCACTACGACTATGGGCACTGTCTGTAGGTGACACTAGACACGGATTGAAGGGAGATGGAGGCTGAAAAACACAGATTAAAGGGGCAGGCTAAGAGAGTGACTGGTGGGAGGCTGAGAGGCACAGAGTTAAGGGGGAAACTCATATACACAAAATGAGGTGGATTGTGAGAGATGCGAGGCAGGGAGATGCAGGTGGGAGATGATGGTGTGAATGAGAGATGACGCAGGGAGGGGAAGATGGTGGGGGTGAGAGATGACGCAGGGAGGGGAGGAGATGGTGTTGCTGAGAGATGCAGGTGGGAGATGATGGTGTGGATGAGAGATGAGATGATGGTAGGGTGAGAGATGACAAGGGAGAGTAGGAGAAGGTGTGGCTGAGAGATGTAGGCGGGAGATGAGGGTTGTCACTGGCCTAGACTGAGGGTGTTGTGAACTCGGGGATTCTTCCGATGGTCGGGAAGAGGAACCACAACTGAGCTGGAAAAGGGGAGGCCTAATATAGGATTTCCTCATACAGGACGCTGACAGTGGAGTTTGATGAAATATTAAAGGGCTTTATTGCAGAGGAAAAACAACTTAAAGTCAAATGCCAGAAAGGAATAAATGAGGGAAATGTCCAGACCCACTGAAGGGTTTTAGTGAGCAGTATTAGAGATGCTGGTAATTGAAGAAACTGTGGGTGATGTTTAAAAGTCACTGATAACTTGTGGAACTTATAAATGATGATTAATAGCACAGATGGTTGAAGAACTTGTGAGCGGTGACAGAGATGCTGGTGATGTGAGGAACTGAAGTGCTGGGGTTTGAGACGCTGTTGGTGCAGGGGTTTTAGACGCTGTTGATTTGCAGAACTTGAGAACGGAGACTGAGACGCTGATGATGTGAGGAATTGAAGTGCAGGGGTTTAAGACGCTGTTGATTCACAGAACTTGAGAACGGTGATTTAGGCCCGCAGCCACGCTGATTCCTAGGAGCACTGGTGACTGGAACACAGAGAGATATACCGGCCGCTGAATACACTGGAACCGCTGCAGCGAACTGGTAGCTGGAAATGCCGGAGACACTGGAGTACAACCACAGAGATCCTTGCCGGGAACAGGAGCGCTGGCATCTACGTCAGGGAAAGACGATACTCAGGCACTGAAGCTCTGTCTGGCGTCTGACTTTGAATCTCCCGCCAGCACTGGATTGGCGGAGCAGTCTGATGACGTCACCTGCCCCCCGTCCACGTGATGCCGGGTGTCATGGCGGCGCCCATGCCCCGGAGAACCGCCGGGAGCCGCGCCAGCCAGACGCCGGAGCCCGTGGCCCACCGAAGGCAAAGGCCGCAACACCGACCAGCAGACACGCAGGGGTAAGCGTGGCAAACGCCGCCTCTGATGTGTGACAGTACCCCCTCCTCCAGGAGTGGCCCCTGGACACTTTCCAGGTTTTGTTGGATGTCTGGAATGGAACATCCGCACCAGTGGGGGAGCCGTAACTTCAGTAGCTTTTACCCAGCTCCTTTCCTCGGGGCCAAAACCTTTCCATTCCACCAAATACTGTAGATTCTTTTGAAGATAGCGAGAATCCAGAATGGCTTTGATCTCAAAGTCCGTACCCCCTTCAGCCTCTGCAGAGGTTGGCCTTGGGGACTTGGAATGAAACCGGTTCAAAACAAGAGGGCGAAGAAGAGAGAAATGGAAGGAATTTGGTATCCAGAAATGGGAAGGCAATCCCAATTTGCAGGCAACCAGATTCAAGACTTGTAACACGGGATTAAGACCAATGAACCTTGGAGCGAACTTCATAGTGGGCACCTTTAAACGGAGATTGCGGGTAGAGAGCCATACCCTGTCACCAACCTTGTATTGAGGAGCTGCCCGTCGCTTCCTATCCGCAAAGAACTTATAGCGACCGGAAACTCTCTTGAGGTTGGCATGAACCTGACTCCAGATTTGACTGAAACGCCGGAGAGTAGAGGCTGCAGCAGGAACTTCTTCTGGAGGACAAATGGGTAATTCCCGAACTTGAGGATGAAATCCGTAATTAATGAAAAATGGAGACTCACCAGTCGAGGAGTGATATAGGTGATTATGGGCGAACTCGGCCCAAGGCAACAACTCCACCCAATTATCTTGTGAGGGGGAGAGGTAAACACGGAGAAAAGTCTCTAAATCCTGATTGACGCATTCAGTTTGCCCATTGGTCTGTGGATGGTAAGCAGATGAAAACTTGAGTTTTATTTGTAGAGCCGAGCAGAGTGCTCTCCAGAATCTTGCCGTAAACTGTACCCTTCGATCCGAGACTATTTCCAGAGGTAACCCGTGCAGGCGGAAGTGTTCCCGAATGAATAACAAAGCCAACTTAGAAGCTGATGGTAATCCGGTCAACGGAACAAAATGTGCCATCTTAGAGAATCGGTCGATAATCACCCAGACGGTGTTATGACCCTTAGAGAGAGGCAGTTCAGTAACAAAGTCCATAGAGATATAGGTCCAAGGCCTCTAAGGAATGGACAGTGGGTGCAACAATCCCGCAGGAGGCAGACAAAGAGTTTTGTGCTGAGGACATTGAGGACACGAGTTGACATACTCTTGAACGTCCTTCTTCATAGTGTCCCACCAGTAAGATCTTCGTAGAAATTCCCACATCTTTTGAACTCCCGGATGGCCAGAAAACTTGGAAATGTGAGCTCACTGCAACAATTTTGGTCGAAATTTAGCTGGCACAGACATTCTTCCAGAAGGAGGGCCCAACGCAGTTGGAGCCGCAGAGATAGAGACAGGACTGAGGATCAACGCCTTTTCAATGGTATTCTCCTCATCCGAAGCCATTAAGGAACGGGATAGGGCATCAGCCTTGGTGTTAAGAGTTCCAGCCCGGTACTTAATGACAAACGAAAATCGAGCAAAGAAGAGCGCCCATCTTGCTTGATGGGGATTCAAGCACTGGGCCGTCTTGAGATACAGTAAATTCTTGTGATCCGTGAAAATCGTAATTAGGTGTTTAGCACCTTCCAAAAGATATCTCCATTCTTCTAAGGCAGATTTTATTGCCAACAGCTCTTTATCTCCAATGGTGTAATTTAATTCAGCAGGGGAGAACTTGCGAGAATGGAAACCACATGGATGTAACTTCCCATCTGGAGCGTACTGCGAAAGTACGGCACCTATGCCTACCGTAGAAGCATCAACCTCCAGAAAGAATGGTTTTAGAAAGTCTGGCTGCTGAAGTACCGGAGCGGTCATAAAGGCTGCCTTCAACTGAGCGAACGCTGCTACAGCTTCAGAGGACCAATGGCTTGGGTCAGCCCCTTTCTTGGTTAGGGCAGTAAAAGGAGCCACAATAGTAGAGAAACCCCTTATGAATTTCCGGTAGTAATTTTCGAACCCTAGAAATCGTTGCACTGCTTTCAGAGAAAGAGGCTGAGTCCAGTCCCGAATGGCAGAGAGTTTCTCCGGATCCACACGCAACTCCGTACCTGAAATAACGTAGCCCAGAAATGGAATAGATGGGACCTCAAAGGTGCACTTGGAAATCTTACCATAAAGATGGTTCTCTCGCAACCGAAGGAGTACCTCCTTAACTTGTATTCTGTGCTCAGAGAGATTCAACGAAAATATCAGGATGTCATCCAAATATACCACCACATTTAGGTATAACATGTCCCGAAAGACTTCATTGATGAATCCCTGGAAGACGGCGGGAGCATTGCTGAGGCCAAACGGCATTACCAGGTACTCATAATGCCCGTCCCTAGTATTGAAGACCGTCTTCCATTCGTCCCCTTGTCGGATACGTATCAAGTTATAAGCTCCCCTTAAATCGAGCTTAGTGAAGACTCGAGCTCCGCAAACTCTATCGAAAAGCTCCGTGATGAGCGGCAGAGGATACTTATTCTTTATGGTGACTTCATTTAGACCACGATAATCGATACATGGCCTCAGGCCTCCATCTTTTTTCTTCACAAAGAAGAAGCCTGCTCCCGCTGGAGAAGTAGAGGGGCGGATGAATCCCTTCTGCAGATTAGACTTGATATATTCTGACATGGCTTGAGTCTCAGGTACTGACAAAGGATAGGTACGACCTCGAGGTGGCATTTTCCCCGGAATGAGCTCAATAGGACAGTCCCAGGGTCTATGCGGTGGTAACTTATCGGCCGCCTGTTCCGAGAAGACATCTGTAAACTCCCGATAAGCCTCTGGAATAAGCTCTACGTCCGACTTGGACGATGCACGAAGCGGGTAGACAGGAGTAAGACAATTCGAGTGACACAATGGACTCCAAGAAATTATCTGTGTCGACCTCCAGTCGACGTGAGGGTTGTGAAGCTTGAGCCAGGGAAGACCAAGGACGAGATCGTGAGACATCTCCTGAATCACAAGGAGCTCCAGATGTTCTTGGTGCAAAGCTCCCACTTGCAGCTTGATTGGCATAGTACGACTTGTAATCAGAGCATTAGGAATTTGGGTACCATTAATAGCAGTTATCGTAATAGGTCGTTCGACCGACTGTAACTTCAAACCCAGATTCTGGGCGTAGGAAAGGGAAATAAAATTCCCCGCAGCTCCTGAGTCCAACAGTGCCTTAACGGTTTTGACTTCAGACTCAGAAAACAGAGATACAGAAAGTAGACAGTCCACTGCAGGAGAAGATTGAGAAACAACCCCTAGCTTGACTTCTCCAGAACAAGCTAGGACTGCCCGTTTTCCGTGCGAGACTTGCAAGACTTGAGGAAGTGATCCGCGGCTCCACAGTAGAGGCAAAGTCTACCCTCACGCCGACGCTGACGCTCTTCTGGGGACAGCCGAGACCGATTAATCTGCATGGGTTTGATAGGGTATGTTAACCTATTCAGGTCTGATCTATAAACTCTCTGCAGTCATCAGTCAGAATTCTGTTTCTTTTGCAACCGGTTGGAGATCAGTGAATGAAAAAAGGACACAAGTTCATGTGTAACCTTAATCAAATCATAAAATGACCTGCTAGGGGCCATCATAGCTTTATTATTTATAGCTTGAAGACAAAAGGGTTCATGTTTGCCAATACATTTAGCCAATCAGAATACACCATGTATGTCTTGAAATACATCGATTGTCATACAATGTTCCAAGTGGCAACTAGAACAGCCTTGAAAATGGTTATTGTTTCGTTTATCAGTCTTTCGGACATAAACTCAAAAGATTTATTTCTTTATTCTTCTCAATTAGCCTTGGATATATCTGGTGTTGCTTTGTTCGCCTTGGATACATTTAATGTTACATTTGTCTTGTACAAGTCATGCCTTAAAACAAGATTATTCAGCAAATATAGTATTCTGACCAGGTCTGCACATTTTTCTTAAGGACACATGAACCCATATTGTGATTAACAGTAAATATTTTAATAAATGCAAAAAAGCGTGAATCAATATATATTTGCTATACTGCGGAAGCTCCTACACTATCATTTCCCCTCTTTTTGATTCCACTTTTTCTCCCTATTCAACCTACACTAGGCCTGAACTATTCCCTTTTAGTAAACCAGTTTCCTGGACTTATAGTCCAAACATCCAAAGGATAAGCAACTTTATTCTTCTGGCTGGAGAGTCACTGTCAGCTTCTTCGAGTGGGATGCATGTAATCAGGTATCACAACCTTTCACCTTAATTTGAGGTAGGCATGGTTAGCAGCACTTGATATGGACCATCATATCTTGGTTCAAAGGTCTTTCTCACATGTCTCTTTAAATAGACCCAATCTCCTGGATTTAGTTTATGCGTAGCTGATCCTTCTGGGTCTGGAATGGAAGAAAACACTCAGCAATGGAGGTTAGTCAATGTTTTACAGACCTCCTGTTCATAACCTGTTAAATCACCATGATTATGTTGTAATTGTTGTGGATAATAACAACCTGTTCTTGGAGCTGACCCAAACAATATTTCATATGGAGTCAGTTTACTAGGTCTCATAGGTGTGGTCCTAATATTGAACAAGACTATAGGTAGGCATTCTGGCCAAGTTCTTTTGGTTTCTGTCATCATTTTCTGTAGTTTTAGCTTAAGGTCAAAGTTCAGATGTTCCCCCTCCCCACTCGCCTGGGGACGGTAAGGCACGTGGAAGGCCTGCTGTACCCACAAATCTTTCATTATATGCTGCATGACTTCTCCTGTGAAATGTGTACCTCTATCTGATTCTATAACCTCAGGTATCCCAAATCTACATACTACTTCTGCTATCAGTTTCTTTGCAGTGGTTTTTGCTGTGGCTTTGCTTACTGGCCAGGCTTCGGCCCAGTGACTAAACATGTCCGTTGTTACTAGTACATATTCATATGGACCGCTTCGTGGCAACTGTATATAGTTGATTTGTAGTCTTTTGAAATGGGTAAGAGGCTTTGGGTATAGTTCCTAGAGGTGTCTTGGTTCTTTGTCCTGGATTGCTGATTCCACAGATCCAGCATCCTGCTACAAAGTTTGTTGCAGCTTTATTGAAGCCTGGAGCTATCCAATGCTCTTGTACTCTATTTACCATGGCTTCCTTTCAATGATGTACTTTTCCATGAGCTACTTGTAACATAGGTGGAAATAGAGCTGCTGGTAGACAGTACTTTAATTCTCTTGACTTCCAAAGTCCATGTTCATCTTCTTCTGCCCCCAATCATCTCCATTTCTCCTTTTCTCCTTGTGATGCTTGTTGTTGAATTTTGATCAGCTCCTCTTCATTAGGCATTTGCTTCACATCTTGAGCTACTAAGACTTGCTCAGGTTCTTTTGATTGTAAGGCAATTCTCTTGGCTTCTGCATCTGCAAATGCATTTCCTTTAGCTTCCATGGTTTGGCTCTTAGTATGTGCTTGTACCTTGATTATGCCAATCCTTTTAGGTAGTTCCATAATCAAACTGGCATGTTTGATGGGTTTTCCATTTGCACCTTTGAAGTCCCTACTTTTCCAAATTAAAGCGTAATCCTGGGACACCCCCCCAAGCATAGCGTGAATCCGTGTAGATGTTAGCTGTCATGTTTTCAGCATGTATGCAGGCTTTGGTCATTGCTATGAGTTCTGCTTCTTGTGTTGACATTCTTGGTCCAGAATCTATGACTTCAGTTTCAGTTGTTACTGCATATCCTGTCCTTGGGGATCCATTATCATAATATCTTGATCCATCGATGAACAGGTTCATGTCTAGATTGTCCAGTGGTGTATCTTGGACATTAGGAAGAGGTAAAGTCTCTAATGCCATGAGGGCTAGGCAATCATGTGGAAATGTTTGTGTTGTATTTTCTGCGTTTGTAGCAGCATTTTCCTCCTCCTCTGACGATTCACCATCATTACCATTTCCCCCTCTCCTCCCCTCTTTTGAATCGTTGATGGGAAGGAGTGTAGCTGGGTTTAGTACAGTTCATCTTGTGATGGTGACATGGGAGGCGCTTAATAGCGCTACTTCATATTTGGTAAGTCTGGCTGCAGAAAGATGCTTGCTTTTTTCTTGACTTAGTATTTCTGTTACAGCGTGCGGTACTTTGTATACACAGTGGATGATCAAGCACAAGGTCTGTCACCTTTTCCCTCAGTATTGCTGCTGCTGCCACTGCTCGGACACAGGATGGTGCTCCTCTGATAATCGGATCTAGCTGGGCTGAACAGTATGCCACTGGTCTTTGTTTTGGTCCGTATTTCTGGGTGAGCACCCCTAAAGAATGCCCTCTGTTTTCATGGCAGAATAGGTTAAAAGGCTCGTTGTAATCAGGCAATCCTAATGCTGGGGCTGTTATTATGACTTGCTTTAGTTTTCTTACTGCTTCTTCAATGGTGTCCCTGTTTTCTGCTGACGCCTCCTTTTTTGTTAATTCATATAGGGGATGCATTAGTAATGAGGCTGAGGGTATCCATTCTCTGCAATAACCAATAAGGCCCAGGAAAGCTCTGATTTCTTTTAATGTTCTTGGGGTTTTTGCTTGAGTTCTTGCTTTTGTTCTTTCATCAGTAAGATGCCTTGTTCCTTGGGATATGCAGTGTCCTAAAAAGATAACTCTTTTCTGTACTAGCTGTAGTTTGGCTTTTGACACTCTGCAATCTTCTTCTGCCAAAAAGATGAGTAGTGATGCTGTTTCCTTTTTTGCACTTCTCTTCTGTCTGTGCAGCAATAAGCAGATCATCGACATGTTGAACTAACTGGGAGTCTGTAAAGTGCGGTCTCTATTTCTGCAGGATTAATGCCATTGCCTTTGCCTCTGAGAAATCTGATGGACTGGTTGCTCCCCCTTGGGGTAATCGTGTCCAACAATATTGTTTACCTTCATGAGTGAATGTTAGAAACTTCTGGCTTTCCCATTCATCAGTAGATAATCTGTTTTTCCCTCCTTTTGAATCTTGAGATTCAACACCTTTATTGATTAATGTTGGAAAAGGGTTGCTGAGTTGAGGGTAATACATCTTCTGATGGTTACTTGTCGCACTCTGGCAGTGCTACTTCATACATGGTCAACCTTGCCACTGACAGGTGTCTGGTTCTTGCTTGTTGAAGCTTCTCTGTACCTGCATGTGGACCCTGGATGATAAGTTCATGATTCAGCACTGTGTTTGTGCTCTTTGATTACTGCTGTCAAGCTTGCTTGAGTTGTAGGCCACTGGTCTTCACCTCAGTTCATGATTTTGCGTAAGGACTTCTATGTATGGCCTCTTTCTTTAATATTCAGGTAGTTCTAGGGCTTGAGATGAGGCAACTGCTGTTTCCAAGTGTTCAATAGCTTAATTCATCTGTTGCTGTATGTAGGATGCGGACCCTCCTCCCTTTCAGTGTTGTCATACAATGCTTGCATGTAGACTGGTGCTAGAGGTATCCATGTTCTGTAGTGTCCTACTAGGCCCAGGAATGATCATCTGACTTGCTTGACACTAGTTGGCATCTTAGCTTGCAGTATAAATCTTTTCCTTCTCACTTTTGTTAGATGTCGGGTACCTTGAGTGTCCTAGGAAGATTAACTCTTGCTTGACTAGCTGCAATTTCTCCTTCTGAGGCTCTGCAGTCTTGTTCTTCCAGAAACTTCACTAAGGACACTGCCCCTTCTTGGTGCTTCTTTTAGTAGTGGTGGCAATCAACAGTTCATTCACATCCTGTATTTAGCTGTGTGTTTTGTGGATATATCACTTGGTGATATAGCCCCTCCACAGGGCTATCCTGGTCCAGTAGTATTGCTTACTTTCTTCTACAACTGGTACTGCGGGAATGAGTCAATACTGAACTTCTGTTCTAACTTGCTTCTAAATTGCTTTTTTGTTCTTTCCTTTGATAAGTTGCTAGAAAGTTAAACTTCTGCTGGTGTGTACTGTATTCTCCTTGGATAAGCTTTAGTACATTGTGCTTCAGCAAAGTCACTGGACATGTACTCCGAGGTTAAGAACTGGGCTGGTATTGGTGACTGTAGTTCTTGCATCTCCTGTCCTTTTAAGAATTTCTGATATCATCAGTTCTTGTGGTATCTCCCTCTGCTGTCTTCTGCGTGTGCTGGCTCCAGTATTCATTAGGCACAAACGTATTTCTCCAGTGGGCAAGGGGACTGTAATTATACCTTCTGCTGTTTCCTCTGGAGACATTATGTTCACTGGGGAGTACCTGAAGAAGCTTGTACTTCATATTGGCAGAAGAAGCATCATTTATTTGTCTTTTGGAACTTTTTCTGTCTTGTTCCTTATTATTTGCTTTAAACCCCGGAGCTTTTGTTGCTTTAAATCATGGCATTATCTCTGTAATCTTGCCATGTAGTACTGACCACTTGTCAGATGTCTTTCTTTGTCCTTTTTAAAGCAGACTTCCTTTAGTCTCCAAACTTTCATGCGACCTTCATATTGTTTCTCAACTTTTCTTTTTCCAGTCACCTCTCTTTATGATTCATTCATTATTCTTCATACTTTGTCCTTTCTTCACTTGCATATTCTTTCTCACTGCTGCTGGCATGTCATCTTCTTAGTCCAAGTCCACCCAGGCTGATGTTCAACATAATGATGTTCATGCTGGGAGTTGTTGTTCCTCTTTGTCTTACTTTTACTGTGAGAGATAGTCTTGTATAGCAGCTTGTATTTCAGGTTACATCTTTGCTTTCTTGCGGGGGTAGGGCTTAACCTCCCAATCCAGTCGTTGCAATGGCCTGATCTGTAAGTAAATGTAGAGGAATCTGGTTGTGCATAAAAACAGCTCTTGAAACCCTTGTGTCTCCTGTGGGTAAAGTCACTTTTATCGAACTGCCAGTGGTGACTGAGTACACTGTTGCCGACACCGGAGTTGCATACCCTCATATTCTATCATCTTGTGTGTCGTATAGTGACTTTATCATAGTAAGTTCTGATGGACTCAATCTTCTCCTATTTCAAGTCTGGGGCTGCTGGTGCCCTGAGTGTCTGTGCATGACACCATCTCTTAAGTCTTGTCATGTACATCTTTCCACTTTCAAACGTTGTTCTATTATCCTGTTTCATCTCTTTTCAATTTCACTGTTAGTGAGCTTGCAGATGATTCAATTCTGTTCATACTAGGGGTACCTGGGTGTGCATGCATGTCTGGGTATAGGGGTGGGGTATAGTGTGGAGGTGCTGTTGCTGGACTAGGTCTCAGTGGTCATTATTTCACTTGGTACCTCTTGCTGCTTTAAAATTGTTTGGCTTGCTCCCGAATCTATAATGCATTGATATTGGTGACCTGTTGGCAGTACAAGGGTCACTTGATCATTTTCTTGTTCAGATGGTGTTTTGGCAGCGAGGTACCTCGGGAAGCCACCTCTTCATGCTTTAGGTTTTTCTTGCTGGTTTTCACACCATTCCTTGTATTTTCTGCAATTCTTCTTGAAATGTCCTTTTTGCTTGCAGAAATAACACTTTCTGTCATCTTGCTTGGTTCCTTCTTTTGAGTTCCTTCCTGTGGCCCCTTGTGTTGGGCTTCTGATTTTGCACTTGCTTTGTTCCTGGACAACGTGAACTGTTACCTTCGGTATGGCATTCTTTTCAACGTCTTCAATGGTTAATACCATAGGTTTACTTTCCTTTAATTTCACTGTAGTTCCTTCTAAACCAGTTGCTAGAAGTGTCTCAGTGGCATTCTTTTCTTTGGCTTTTCTTATTTTTTTATTTTCTCTTTCTTGTGCTACAGTGATCCAGATGGATACTTGATCTCTACAATTATGCTTAATTATCCAACTCTTGTTACAGGAGGCAAATTTTTCCCATTTCTCTAAGTCTAGTGTCCCTTCTGACGGAAAACCTGCTCTTTTGAAAATTTTACTTATTCCTTTCAAAGCTTTCCTCCCCTCCCTGTTACTAACAATATCCACGGGTTTGTCGGGCCCTGACATCTTTACAGACCGCGCTCCCATGCCTGGGTGAACGTGCGCGGAACCGCTCCTGATGTGGTATTTTAGTAACTCCTTATGAGGGACTTAAAATCTCCTTGTGAGACGCTGACTCTGAAGAATCTCTTCCATCCTTGTACCTAAAGAGCTCCTTAAATCCGTCTGTGGACAAATAACTGGGGTTGTAGTGTTGCCCCTTCCTCCCTGTATTGGTGGAAAATCTGTTAGTACTGCTCCCCAAGTGAGACCTGCATAATAGATTATTTCTTCTGGATCACTGAGATGCGTCCCAAATATTATTGTTACGTTACTCCAAGGGTCTATCCCCCTGCCTATAAAGATTCCTGCTTGTACCAATACCCCTGTTGTTCCTTGTGTTCTTGGTAAACTCCCCACTATTCTTGGAATTCGTTCACCTTGTGTCTGGAAAATTATGTGTCCTGTGCACCGCAGGCAATCATACCTGAGACTCCTTTCTATTGGGGTTACCATGTAAGTTTATCCCTTGTTTTCTTTCAGACAGTAGCTGTTCTTTATTACTGACCCAATCCTACCCCTTAACTGTCTTGCATAGGGACATACAATATATACAGTACAATGTGTGTAGGAGAATCTAGTTACTGACACTGGTTTCATTATTCAGCAGACAACCCGACTCCCCCCCACCTTTTCAAAAGCATATTGGCAGAGTACATACAACAGTGCAAGGATACAAAAACAAGGATGACAGTAAATGCTATATCTGTTATCTGTGTGCACGGCAGCTGTTTGAGGCTGCACGGGCACATGGGTCTTAGACCTGGGATTATGTGGTTCCTAGGCCAATAGGTTATGATATTAGACCAATCATTCTCAATGTAATGTTCCAACAATTCCCTTTTTCAAAATGACAACCTATTGTACAATAAAATTCATCATCATTTTCCACATAACCAAATGAGACTTCAGTGCTTGTAATTGCCACCAATCTCGGTGCTACAGACCCTTTGTATTTTCTTAACACAACAACACAGGTACAAGATTTGCATACACCTCTTTGGTTATTTATCAAATCAAACTGTTTATCAGCATTAGAATACACCTTGGCCATACGCCACCTTTTAAAAATGTAACATTTTTCTGGATATTTGATTAATTCCCCCTGTACACTTGTGATAAATTAGCTGAAGATATTTACCCACAATTCAACAATATAACATCACAATATATATATTTTTTACCTTAAAAAAAAAATTTTCTTCTTCTGACTGACACTGGGCTCTTTAAGATATTCTCTGATCTTCTCGACTGGACTTTCTCAGATGCATTCAAGAAACGCTGATTCAAATGAGCAGGTAGAAATCTACACATTGAATCTCACTTACCGGTTTTTGTTATCAGCGGTTCCTGAAAGATCAGAGGATTTGTTGCCAGTGGAGGAGATGCTGGAATATCCCCGGACGATGTCCCCAAATGATAGGGTATGTTAACCTATTCAGGTCTGATCTATAAACTCTCTGCAGTCATCAGTCAGAATTCTGTTTCTTTTGCAACCGGTTGGAGATCAGTGAATGAAAAAAGGACACAAGTTCATGTGTAACCTTAATCAAATCATAAAATGACCTGCTAGGGGCCATCATAGCTTTATTATTTATAGCTTGAAGACAAAAGGGTTCATGTTTGCCAATACATTTAGCCAATCAGAATACACCATGTATGTCTTGAAATACATCGATTGTCATACAATGTTCCAAGTGGCAACTAGAACAGCCTTGAAAATGGTTATTGTTTCGTTTATCAGTCTTTCGGACATAAACTCAAAAGATTTCTTTCTTTATTCTTCTCAATTAGCCTTGGATATATCTGGTGTTGCTTTGTTCGCCTTGGATACATTTAATGTTACATTTGTCTTGTACAAGTCATGCCTTAAAACAAGATTATTCAGCAAATATAGTATTCTGACCAGGTCTGCACATTTTTCTTAAGGACACATGAACCCATATTGTGATTAACAGTAAATATTTTAATAAATGCAAAAAAGCGTGAATTAATATATATTTGCTATACTGCGGAAGCTCCTACACTATCAGGTTCGTCTGGACTGGAATTAACTGTCTGCTTAGAAGGAAGAGATCGGAGTCTCAACCGGTCTGACCGACTACGTTCACCACCTCGTTCCTGCATACGAAGATCCACCTTTACACAGAGTGAGATCAACTGTTCCAAGGAATCTGGCAGATCTCTAGTAATCAATTTGTCTTTTAAACGATCCAAGAGCCCGTTCCAAAAAGCAGCCCGAAGGGCATCATTATTCCAGCTCAGTTCAGAAGCTATAGTTTGAAAACGAATTACATACTGTCCCACTGTATGAGAGCCTTGTCGAACTCGGAGCAAGTCAGCTGAGGCAGCGGTCGTCCTGCCAGGCTCATCAAAGATCCTTCGGAATGACACCAAGAAGTTGGTATAACTAGAAACTAACGGGTCTGATCGCTCCCACAATGGTGACACCCACTCCAACGCTGAACCCTCAACCAAAGAGATAATGTATGCCACTTTAGACCGATCAGTAGGGAAGTTGTGTGAGAGGAGTTCGAAATGTACCTCACACTGACTGAGGAATCCACGGCAATTTTTCGGATTCCCGTTATAACGAGGAGGAGTGGGAAGCTGAAGACGTGACCTGGTTCCAGACAAGGAGGAAACATTGCCAGAGACAACCACTGGAGCGGATACTGGAACTGGAGCTGGAACCACTGAAGCCAGCGAAGTCTGGATTTGATCCAGCCGGCCAGATAACTCCTGGAGATAATGCATCACCTGATTCTGTGCTGCTTCCTGACTCTGTACTCGGGAAACCAGGTCCTGCATGGCGCTTGCCTCTGGGTTCCGATTCCCCAGGTCCATGTGCCTGAGTATACTGTCACTGGCCTAGACTGAGGGTGTTGTGAACTCGGGGATTCTTCCGATGGTCGGTAAGAGGAACCACAACTGAGCTGGAAAAGGGAAGGCCTAATATAGGATTTCCTCATACAGGACGCTGACAGTGGAGTTTGATGAAATATTAAAGGGCTTTATTGCAGAGGAAAAACAACTTAAAGTCAAATGCCAGAAAGGAATAAATGAGGGAAATGTCCAGACCCACTGAAGGGTTTTAGTGAGCAGTATTAGAGATGCTGGTAATTGAAGAAACTGTGGGTGATGTTTAAAAGTCACTGATAACTTGTGGAACTTATAAATGATGATTAATAGCACAGATGGTTGAAGAACTTGTGAGCGGTGACAGAGATGCTGGTGATGTGAGGAACTGAAGTGCAGGGGTTTTAGACGCTGTAGATTTGTAGAACTTGTGAACGGAGACTGAGACGCTGATGATGTGAGGAACTGAAGTGCTGGGGTTTGAGACGCTGTTGGTGCAGGGGTTTTAGACGCTGTTGATTTGCAGAACTTGAGAACGGAGACTGAGACGCTGATGATGTGAGGAATTGAAGTGCAGGGGTTTAAGACGCTGTTGATTCACAGAACTTGAGAACGGTGATTTAGGCCCGCAGCCACGCTGATTCCTAGGAGCACTGGTGACTGGAACACAGAGAGATATACCGGCCGCTGAATACACTGGAACCGCTGCAGCGAACTGGTAGCTGGAAATGCCGGAGACACTGGAGTACAACCACAGAGATCCTTGCCGGGAACAGGAGCGCTGGCATCTACGTCAGGGAAAGACGATACTCAGGCACTGAAGCTCTGTCTGGCGTCTGACTTTGAATCTCCCGCCAGCACTGGATTGGCGGAGCAGTCTGATGACGTCACCTGCCCCCCGTCCACGTGATTTCGGGTGTCATGGCGGCGCCCATGCCCCGGAGAACCGCCGGGAGCCGCGCCAGCCAGACGCCGGAGCCCGTGGCCCACCGAAGGCAAAGGCCGTAACACCGACCAGCCGACACGCAGGGGTAAGCGCGGCGAACGCCGCCTCTGATGTGTGACAAGGGTGTGGCCGAGAGAGACAGGAAAGAGATGATGGTGTGGCTTAGAGACACAGGAGGCAGGAGGTGACACAAGTCTGGTTGAACCTCTGTTGCATGATGATGATCTTTGTTATATTCCTACACAAACAGGTATCTTCTGGACCATTTATTTTCCTACATCAATATTGATTACCAACTGAAGACGCTGTCTGCCCAGGGAGGACATTTCTTCAGAGGTTCACCGTTGTGAGAAACCACCATATAGGTAAGGTGCATATGGAATGGAAAGAAATGCTCCTAGTGTGATTAGAAACAGTTGGCTGTTTGCAGTGGCCTCGCCCCTCATGGTATGTGATTTTAATTGCATTGAGTGCCAATAGGCGGTGCTAGACACACTCAATAGGCAGTTTTGGACACGACCAGTAGGTGGTGCTAAACACCCCGCCGATGGTGCACCCCCTAATAAAATGTTCTGCGCACGCCTATGGCTATCACACAAGGCAAAGTCTTTCATAGTTATCTGAGGTACTGAGACATTGGCCCTCATTCCGAGTTGTTCGCTCGCAAGCTGCTTTTAGCAGCTTTGCACACGCTAAGCCGCCGCCTACTGGGAGTGAATCTTAGCTTATCAAAATTGCGAACGAAAGATTAGCAAAATTGCGAATAGACACTTCTTAGCAGTTTCTGAGTAGCTCCACACTTACTCGGCATCTGCGATCAGTTCAGTGTTTGTCGTTCCTGGTTTGACGTCACAAACACACCCAGCGTTCGCCCAGACACTCCTCCGTTTCTCCAGCCACTCCCGCGTTTTTCCCAGAAACGGTAGCGTTTTTTCGCACACACCTATAAAATGGCCAGTTTCCGCCCAGAAACACCCACTTCCTGTCAATCACATTACGATCACCAGAACGAAGAAAAAACCTTGTATTGTCGTGAATAAAATACCTAACTGCATAGCAAATTTACTTGGCGCAGTCGCACTGCGGGCATTGCGCATGCGCATTAGCGACTAATCGCTCCGTTGCGAGAGAAAAATACCGAGCGAACAACTCGGAATGACCCCCATTATTGGATTGACCAAACCACACAACATGTTTCTGCAAAGCAAGTCTGACAAGCTGTCAGTCACTCTATGACTGCTAAGCATGACGTTCCAGCCAGGTGACATGACACTCTGCTGGAGAGGAGTTATATAGAGCATGACGGATTTAGGAAGCTATGTTGTTAAGTTAAACACATACATACAGTAATACTATATACAAGACAAGCCAGCTGCGCTGGCAGGCATCTACCCGTCATGTTTTGGATCGCAGCGGCTGCGTGACGTCCCAGCAACGGTATGGACCCGTCTGCGTTGTTCGGACCGTGTCCCCGCAACAACGTTCTAACGCCGTTTGCACGCCCCCTCCCGCCTCGCAACTATCAATCAGGCAGAGGCGATCGCACCACTGAGGTGCTTTCTCATCTCACTGGGTGCGCACGTGCAGTACGCCCGCTGTGTGAGCGTACCCCACAAAAGCCTTTAGAGTGCGATCGCTGCCATTCCCCTGAATTACCCCCTATGACCTTTCCCCTGCACAGAATTAATAATGTGTTTGCATTCAGTCGTTGTGTAACATATTTATACAACTAGAGTTTATCATAAGGAAGTGAAACCTCACATAAATAATAAGACTGATCATCCATACGTACATACCTATACTGTATGTCATCATGTTGGTTCTATAATCAGTGAAGTATTCTATTGTCTGCAGCGATCGTGGATATTTCTGAAAATTGCAAAAATTCCATCCCCTCCGTGTCTAAAGCTTCTGGGAATACTGTCCTTCTGTGTAAATGTGCGTTATTAATATACAATCACATTACTGCATTTTTTAATTCTTGATTTATATTTAATTTGGAATCACAAGTTCCTTTATTTAACTACATCCAAGTGTTTAATACATGCACATATTCCTACACTGTTTAAGGTAAAAAATGTGGACCCAAGCCCAAACTAATGCTTTGATATGTTATAGACAAGGGCAGCGATGGACTGAGCCTCCTTTTCGCCACCCCGGGCATTTGTGAACGCGCTCCGAAGCCGCACGGGGGCGCGCCATCATGATGTACGGGGGCATGCCGCGAGTCAAGTGGGCGTGGACTCGTGGCATCCATGAAGACCGGGGTGCGGCTTAACCAGAGAGCCGGAGGCTATGCGTGGCCTTCCCGGCTCTCTGTGGGACCGGACCGGCCCACCTGCCCATTGCCCCTTCTGGCATGTGCCAGAAATGCCAGGTGGCTGTCAGGGGCGGATTGGGAACAAAAAGCGGCCCTGGAAAAATTTGTACTAGTGGCCCCACATGGGCAGCACCAGAGGTGTAAGGTCGTCCCATGGGCCGTGGCAGCAGCACCCTCCCCCCAAGACTTTCCAGATAGTTGGCATGTCCAGCATCAAGGGGGAAGTTCAAAAGAAATAAAATTTAATATTATGAGCACATTATATGATACACCTTCAGAATTTAGGAAACTATATCATTCTTTAGAAAGATATATTTTCTTGCTTATTACACCAACCGCGTATCCCAATCACTATTCACTCAGTCTTATATGTCAGCCAAGCAGGCAGACAGAGCATACACTAGATCATCTGCAATCATAGGCTAAGTGGCAAAGTCATTTTCATACAGTATATGCAAATTATTTTGCATCTTATTCATTATGTCTATAAATAGGACCACATGTCCTCAAACAAAACAGGCCCCGCGGGTGCGTCGGCCCATCGGGAATCTTCCCTGTGAACCCTATGGCCAATCCGCCTCTGGGTGGCCAGTCCGGCCCTGGATACGGGTACAGTGTATTGTATTCCCTTGCCTTACTGTGAATACCTATACAGATCGGTTTAATCTTAAAATGATTTGGAAGTTGATCACTGCAGGATGCTGAGTGCAAACGGAATGCGTTTGTTGGGTTGACCTTATTTAGGTCGACACTCATTAAGTCCACTATTGGTCAACACATACCTCCCAACTTTTAAATGCACCGGGATTGGTAGATATTTAATATATAAGGGGTCTATTTACTAAGCCATGGAGAGAGATAAAATGAATGGAGATAAAGTAGCAGCCAACCAGCTCCTAACTGCCATGTTACAGACAATGGGGCAGATGTATTAACCTGGAGAAGGCATAAGGAAGTGATAAACCAGTGATATGTGCAAGGTGATAAAGGCAGCAGCCAATCAGCTCCAATATGTAAATTAACAGTTAGGAGCTGATTGGCTGGTGTGTTTATCACCTTGCACATATCACTGGTTTATCACTTCCTTATGCCTTTTACAGTTTAATACATCTGCCCCTGTGTTTGAAAAAATTACAATTTGGTGCTGGTTGGCTGATACTTTATCTCCATCCACTTTATCTCTCTCCGAGGCTTAGTAAATAGACCTCTAAATGTAAGGGGTGGTGAGACCACAGCTGCAGTGTTGTTCCACGGGGAATGGGGTCATGGGGTCATGACGGGGTATGATGATGTGATTGTGTCATCGTGACCCCGCTCTCCACTATACAATGCCACAATTACCGACACTGGGAAGCGGTGAGTGAGGCCATAGATATGTAAAGTGAGCAAATGCTCTCAGGCCGGCTGGTGGACGGCCTCAGGGAGACTTGGGGGCCTATTCATATAGCAGTGAAACAGTGGAGAAACAGACCAGAGGAGAAGTTGCCCATGGCAACCAATCAGGATCTCCCTTACATTATATAGAATGTACCTGATAAAGGGGTCTATTCATGAAGCAGAGAAAAGAGTGGAAAAAAGGACCAGTGGAGAAGTAGCCCAGGGCAACCAATCAGCTTTAAAGAAAGCCTTTGGGGCAGCTGTAGGGGCAACCAATCAGCTGCTCCGTACAATTGTTAAGTATGCAAATTATAAATGTTATTTCAATGCTAATTGGTTACTATGGGCAACTTCTCCACTGGCTTATTTCTCCACACTTTTCACTGCTTCATGAATAGACCTCAAAGGCTTTCTTCAAAGCTGATTGGTTGCTCTGGACAACTTCTCCACTGGTCCTTTTCTCCACTCTTTTTACTGCTTCATGAATAGATCCCTTTGGGCGGTATACAATTCTTTTCAACCCCTTTCACACCCGTTCTGTTTCTGCTGATGGGTGTGGTATAATCATTTCAGCTCGCTACCCCTGGGGTATTGAGGGCGCCCAACCCTTTATGCAGCTAAACCCGATTACTATGGGCGTGATATGCGCGATAACGGGGATCACTTTAGAAAGGAGTTTGGGCGTGATATATCATTTGAATACCGCCCTTTCCCGAAGAGCCACCTGAGATTTGTGAGTCTCCCGGACATTATGGAGAGTAGGTAGATATGCTTTTGACATGGGGCTGCAGAGTGTACACGTCCGGACCGGGTTACGGTTTGTGGCGTTCTGGGGTAATTAACCTGTGGGGGCCCCTACCAATAAAATCAGCAATGTAATTTGCTGGCAATGTTATTGAAAAGTATAATTTAAAAATAATCCCAGCACCACAAATGTGTTATACACACGGCAGTGCCCCCAGGTCACATGCCACACAGAAACCCAGGTTCACACATGCCACAATGACCTACATTGCTGGTTGGAGTCGCAATGTGTGGGATTCCCCCAGTTGGAAGAGGCCTCTAGCGCACCTCAGTGTGTTCTTCCACAGTGGAGTCTTTTTTACCATTCAGGAAAACTTTGGGTTTGGGTCAGAGTTGTGGCCGTAGAAATCCATGTTGCGTCACTGCTCATGTGAATCAGACCAGAAGACAACTTACACACTTGAGACCCCTACACGAGAAGAGCTGGAGCGCATTGGTTTACACAGAGCCGGCCATAGGCATAGGCAAACTAGGCAATTGCCTAGGGCATTTGATATGCCTAGGGGCATCATCAGCTTCTGCTGATTAAAATGATATGCAGCATGCCTATATTCTGTGTGTAGCATTCATATGCAGATACAGCCACAGTCTCACACAGTATATAGGCATGCTGCATATCATTTAATCAGCAAAAGCTGCTTGTGCATCCTAGCCATATAGCAATGCAAATAAGATGCATTTTCATAAAAAAGGTGCCCAACGTTAGCATTGAAGCAAGATTTGTGAGCACACATCTGTATCCAAGCAGAGGCAGAGGTCACAGTGTTAGTGGAAGTGTGAGTGCTGTGTGCATGTGAGTGGGTTGGTTGTGCAATAGTGTTCGGAATATGTGTAAGGAGCATTATGTGTGTCATGTAAAAATGCATTAATAATGTGCAACATATGTGTAAGGGGCACTGTGTGTCATTATGTGTATGAGGGCATTAATAATGTGCAGCAAATGTGTAACAGGGTACTACTGTATGTGTGTCATTATGTGTATAGGGGCACTAATAATGTGCAGCATATGTGTAGGGGGCACTATGCATGTCATGTGTATAAGGGCATTAATAATGTGCGGCATATGTGTAAGGGACATTATGTGTAAAAGGGCATTAATAAAGGTTGTCATAATGTGTAAGGCACATTATGTTTATAAGGACATTAATAATGTATCTCATATGTGTAAGGGGCATTACTGTGTGGAATTATGTGTATAAATGCATTACTAATGTGTGGCATTATGTGTATAAGGTGCTCTACTACGTGGCGTTGCATATAGAAAGGGCACTACTGTGTCGTCTAATGTGAATAAAGAGCAATAAGGTATGGTGTAATGTGAATAAGGAGCAATTCAGTGTGATGTAATGTGAATAAGGGGCTCTACTGTGAGGAGTAACGTTTATAAGGTAAAGTGATACTACTGTGGGATGTAATATGAATTATGGACACTATTACATGATCAAATGTGAATAAAGTTGTAGTATTGTGTGGCGTAATTGGAATTGGGGTTACTATTGTGTGGCCATGCCCCTTGCCAGCAAAAACACACCCCTTTTTGGGCTGTGCGCTAAATGTGCGTATTGTTCCTATATAAAATATAGGGGGTACAAACCCCAAAATAAGGTCTGCTATGGGTGAGGGGTGATGGTGCTGGGAAATAGGTGCAAGGACAGAGGCAGAACCAGCGGTGGTGCTAGGGGGCACCAGCCAAAATCTTGCCTAGGGCATCATATTGGTTAGGGCCGGCTCTGAGTTTACAGCAGGACCAGAGAACAAATGACATAGCTACCTGGAGACATGCCTGGGCATGCAGCCAAAGCTTACAACAATGTGAGGTCTATGTAATAAGCCTTGGAGAGTGATACAGTCAGGGGCGTTTCTACAGAGGAGGGGGCCCGTGTGCACCTCCAGGTGGGCCCCTTCCTCTGTACGGTGCTGTAGACTCCGGCATTGTGCCGGAGTCTACTGCGCATGCGCAGGTTTCCGGCATGAGTGGCAGCCATTTGGTGGCGATTGCAGGGCCCGGCGCTGGACTCCGGAAAGTTAATTGTTAAAATGGGTGCAATGGGTGCGGTGTGGGCCACCCCTGGACCCAGGGACCCGTGTGCACCGCACCCATTGCACCCATTATAGAAGCGCCAATGGATACAGTGGAGAGAGATAAAGGGGGACATTTACTAAGCAGTGATAAGAGCAGAGAAGTGAGTCAGTGGAGAAGTTGCCCCATCAACCAATCAGCACATCTGTATAATTCTATAGTATGCAAATTATAGATGTTACTTCAGCGCTGATTGGTTGCCATGGGCAACTTCTCCTCTGGCTCACTTCTCTGCTCTTACCACTGCATAGTAAATGTCCCCCCAAAGTACCAGTCAATCAGCTCCTAACTGCCATGTTACAGGCTGTGTTTGAAAAATGACAGGAGCTGATTGGTTCAAAGTTTATGTCTGTCCACTTTATCTTTCTCCAACGGTTAGTACATAGACCCCTGCATCTTCAGTGTAGCCCTGTTCACCGCCTGCACTTGCCCGTTTTCTTGACCTGTTGATATCAATTAAATTAATTATTTTGCATACTCACTATGCAATTCACACTTGCAGATGCTGATAACTGAACCGAGGCCTCTGGCACCTATTAATAATGCGTGATTATTAGCATGTACAAAGTAATAGGCATAAAAACATAGTGATATCCGGTCAGTAATAAATAAAATGATTTACTCGTATGTATCTAAACATATATAGAGTATGGTTGTCTCTTTACAGGTGTGCATGTGCTTGTAAGTTCAAAACCGGAGATTGGGGGGCAATTCAGACCTGATAGCGATCGACTGCACATGCAAACGGATCGTAGTGCGCACGCGCACGGCCAAACAGCGAAAAAATCCAGCAACTCTATTGATCACTAGCTGTACGCAAGTTGATTGACAGGAAGCCGGCGTTTGTGGGTGGTAACTGGTAATTTTCTGGGAGTGTCAGGAAAAACACAGGCATGCCCAAGTGTTTTCAGGGAGAGTGTGTGACGTAAACTCCAGGCCCAATCAGCCTGTTTCTGTCGCACTGGAGGAGTAGGTCCTGGGCTATGCGCAAAGGCCCTCATTCAGGTTGGATCACAAAGAGCGATCAAACCGTGCGGGCGCAGTTAATGCGACTGCCTCGCGTTCTTTGGGCGGGATGGGGGTGGCAACGCTCCGTTTACTTGGCAGAGACGGAGCGTTGCAGGCGGTGTTAGGAAATGGAGGCGGCGGCAGACAAACGGGGGGGCGTAACGTGGGCGTGATCAGTGCGGCTGTGTGACGTCACACGCAGCCACTGAGATCACATAGATGGCAGCGGGCCTCTTGCGGTCGCAGCCAGGCTGTGCCGGCAGGAGGCATTAACAAATACTGCGATCACACTGAAATTGCGGTGCAACCGCTATTTCAGCATTGTCACAGGGGGGGGAGGCAGCGGGTAGCAGGCTGAACGGCCTTGCCCTGCGATGGGTGGCCCCCCAGCATACAGTCAAAACGATTGCAAACTCTACTAATAAATTATCGGGTCCTCACTGCACAGACTGGAAAAATCATTAGATGGTGAGTGAGTTGTGAACGGATTTGCAGCTGACCGGCGATCACAGAGCTTTTCGCACGGCGTACGCCGACTTACATGGGGCGAGTTTTCACTCCGTCTGGGCAGTGGCTATCTGATTGCAAATGTCTGTAAATTCATAAAGGAGCAATCAGGTCTGAATTACCCCCAAAGAGGTAAAAAAAAGAGGTAACAAACCAAAGGGCCTTTTTCAGAGATGGACGTAGCCGCTGCGTTCGCATGCAGGGGCTGCGTCCATAGGAGCTGCACACGCGCACCAGCCACAGTGCTCATGCGTGACTCTTCATCATGCGAACGCATACCGGAAGAATGCGATCGTATGGTGATTGACAGGCAATGGGTGTCCAGGCATCGGCAAACGCAGGGAGGGTTCCGGTTGCCTAGAATCCCCCCTCCTCTTGGCAAGTGCCTCGAATTATGATAACAATAGCAATGGTACATAATACGGTTACAAGAGCTGCAGCTGCATTATGCAGTGTAAGGGACAGAGCAGAGCTGCTGCACATGCCCAGTGGTAGTAGCTTCTTCTACCAAGTTTGCTGTGTGTGTGGATCTGAGTCCTCAATCAGTGCTCTGGACCAGAGAGTAGTTACTAGGAAGAAGAAACAGGAGCCTTACCGTGAGGTGGGAGAATGTGTTCTTAGATAGTGCAGTACTGGTTCTATTATGTTTGTGTATTTATTATGATATGTTTATCCTTTTCCTGACCACTTATTTATATTTTTTAAATGTTTGATACAGCCTATACTAGAGACCATCTATAGTGCACAGTATCCAGTATACAAAAAGACCAATGTGTACATTAATGTCCAGGGTTGTTACTAGGTTCTTCGCCGCTCCACCAGACTCCCGCACTTGCTCTAGTGTTCCGCAGAGTAAGAGATTGTAGACTTCATTTGGAAACCCCCCTCTAGAAATCCTGCATTTGCCACTGCCAGGGGCTGCGACGCGTCATTGGCGGGGGAGTTGGAAAATGCAAGCATGTCATGGCCGTTTTAGGGACTGGCCTATGATGTTGCCAGCGTTTCCTGCGTATGGAAACATGGCGGCAGGACCCTTGCCTACACAGGCTGCACAGGCAGGGGTCGACCTCTATTCAATGCATTTGCAATTAAATTGTGAACGCATCGCGGCCGGCACAACACACTTTACCCTGTGCTGGGCAGCCACACGCATGTGAGTATATGGATGAACCGCAGATTGTTTTTTTATTTTTAAGAAATTTGCAAAAGTCTAAAAAAAACTCTTTTCACGTTGTCATTATGGGGTATTTGGGGGTCATTCCGAGTTGATCGTAGCTGTGCTAAGTTTAGCACAGCTACGATCGTTAACTCCGACATGCGGGGGGACGCCCAGCACAGGGCTAGTCCGCCCCACATGTCAGTGCCGGCCCCCTCGCACAAATACAAAAGCATCGCACAGAGGCGATGCCTTTGTATTTGAGGAGTAACTCCCGGCCAGTGCAGCTCCTGCGGCTGGCCGGGCATTACTCGTCGCCGCCGCGGCCCGCCCCTCCAACGGTCCGGCCACGCCGCCGTTCAGCCCCCTCCCGCCTGGCAACCGCCTCTGTCTCAGAGGCGATCGCTAGGCAACGATGACTGCTATACGTGAATGCGCAGTTCCGACCCGATCACACAGCTGCAAAGAAGTACAGCGTGCGATTGGGTCGGAATTAGAGATGAGCGGGTTCGGTTTCTCTGAAACCGAACCCGCACGAACTTCATGTTTTTTTCACGGGTCCGAGCAGACTCGGATCCTCCCGCCTTGCTCGGTTAACCCGAGCGCGCCCGAACGTCATCATGACGCTGTCGGATTCTCGCGAGACTCGGATTCTATATAAGGAGCCGCGCGTCGCCGCCATTTTCACACGTGCATTGAGATTGATAGGGAGAGGACGTGGCTGGCGTCCTCTCCATTAGAAATTAGATTAGAAGAGAGAGAGAGATTGTGCAGAGTCAGACAGAGTTTACCACAGTGACCAGTGCAGTTGTTGTTAGTTAACTTTTATTTATTTTAATATAATATATCCGTTCTCTGCTATATCCGTTCTCTGCCTGAAAAAAAACGATACACAGCAGCAGCCAGTCACACAGTGTGACTCAGTCTGTGTGCACTCAGCTCAGCCCAGTGTGCTGCACATCAATGTATAAAAGGCAAAGCTTATAATAATTGTGGGGGAGACTGGGGAGCACTGCAGGTTGTTATAGCAGGAGCCCCCAGGAGTACATAATATTATATTAATTTAAAATTAAACAGTGCACACTTTTGCTGCAGGAGTGCCACTGCCAGTGTGACTAGTGGTGACCAGTGCCTGACCACCAGTATAGTAGTATATTGTTGTATGTATTGTATACTATCTCTTTATCAACCAGTCTATATTAGCAGCAGACACAGTACAGTGCGGTAGTTCACGGCTGTGGCTACCTCTGTGTCGGCAGTCGGAACTCGGCAGGCAGTCCGTCCATCCATAATTGTATTACAATATATACCACCTAACCGTGGTATTTTTTTTTCTTTCTTTATACCGTCGTCATAGTGTCATACTTGTTACGAGTATACTACTATCTCTTTATCAACCAGTGTACAGTGCGGTAGTTCACGGCTGTGGCTACCTCTGTGTCGGCAGTCGGCAGGCAGTCCGTCCATCCATAATTGTATTATTATTATAATATATACCACCTAACCGTGGTTTTTTTTTCATTCTTTATACCGTCATAGTGTCATACTAGTTGTTACGAGTATACTACTATCTCTTTATCAACCAGTGTACAGTGCGGTAGTTCACGGCTGTGGCTACCTCTGTGTCGGCAGTCGGCAGGCAGTCCGTCCATCCATAATTGTATTATTATTATAATATATACCACCTAACTGTGGTATTTTTTTTTCTTTCTTTATACCGTCGTCATAGTGTCATACTAGTTGTTACGAGTATACTACTATCTCTTTATCAACCAGTGTACAGTGCGGTAGTTCACGGCTGTGGCTACCTCTGTGTCGGCAGTCGGCAGGCAGTCCGTCCATCCATAATTGTATTATTATTATAATATATACCACCTAACCGTGGTTTTTTTTTCATTCTTTATACCGTCGTCATAGTGTCATACTAGTTGTTACGAGTATACTACTATCTCTTTATCAACCAGTGTACAGTGCGGTAGTTCACGGCTGTGGCTACCTCTGTGTCGGCAGTCGGCAGGCAGTCCGTCCATCCATAATTGTATTATTATTATAATATATACCACCTAACCGTGGTTTTTTTTTCATTCTTTATACCGTCGTCATAGTGTCATACTAGTTGTTACGAGTATACTACTATCTCTTTATCAACCAGTGTACAGTGCGGTAGTTCACGGCTGTGGCTACCTCTGTGTCGGCAGTCGGCAGGCAGTCCGTCCATCCATAATTGTATTATTATTATAATATATACCACCTAACCGTGGTTTTTTTTTCATTCTTTATACCGTCGTCATAGTGTCATACTAGTTGTTACGAGTATACTACTATCTCTTTATCAACCAGTGTACAGTGCGGTAGTTCACGGCTGTGGCTACCTCTGTGTCGGCAGTCGGCAGGCAGTCCGTCCATCCATAATTGTATTATTATTATAATATATACCACCTAACCGTGGTTTTTTTTTCATTCTTTATACCGTCGTCATAGTGTCATACTAGTTGTTACGAGTATACTACTATCTCTTTATCAACCAGTGTACAGTGCGGTAGTTCACGGCTGTGGCTACCTCTGTGTCGGCAGTCGGCAGGCAGTCCGTCCATCCATAATTGTATTATTATTATAATATATACCACCTAACCGTGGTTTTTTTTTCATTCTTTATACCGTCGTCATAGTGTCATACTAGTTGTTACGAGTATACTACTATCTCTTTATCAACCAGTGTACAGTGCGGTAGTTCACGGCTGTGGCTACCTCTGTGTCGGCAGTCGGCAGGCAGTCCGTCCATCCATAATTGTATTATTATTATAATATATACCACCTAACCGTGGTTTTTTTTTCATTCTTTATACCGTCGTCATAGTGTCATACTAGTTGTTACGAGTATACTACTATCTCTTTATCAACCAGTGTACAGTGCGGTAGTTCACGGCTGTGGCTACCTCTGTGTCGGCAGTCGGCAGGCAGTCCGTCCATCCATAATTGTATTATTATTATAATATATACCACCTAACCGTGGTTTTTTTTTCATTCTTTATACCGTCATAGTGTCATACTAGTTGTTACGAGTATACTACTATCTCTTTATCAACCAGTGTACAGTGCGGTAGTTCACGGCTGTGGCTACCTCTGTGTCGGCAGTCGGCAGGCAGTCCGTCCATCCATAATTGTATTATTATTATAATATATACCACCTAACTGTGGTATTTTTTTTTCTTTCTTTATACCATCGTCATAGTGTCATACTAGTTGTTACGAGTATACTACTATCTCTTTATCAACCAGTGTACAGTGCGGTAGTTCACGGCTGTGGCTACCTCTGTGTCGGCAGTCGGCAGGCAGTCCGTCCATCCATAATTGTATTATTATTATAATATATACCACCTAACCGTGGTTTTTTTTTCATTCTTTATACCGTCGTCATAGTGTCATACTAGTTGTTACGAGTATACTACTATCTCTTTATCAACCAGTGTACAGTGCGGTAGTTCACGGCTGTGGCTACCTCTGTGTCGGCAGTCGGCAGGCAGTCCGTCCATCCATAATTGTATTATTATTATAATATATACCACCTAACCGTGGTTTTTTTTTCATTCTTTATACCGTCGTCATAGTGTCATACTAGTTGTTACGAGTATACTACTATCTCTTTATCAACCAGTGTACAGTGCGGTAGTTCACGGCTGTGGCTACCTCTGTGTCGGCAGTCGGCAGGCAGTCCGTCCATCCATAATTGTATTATTATTATAATATATACCACCTAACCGTGGTTTTTTTTTCATTCTTTATACCGTCGTCATAGTGTCATACTAGTTGTTACGAGTATACTACTATCTCTTTATCAACCAGTGTACAGTGCGGTAGTTCACGGCTGTGGCTACCTCTGTGTCGGCAGTCGGCAGGCAGTCCGTCCATCCATAATTGTATTATTATTATAATATATACCACCTAACCGTGGTTTTTTTTTCATTCTTTATACCGTCGTCATAGTGTCATACTAGTTGTTACGAGTATACTACTATCTCTTTATCAACCAGTGTACAGTGCGGTAGTTCACGGCTGTGGCTACCTCTGTGTCGGCAGTCGGCAGGCAGTCCGTCCATCCATAATTGTATTATTATTATAATATATACCACCTAACCGTGGTTTTTTTTTTCATTCTTTATACCGTCGTCATAGTGTCATACTAGTTGTTACGAGTATACTACTATCTCTTTATCAACCAGTGTACAGTGCGGTAGTTCACGGCTGTGGCTACCTCTGTGTCGGCAGTCGGCAGGCAGTCCGTCCATCCATAATTGTATTATTATTATAATATATACCACCTAACCGTGGTTTTTTTTTCATTCTTTATACCGTCGTCATAGTGTCATACTAGTTGTTACGAGTATACTACTATCTCTTTATCAACCAGTGTACAGTGCGGTAGTTCACGGCTGTGGCTACCTCTGTGTCGGAACTCGGCAGGCAGTCCGTCCATCCATAATTGTATTATATACCACCTAACCGTGGTTTTTTTATACCACCTAACCGTGGCAGTCCGTCCATAATTGTATACTAGTATCCAATCCATCCATCTCCATTGTTTACCTGAGGTGCCTTTTAGTTCTGCCTATAAAATATGGAGAACAAAAAAGTTGAGGTTCCAAAATTAGGGAAAGATCAAGATCCACTTCCACCTCGTGCTGAAGCTGCTGCCACTAGTCATGGCCGAGACGATGAAATGCCAGCAACGTCGTCTGCCAAGGCCGATGCCCAATGTCATAGTACAGAGCATGTCAAATCCAAAACACCAAATATCAGAAAAAAAAGGACTCCAAAACCTAAAATAAAATTGTCGGAGGAGAAGCGTAAACTTGCCAATATGCCATTTACCACACGGAGTGGCAAGGAACGGCTGAGGCCCTGGCCTATGTTCATGGCTAGTGGTTCAGCTTCACATGAGGATGGAAGCACTCAGCCTCTCGCTAGAAAAATGAAAAGACTCAAGCTGGCAAAAGCAGCACAGCAAAGAACTGTGCATTCTTCGAAATCCCAAATCCGAATTCCGAGCCCACCCGCTGGCGGTGATGCAGGGCAGTCTGGAGCGACTGCTGATGCTGACATCTGGTCCGGACTGAAGGACCTGACAACCATTACGGACATGTCGTCTACTGTCACTGCATATGATTCTCTCACCATTGATAGAATGGTGGAGGATTATATGAGTGACCGCATCCAAGTAGGCACGTCACACAGTCCGTACTTATACTGGCAGGAAAAAGAGGCAATTTGGAGGCCCTTGCACAAACTGGCTTTATTCTACCTAAGTTGCCCTCCCACAAGTGTGTACTCCGAAAGAGTGTTTAGTGCCGCCGCTCACCTTGTCAGCAATCGGCGTACGAGGTTACATCCAGAAAATGTGGAGAAGATGATGTTCATTAAAATGAATTATAATCAATTCCTCCGCGGAGACATTGACCAGCAGCAATTGCCTCCACAAAGTACACAGGGAGCTGACATGGTGGATTCCAGTGGGGACGAATTGATAATCTGTGAGGAGGGGGATGTACACGGTGATATATCGGAGGATGATGATGAGGTGGACATCTTGCCTCTGTAGAGCCAGTTTGTGCAAGGAGAGATTAATTGCTTCTTTTTTGGTGGGGGTCCAAACCAACCCGTCATTTCAGTCACAGTCGTGTGGCAGACCCTGTCACTGAAATGATGGGTTGGTTAAAGTGTGCATGTCCTGTTTTGTTTATACAACATAAGGGTGGGTGGGAAGGGCCCAAGGACAATTCCATCTTGCACCTCTTTTTTCTTTTATTTTTCTTTGCGTCATGTGCTGTTTGGGGAGGGTTTTTTGGAAGGGACATCCTGCGTGACACTGCAGTGCCACTCCTAGATGGGCCCGGTGTTTGTGTCGGCCACTAGGGTCGCTTATCTTTCTCACACAGTCAGCTACCTCATTGCGCCTCTTTTTTTCTTTGCGTCATGTGCTGTTTGGGGAGGGTTTTTTGGAAGGGACATCCTGCGTGACACTGCAGTGCCACTCCTAGATGGGCCCGGTGTTTGTGTCGGCCACTAGGGTCGCTAATCTTACTCACACAGCTACCTCATTGCGCCTCTTTTTTTCTTTGCGTCATGTGCTGTGTGGGGAGTGTTTTTTGGAAGGGACATCCTGCGTGACACTGCAGTGCCACTCCTAGATGGGCCCGGTGTTTGTGTCGGCCACTAGGGTCGCTGAGCTTAGTCATCCAGCGACCTCGGTGCAAATTTTAGGACTAAAAATAATATTGTGAGGTGTAAGGTGTTCAGAATAGACTGAAAATGAGTGTTAATTATGGTTATTGAGGTTAATAATACTATGGGATCAAAATGACCCCCAAATTCAATGTTTTAAGATGTTTTTTAGGGTTTTTTGAAAAAACCACCCGAATCCAAAACACACCCGAATCCGACAAAAAAAATTCGGTGAGGTTTTGCCAAAACGCGGTCGAACCCAAAACACGGCCGCGGAACCGAACCCAAAACCAAAACACAAAACCCGAAAAATTTCAGGCGCTCATCTCTAGTCGGAATGACCCCCATTGTGTGTAGAATTTTGAGGGGAGAATGAATTTATTCCAGTTTGGAATAAGGCGGTAACATAACAAAATGTGGAAAAAGTGAAGAGCTGTGAATACTTTCCGGATGCACTATAGACCGGACACCATATCACTGTACCAGGCCCTATCTAAACTGATAAACAGTCATCATGAGATCTTCAATGAACTCCGTTTCCATTGTACCTTTTATTATTATTTTCATTATTATGTATTTATTATCCTGCAATGGGGGACAGTTTATACTTATCATACGTAGAGTGACATGAGGTTTGAGAACTGTACAGTAATAGGAGCGGCTGTTAGAGCGGCCCAAGGATTCTCTCTCCACTTCCTGATGCCTGGGGATATTTATAATAAATAATTTTAGTCAGGAGGACCATCTTCTATAACCTACGTCTACATACGTTGGAACTGGACTAACGCGTCTGCGAGTATGGTGCGCCTATTATTGCGTGTAGTAAGGAATGTGCAAATATGTACACAGAGACACAGATAGATTCTCACAGATGATGTATTATTGCTATAATGTTATAAACCAAACCAGCTGACATACCAGAGTCTTCTCCGTCACTGCATCCACTCTGCTAGAATGTAACCGCGCAGCTGCTTAGTAGCTCCAGGGCTCACAAAATATTCCCCGCAGGGTGGAGGATTCTGTGGTGCTGAGAGACAAGAACAACATGTAACTTCTGTAGGATGTAATGCCGGGGCTATTGTCTTCACTTACATAGGGACCTGAGTCAGAGATGTACATTAATGGCTTTGCAGTAGGCAGTTGCCCCCCCTTCACACACACACACACACACACCTTGTGCTCTCCCATGAGGTCAAGGCCACAAGTTGAGGCTCGTTCTGCATGTTCACCTGCTGAAACTTTGTTGCAACTTTTATTTTCTCTAGATAGTCAAGTTTATTGCCAGTTACTTTGCATACCATAATATCTGTTATACACACAAAATCTCATACGCAGCTGGTGGAACATTTCCCTGACGGCTCAGCCTTGGTCGGGATACGGTCGTTAGGTCACCACAAGATGTGGACACAAGTCCTCTTTATACCACATTCATGCACTCTACCCAAGAGCTCACCGCCATTCAGCCACAATACCCCTCATTAAATAACACATTTCAACATACTGCCACACCCAGAAATCAAACCCACAACCTGCTGCATCCCAGCCAAACACCCCTTCCACCAAGCCACTTGATCCCACAAAAAAACGATGAGATTTCTGACTATATGAAGTTACCTGTACCCCGCAAAAAAAATAACCGACACCATAATTGAGCAAATCCATGTAGTGTGCAGCCACACATCCAATCCCTTGCAGCCACACACTACATAGATCTGCTGAGCCACAATGCTGATCAACCCTTCACAAAGTACAACGTGAACTTCAAATACTTAAAACTCTCCAGCTTGGAATTCTCTAGCTTTCTATGCAGGGACCGATAGCTCAATCACTAGTGTCCGACTGCAATGTCTCAGGCAACAGTTTCGAATCCCGTGCATATCAGTATCCCGAAATATTTTAAAGGACATTACGAACAACAGAGCTATCAAGTCCATGAATGCTGTATAGCTATTAGCTACAAAAGGGGTGGGGGTAGGAGACAGGGTGGTCAGGAGATGCTGGGCTTCAATAAGGAGAAAGCCGCAAGTGAAAATAAACAGATACTTGATAATTGATAAATGCAGCCAACAGCGCCCCTAACTCTGCAGCGCTATGTGCAGGCACACACCTAATTACGGCCCTGGATTCATCCACAAGTTTTCGATGAGCACATCTCAGATACTTGGTTGGAGTGGTCTGAATGCTGCTACATGGGGCTGGCAAACAAGTCCAAGAAGAAACAAGCTTACACTTTCCTAAATCTTGCTTGTGCTGAGGTTGTGGATAAAGCCAATATTTTCATGTTTGGAGAGTAGAAGGGCAGAGAGAATCCCGAATAGCAAAGTTTGATGAGATCTGTCACGCTGTCAAAAATGTTATAATGGGCAGATATGCATTTGACACAGTAGTGCAAGGCCCTACGGAATGCATTCAATCCTAAACAATGCTAAATGTGTTGGCATTGTAGACCGAATAGTATGTTGCATATGTAACAACACCACACGCACCTATTACCGGCAAAGACTTTAGAGACTGCCATTCACATATGCCAACTGCACGAGCAGTCTTGTGTGTAGGAGTTCAAGCATCAAGAACATCCAACATCAAGCACAGCCACATCCAACATCAAGCACAGCCACATCCAACATTAAGCAAAACAACATCCTACATCAAGCACAGCCACATCCAACATCAAGCACAGCCACACCAACATCAAGCACATCCAACATCAAGCACAGCCAAATCCAACATTCAACATCAAGCACAGCCACATCCAACATCAAGCACAGCCACATCCAACATCAAGCACAGCCACACCAACATCAAGCACAGCCACACCAACATCCAACATCAAGCACAGCCAACATCCAACATCAAACACAGCCACATCCAACATCAAACAGCCACACCATCATCCAATATCAAGCACAGCCAACATCAAATACAACCACAGCAACATTCAACATTAAGAACAGCCAACACCAAGCACAACCACACCAACATCAAGCACAGCCACATTCAACATCAAGCACAGCCACACCAACATCAAGCAGAGCCACACCAACATCCAACATCATACACAGCCAACATCCAACATCAAGCACAGCAACACCAACATCAAGTACAGCCACACCAACATCCAACATCAAGCACAGCCAACATCCAACATCAAGCACAGCCACATCCAACATTAAGCACAGACAACATCAAATACAACCACAGCAAAATTCAACATTAAGGGCAGCCACCAAGCACAACCACACCAACATAAAGCACAGCCACACCAACATCCAACATCAAGCACAGCCAACATCCAACATCAAGCACAGCCACATCCAACATTAAGCAAAACAACATCCAACATCAAGCACAGCCACATCCAACATTAAGCAAAACAACATCCAACATCAAGCACAGCCACATCCAACATTAAGCAAAACAACATCCTACATCAAGCACAGCCACATCCAACATCAAGCACAGCCACACCAACATCAAGCAGAGCCAACATCCAACATCAAGCACAGCCATATCCAACATTCAACATCAAGCACAGCCACATCCAACATCAAGCACAGCCACACCAACATCAAGCACAGACACACCAACATCCAACATCAAGCACAGCCAACATCCAACATCAAGCACAGCCACATTCAACATCAAGCACAGCCACATCCAACATCAAACACAGCCACACCAACATCCAATATCAAGCACAGCCAACATCAAATACAACCAAAGCAACATTCAACATTAAGAACAGCCAACACCAAGCACAACCACACCAACATCAAGCACAGCCACATCAACATCAAGCAGAGCCACACCAACATCCAACATCATACACAGCCAACATCCAACATCAAGCACAGCAACACCAACATCAAGTACAGCCACACCAACATCCAACATCAAGCACAGCCAACATCCAACATCAAGCACAGCCACATCCAACATTAAGCACAGCCACACCAACATCAAGCACAGACAACATCAAATACAACCACAGCAACATTCAACATTAAGGACAGCCAACACCAAGCACAACCACACCAACATCAAGCACAGCCACACCAACATCCAACATCAAGCACAGCCAACATCCAACATCAAGCACAGCCACATCCAACATCAAGCACAGCCACACCAACATCAAGCACAGCCACACCAACATCCAATATCAAGCACAGCCAACATCAAATACAACCACAGCAACATTCAACATTAAGGACAGCCAACACCAAGCACAGCCACACCAACAACATCAAGCACAGCCTCATTCAACATCAAGCACAGCAACATCCAACATCTAAGATTAAGGACAGCCAACATCAAGCACAGCCACATCCAACATACAACATCAAGCACAACCACAGCAACATCCAACATTAAGTACAACCAACATCCAACATCAGGTACAGCCACATCCATCATCCAACATCAAGCACAGCCACATTCAACATCAAGCACAGCCACATCCAACATCAAGCACAGCCACACCAACATCCAACATCAAGCACAGCCACACCAACATACAACATCAAGCACAGCCACACCAATATCCAACATCAAGAACAGCCACTCCAACATACAACATCAAGCACAGCCACACCAACATACAACATCAAGCACAGCCACACCAATATCCAACATCAAGCACAGCCACTCCAACATACAACATCAAGCACAGCCACACCAACATACAACATCAAGCACAGCCACACCAATATCCAACATCAAGCACAGCCACTCCAACATACAACATCAAGCACAGCCACACCAACATACAACATCAAGCACAGCCACACCAATATCCAACATCAAGCACAGCCACTCCAACATACAACATCAAGCACAGCCACACCAATATCCAACATCAAGCACAGCCACACCAATATCCAACATCAAGCACAGCCACACCAACATACAACATCAAGCACAGCCACACCAATATCCAACATCAAGCACAGCCACACCAATATCCAACATCAAGCACAGCCACACCAATATCCAACATCAAGCACAGCCACACCAATATCCAACATCAAGCACAGCCACTCCAACATCAAACATAGCCACACTAGCTCTGTGTGAAATGTGGTAACCGCCACTTCTCTTGAGTGCTCCAAGCAGGACCCTCCTCCCTCAACCACCCTTATTATATATATAAACCAGACATAACTGTCACAGTGGTGAGGCTGTGGGACTCACCACCAACATAGTGGTGGGGCTGCGGGCAGTTGCTGCAGTCTTTAAACCCCCTCTCTCTATCTGAGTATGTCACATGCTACTTGTGCCCGGCAGCGGCAAGAGACTGGGCACACGCAGACCTGCTTGGCTGTCTCAAGATGGATCCTCAGCTGCGGAAAGAGACAAGGGAGGGCTGGTGCAGCGTTATGATGTAGACAGGGAAAGAGGGGGTGGAGAGGTTGGTATTTTTAATGGTATTAATACGCGCTGATGTCCTGTATTTTCGGTCCCTGACCCCCAAGGCCCCTCTGATTCTAAAGGCTCCATATCCCTCTTTGTCGCCGGGCCTGGCTCCAGGTGTTCCATGTACAATTAGCAATGCAATGCTTTTGCCAAGTATAAACACTTTGCAAGGTGATTTATGTTGAAATGTAGGGAGGATTACAATCAGTACCTTGCCCCACTACCATCCAGTGCACCACACATAATTATTCATTGATTCCACGTCAGGCGTCTCCTTGGTCAAGGACTTCTACAGTGCAAGTGTGGACCTTGGGGAAGAAAAAGGTGAAATATTCACCACTGCTGACTGACTGACAAAGCGACTCATAATGCTGTCAAGATTAAAACAGATACTAGTTCCAAATGCTAATTAATGTTCAGAGACCACCTCAAATGCAGTAATTGATGCCTCCAAATGGATGAATTTTATGACTTTTAGTAGTCAGGTGCAGTGGTGGCTCCAGGGTGGGGTTACAGAGCAGTACAAAATTCAAATAGTGGAGCCACACCAACTGCCAGTGAGTCCCTGCCTGTGGTGTTTGGGGTGCCAGCTGGTGTGGCTTAACTTATTGGCATTTTGGATTGCACTGCCCCCACTGGTCCGGTGAGCAAACCCAACTTTGCTGACAATACTTCTAGGCGAGCGAGAGTGACACTTAGATTTAGTCATATATCGGTTCAAATGCTGTAACTGAGTGGAAAGCTGATCCGCCCATGGCGGGTTCACAGCAGGGACCATAAACTGTTGCAGTGGCACAGGTGGTCCCACAGGGGGGCGTCAATTTAGTCACAAGCATGTTTAACAATGTGGAGAATGAAGCCCAAGGTGGGTCCTGTGATGCCCCAAGCGCTACCGATCCACTGGGGGGTAAGGAACCCCCTGAACCTAAACTCTCAGTTTCTAAATTATCCTCCATTACGTCTGTGGCCTCACTACCACGTAGTGTGGGAGAGGGCCCAACGTCGTTGCCACGTGTAGCAGACATAACTATGTGCTCAATAATGGGCAACCTGGTACAAGGTGTGGCAGCACTATACCCAGCAAGAACTCTCAGAACAGAAGCCTAAGATGGCACAGACCAGGAGTTCAATAGATATAGAATATATGGTGACTATAAATCACAAGTAAAAATACCCTGTCATTATATCTTGTGATACAATCCTATATTATTATTAATTATAGAAAAACCTGAAGCGCTTGCCCCCTCAGGTATAGCGATATAGGAATAGCACGCTGAGAGAAATGCCCTGCAATAAGGCAGCCACGCAGCAGCTACATGCACACACACATATCACAAGTGTACTATGCAGAAATTATGTACCATAAACTGCACTGGACTAGCAATACAAAGTAATACTCAGTATGGCTATATGTGATAACTATAGATATAACAAACACAGTAAGCACTGGATGTATATCCCAGGGTGTTTGTACCACACAACCCTGACAGTATGCACTCTTTCTTACCTAACACAGTCCCAGTGACAGGTAGAATACTCAAGTGTCCTGTAGGAAGCACAGCACTGGCAGTCAGGCGGTTCCACAGAGGAGGATTTGCCCCAGCAATCCCAGGAACAGCAAGGCTCTATCTGTAATGACTGCTGCCCGGGAGTGAGGGAGAAGGAAGCAGTTACAGGGCGGGAACATTGCAGAAATGGCGCCCTGGGGCTGGGGGAAGCGGCCTCAGGTCCGGCCCGCTCCCCCTGCTGGCATCCCCACTGGGTGTGCGGGCAGAAAAGAAAATGGGGGAACTTGGTACAAAATCCCCCTGACCTGTGCCCAAAATATGACCCTGGTGGCTAGTGGAGCAGCTGCCCAGTGCTCAGTGTCCACGCCAGCGCGCGCGCAGCCCGCCTCCTACAGCCGCGCTGGATCGCGGTAAAGTGCGGCACAGGAGCCCCCTTACCTCCCCCTTGTCTGTGGCCCCGCAATCCGGGAGACGGCGGCGTGTGTGTGACTCACTTTAGGAAGAAGCCGGCGCCTCTGCTGTATTGACCCGGCAACCCCGGCGTGGGAGTATACAGCGCTGCTGGGGGTGATGGAGCTGCACGCAGGAAAGTCTCTGAGACTTTGCCTGCAGCAGCCCTTGTAGTCTTCTTACAGATTCTTCTGTCAGTCTTCGTAAAACGAAGCTCTGAAAAGGCTGCGTAAGGCAGCCTCCTGTAAAGTGCCTGCATACTGCATGGCACCAACTTACAAACTGAGCTCCCTGTGCATGGAGGCGGGGTTATAGAGAAGGCGGCGCTGCGCATCTTGGGAACAGTCAAAAGCTTTGAGCCTGTTGGTGCCTCGGATCAAGATCCTACTCTACACCCCGATGTGAATCCTTGTGGAGCCCAGTGTACCCCACAGCAGAAAAATGATCCCTTCCTCTATCGCGTGTGGCTCAGATGTTTGTTATTTCGGTGTGAAAGTACAGCAAAGCCAGGTACAGTTGGATTGTCAAATGCACTGACCATATTGCGGGAATTGTTTGGGAAGTCTGGACCAAAGCCACCTTCTGAGTAGAATGGACATAATGGAAGTTTAAATTGGATACCTTAATTTTGGCGTCACGGCCACCCATAGCGCAGTCACTGCCCAACAACGTAATTGGTATTGTTGGGTGTCCATTGAGGGCTGTTATCAATATATACAATAGCTGACCTTTTTAACTCCCAGTTATTGTCTCTCAGTCTTTATTTCTTAATTAAGTACAGTGATTTGCAACCTTATTTAACTCGCGGCACACCGAACAATATTTTAAAATTGCCAAGGCACACCATCAGTTCCCCACAGAAAAAAACAAAAAACACACATTGGCCCTCATAGTAAAAAAAAATCCATCCATACATTGGCCTACACAGAAAAAACAATCACATTGCTCCCCACATAAATCCTATTGCTCCCCACATGAATTATTCACATTGTTCCCCCCATAAATCCATAAATCCTTATTCTCCCCACATGAATCCTATTGTTCCCCAAAGGAGAAATAAAATAAATATTAGCCCCTACTGGTCAGCTGTCCTCCTCCCTGTCCCTCAGTGGCGGGGGGTTGTTCATAGTGGAGTGCTGCGAATACGGAGCAGCGGGTGGTCGGGCAGGTGTGGATGTGGGTGGGCAAGGAAAGCGGTGTATGCAGGCAGGAACTGGAAGATGTGTATGCAGACGGGTGAGCTGGCTGGTGAGACGCGGTGGCGTGACCTATTATATCAAACCGCCTCGTCTTCAAGGCATACGTCCCGCCCGGAGCACGACTGATCCTCTAAGAAGAGCCCGGGCCAACAGTTCACTCTGAAGGTGCAGGAAGCTGCTCTGGCTCCGCGGCACACCTTGCAACTGGTCGCGGCACACTAGTTGAAAATGCCTGATTAAGTTTGATTATTATTTAGATGTCAACACACACACACAAGTCACAAACCAGCCTTTAGTAAGTTTAAGTCTACTACATCCAGGGCAGTTGAGAGCCAGGCTGGGCCAAGGTATTTTTCAAGGGGTGTGGCCTAATCACAGGAGGTGTGGTCATGTACCCTTAGAAAAAAATACTGAAAAAAATATTATTTTAAGCACCTCCCTGGCCACACTGCAGCGCAATACACAGCAGAGTATGCTGGGCTGAGGAGAAGAGCTGCAGCTGCTGCTGCTAGGTAAGGGGGAGGGGGCCTGGGCCCCTACTGGGCCCTCAATGGGCCCTCACTGGGCCCCTCCATCAGACCTGGGCCCGGGTAATTTGTACCCTCTCCCCCCCTCTCTTGGCGCCACTGACTACATCCATATGAAACACCCTTCTACTGACTTACATGGCTCTCTTTCAGTGTGGATCACCATCATTGTGGTGTTGTGTACTAGTACTATTTGTATAATGTGGAATAAATGATCTGATTAATGACTGAGTTTCCGCCTGTCATCTGGTAAAACCTGGTATAATCATTTTTGCAGCAGAACACTTGGAAAACAATCTCAACTCAAATCTCCGTTTTCACAATAACTATTATATGACAGAAAAATATTAGGAATTCTTTCTGCTCACGCCTATTTGTTCTAGAGTGAAGCGTAGGTCTCTCGTCTTTATGTTGCTACTGACCCTTAACAGGAATGTTCCAACACCAAAACATGGCCACAATTTGAAGACGTCAGATGCACTGGTGCCTTTTAAAGTGAATGAGCTAAAATGATTTATTTGTTTGTTTTAAGTGAATATTACGGAATGTGCAGTAAAAAATATTAACTTGCAATGGGGCAGTGCCTGGAAGTCAGGTGAGATGTTTATGGAGAGTGTTGCTCAGCTTTTATAAAGGTACACAAAAATATTTCCAAAGTTAAATCATCATTTAGAGCCAATGGGCCCCAGTATACGGCTAGGTGGACTATGAGTATCCCGGATTACTCTAAAATTGGGGGGAATGTATCAAACATGTATCGAATGTGTGTGAACATCTCCCCCTCCCCCGCTCATCCCTCCACAGCCCCCCCCCCCCCCCCCACACACACACTCATTCCTAGCAAATCAGGACAAATGTGCTAATTGTTAGAAGGGGAGCGCAGTCTCCAGCAACATGGCTCCTCTAGGTATGCCTCACCAAGATGGCCACTAAGGTGAGCTGCCTACACCCCTGCTCCGCTACATCCTCCACTCTATCTGATAACCCACCACATTCCCAACACTAATCACAGGACAGAGGGGCAGTTACCTCACAGACAGATTGTCCCACTGAAATCAGAATGGCTGGGAGCAGGCCCGGCGCTACCGACTCAGCAAAGGGATGCAAAGCAGATAGGGGGTTGGAGAGGCGCTCTCCCTGCTCTGCATCCCTGCTGCTGCGCCTGGGCCCCCTGCTGCTGCTGCCGGCTGCTGTGCCTGTCACACTGTTTGACAGGCAGCGGCGTCGGCAGCATGAAGCTTCCCCCTACCCCCCCTGACAGTGTCATCTTCAGTCCAGCGTTGGTGTGTGTCCAGCCCAAAAAAAGGGGTGGGGCTTACCGGTACTGAGGGGCGGAGCTACACGGGACCATGGCCATGCTGCAGAGGAAGACAGAAGGCAGAATACAGAGCCGGTCAGCCAGATGGTGAGTTGAGGGAGAGTGAGTAAGTGAAAAAGTGTGTGTGAGTGTGAGTGTCTACAGAATGTGTGTAATGTATGGACAGTATGTGTGTGTATATATATGTGTATGTAGTGTATGTGTGACTGTGCAGCATAATGTGTGTAAACGGCACTGGTACAAGGGGCGTTGCGTGTGTAAGCGTCACTGCTGCAGGGGGCATTACGTGTGTAAGTGCCACTACTACAGGGTACGTTGTGTATAAGTGGAGCTACCACAGGGGGCATTACGTGTGCAAGCGGCACTACTACAGGGAGCATTATGTGTAAAAGCATTGGGGGTAATTCCAAGTTGATCGCAGCAGGAATTCTGTTAGCAATTGGGCAAAACCATGTGCACTGCAGGGGAGGCAGATATAACATGTGCAGAGAGAGTTAGATTTGGGTGTGGTGTGTTCAATCTGCAATCTAATTTGCAGTGTAATAATAAAGCAGCCAGTATTTACCCTGCACAGAAATAAAATAACACACCCAAATCTAACTCTCTCTGCAAATGTTATATCTGCCTCCCCTGCAGTGCACATGGTTTTGCCCAACTGCTAAAAAATTTCCTGCTGCGATCAACTTGGAATTACCCCCATTGTGCGCTGTCCCTTTGTAAAGTATGGGAGGGCGCAAATTTATAGTTTGCAGGGGGGCGCCGAACACCCTAGCACCGGCCCTGGCTGGGAGTTATATAATCGGCTCTGCATTCTAGGGTTTGGCCATTCATTCAAGACCACCCAAAAAAACTATATCAGTGACAAATGGGGCATTTCAGACTTGATTGCAGACAGCCGAAAATCGCAGCCCAATGACGTCGCCTGCATTTCTTGTGATTGGAAAAATGGCAGCAGTGACGCTGCATACGCAGCCTGGCTCCATATACAGGGGCCGTCCTCTATTTCTTGAATCTGTGATGCAATTGCAATATAATTGCGACTGCAGGGCAGAGCCATACACCATGTGAGCTCATCCTTAACACATACTTGCCTACTCTCCCGGAATGGCCGGGAGGCTCCCAAAAATCTGGTGACCCTACCGGCCCCCCGGAAGAGCAGGCAAGTCTCACAATCTCTGGGGTCACCCCTGCCCGGCCACCCACTTAGCGAGTAAAGTGGACGGTCCGGGCAGTCGATTACGTAATTTTTGTTGAAACGTGTCATCGTATCCACACCTCCTGCAGTATAATGCCGGTAATAGTGGCATTACACAGCGGGGATGTGGCTTAAATGACACGCTACATCAGCCACGCCCGAACCCCACATCTGCCACGCCCTCATTCCGCCTCTTCCCCGCTCCCCTCTGCTTGTCACTACCCTGCCCCGCCCCCTGTTGAGCCGACCTGGCTACTCTCTCCCGGAGTCGGTAAGTGTGCCTTAACAGTTTTTGCTAATTTAGCATAAATTGCTGAGGACTCTGAATAACCCCCAAAATACCATTTCTTCTGGCTCTTCCAGGTCAGAATACTGTGTAGTTTGCAAGGATGACACATGTGAGATCTCTCTTCAGGGTCGGACTGGCCCACAGGGGAAACCATCGGTGGGCCCCACTGCCTGAGGGCCCACTCCTTCCTCTAGGGATCAGGTTCCAGAATGTGCACTTGTATTATACATGGTAGATATGTTGCATTACACTGTGTAGAGATGTGCCCTGTGTTACAGGGCACATCAGAAGTGCAGCGACGGGTGTTTGCTGCAGAGGCATTTAAATATTGGCGCCCTCCGTGAGCCAATCACGGCTCACAGAGCGGTGGCCAACCACAGACGGGCGCGGCGAGCCAATTGGCGCTTGCCGCGTCATAGGCCTCGCCCCCGGCGTCTGACATCAGACGCTGGGCGGGAGCCGAAGAGGAGAGCCGCGTGCAGGAGTGCAAAAAAGGAGGACGTCGCCGCCAGGACCGCGCAGAGGAAGGAGGCCGCATGGAAGAGCGGCGAAGAGCGGGTCTGAAGGAAGAAGCGGCGGAGGAAGAGAAGACGGCGGCCGTGGCAAAAAGAGCTCCAGTGGCCACTGAAGAAGCCGGAAGACGCCGGCAACCAGGAGGCAGATGACCTGCGGCGGCTGGATGCGGATTGGTGGCGCCGCTGGCCAGGACGGGTCAGCAGCCGAAGAGGGCACCGGAGATCCCTGGTGCAGGTAGGAGTGTCACCCCTCCCCGACTTGGCGGTTTGGGCATTAGGCCCAAGCCACGGTGATTGGCATCTTAGGCGGGCATTAGGCCCGAGGGCATATAATGGGCATTAGGCCCAGTTAGTAGGTGTGCCCCCCCCCAGATGAATAAGGGTGGTACTGGGCGCCAGGCCACCCCAACGTGCGCAGATTAGGCAGGCTTGTAAGCCTGAGTCCCACTTATAAGAAGACCCTGGGCATTGGGCCCAGGTCACTCAGCGGGCACCAAGTTAGGCGGGCGCTAGGCCCGAGGGTAAAGTCAGGCCTCTGGCCTGAGTGCAGATAGGGGGCAGTAGGCCCAAGTAGGTGTACGGGAGGTGGGTGAGCTGTACGGCGCCCACTCCCTGGTGTTCTGAAGCGGGTAATTAAAGGGACAGCACTGTGGTTGTTACTCGCACTGCTATTGTGATGTGTGTTGTCTCCGTGCAGGGCCAAGTTTGTTAAGTTTGTGTCTAGTTTTGTTGCACCACACCCACAGAGTTAGTTGAGGGCTCTGCTGTTATAGTTGGTATTGGGGTGTTACACTAGGTTAGAGTTAGGCCCTGCATGGCTGTTGTTTGGTTGCCTCCTTACAGTGCGGAACTAACGGTGAGTAACATCTGTGTCCGTCCCTTTGTCTGTCCCCGAGCGCCGGAAGAGGGGTTTGCTCACGGACGCGAGAAACCCCTTTATCACACTACGCGCGAGAGTGCGAGTGAGTGAAATATGGGTGGCTGAGGCTTTGTGCCGGTGATGACCTTACACCCAACCGGTGAAGGTCGCCGCCACCCCATGGGGTATCCCCTTTTTCTCCCCAGTTCGTCCGTCGTCAGCTCCAAGAGGGGATCGCCGTGTCCGGGTCCGACTGAAGATTTCAAGGTCCGTTGAAGGTTCCGGTACCTGAAGGTGAGAGAGTGCGGCGCCTGGTAAGTGGTGAACCTACACCTGCATGGCAGCAGGCACTACACCGCACCGCCACCCTCTTACACACTGCACACAACTATTGTGCATTTCAAGCCTCTGTGGAGGCTGGTCACACCCCCTTTGTAGACTGGCAACACCCCTAAGTATGGGCCCTATCACTGCATCCCCCCGGTGGGCCCTTCATATCCCAGTCCTACACTGTCTCTCTTTATCTCCCACAACCATTATGAGTCAGCAGTTGTCAGTTGGGTACAAGAGGTGCTTTGGAGCCAACTCAAATACAGTATTTGTGTATTAACAGTTTCTTATATAGCAAATTCTGTTGCATTTTACAGCTGGAAACAATATGGATAACACAAAACTGGGTAATAACAGACAGACATAGAGGTAGGAGGGCCCTGCTCGCAAGCTTACACTCTATAGGGAAGTAGGCATTAATACACAAGGATAGGTGCTATCTATTGAATAATGGTCCACCAGATTGCAGAGGTTCTTGGTGGGCTGTGTGATATGGTCACACAGTGATGTTGGCCTGTGGTCAGGAGGAAGGGAAAGTGAAGAAAGAGAAAACATGTGAGGATATGTGTGGACTGTACAGTGGGGGTGTAATTAGATAGGAACGTGTATGAAGGTTACAGATGTGTCCTCTTACATCTTTGCTCGGTGCGCTACAAGTCGCGTTACACATAACGCGTGAGTCCCGTATGACTCAGTTGCGCCGAGTGTCTTTTATGTATTTTTTCTGTGAAAATAAGTAATGTAATAGGACGCACAAGCATCTTTTGTTGTTTAAAATGATATGCGGCATGCCTATATGCTGTATCTGCATACAAAATGCTAAGTTACAGTGTTTTCATGGAAGACACAAATGTGGTATTTCAGATGCAGATACAGCCTCAATTACACACAGAATATAGGCATGCCGCATATCATTTTAATCAGAAGCTGCTTGAGTGTCATATTATATTACTTTGCGCTACCGAGTCCCAACACGGCATGGCGCGACTTCAAGGACGTTTAGCGTGACTGCAGCAAGGATGTAAGAGGACACATCTGTATGTGGGCAGTTCCGGAATTTGAAAAGCTTGTCTGAAGAGGTGAGTTTTCAGGGAACGCTTGCAGGTTTGGAAACTAGAGGAGAGTCTTATTTTATGTGGTAGGGCATTACACAGAGTGGGTGCAGCCTGAAGAAAGTCCTGCAATCGTGATGGGAGTGAGTAAAGTGGATGAGAGACGCAGATCTTGAGAAGACCTAAGATGTCGGATTTTGAGATAAGCAAAGAGATGTACTTTGGTGTAGTTTGGTTAGTGGCCTTGTGTGTGTGTGTGTGTGTGTGTGTGTGAGTAAAACTATTTTATATTGAATAGGGTAGAATACAGGCAACCAGTGGAGAGACTGACATAGTGGATCTGCAGACGATGAACGTTTAGCAAGTAAGCTTAGCCTCTACTTGATAAATTATGTTCAACATGGCAAACCTGATCGACCAAAATCACACTGGTACATTTGATTAAAATAAGAATTTACTCACCGGTAATTCTATTTCTCGTAGTCCGTAGTGGATGCTGGGGACTCCGTAAGGACCATGGGGAATAGACGGCTCCGCAGGAGACTGGGCACATCTAAAGAAAGATTTAGGACTATCTGGTGTGCACTGGCTCCTCCCCCTATGACCCTCCTCCAAGCCTCAGTTAGGAACTGTGCCCGGAAGAGCTGACACAATAAGGAAGGATTTTTGAATCCCGGGTAAGACTCATACCAGCCACACCAATCACACCATATAACACGTGATAGGAACCCCGGTTAACAGTATGATAACAAATGGAGCCTCTGAAGAGATGGCTCACAACAAAAACCCGATTTTTGTAACAATAACTATGTACAGGTATCGCAGACAATCCGCACTTGGGATGGGCGCCCAGCATCCACTACGGACTACGAGAAATAGAATTACCGGTGAGTAAATTCTTATTTTCTCTGACGTCCTAGTGGATGCTGGGGGCTCCGTAAGGACCATGGGGATTATACCAAAGCTCCCAAATGGGCGGGAGAGTGCGGATGACTCTGCAGCACCGAATGAGAGAATTCCAGGTCCTCCTCAGCCAGGGTATCAAATTTGTAGAATTTTGCAAACGTGTTTGCCCCCGACCAAGTAGCTGCTCGGCAAAGTTGTAAAGCCGAGACCCCTCGGGCAGCCGCCCAAGATGAGCCCACCTTCCGTGTGGAATGGGCTTTTACAGATTTAGGCTGCGGTAAGCCTACCGCAGAATGCGCCAGCTGAATAGTGCTACAAATCCAGAGCGCAATAGACTGCTTAGAAGCAGGAGCACCCAGCTTGGTGGGTACATACAGGATAAACAGCGAGTCAGTCTTTCTGACTCCAGCCGTCCTGGAAATATAAATTTTCAGGGCCCTGACTACGTCCAGCAACTTGGAATCCTCCAAGTCCCCAGTAGCCGCAGGCACCACAATAGGTTGGTTCAAGTGAAAAGCTGAGACCACCTTTGGGAGAAACTGAGGACGAGTCCTCAATTCTGCCCTATCCATATGGAAAATCAGATAAGGGCTTTAACAAGACAAAGCCGCCAATTCTGAAACCCTCCTGGCCGACGCCAGGGCCAACAGCATGACCACTTTCCACGTGAGATATTTTAAATCCACAGTCTTTAGTGGTTCGAACCAATGTGATTTCAGGAATGCCAAAACCACATTGAGATCCCAAGGTGCCACTGGGGGCACAAAAGGAGGCTGAATATGCAGTACTCCTTTGACAAAAGTCTGAACTTCAGGCAGTGAAGCCAGTTCTTTTTGGAAGAAAATCGACAGAGCCGAAATCTGGACCTTTATGGACCCCAATTTGAGGCCCAACGTCACCCCTGCTTGCAGGAAATGCAGGAATCGACCCAACTGAAATTCCTCCGTCGGGGCTTTCATGGCCTCACACCAAACAACATATTTTCGCCAAATGCGGTGATAATGTCTTGCGGTGACATCCTTCCTGGCTTTGATCAGGGTAGGGATGACTTCCTCCGGAATACCCTTTTCCTTCAGGATCCGGTGTTCAACCGCCATGCCGTCAAACGCAGCCGCGGTAAGTCTTGGAACAGACAGGGTCCCTGCTGCAGCAGGTCTTGTCTGAGCGGCAGAGGCCAAGGGTCTTCTGTAAGCATCTCTTGAAGTTCCGGGTACCAAGCTCTTCTTGGCCAATCCGGAACCACGAGTATGGTTTTCACTCCTCGCCTTCTTATTATTCTCAGTACCTTGGGTATGAGAGGTAGAGGAGGAAACACATAAACCGACTGATACACCCATGGTGTCACTAGAGCGTCCACCGCTATCGCCTGAGGGTCTCTTGACCGGGCGCAATATCTTGTCAACTTCTTGTTGAGGCGGGACGCCATCATGTCTACCTGTGGTTTTTCCCACCGGTTGACCAGCATTTGGAAGACTTCTGGATGAAGTCCCCATTCTCCCGGGTGGAGGTCGTGCCTGCTGAGGAAGTCTGCTTCCCAGTTGTCCACTCCCGGAATGAACACTGCCGTCAGTGCTAACACATGATTCTCTGCCCATCTGAGAATCCTTGTGGCTTCTGCCATCGCCATCCTGCTTCTCGTGCCGCCCTGTCTGTTTACATGGGCGACCGCCGTGATGTTGTCTGACTGGATCAGTACCGGCTGGTTTTGAAGCAGGGGTCTTGCCTGGCTTAGGGCATTGTAAATGGCCCTTAGCTCCAGGATATTTATGTGAAGAGAAATCTCCTGATCTGACCACAGTCCTTGGAAATTTCTTCCCTTTGTGACTGCCCCCCAGCCCCGAAGGCTGGCATCCGTGGTCACCAGGACCCAGTCCTGTATTCCGAATCTGCGGCCCTCTAGTAGATGAGCCCTCTGCAGCCACCACAGCAGCGACACCCTGGTTCTGGCCGATAGGGTTATCCGCTGTTGCATCTGGAGATGGGACCCGGACCATTTGTCCAACAGGTCCCACTGGAACGTCCTTGCGTGGAACCTTCCGAATGGAATTGCTTCGTACGAAGCTACCATTTTTCCCAGGACTCGTGTGCATTGATGTACCGACACTTTTACTGGTTTTAGGATGTCTCTGACCAGAGATGACAATTCCTCGGCTTTTTCCAGTGGAAGAAACACTTTTTTCTGGTCTGTGTCCAGAATCATTCCCAGGAACAGAAGACGAGTCGTCGGGACCAGCTGTGACTTTGGAATGTTTAGAATCCAGCCGTGCTGTTGTAGCACTTCCTGAGAAAGTGCCAACCCCACTATCAACTGTTCTTTGGACCTCGCCTTTATCAGGAGATCGTCCAAGTACGGGATAATTAAAACTCCCTTCTTGCGAAGGAGTATCATAATTTCGGCCATTACCTTGGTAAAGACCCTCGGTGCCATGGATAACCCAAACGGCAGCGTCTGGAACTGATAGTGACAGTCCTGTACCACAAATCTGAGGTACTCCTGGTGCGGAGGGTAAATGGGGACATGCAGGTACGCATCCTTGATGTCCAGGGATACCATGTAATCCCCCTCCTCCAGGCTCGCAATAACCGCCCTGAGCGATTCCATCTTGAACTTGAACCTTTTGATATAAGTGTTCAAGTTTTTTAAATTAAGATGGGTCTCACCGAACCGTCCGGATTCGGTACCACAAACATTGTGGAGTATTAACCCTTTCCTTGCTGAAGGAGGGGTACCTTGACAATCACTTTCTGTGAATACAGTTTTTGAATAGCCACCAACACTGCCTCCCTGGCAGAGGGAGTTGCCGGCAAGGCAGATTTTAGGAAACGGCGGGGGGCAGACGTCTCGAATTCCAGCCTGTACCCCTGAGATACCACTTGAAGGACCCAGGGATCCACCTGTGAGAGAGCCCACTGTGTGCTGAAAAACCTGAGACGTGCCCCCACCGTTCCCGATTCCGCCTGAACAGCCCCAGCGTCATGCTGTGGACTTACCGGACGCAGAGGAGGACTTCTGCTCCTGGGAACTAGCTGTGTGCTGCAGCTTTTTCCCCCTTCCTCTGCCCCTCGGCAGAAAGGATGAGCCTCTAGCCCGCTTATTTTTCTGGGGCCGAAAGGACTGTACCTGATAATACGGTGCTTTCTTTTGCTGTGGGGTAGCCTGTGGCAAAAAAGTCGATTTCCCAGCAGTAGCTGTGGAAACGAGGTCTGAAAGACTGTCCCCAAAAAGTTCCACCCCTTTATAGGGTAAAACTTCCATGTGCCGCTTGGAGTCGGCATCACCTGACCATTGCCTAGTCCATAACCCCCGTCTGGCGGCAATGGACATAGCGCTTATTTTTGATGCCAGCCGGCAAATATCCCTCTGTGCATCACGCATGTATAAGACCGCGTCTTTTATATGGTCAATCGTTAGCAAAATATTGTCCCTATCCATGGTATCAATGTTTTCCGACAGGGAGTCTGACCACGCAGCAGCAGCACTGCACATCCAAGCTGATGCAATAGCGGGTCTCTCAATATAATGCCAGTGTGTGTGTATATAGCTTTTAGGGTACTTTCCTGCTTTCTATCAGCAGGTTCTTTTAGGGCCGTATCCGGAGACGGTAGTGCCACCTTCTTTGATAAGCGTGTCAGCGCTTTATCTACCCTAGGGGGTGTTTCCCAGCGTGACCTATCCTCTGGCGGGAAAGGGTACGCAGCCATTAACCGTTTAGAAATGATCAATTTCTTATCTGGGGAAGTCCACGCTTCCTCACACACCTCATTTAATTCGTCCGATGCAGGAAAAACTACTGGTAGTTTTTTCTCACCAAACATAATACCCTTTTTTTGTGGCACCTGGGGTATCATCAGAAATGTGTAATACATTTTTCATAGCCTCAATCATATAACGGGTGGATCTATTGGAGGGTACACTCGTCTCATCATCGTCGACACTGGAGTCGGTATCCGTGTCGACATCTGTATCTGTCATCTGAGGTAGCGGGCGTTTTATAGCCCCTGATGACATTTGAGACGCTTGGGCAGGCACAAGCTGAGTATCCGGCTGTCCTATTTCGTCAAACCTTTTATGTAAGGAGCTGACGCTGTCACGTAATTCCATCCATAAGTCCATCCACACTGGTGTCGACCCCGCAGGGGGTGACATCACATTCACAGGCATTTGCTCCGCCTCCACATCATTATCCTCATCATACATGTCGACACAGCAGTACCGACACACAGCAGACACACAGGGAATGCTCTTACAGAGGACAGGACCCCACAAAGCCCTTTGGGGAGACAGAGGGAGAGTATGCCAGCACACACCAGGGCGCTATATAACACAGGGATATCACTATACAGAGTGTTTTCCCCTATAGCTGCCTATAATATATATATACTGCGCCTAAATTGTGCCCCCCCTCTCTTTTTTACCCTTTCTGTAGTGCAGGACTGCAGGGGAGAGCCAGGGAGCTTCCTTCCAGCGAAGCTGTGAGGGAATAATGGCGTCAGTGTGCTGAGGGAGTTGGCTCCGCCCCTTTTTCGGCAGGCTTTCTCCCGCTATTTTATCGTTTCTGGCAGGGGTTAATATACACCTATATAGCCTCTGGGGCTATATATGGTGTTAGTTTTGCCAGCCAAGGTGTTATTTATTGCTGCTCAGGGCGCCCCCCCCCCCCCCCCCCAGCGCCCTGCACCCATCAGTGACCGCAGTGTGTGGTGTGCATGAGGAGCAATGGCGCACAGCTGCAGTGCTGAGCGCTACCTTGGAGAAGACAGAAGTCTTCAGCCGCCGATATTCCGGACCACCTTCTTGTTTCTGGCTCTGTAAGGGGGACGGCGGCGCGGCTCCGGGAACGTACGACGAGGTCGGTTCCTGTGTTCGATCCCTCTGGAGCTAATGGTGTCCAGTAGCCTAAGAAGCCCAAGCTACCACCACTTAGGTAGGTTCGCTTCTTCTCCCCTTAGTCCCTCGTTGCAGTGAGCCTGTTGCCAGCAGGTCTCACTGAAAATAAAAAACCTAAACTATACTTTCTTCTAGGAGCTCAGGAGAGCCCCTAGTGTGCATCCAGCTCGGCCGGGCACAGAAATCTAACTGAGGCTTGGAGGAGGGTCATAGGGGGAGGAGCCAGTGCACACCAGATAGTCCTAAATCTTTCTTTAGATGTGCCCAGTCTCCTGCGGAGCCATCTATTCCCCATGGTCCTTACGGAGTCCCCAGCATCCACTAGGACGTCAGAGAAATAACGTTTTTAAAAAGCAAGAAAAGAAAACCAACAAGATTTATATGTACAGTATGTAATCGCTGACTCTTTAATACCCATAAAATCAGCATATATGGTGCCTATATAAAGGTTTATATCATTTTTAAAGAGAAAACTCAAAATATTATATTTCATAAGTGTGTTTTAACTTTATATAGCACTATAACCAAACAGTGTTTCATCACTATCTCCGTAATAATTTGCTTTTATGCTGAGTTTGTCACCCGCCAAGTTACCGTGAGTACAGTCCTATAAAGATAAGACATATTTTACCACCTCTACAGCTACTGGTCTCCTTAGATTCCAAACCATGACCTTTAAAAAAAAACTTGTACCCAATACAACAGTGAGTCAATATTTCTCATGTCAGTTCAGTAGGTTTAATAGGGAAAATAATATTTTTTTCTCTTTTCAGTTTCACAACAAAACATGCGTTGCCATATCAACCAGTCAGGCCACCATTTTTCTAGGGCAGCTCAGGAAGGGCATCTTCTTATAATTGATAATACAGTGTTCTAACCAGTACTCCTTTCGCTAGGAGGGAGGTGCATGGTATACCGTCATCTTGGCTCTGCCAACCTCTATGCAAAGCCACGCTTCCCAGCATTGTAAGGTAGGGGCCAGGAGTGGAGGCAAGTATGAGGTAAAGTCTAAACCTAGCAATGGTTGAAGTCTAACTGTAACCCCTTAACACAAAACTAGAACATAAAATAGAACTAAATAAAAAACAAAAACAAATGGCAACCGGATTGAACATTTTCCAAAAATGATGACGAGACTGTACCCATAACTATAGATAATTCCTAATATAACCCTTAAAACTCCACCCTTTAGTATATAAGTCTACAAAATAACGTACGCTTTAAATTAATACATAACTGAAGGGGCAACCATAAAGACTTAAAGGGGGCCTGCTCACACGGGATCAGTACGTAATCCCGCTGGACGGGATCCCGGCGGTCGAAATACCGACGCCGGAATCCCGACCACACAATCCCGACAGGGGTGGCGAGCGGAACGCAGCCCCTTGCGGGCACGGTGCCTCGCTACGCTCGGCACACTATTATATTCTCCCTCTATGGGTGACACTTGATTTACTGGAGCTTAGGAGTACTCAGAGAGTGCAGAGTTTACTAGTGACTGACCAGTGACCACCAGTGCAGTTTTTTTATTATATTATTATTTAATATAATCCGTTCTCTGCCTGAAAAAAAACGATACACAGTGACACAGTAACAGTATACCATATCTGTGCTCAGCCTCAGTGTGCTGCATCATCTATGTATATCTGACTGTGCTGAGTGCTCAGTGCTCACACAGCTTAATTGTGGGGGAGACTGGGGAGCAGTAGCAGGAGTACATATTATTTAACAGTGCACACTTTTGCTGCCAGAGTGCCACTGCCAGTGTGACTGACCAGTGACCACTGTCTGACCACCAGTATATTGTGATTGTCTGCCTGAAAAAGTTAAACACTCGTCGTGTGGTGTTTTTATTCTATAAACGCATTCTGCTGACAGTGTCCAGCAGGTCCGTCATTAATTATATAATATATACCTGTCCGGCTGCAGTAGTGATATATATATATTTTTTATATCATTATCATCCAGTCTATATTAGCAGCAGACACAGTACGGTAGTCCACGGCTGTAGCTACCTCTGTGTCGGCAGTCGCTCGTCCATCCATAATTGTATACCACCTACCTGTGGTGTTTTTTTTTTTTCTATCTTCTTGATACTACTAGTAGCTTACTTTAGGAGTCTGCAGTGCTGCTGACAGTGTCCAGCAGGTCCGTCATTATATAATATATACCTGTCCGGCTGCAGTAGTGATATATATATATTTTTTATATCATTATCATCCAGTCTATATTAGCAGCAGACGCAGTACGGTAGTCCACGGCTGTAGCTACCTCTGTGTCGGCAGTCGCTCGTCCATCCATAATTGTATACCACCTACCTGTGGTGTTTTTTTTTTTTCTATCTTCTTGATACTACTAGTAGCTTACTTTAGGAGTCTGCAGTGCTGCTGACAGTGTCCAGCAGGTCCGTCATTATATAATATATACCTGTCCGGCTGCAGTAGTGATATATATATATATTTTTTATATCATTATCATCCAGTCTATATTAGCAGCAGACGCAGTACGGTAGTCCATGGCTGTAAATACCTCTGTGTCGGCAGTCGCTCGTCCATCCATAATTGTATACCACCTACCTGTGGTGTTTTTTTTTTTTCTATCTTCTTGATACTACTAGTAGCTTACTTTAGGAGTCTGCAGTGCTGCTGACAGTGTCCAGCAGGTCCGTCATTATATAATATATACCTGTCCGGCTGCAGTAGTGATATATATATATATTTTTTATATCATTATCATCCAGTCTATATTAGCAGCAGACGCAGTACGGTAGTCCACGGCTGTAGCTACCTCTGTGTCGGCAGTCGCTCGTCCATCCATAATTGTATACCACCTACCTGTGGTGTTTTTTTTTTTTCTATCTTCTTGATACTACTAGTAGCTTACTTTAGGAGTCTGCAGTGCTGCTGACAGTGTCCAGCAGGTCCGTCATTATATAATATATACCTGTCCGGCTGCAGTAGTGATATATATATATATTTTTTATATCATTATCATCCAGTCTATATTAGCAGCAGACGCAGTACGGTAGTCCACGGCTGTAGCTACCTCTGTGTCGGCAGTCGCTCGTCCATCCATAAGTATACTAGTATCCATCCATCTCCATTGTTTACCTGAGGTGCCTTTTAGTTGTGCCTATTAAAATATGGAGAACAAAAATGTTGAGGTTCCAAAAATAGGGAAAGATCAAGATCGACTTCCACCTCGTGCTGAAGCTGCTGCCACTAGTCATGGCCGAGACGATGAAATGCCAGCAACGTCGTCTGCCAAGGCCGATGCCCAATGTCATAGTACAGAGCATGTAAAATCCAAAACACCAAATATCAGTAAAAAAAGGACTCAAAAATCTAAAATAAAATTGTCAGAGGAGAAGCGTAAACTTGCCAATATGCCATTTACCACACGGAGTGGCAAGGAACGGCTGAGGCCCTGGCCTATGTTCATGGCTAGTGGTTCAGCTTCACATGAGGATGGAAGCACTCAGCCTCTCGCTAGAAAAATGAAAAGACTCAAGCTGGCAAAAGCACAGCAAAGAACTGTGCGTTCTTCGAAATCACAAATCCACAAGGAGAGTCCAATTGTGTCGTTTGCGATGCCTGACCTTCCCAACACTGGACGTGAAGAGCATGCGCCTTCCACCATTTGCACGCCCCCTGCAAGTGCTGGAAGGAGCACCCGCAGTCCAGTTCCTGATAGTTAGATTGAAGATGTCAGTGTTGAAGTACACCAGGATGAGGAGGATATGGGTGTTGCTGGCGCTGGGGAGGAAATTGACCAGGAGGATTCTGATGGTGAGGTGGTTTGTTTAAGTCAGGCACCCGGGGAGACACCTGTTGTCCGTGGGAGGAATAGGGCCATTGACATGCCTGGTGAAAATACCAAAAAAATCAGCTCTTCGGTGTGGAAGTATTTCACCAGAAATGCGGACAACATTTGTCAAGCCGTGTGTTGCCTTTGTCAAGCTGTAATAAGTAGGAATAAGGACGTTAACCACCTCGGAACATCCTCCCTTATACGTCACCTGCAGCGAATTCATCATAAGTCAGTGACAAGTTCAAAAACTTTGGGCGACAGCGGAAGCAGTCCACTGACCAGTAAATCCCTTCCTCTTGTAACCAAGCTCACGCAAACCACCCCACCAACTCCCTCAGTGTCAATTTCCTCCTTCCCCAGGAATGCCAATAGTCCTGCAGGCCATGTCACTGGCAATTATGACGAGTCCTCTCCTGCCTGGGATTCCTCCGATGCATCCTTGCGTGTAATGCCTACTGCTGCTGGCGCTGCTGTTGTTGCTGCTGGGAGTCGATGGTCATCCCAGAGGGGAAGTCGTACTCGTAAGACCACTTTTACTACTTCCACCAAGCAATTGACTGTCCAACAGTCCTTTGCGAGGAAGATGAAATATCACAGCAGTCATCCTGCTGCAAAGCGGATAACTGAGGCCTTGGCATCCTGGGCGGTGAGAAACGTGGTTCCGGTATCCATCATTACTGCAGAGGCAACTAGAGACTTGTTGGAGGTACTGTGTCCCCGGTACCAAATACCATCTAGGTTCCATTTCTCTAGGCAGGCGATACCGAAAATGTACACAGACCTCAGAAAAAGACTCACCAGTGTCCTAAAAAATGCAGTTGTACCCAATGTCCACTTAACCACGGACATGTGGACAAGTGGAGCAGGGCAGGCTCAGGACTATATGACTGTGACAGCCCACTGGGTAGATGTATGGACTCCCGCCGCAAGAACAGCAGCGGCGGCACCAGTAGCAGCATCTCGCAAACGCCAACTCTTTCCTAGGCAGCTTTCCAGAATACGCACACAGCTAAAAACCTCTTACGGCAACTGAGGAAGATCATCGCGGAATGGCTTACCCCAATTGGACTCTCCTGTGGATTTGTGGCATCGGACAAGAAAAAAAAGAGGCGCAATGAGGTAGCTGTGTGAGTAAGATAAGCGACCCTAGTGGCCGACACAAACACCTGGCCCATCTAGGAGTGGCACTGCAGTGTCACGCAGGATGGCCCTTCCAAAAAACACTCCCCAAACAGCACATGACGCAAATAAAAATGAAAGAAAAAAGAGGTGCAAGATGGAATTGTCCTTGGGCCCTCCCACCCACCCTTATGTTGTATAAACAGGACATGCACACTTTAACCAACCCATCATTTCAGTGACAGGGTCTGCCACACGACTGTGACTGAAATGACGGGTTGGTTTGGACCCCCACCGAAAAAGAAGCAATTAATCTCTCCTTGCACAAACTGGCTCTACAGAGGCAAGATGTCCACCTCATCATCATCCTCCGATATATCACTGTGTACATCCCGCTCCTCACAGATTATCAATTCGTCCCCACTGGAATCCACCATCTCAGCTCCCTGTGTACTTTGTGGAGGCAATTGCTGCTGGTCAATGTCTCCACGGAGGAATTGATTATAATTCATTTTAATGAACATCATCTTCTCCACATTTTCTGGAAGTAACCTCGTACGCAGATTGCTGACAAGGTGAGCGGCGGCACTAAACACTCTTTCGGAGTACACACTTGTGGGAGGGCAACTTAGGTAGAATAAAGCCAGTTTGTGCAAGGGCCTCCAAATTGCCTCTTTTTCCTGCCAGTATAAGTACGGACTGTCTGACGTGCCTACTTGGATGCGGTCACTCATATAATCCTCCACCATTCTTTCAATGGTGAGAGAATCATATGCAGTGACAGTAGACGACATGTCCGTAATCGTTGGCAGGTCCTTCAGTCCGGACCAGATGTCAGCATCAGCAGTCGCTCCAGACTGCCCTGCATCACCGCCAGCGGGTGGGCTCGGAATTCTGAGCCTTTTCCTCGCACCCCCAGTTGCGGGAGAATGTGAAGGAGGAGATGTTGACAGGTCGCGTTCCGCTTGACTTGACAATTTTGTCACCAGCAGGTCTTTGAACCCCAGCAGACTTGTGTCTGCCGGAAAGAGAGATCCAAGGTAGGTTTTAAATCTAGGATCGAGCACGGTGGCCAAAATGTAGTGCTCTGATTTGAACAGATTGACCACCCGTGAATCCTTGTTAAGCGAATTAAGGGCTCCATCCACAAGTCCCACATGCCTAGCGGAATCGCTCTGTGTTAGCTCCTCCTTCAATGTCTCCAGCTTCTTCTGCAAAAGCCTGATGAGGGGAATGACCTGACTCAGGCTGGCAGTGTCTGAACTGACTTCACGTGTGGCAAGTTCAAAAGGTTGCAGAACCTTGCACAACGTTGAAATCATTCTCCACTGCGCTTGAGACAGGTACATTCCACCTCCTATATCGTGCTCAATTGTATAGGCTTGAATGGCCTTTTGCTGCTCCTCCAACCTCTGAAGCATATAGAGGGTTGAATTCCACCTCGTTACCACTTCTTGCTTCAGATGATGGCAGGGCAGGTTCAGGCGTTTTTGGTGGTGCTCCAGTCTTCTGTACGTGGTGCCTGTACGCCGAAAGTGTCCCGCAATTCTTCTGGCCACCGACAGCATCTCTTGCACGCCCCTGTCGTTTTTAAAAAAATTCTGCACCACCAAATTCAAGGTATGTGCAAAACATGGGACGTGCTGGAATTTGCCCATATTTAATGCACACACAATATTGCTGGCGTTGTCCGATGCCACAAATCCACAGGAGAGTCCAATTGGGGTAAGCCATTCCGCGATGATCTTCCTCAGTTGCCGTAAGAGGTTTTCAGCTGTGTGCGTATTCTGGAAACCGGTGATACAAAGCGTAGCCTGCCTAGGAAAGAGTTGGCGTTTGCGAGATGCTGCTACTGGTGCCGCCGCTGCTGTTCTTGCGGCGGGAGTCCATACATCTACCCAGTGGGCTGTCACAGTCATATAGTCCTGAGCCTGCCCTGCTCCACTTGTCCACATGTCCGTGGTTAAGTGGACATTGGGTACAACTGCATTTTTTAGGACACTGGTGAGTATTTTTCTGACGTCCGTGTACATTCTCGGTATCGCCTGCCTAGAGAAGTGGAACCTAGATGGTATTTGGTAACGGGGGCACACTGCCTCAAGAAATTGTCTAGTTCCCTGTGAACTAACGGCGGATACCGGACGCACGTCTAACACCAACATAGTTGTCAAGGCCTCAGTTATCCGCTTTGCAACAGGATGACTGCTGTGATATTTCATCTTCCTCGCAAAGGACTGTTGGACAGTCAATTGCTTGGTGGAAGTAGTAAAAGTGGGCTTACGACTTCCCCTCTGGGATGACCATCGACTCCCAGCAGCAACAACAGCAGCGCCAGCAGCAGTAGGCGTTACACGCAAGGATGCATCGGAGGAATCCCAGGCAGGAGAGGACTCGTCAGAATTGCCAGTGACATGGCATGCAGGACTATTGGCATTCCTGGGGAAGGAGGAAATTGACACTGAGGGAGTTGGTGGGGTGGTTTGCGTGAGCTTGGTTACAAGAGGAAGGGATTTACTGGTCAGTGGACTGCTTCCGCTGTCGCCCAAAGTTTTTGAACTTGTCACTGACTTATTATGAATGCGCTGCAGGTGACGTATAAGGGAGGATGTTCCGAGGTGGTTAACGTCCTTACCCCTACTTATTACAGCTTGACAAAGGCAACACACGGCTTGACAAATGTTGTCCGCATTTCTGGTGAAATACTTCCACACCGAAGAGCTGATTTTTTTGGTATTTTCACCAGGCATGTCAACGGCCCTATTCCTCCCACGGACAACAGGTGTCTCCCCGGGTGCCTGACTTAAACAAACCACCTCACCATCAGAATCCTCCTTGTCAATTTCCTCCCCAGCGCCAGCAACACCCATATCCTCCTCATCCTGGTGTACTTCAACACTGACATCTTCAATCTGACTATCAGGAACTGGACTGCGGGTGCTCCTTCCAGCACTTGCAGGGGGCGTGCAAATGGTGGAAGGCGCATGCTCTTCACGTCCAGTGTTGGGAAGGTCAGGCATCGCAACCGACACAATTGGACTCTCCTTGTGGATTTGGGATTTCGAAGAACGCACAGTTCTTTGCGGTGCTTTTGCCAGCTTGAGTCTTTTCAGTTTTCTAGCGAGAGGCTGAGTGCTTCCATCCTCATGTGAAGCTGAACCACTAGCCATGAACATAGGCCAGGGCCTCAGCCGTTCCTTGCCACTCCGTGTGGTAAATGGCATATTGGTAAGTTTACGCTTCTCCTCCGACAATTTTATTTTAGATTTTGGAGTCCTTTTTTTACTGATATTTGGTGTTTTGGATTTTACATGCTCTGTACTATGACATTGGGCATCGGCCTTGGCAGACGACGTTGCTGGCATTTCATCGTCTCGGCCATGACTAGTGGCAGCAGCTTCAGCACGAGGTGGAAGTGGATCTTGATCATTCCCTAATTTTGGAACCTCAACATTTTTGTTCTCCATATATTAATAGGCACAACTAAAAGGCACCTCAGGTAAACAATGGAGATGGATGGATACTAGTATACTTATGGATGGACGAGCGACTGCCGACACAGAGGTAGCTACAGCCGTGGACTACCGTACTGTGTCTGCTGCTAATATAGACTGGATGATAATGAGATGAAATCAATATATATATATATAATATCACTAGTACTGCAGCCGGACAGGTATATATATTTATTATGTAATGACTGATGACGGACCTGCTGGACACTGTCAGCTCAGCAGCACCGCAGACTGCTACAGTAAGCTACTATAGTAGTATGTATAAAGAAGAAGAAAGAAAAGAAAAAAAAACACGGGTAGGTGGTATACAATTATGGATGGACCAGCGACTGCCGACACAGAGGTATCTACAGCCGTGGACTACCGTACTGTGTCTGCTGCTAATATAGACTGGATGATAATGAGATGAAATCAATATATATATATATATATATATATAATATCACTAGTACTGCAGCCGGACAGGTATATATATTTATTATGTAATGACTGATGACGGACCTGCTGGACACTGTCAGCTCAGCAGCACCACAGACTGCTACAGTAAGCTACTATAGTAGTATGTATAAAGAAGAAGAAAGAAAAAAAAAAAAAAACACGGGTAGGTGGTATACAATTATGGATGGACCAGCGACTGCCGACACAGAGGTAGCTGCAGCCGTGGACTACCGTACTGTGTCTGCTGCTAATATAGACTGGATGATAATGAGATGAAATCAATATATATATATATAATATCACTAGTACTGCAGCCGGACAGGTATATATATTTATTATGTAATGACTGATGACGGACCTGCTGGACACTGTCAGCTCAGCAGCACCGCAGACTGCTACAGTAAGCTACTATAGTAGTATGTATAAAGAAGAAGAAAGAAAAAAAAAAAAACACGGGTAGGTGGTATACAATTATGGATGGACCAGCGACTGCCGACACAGAGGTAGCTACAGCCGTGGACTACCGTACTGTGTCTGCTGCTAATATAGACTGGATGATAATGAGATGAAATCAATATATATATATATATAATATCACTAGTACTGCAGCCGGACAGGTATATATATTTATTATGTAATGACTGATGATGGACCTGCTGGACACTGTCAGCTCAGCAGCACCGCAGACTGCTACAGTAAGCTACTATAGTAGTATGTATAAAGAAGAAGAAAAGAAAAAAAAAACACGGGTAGGTGGTATACAATTATGGATGGACCAGCGACTGCCGACACAGAGGTAGCTACAGCCGTGGACTACCGTACTGTGTCTGCTGCTAATATAGACTGGATGATAATGAGATGAAATCAATATATATATATATATATAATATCACTAGTACTGCAGCCTGACAGGTGTATATATTTATTATGTAATGACTGATGACGGACCTGCTGGACACTGTCAGCTCAGCAGCACCGCAGACTGCTACAGTAAGCTACTATAGTAGTATGTATAAAGAAGAAGAAAGAAAAAAAAAAACACGGGTAGGTGGTATACAATTATGGATGGACCAGCGACTGCCGACACAGAGGTAGCTACAGCCGTGGACTACCGTACTGTGTCTGCTGCTAATATAGACTGGATGATAATGAGATGAAATCAATATATATATATATAATATCACTAGTACTGCAGCCGGACAGGTATATATATTTATTATGTAATGACTGATGACGGACCTGCTGGACACTGTCAGCTCAGCAGCACCGCAGACTGCTACAGTAAGCTACTATAGTAGTATGTATAAAGAAGAAGAAAAGAAAAAAAAAACACGGGTAGGTGGTATACAATTATGGATGGACCAGCGACTGCCGACACAGAGGTAGCTACAGCCGTGGACTACCGTACTGTGTCTGCTGCTAATATAGACTGGATGATAATGAGATGAAATCAATATATATATATATAATATCACTAGTACTGCAGCCGGACAGGTATATATATTTATTATGTAATGACTGATGACGGACCTGCTGGACACTGTCAGCTCAGCAGCACCGCAGACTGCTACAGTAAGCTACTATAGTAGTATGTATAAAGAAGAAGAAAGAAAAGAAAAAAAAACACGGGTAGGTGGTATACAATTATGGATGGACCAGCGACTGCCGACACAGAGGTAGCTACAGCCGTGGACTACCGTACTGTGTCTGCTGCTAATATAGACTGGATGATAATGAGATGAAATCAATATATATATATATATAATATCACTAGTACTGCAGCCGGACAGGTATATATATTTATTATGTAATGACTGATGACGGACCTGCTGGACACTGTCAGCTCAGCAGCACCGCAGACTGCTACAGTAAGCTACTATAGTAGTATGTATAAAGAAGAAGAAAGAAAAAAAAAAAAACACGGGTAGGTGGTATACAATTATGGATGGACCAGCGACTGCCGACACAGAGGTAGCTACAGCCGTGGACTACCGTACTGTGTCTGCTGCTAATATAGACTGGATGATAATGAGATGAAATCAATATATATATATAATATCACTAGTACTGCAGCCGGACAGGTATATATATTTATTATGTAATGACTGATGACGGACCTGCTGGACACTGTCAGCTCAGCAGCACCGCAGACTGCTACAGTAAGCTACTATAGTAGTATGTATAAAGAAGAAGAAAGAAAAAAAAAAAACACGGGTAGGTGGTATACAATTATGGATGGACCAGCGACTGCCGACACAGAGGTTGCTACAGCCGTGGACTACCGTACTGTGTCTGCTGCTAATATAGACTGGATGATAATGAGATGAAATCAATATATATATATATATATATAATATCACTAGTACTGCAGCCGGACAGGTATATATATTTATTATGTAATGACTGATGACGGACCTGCTGGACACAGTCAGCTCAGCAGCACCGCAGACTGCTACAGTAAGCTACTATAGTAGTATGTATAAAGAAGAAAGAAAAAAAAAAAAACACGGGTAGGTGGTATACAATATTAAATATATATATTATATACAATTATATATATATATATATATATATATATTAAACTGGTGGTGACTGGTGGTCAGGTCACTGGTCACACTATCAGCAACTTGCAAGTAGTACTCCTAAGCAGACAATCACAATATATATTATACTGGTGGTCAGTGTGGTCACAATGGCAGTGTGGCACTCTGGCAGCAAAAGTGTGCACTGTACGTTATATGTACTCCTGAGTCCTGCTCTCAGACTCTAACTGCTCCCCACTGTCAGTGTCTCCCCCACAAGTCAGATAATATACAGTCACACTATCTATCACTTCAGCAAGTAACTAGTACTCCTCCTAATGCTCCCCAAAATTACTACTGTGTCTCTCTCTACTGTCTCACTCTCTTCTCTATAAACGGAGAGGACGCCAGCCACGTCCTCTCCCTATGAATCTCAATGCACGTGTGAAAATGGCGGCGACGCGCGGCTCCTTATATAGAATCCGAGTCTCGCAATAGAATCCGAGCCTCGCGAGAATCCGACAGCGGGATGATGACGTTCGGGCGTGCTCGGGTTAACCGAGCAAGGCGGGAAGATCCGAGTCGCTCGGCCCCGTGTAAAAAAACATGAAGTTCGGGCGGGTTCGGATTCCGAGGAACCGAACCCGCTCATCCCTTCTGAAAATGAATGGAAATTATGGTTATTGAGGTTAATAATACTTTGGGATCAAAATGAACCCCAAATTCTATGATTTAAGCTGTTTTTTAGGGTTTTTTGAAAAAAACACCCGAATCCAAAACACACCCGAATCCGACAAAAAAAATTTGGTGAGGTTTTGCCAAAGCGTGTTCGAACCCAAAACACGGCCGCGGAACCGAACCCAAAACCAAAACACAAAACCCGAAAAATTTCCGGTGCTCATCACTAGTAAAAAGGGGGACTGGCTGCCGTAATGTGTAAAAAGGGGGACACCATCTGCAGTAATATGTAAAAAGGTGGCCTGGCTGCCGCAATGTGCAAAAAGGGGGACTGGCTGCCATAATGTGTAAAAAGGGGGACGCTGGTTGCTGCAATGTGTATAAAGGGGGACACCGTCTGCCGTAATGTGTAAAAATGGGGACGCTGTCTGCTGTAATGTGTAAAAAGGGAACGCTGTCTGCCGTAATGTTAAAAAAAAGGGGACGCTGTCTGCTGTAATGTGTAAAAAAGGAGACGCTGTCTGCCGTAATGTGTAGAAAAGGGGACCCTGTTTGCCGTAATGTGTAAAAAAGGGGACGCTGTCTGCCGTAATGTGTAAAAAGGGGACGCTGTCTGCCGTAATGTGTAAAAAGGGGGACTGTCTGCCATAATGTGTAAAAAGGGGACGCTGTCTGCCGTAATGTGTAAAAAGGGGGACTGTCTGCTGTAATGTGTAAAAAGGGGAACGCTGTCTGCCGTAATTTGTAAAAAGGGGGACTTTCCGCTGTAACGTATAAAAGGGGCTCTGCCTGGTGTAGTGGTGCTACTGTGCAGCATAATTTGAATAATGGAGACTACTGTGCACCGTAGTATGAATTGCTATTATTTTGTGGCCACGCCCCCTCCCCATGAAGCCACGCCCCTATGTATTTTTCTTGCGCCTACGCCGCGCACTGCCCCTATCTTACATGGGGGGGGGGGGGCAATGTCGTTTCTAGCACACAGCGCTTAAATGCCTAGTTACTGCACTGCTTCCAGCAGCCTAATACTAATCCTCCCCGGTGGTGCCTAAACCTAACCCCCTTACCCCTTCTCGCACCCTAAACCTAACCCTACCGACACACAGTCATTCAGGATCCTGGCGGTCAGGATTCTGGCTCCAGAATTGTTCTCTTAATCGGAATGCCGGTGCCGACATTCCGAGCAGTCTCGGGATTCCAGAGCTGGTATTTCCTCCGAATCCCATTGTACCAGCTGCAGAGTTGCATGCCAGTTGGTTTTGTGAATGTATCTACAGGTAATTTAGAGTCAGCTCTGTGGCTGAAGGGGTGTAACAAGGTGGCAATGTAGTGTTGGCGCACAGGCTAAGATTAGTAAGGGCGTGTCACCTGCCCCCTATCCCAAACCCCCCTCCCCGCAGCCTAAACCTAACCTCCCTCCCCTAGCCGCGACTTACCTGTCCTGAGTCCCGCTGGCTTGTCGTTCGGTACCCTGGTTGTCGGGATTCCGGCACCTGGAGAGTGAACCTATTTGGGATGCCTGGATTACTGCGTCAGTATTCTGACCGGCCGTATCCCCTGCTAGTATTACTATGGCGATGTGTCAATCCTTGGTAGTAGATTTATTAAAGCTTCTGAAAATGAAAAGTGGTCTTGTTGCACATAGCAGCCAATAAGATTCTAGCTATCAGTTCTCTATTACATCCAATAAAATAATAGACAGATTGGCTGTTATGGGCTACTTCTCCACTTTATCTCTCTCCAAGATTTGATACACCTCCCCCTTATTGTAAATGAGACCGTCATTCGAATCTAACCCCTAATGTCACTGTTGCTCCATTCGCATCACCTCTTGTAAGCTAGACACCCCTCGTTGTATACCCTCCCATATTGACTTGCGTCAATAATTACAGTAGTTCATTTTATCAGTAATCTCAAAAGTGAAACAAAGGACATCAATTGTTCTATTTTTATGTTTAATGTCCTCTCTTATCTGCAGATCAGGTTCCCACTGTACATTCTGAACATATATTACAGAGGAGACACGCCTGTGTGTACTAATAACTCCGCATTAGTGTAAATACTACACATCAATTATGCTCTTACTTCAAAGTCATATGACAAGTTCACAGCGACGCTTTATTTGCATAAATGATACAGCAGCTTGTGTGACATTAGCCGCGACTGTCCCTCGTGTGAACTGTAATCTTGCCGCATCATGACAGTATTTGCATGTTGAAAATGACGGCATGGTTTGACGTCAGTAGGATGTGACAGTAATAGAATAAGTCATTGGGGGGGGGGGGGGGGTGTATCAAACTTTAAGGGGTCTTATTAGTAATCCTTGAAGAGAAATACAATGCAGAGCAACAAAGTATCAACCAACCAGCTCCTGTCATTTTTCATACACACAGCCTGTAACATGACAGTTAGGAGCTGATTGGCTGCTACCAGGACCCGGGAGACCTTCTGCACATGTCTCAAGTGATACACACGCAGCGGGGAAGGGGGGGGGGGACTCGGCGGTGTGGGGGGGATCACTCTCAGGGGGCAATGCGAATACAAGTTTATAGGCTTCTATTGGGTAACACTATATTTGCCGTTGCCCACCACATCCTAGCTCCAGCCCAGGAGCTCCGACGATTGGCTCATGGCCAGCTCGGTGGGATTTGTGCCGCTCCCTCACAAACCCCACGCACACACACGCGCACACACACACACACACCATCTGGGTCGATTTTTGGTCAATGGGCCTAATTCAGTCCTGATCGCTCGCTAGGATTTTTTTACAGCCCAGCATTCGCATAGTTGCCGCCTACCGGGGAGTGTATTTTAGCTGTGCAAGTGTGCGATCACATGTGCAGCCAAGCAGTACTAAAAAACTTGGTGCAGTTTCTGAGTTGCCCAGGACTCACTTAGCCGCTGCGATCACTTCAGCCTGTCCAGGTCTAGGATTGACGTCAGACACCCGCCCTGCAAACGCTTGGACACGCCTGCATTTTTCCAACCACCCCCAGAAAACGGTAAGTTGACACCCACAAACGCCTTCTTCCTGTTAATCTTCTTGCGATCGGCTGTGCGAATGGATTCTTCGTACAAACCATCGCACAGCAACGATCCGCTTTTTACCCGTGTGACACGCCTGCGTATTGCGGTGCATACGCATGCGCAGTTCTGACCTGATCGCAGTGCTGCAAAAAACGCTAGCGAGCGACCAGGTCTGAATTACCCCCAGTGTTTGGTTGATTTTTTGTAATTCAGGATCTACATTCCACATTTACTAACAGATGATTTTTTTATTCTTTTTTTTTTAAACAATGTTAAAAATCATCTGTTGGTAAATGTGTGATTTAGACTCCTAAACACAGAATAGATCAAAAATCACCCAAACATCGACCGAAATGGACTTTTAGTATAGGAATAATGATATTAATAATAGAGATGAGCGGGTTCGGTTTCTCTGAATCCGAACCCGCCAGAACTTCATGTTTTTTTTCACGGGTCCGAGCGACTCGGATCTTCCCGCCTTGCTCGGTTAACCCGAGCGCGCCCGAACGTCATCATGACGCTGTCGGATTCTCGCGAGGCTCGGATTCTATCGCGAGACTCGGATTCTATATAAGGAGCCGCGCGTCGCCGCCATTTTCACACGTGCATTGAGATTGATAGGGAGAGGACGTGGCTGGCGTCCTCTCCGTTTAGACACTTGATTTACTAATTTTGGGGAGCATTAGGAGTACTCAGTAGTGTACAGTGCAGAGTTTTGCTGATAGTGACCAGTGACCACCACTTTTATTTATAATCAGTTCTCTGCCTGAAAAAAGCGATACACAGCACACAGTGACTCAGTCACATACATACCATATCTGTGTGCACTGCTCAGGCTCAGGCCAGTGTGCTGCATCATCTATATATATTATATATCTGTCTGACTGCTCAGCTCACACAGCTTATAATTGTGGGGGAGACTGGGGAGCACTACTGCAGTGCCAGTTATAGGTTATAGCAGGAGCCAGGAGTACATAATATTATATTAAAATTAAACAGTGCACACTTTTGCTGCAGGAGTGCCACTGCCAGTGTGACTAGTGACCAGTGACCTGACCACCAGTATATAATATTAGTAGTATACTATCTCTTTATCAACCAGTCTATATTAGCAGCAGACACAGTACAGTGCGGTAGTTCACGGCTGTGGCTACCTCTGTGTCGGCACTCGGCAGCCCGTCCATAATTGTATATACCAGTGACCTAACCGTGGTTTTTTTTTCTTTCTTTATACATACATACTAGTTACGAGTATACTATCTCTTTATCAACCAGTCTATATATTAGCAGCAGACACAGTACAGTGCGGTAGTTCACGGCTGTGGCTACCTCTGTGTCGGCACTCGGCAGCCCGTCCATAATTGTATATACCAGTGACCTAACCGTGGTTTTTTTTTCTTTCTTTATACATACATACTAGTTACGAGTATACTATCTCTTTATCAACCAGTCTATATATTAGCAGCAGACACAGTACAGTGCGGTAGTTCACGGCTGTGGCTACCTCTGTGTCGGCACTCGGCAGCCCGTCCATAATTGTATATACCAGTGACCTAACCGTGTTTTTTTTTTCTTTCTTTATACATACATACTAGTTACGAGTATACTATCTCTTTATCAACCAGTCTATATATTAGCAGCAGACACAGTACAGTGCGGTAGTTCACGGCTGTGGCTACCTCTGTGTCGGCACTCGGCAGCCCGTCCATAATTGTATATACCACCTAACCGTGGTTTTTTTTTCTTTCTTTATACATACATACTAGTTACGAGTATACTATCTCTTTATCAACCAGTCTATATATTAGCAGCAGACACAGTACAGTGCGGTAGTTCACGGCTGTGGCTACCTCTGTGTCGGCACTCGGCAGCCCGTCCATAATTGTATATACCAGTGACCTAACCGTGGTTTTTTTTTCTTTCTTTATACATACATACTAGTTACGAGTATACTATCTCTTTATCAACCAGTCTATATATTAGCAGCAGACACAGTACAGTGCGGTAGTTCACGGCTGTGGCTACCTCTGTGTCGGCACTCGGCAGCCCGTCCATAATTGTATATACCAGTGACCTAACCGTGGTTTTTTTTTCTTTCTTTATACATACATACTAGTTACGAGTATACTATCTCTTTATCAACCAGTCTATATATTAGCAGCAGACACAGTACAGTGCGGTAGTTCACGGCTGTGGCTACCTCTGTGTCGGCACTCGGCAGCCCGTCCATAATTGTATATACCAGTGACCTAACCGTGTTTTTTTTTTCTTTCTTTATACATACATACTAGTTACGAGTATACTATCTCTTTATCAACCAGTCTATATATTAGCAGCAGACACAGTACAGTGCGGTAGTTCACGGCTGTGGCTACCTCTGTGTCGGCACTCGGCAGCCCGTCCATAATTGTATATACCAGTGACCTAACCGTGGTTTTTTTTTCTTTCTTTATACATACATACTAGTTACGAGTATACTATCTCTTTATCAACCAGTCTATATATTAGCAGCAGACACAGTACAGTGCGGTAGTTCACGGCTGTGGCTACCTCTGTGTCGGCACTCGGCAGCCCGTCCATAATTGTATATACCACCTAACCGTGGTTTTTTTTTCTTTCTTTATACATACATACTAGTTACGAGTATACTATCTCTTTATCAACCAGTCTATATATTAGCAGCAGACACAGTACAGTGCGGTAGTTCACGGCTGTGGCTACCTCTGTGTCGGCACTCGGCAGCCCGTCCATAATTGTATATACCACCTAACCGTGGTTTTTTTTTCTTTCTTTATACATACATACTAGTTACGAGTATACTATCTCTTTATCAACCAGTCTATATATTAGCAGCAGACACAGTACAGTGCGGTAGTTCACGGCTGTGGCTACCTCTGTGTCGGCACTCGGCAGCCCGTCCATAATTGTATATACCACCTAACCGTGGTTTTTTTTTCTTTCTTTATACATACATACTAGTTACGAGTATACTATCTCTTTATCAACCAGTCTATATATTAGCAGCAGACACAGTACAGTGCGGTAGTTCACGGCTGTGGCTACCTCTGTGTCGGCACTCGGCAGCCCGTCCATAATTGTATACTAGTATCCAATCCATCCATCTCCATTGTTTACCTGAGGTGCCTTTTAGTTGTGCCTATTAAAATATGGAGAACAAAAATGTTGAGGTTCCAAAATTAGGGAAAGATCAAGATCCACTTCCACCTCGTGCTGAAGCTGCTGCCACTAGTCATGGCCGAGACGATGAAATGCCAGCAACGTCGTCTGCCAAGGCCGATGCCCAATGGCATAGTACAGAGCATGTCAAAACCAAAACACCAAATATCAGTAAAAAAAGGACTCCAAAACCTAAAATAAAATTGTCGGAGGAGAAGCGTAAACTTGCCAATATGCCATTTACCACACGGAGTGGCAAGGAACGGCTGAGGCCCTGGCCTATGTTCATGGCTAGTGGTTCAGCTTCACATGAGGATGGAAGCACTCAGCCTCTCGCTAGAAAACTGAAAAGACTCAAGCTGGCAAAAGCACCGCAAAGAACTGTGCGTTCTTTGAAATCCCAAATCCACAAGGAGAGTCCAATTGTGTCGGTTGCGATGCCTGACCTTCCCAACACTGGACGTGAAGAGCATGCGCCTTCCACCATTTGCACGCCCCCTGCAAGTGCTGGAAGGAGCACCCGCAGTCCAGTTCCTGATAGTCAGATTGAAGATGTCAGTGTTGAAGTACACCAGGATGAGGAGGATATGGGTGTTGCTGGCGCTGGGGAGGAAATTGACCAGGAGGATTCTGATGGTGAGGTGGTTTGTTTAAGTCAGGCACCCGGGGAGACACCTGTTGTCCGTGGGAGGAATATGGCCGTTGACATGCCAGGTGAAAATACCAAAAAAATCAGCTCTTCGGTGTGGAGGTATTTCACCAGAAATGCGGACAACAGGTGTCAAGCCGTGTGTTCCCTTTGTCAAGCTGTAATAAGTAGGGGTAAGGACGTTAACCACCTCGGAACATCCTCCCTTATACGTCACCTGCAGCGCATTCATAATAAGTCAGTGACAAGTTCAAAAACTTTGGGTGACAGCGGAAGCAGTCCACTGACCAGTAAATCCCTTCCTCTTGTAACCAAGCTCACGCAAACCACCCCACCAACTCCCTCAGTGTCAATTTCCTCCTTCCCCAGGAATGCCAATAGTCCTGCAGGCCATGTCACTGGCAAGTCTGACGAGTCCTCTCCTGCCTGGGATTCCTCCGATGCATCCTTGCGTGTAACGCCTACTGCTGCTGGCGCTGCTGTTGTTGCCGCTGGGAGTCGATGGTCATCCCAGAGGGGAAGTCGTAAGCCCACTTGTACTACTTCCAGTAAGCAATTGACTGTTCAACAGTCCTTTGCGAGGAAGATGAAATATCACAGCAGTCATCCTACTGCAAAGCGGATAACTGAGTCCTTGACAACTATGTTGGTGTTAGACGTGCGTCCGGTATCCACCGTTAGTTCACAGGGAACTAGACAATTTATTGAGGCAGTGTGCCCCCGTTACCAAATACCATCTAGGTTCCACTTCTCTAGGCAGGCGATACCGAGAATGTACACGGACGTCAGAAAAAGACTCACCAGTCTCCTAAAAAATGCAGTTGTACCCAATGTCCACTTAACCACGGACATGTGGACAAGTGGAGCAGGGCAGGGTCAGGACTATATGACTGTGACAGCCCACTGGGTAGATGTATGGACTCCCGCCGCAAGAACAGCAGCGGCGGCACCAGTAGCAGCATCTCGCAAACGCCAACTCTTTCCTAGGCAGGCTACGCTTTGTATCACCGCTTTCCAGAATACGCACACAGCTGAAAACCTCTTACGGCAACTGAGGAAGATCATCGCGGAATGGCTTACCCCAATTGGACTCTCCTGTGGATTTGTGGCATCGGACAACGCCAGCAATATTGTGTGTGCATTAAATATGGGCAAATTCCAGCACGTCCCATGTTTTGCACATACCTTGAATTTGGTGGTGCAGAATTTTTTTAAAAACGACAGGGGCGTGCAAGAGATGCTGTCGGTGGCCAGAAAAATTGCGGGACACTTTCGGCGTACAGGCACCACGTACAGAAGACTGGAGCACCACCAAAAACTACTGAACCTGCCCTGCCATCATCTGAAGCAAGAAGTGGTAACGAGGTGGAATTCAACCCTCTATATGCTTCAGAGGTTGGAGGAGCAGCAAAAGGCCATTCAAGCCTATACAATTGAGCACGATATAGGAGATGGAATGCACCTGTCTCAAGTGCAGTGGAGAATGATTTCAACGTTGTGCAAGGTTCTGATGCCCTTTGAACTTGCCACACGTGAAGTCAGTTCAGACACTGCCAGCCTGAGTCAGGTCATTCCCCTCATCAGGCTTTTGCAGAAGAAGCTGGAGGCATTGAAGAAGGAGCTAAAAGGGAGCGATTCCGCTAGGCATGTGGGACTTGTGGATGCAGCCCTTAATTCGCTTAACAAGGATTCACGGGTGGTCAATCTGTTGAAATCAGAGCACTACATTTTGGCCACCGTGCTCGATCCTAGATTTAAAGCCTACCTTGGATCTCTCTTTCCGGCAGACACAGGTCTGCTGGGGTTGAAAGACCTGCTGGTGACAAAATTGTCAAGTCAAGCGGAACGCGACCTGTCAACATCTCCTCCTTCACATTCTCCCGCAACTGGGGGTGCGAGGAAAAGGCTCAGAATTCCGAGCCCACCCGCTGGCGGTGATGCAGGGCAGTCTGGAGCGACTGCTGATGCTGACATCTGGTCCGGACTGAAGGACCTGACAACGATTACGGACATGTCGTCTACTGTCACTGCATATGATTCTCTCAACATTGATAGAATGGTGGAGGATTATATGAGTGACCGCATCCAAGTAGGCACGTCACACAGTCCGTACTTATACTGGCAGGAAAAAGAGGCAATTTGGAGGCCCTTGCACAAACTGGCTTTATTCTACCTAAGTTGCCCTCCCACAAGTGTGTACTCCGAAAGAGTGTTTAGTGCCGCCGCTCACCTTGTCAGCAATCGGCGTACGAGGTTACATCCAGAAAATGTGGAGAAGATGATGTTCATTAAAATGAATTATAATCAATTCCTCCGCGGAGACATTGACCAGCAGCAATTGCCTCCACAAAGTACACAGGGAGCTGAGATGGTGGATTCCAGTGGGGACGAATTGATAATCTGTGAGGAGGGGGATGTACACGGTGATATATCGGAGGGTGAAGATGAGGTGGACATCTTGCCTCTGTAGAGCCAGTTTGTGCAAGGAGAGATTAATTGCTTCTTTTTTGGGGGGGGTCCAAACCAACCCGTCATATCAGTCACAGTCGTGTGGCAGACCCTGTCACTGAAATGATGGGTTGGTTAAAGTGTGCATGTCCTGTTTTGTTTATACAACATAAGGGTGGGTGGGAGGGCCCAAGGATAATTCCATCTTGCACCTCTTTTTTCTTTTCTTTTTCTTTGCATCATGTGCTGATTGGGGAGGGTTTTTTGGAAGGGACATCCTGCGTGACACTGCAGTGCCACTCCTAGATGGGCCCGGTGTTTGTGTCGGCCACTAGGGTCGCTAATCTTACTCACACAGCTACCTCATTGCGCCTCTTTTTTTCTTTGCGTCATGTGCTGTTTGGGGAGGGTTTTTTGGAAGGGACATCCTGCGTGACACTGCAGTGCCACTCCTAGATGGGCCCGGTGTTTGTGTCGGCCACTAGGGTCGCTAATCTTACTCACACAGCTACCTCATTGCGCCTCTTTTTTTCTTTGCGTCATGTGCTGTTTGGGGAGGGTTTTTTGGAAGGGACATCCTGCGTGACACTGCAGTGCCACTCCTAGATGGGCCCGGTGTTTGTGTCGGCCACTAGGGTCGCTAATCTTACTCACACAGTCAGCTACCTCATTGCGCCTCTTTTTTTCTTTGCGTCATGTGCTGTTTGGGGAGGGTTTTTTGGAAGGGCCATCCTGCGTGACACTGCAGTGCCACTCCTAGATGGGCCCGGTGTTTGTGTCGGCCACTAGGGTCGCTAATCTTACTCACACAGCTACCTCATTGCGCCTCTTTTTTTCTTTGCGTCATGTGCTGTTTGGGGAGGGTTTTTTGGAAGGGCCATCCTGCGTGACACTGCAGTGCCACTCCTAGATGGGCCCGGTGTTTGTGTCGGCCACTAGGGTCGCTAATCTTACTCACACAGCTACCTCATTGCGCCTCTTTTTTTCTTTGCGTCATGTGCTGTTTGGGGAGGGTTTTTTGGAAGGGACATCCTGCGTGACACTGCAGTGCCACTCCTAGATGGGCCCGGTGTTTGTGTCGGCCACTAGGGTCGCTTATCTTACTCACACAGCGACCTCGGTGCAAATTTTAGGACTAAAAATAATATTGTGAGGTGTGAGGTATTCAGAATAGACTGAAAATGAGTGTAAATTATGGTTTTTGAGGTTAATAATACTTTGGGATCAAAATGACCCCCAAATTCTATGATTTAAGCTGTTTTTTAGTGTTTTTGGAAAAAAACACCCGAATCCAAAACACACCCGAATCCGACAAAAATAATTCGGTGAGGTTTTGCCAAAACGCGTTCGAACCCAAAACACGGCCGCGGAACCGAACCCAAAACCAAAACACAAAACCCGAAAAATTTCAGGCGCTCATCTCTAATTAATAATGATATTATTATCTAGCAGTTGTAGAGTACGCATGCAGTGTCCTGTGTACAGTATGTCTGACACTCATGTACTATATATAGGTGGCTAGCTGCAGCTATTATCAGCCTGTATGGTGCAGTGGTTTTTTTATGCTTGTTACTGGTTTTGTGGCAAAACAAATTTGGTATCAACTGTTTATTTTTCCACTTTAGTACCTTTTTTCCTATTTTAGTACTGTAATATCGATACTGATAATGCTGTTTTAGCGTGTAATTGCTGTATGTGTGACCAGTTCTAATAAAAAAAAGTTTCACGCAAAATGATGCTTGTTAATCGGAATTTGACTACAAGGAAAGATGTGCAATTACTATTTTTAGAACTGAGATGTGGTATTTCCAGTCCAGCCTTGGGTTCAGCATTCCACCTTTGTTCCTAGATGCCCTGGACAGGCGCTTTGCGCACAAATTACTTCCCTGACAATAACCATGTGTTCCGCGTCACGCTGAAACATGTTCCAGCCAACAAATGTCAGCTTGCAATGGTGACTGGTCTCTTATAGTGTGTGGCTTTCATTTCTTGATTTGGAAACTTTCTTGTAATGTTGTACAGTTGCAATGGATAAACAGTCACCATGGTACTACCTGCTATAATAACCTGTTATATCGTGTATGGCACTGTGATAAATGACATCAGAATTTTCTCTATCATATTTTGTGGGTGACAGGGTAACTTAGAATTTGACAGCAGACAAGAGTCACCTGGCCCATCTAATCTGCCCATTTTTTATTTACCTTTTGGTAACCTAAACCCTACTTGATCCTTTGGGTCTATTCCTGAAACTGTGAAAGTGTGGAGAAGTGAGCAAGTGGAGAAGTTGCCCATGGCAACCAATCAGCTGCTATGGATAATTTTATAGAATGCACCTTATAAATGCTACCTCGACACTGATTGGTTGCCATGGGCAACTTCTCCACTGGCTCACTTCTCCGCTCTTTTCACTGCTTCATGAATAGACCCCAGTTCTCTAAAAGGATATTTCCCAAGCAAGTTTAAATTGCGTAACTGTATTACAGTAATCTGGGCGGTTTGTCATTTGCCTGAATTACAACCACTGGTGTGCACACCAAAACTGCACACACATTCCCAACACTAATCACAGGACAGAGGGGCACTTACCTCCCAGACAGATTGTCCCACTGAAACCGGGATGGCTGGGAGTTATGTAATCAGGCTCTGCATACTGGGGTTTGGCCATTCATTCAGTTGGGTACGAGAGATGCTTTGGACCCCACTCACACTCAATACCAGATCAGTTATGGTCAACATGGCAAAAGTGATCAACCAAAATCACATCGGTATACTTGATAACTTCACGTCATAGTTTTTAAAAATAAAAATAAATAAAACTAGATATATATGTAGAGTATAGTATGTAATATCTGACTCTTTAATTCCCAGAAAGATCAGCATATACTGCATACTTGCCTACTCTCCCGGAAGCTGTGGGAGGCTCCCGTTTCTTGGGGTAGCCCCTGCACCTCCGGAAGAGTAGGCAGTTCTCCCGCATCCTGCTCGCACCCTAGTAATGCAGGCAGGATGAAGAGATACACTCCCATATTCACGAGTCCGTGGGGTGGGGGAGAGGTTAAAACGACACGAATCGCGTCAATTTAGCCCTGCCCTCTTCCCGCGGACCCACAAATCGCGGCATTTCCTGGTGGGGTGGGGCTTAATGATGTCACAACCCGGCCCCGCCCTCCAAAGTCTCCTGCAGCATCTCCTCTCAAGGCTTCTCCCGGAGAGGAGATATTTAAAGTAGGCAAGTATGATATACTGTATGATGCAATTCTGATATATAAAGATTGATACCGTTTTTAAAGAGAAAACTGAATATACATTATTATATTTCATAAGTGTGATTATAAAGCACTATAACCAAACAGTGTTTCATCACTATCTCCATAATAATGTGCTTTTATGCAGAATCCTGTGAGTACAGTCCTATAAAGATAAGACATATTTTACCACCTCTCAGTTACTGGTCTACTTAGATTCCAAGCCGTGACCTTTAAAAAAAAAAAACTTGTATCCAATACAACATGGAAGTCAATATTTCTCATGAACGCAAGACAGCCTTGTGGAGGTTTTAATAGAGAAAAATAATATTTTTTTCTCTTTTCAGTTTTACAACAAAACATGTGTTGCCATATTAACCAAACAGGCCGCCATTAATGTAGGGTAGTTCAGGAAGGGTTGATTCTATTTCGGAGTGGGAGAAGGGACCTTCTGACTGACGTATCTAGGGGAGGAGACATGTCACCAGGGGGAGGAGCTACGGGCGAACAGGGTACCCGAAAAGTTCGCTCGCCACGCTTCGGGCTCGGTGGCTCGCTCCGCTTCGCTCGCCACCTGATTACTAAAGGTAATAGTTGGTGGCGTGGATAGTAGAGGAACTATCCCGCTGGCCTTGCTCCTCCCTTTTATGTTGTGACTCCTCCCCCAGATGGAAAAGGTCCCTTAGCCCACTTGATTCTAGCATCTACTGTTCAGGAAGTGCATCTTCTTATAATTTCTAATACAGTGTCAGTGGCAAACGCAGGATTTGCATGGGGGGGTTTCCAGAACTGGGTGGAGCTGAGCACAGGGGTGGGGACTGAGGTGACCCAGCATATGCTGGGTCCATAAAACTAGTGTGTGTGTGTGTATATATATATATATATATATACACACATATCTACACATATATATACCGTATATATACACCTATGTATATATTTATATACATATACACATATACACATAGCATATTAAACATGTATATATATATATATATATATATATATACACACACACACATACAGTACACGTATATATACGCATGTATATATATATCATATGTGTGTGTGTTTATATGTATGTATGTATATACATGTGTATATATGTATGCACAAATTGCACATGGATATATATGTACTATAATTAAAATAAAGTAAACATTCAGTAAGCACTTACAAGTGCCACCAGGAAGAAAGCAGGCTGCAGAGGATGCTAGACAGCCATTAATAATACTCAAGTAGCAACAACAAAAATTGTAAAAAAATTTTGATTGTTTTTTTTTTTTTTTTTGGGTGGAGGGGGGTTTCTGGGTGCTCGGAAACCCCCCCCTGGGTGCGCCACTGAGTGTTACTCTAGTACTTTTGCTAAAATAGATGAAAAAATATTTTTTGAAGGTCAACAAGAAAAATACATACATGCTTACAAAAACATGCATGCCTCCTCCACTCCTTCTCCCCCAGTACCTGTTCCCACCATGCTCACCTCTTCAACCTATCACTCTTTACTGGGATCTTTCCCTCGCCATTCAAACATGCTCTTGTCTCACCCCGTCTTAAAAAACCCAACCTTGACCCTTCCTCATCCACTAGTTACTGCCTAATCTCTCTTCTCCCATTTACCTCCAAACTACTTGAGCAGCTGGTATACAGCCGTCTCACCAGCTACTTTTCTGGCAACTCCATCCCTGATCATCATCAATCTGGCTTTTGCCCACTCCACTCCACTGAATCTGCCCTAGTCAAAGTCACCAATGACTTGCTTTTGGCCAAATCCATGGATCCCTTCTCTCTGCTCATCCTCCTGTACCACTCTGCTGCCTCCGACAATGTGGCTCATCCGCTCCTTCTGAGCACCCTCCAGACCATTGGCCTTTCTAGCACTGTCCTTGCCTGGTTCAGCTCCACCTTACCACCTTCCATCCTCCACGTCTGTGTCCCCTAGGATTTTGTCCTTGGCCTCCCTCTCTTCTCCTTGTACACATCTTCCCTGGGTGCGCTCATAAGCCTTCAATATCACCTCTTCGCCCATGATACGCAACTACAGTATAACTCTCCTCTCCTGACCTCTCCCCCTCTGTCCTCTGCTAGGTATCCAGCTGCCTCTCCATCATCTCCTCCAAGATGTCTGAGTGCTTTCTGAAGCTCAACATTGAAAAAAACAAACTCATCATCCTTCCACCATCCAGAGTCACCAACCTTACCCCCCCCCCCATATCTCTATTACTGTTGACAACACCATCATCTCCCCCATTCCCTAATTCCGCTGCTTGGGCATCACTCTTTACTCCTCTCTTTCCTTTACCTCCCATGTCCAATCTCTGATCAATCTTGTCTGCTCTATCTACGCAACATTGCTTGCATCAGGCTGTTCCTCTCCCAGAGTACAACTAAACTTATTATCCACTCATTGGTCATCGCACAGCTTGACTATTGCAACATTCTCCTCATTGACCTCCCACTCTCCCATCTCGCTTCTCTCCAATCTGTTCTCAACTCCGCAGCTCGACTTATCTTTCTCTCCCACCGCTCCACATCTGCCAGTCCTCTATGACAAAACCTGCACCGGCTCCCATTCTCCTACAGAATCCTCTTCAAACTCCTCACCCTCATGTACAAGGCTCTCTCTAACTCCACTGCTCCCTACATCTCCAACCTCATCTCCCTACATACTCCCTCCCGCCATCTTCGGGTGGCCAATGGCCATTTGCCTATGCCTAGGGCCGGCTCTGGCTCTCACAACCCCCTGCCTCACACCTTGGCCATCTCTGCCATGCTAACTTCCTGCCATCTGGCCACCTTTCGCCTGCTCGCGCCTCATGTCACCTGTCTGTCTCCCCCCTCTCCCTAGACTGTAAGCTCCTTGGAGCAGGGTCCTCTTCCCTCCTGTTCTCACAGCCCTCTTCTCTCGCACTTGCTTGCTGACAACATTGGGGATCTCGTGTTTGTCCCCGGCATTAATACTCAATAAGATGCTGCCTTCAACGTGCTGTAGTTCTGGGTGCAGGTAAGCAAACTGTAATATTTGTCACCCATTGCTTGTTGCAGCTCCCTGGCATGACACACTGCCTCTCCCTGTCACCCTCTCACCCATTGCCTGACACTGCTTCCTGGCGTCACACTGCCTCTCCCTGTCACCCTCTCACCCACTGCCTGACACTGCTTCCTGGCGTCACACTGCCTCTCCCTGTCACCCTCTCACCCACTGCCTGACACTGCTTCCTAGCGTCACACTGCATCTCCCTGTCACCCTCTCACCCACTGCCTGACACTGCTTCCTGGCATCACACTGCCTCTCCCTGTCACCCTCTCACCCACTGCCTGATACTGCTTCCTGGCGTCACACTGCCTCTTCCTGTCACCCCCTCACCCACTGCTTGTCACTGCTTTCTGGCGTCACACTGCCTCTCCCTGTCACCCTCTCACACACTGCTTGTCACCACTTTCTGGCGTCACACTGCCTCTCCCCATCACCCTCTCACCCACTGCCTGTCACTGCTTTCTGGCGTTACACTGCCTCTCCCCATCACCCTCTCACCCACTGCCTGTCACCTCTTTCAGGCATCACACTGCCTCTCCCTGTCACCCTCTCACCAACTGCCTCTCACCGCTTCCTGGCATCACACACTTCCTCTCCCTGTCACCCTCTCACTCACTGCCTATCACCTCTCCCTGGCATCACACTGCCTCTCAGAAGTGGTGTCGGAATGGTGGGGGCAAGGGGGCAGCATGCACCCCCCAAACATGAAAGAGGCACAGGCGCTGGGGAGGGGGAGCGCTTACCTCCGGATCCCTGCTGAGACTCCTACTGTAAAAAGGCTGCTGCCGGCGCCACACCCTGCTCCCACATGTCCTGTCCTGGTCGGCTCTTAACTCTTGGGATGCATCACTGGTAGGAGGCGGGGATGTCCCAGTAGACCCAGCATGGCCACGCCTCCTCCCCAGTGATGCATTCCAAGAGTGAAGAGACGACCAGGACAGGACATGTGGGAGCAGGGTGTGGCGCCGGAAGCAGCCTTTTTACAGTAGGAGTTCCGCGGGAAGACGGAGGTAAGCGCTCCACGCATGGGGGGGGGTTGTGAATCAGGGGGAGGTGCCAAAATGGATATTTTACTAAGCCCCCCAACACCAAAACATTCTGGTGCCCCTGCCTCTCAGTATCACTGACTCTCCCTGTCACCCTCTCACCCGCTGCCTATCACCTCTCCCTGGCGTCACACTGCCTCTCCCCATCACCCTCTTACCCACTGCCTATCACCTCTCCCTGGCGTCACACTGCCTCTCCCCATCACCCTCTCACCCACTGCCTATCACCTCTCCCTGACGTCACACTACCTCTCCCCATCACCCTCTCACCCACTGCCTACCACCTCTCCCTGGCGTCACACTGCCTCTCCCCATCACCCTCTCACCCACTGCCTATCACCTCTCCCTGACGTCACACTACCTCTCCCTATCACCCTCTCACCCACTGCCTACCACCTCTCCCTGGTATCACACTGCCTCTCCCTGTCACCCTCTTACCCACTGCCTATCACCTCTCCCTGGCGTCACCCTGCCTCTCCCCATCACCCTCTCACCCACTGACTACCACCACTCCCTGGCGTCACACTGCCTCTCAGTGTCATATCTCCCTGGCATCACACTTCCTATCCCTGTCACCCTCTGACCCATTGCCTAGCCCCTCTCCCTGGCGTCACACTGCCTCTCAATATCACATCTCCCTGGCATCACACTTCCTCTCTCCTTCACCCCCTCACCCACTGCCTATCACCTCTCCCTGACGTCACCCTGCCTGTCAGTGTCACCTCTCACTGGTGTCACGCTGTCTCTTCCCATCACCCTCTCACCCACTGCCTGTCATCTCACCCTGGCATCACACTGCCTCTCCCATCACCCTCTCTCCCACTGCTTATTACCTCTCACTGACGTCACACTGCCTCTCTCTATCATCCGCAGCCTATCACCTTTTGCTGGTATCACACACACACCCCACCCCCGCGCTTGCTGTCACCCTCTCACCCACTGCCTATCACCTCTCCCTGGCATCACACTGCCTCTCCCCATCACCCTCTAACCCACTGCCTATCACCTCTCCCTGGCGTCACACTGCCTCTCGCCATCACCCTTTCACCCACTGCCTATCACCTCTCCCTGGCGTCACACTGCCTCTCCCCATCACCCTTTCACCCACTGCCTATCACCTCTCTCTGGCGTCACACTGCCTCTCCCCATCACCCTCTCTCCCACTGCTTATCACCTCTCCCTGACGTCACACTGCCTCTGCCCATCACCATATCACCCTCTGCCTATCACCTTTTACTGGCATCACCCCCCCTTGCTTGCTGTCACCCTCTCACCCACTGCCTATCACCTCTCCCTGGCGTCACACTGCCTCTCCCCATCACCCTCTCTCCCACTGCTTATCACCTCTCCCTGGTGTCACACTGCCTCTCCTCATCACCCTATCACCTGCTGCCTATCACCTTTTGCTGCTGGCATCACACCCCCCCCCCCCCCCCCCCGCCCCTGCTTGCTGTCACCCTCTCACCCACTGCCTATTACCTCTTCCTGGTGTCTCTTTCATTCTGCAATGTACTAGACGTAAGTTGTTATTCAATTAAGGATTGTGATAGTTTTAATAACATTCACCTCTTGCTAATGTTCTGTAGTGCACTAGATTGTGATGATCTGGATGTACAGAATTTGTTTCATTTTAAGGAACGTGTAATACACCACAATGTGAAGTATTACAGTACGTCTGACTTTGTGCATTATGCTATAATGCAGGTGTATGTCATCATACAACTGACACACCGCAGCTCCCAGCAGCCCAAGCAACTGCTCAAGAGCTCAGGAGCAGGACACATGACCAGTCAGGTGGTGAGACCAGTGACAGTTGGGAGAAGGAGGTGGTTGGTGAGAGCTGAGCTGAGGTAATCTTGAGAGGAGAGCTATGCCATCAAGTGTGTGCTGAGGCGGCGTGGGGGTGACGGAGGAGATGGAGGCAGACTTTCCTCCCACAAGAGTGGTCAGAGAGATGGCTTTACCCCCATGCAAGGCAAGTCTGGGGGTGCAGATGTAATAAGAGTGACCGCAGCAGTAGCTTCCATAGCGGCAGTGGGTGAAGCTTTATCTGGAGTCCCGGCAGTTGGTAGTGCCTCAGAGTGGACCAGGCCTCCAAAATTAAGGCAAGAGGTGGGCAGCAGTAACAAAGGGACAGCCCGTGGGAGCAGATTGTCCGGAAAGATACCCAGTATCCCACACGGACAGCTACGGACAGCATGGAGACCTAACACAGACACTTCAAGAGGTATAACTGCGATTTACCTTAGCACCACATAGTAGGAGCCACCACAGCTCAGCAGGCACTGGCTATACAGGGAGTCAAAACAGCACCTGGAGCATTCTGCATGTCACGCTACCCGGCTATAGCACTGCATATAGGCCCTCATTCCGAGTTGTTCGCTCGCAAGCTGCTTTTAGCAGCTTTGCACACGCTAAGCCGCCGCCTACTGGAAGTGAATCTTCGCATAGTAAAATTGCGAACGAAAGATTCTCAAAATTGCGATTACACACCTCTTAGCAGTTTCTGAGTAGCTCCAGACTTACTGCGATCAGTTCAGTGCTTGTCGTTCCTGGTTTGACGTCACAAACACACCCAGCGTTCGCCCAGACACTCCTCCGTTTCTTCAGCCACTCCCGCGTTTTTCCCAGAAACGGTAGCGTTTTTTCACACACTCCCATAAAACGGCCTGTTTCCGCCCAGAAACACCCACTTCCTGTCAATCACATTACGATCACCAGAACGAAGAAAAAACCGTGAGTAAAATTCCTAACTACATAGCAAATTTACTTGGCGCAGTCGCACTGCAGACATTGCGCATGCGCATTCACGACTAATCGCTCCGTTGCGAAAAAAAATAACGAGCGAACAACTCGGAATGACCCCCATAGTACCCCCTTCAGAGGTAGCTATATTTGCCTAGAACTGATTTTTAGCATTCAAGCCTGCAGTATTCTGTACTATGTAAATGAATACTTGCGCTTCCTTTCAGTCAGGATTAAGAGCAGGTATTGCCGTCAGATATCCTGCTATAATTTAACTGTTACCAGCGATGCAGCTAGTAAAGCCTTTATTTACACTAATGCTCCTGCATACTTGATTGACATTACAGAAAGTTAGTGAAGGAAAGCTGCACACGAGGTAAAGAGAGAGACAAGGAGTACCGTAAAAGGATATTCTACATTAATTATTACCCTTGAGGGATTTAGACAGCATACCCCACAGATTAACCGACGCCTGATTACTATAAACCCTCACATCCTCAGGGAACTGTAAAGAAAAGGCAGCAGCAGACTAGTTGGAATTAATGTACTCATTTGCAATCTTGCTAGGAAACGTCACTTGAGAGAGGAGTAGCTGCAACCTAGAGAAAGTGTCTCTTTTGTGCTGGTCACGAGCAGCAACTATTGAAATGGGAAATTTGCTCGGAAAAATTTGCCTAATTCCATTAATCCCTATTGGAGACAGGACACCTAACCTAACATGCACCATCTATAAAATACTTGATAGTACCGAGTAGTGTAAGAGTGACTAAAGGTATTGCGCTATTGTTTGCATGAATAGTAGTAATGGTTAACAGCTTGTTTTAGACAAGCTCTATTAACAATTAGTATTGTATTTATATAGTATTGTTGTCAAATTCTGTTCTCTGCAAATTGAAGTATTTACAGTGCAAAAGAATATTTGTGTAATTACTGGTGCACTTGTCTGGACGTATTACAGTTGAACCATTTGGATCCAGGTACTTGCAGAGAAAACAACTCCGGGGGCTACCAATTCCAGAACAATTAAATAAATGTATTATTTTCTTTTGTGAAATTTATTGCCATTGCTTAATATTGTAAATTGAATTACCAACTTACCTGCATCCGTACTTGTGCCTTACATTTTTGGCGTCTTACGAACAGGATACGAACACAAGATGTCACCTGACGACCAAGCTGCAGGGGATTTGTCAAATACTCATCCAACTATGGCTATCTTAAATCCAATTACGTTGCCCTATTACATTGGGGCCCCATGGCTTCCAACATATAGTGGAGATGCTCAAAGATCCAATAGGAACACTTTCACTGAATTTAAGAACAAAATGGAATCTATGTTCCGCCTGTACCCACTATCAGAAACACAGCAAGTGGAGATTCTGATTGGGTAGTTGAAAGGCACAGCCCTGAAAGAGGTCACTTTATGGCCAGTGGATCAAAGAAAAACAGTAGACCGGATCCTGAACCAACTAGCTACCACGTTTTTTACCTATTGCAAATGTTCTGTAGTGCACTAGATTGTGATGATCTGGATGTACAGAATTTGTTTCATTTTAAGGTACGTATGCTACACAAATCAGTTGAACATGCACGCTTAATGCGCTGAGCACGTGGCGAACTGATAAATGATTGCATGACTTAAAAATATAAATGTCTTATTTATCAATTGTACTGCACATGGTAAATATTAATCCACAGATCATATTTTTGGAAAATTACTGTACTGTATTCAGGGGCGAAGAAAGAGGAGGAGTACCGTGTGCAGTCTCCGCCCAGGCCTCTTCCTGTCTAGCAGGCAGCAGCAGCATAGGGTTGGTCATTGACCATCGATGATGGAGGAGAACCACGTGGTTTCCCGCCATTGATGATAGCTGCGGCTGGCAGCAGTCAGTGTATTCCGAGATTTGTGATGCGGGGCTGCCCGCTTTGCTGACTTGGGACTAGCCTCAGCAGCTAATTTGCTGCCTTGCCCCTTCCCCTCTTTTTCTATAGGCACGGACACACAGTGGACACCGGGTGACCCTGGACAGATGGTGGGGCGAGTCTAGAAGAGGGAACAGTAACTTGTGAAAAATGTAAATGAAAAAAAAGAGCAAAGCTAACTAACACAACCAGCCCAGCCCCTGGCCCCTCAAAGTCCTTCCCTCCTCTCTGGGCAGTACAGAGAAGCTGGGATTAGGGGATCTTCAGCGCATATGCTTAAAACACTGATGGTATAAATCATCGATGGTATGGAATCACATAGTTTCATACCATTGGTGGTATTCATTTTATGGTTGCCATCAATGGTAAACACACCAATAACCATCCCTATGGCAGTGACAGTGAGTCTGAGCACTAATTTGTGCCCAGGTCTCCAGGAAAATGGCCACCACACTATTCTCCCTGGAGAACTTTGCACCATCTAGTGCTCAGAGTCGCTGCCACTGCCACGGGACTCCAGAGAGGTGAGTATTGATAAAATGGGTGCAAGGTATGCGGTGTGGGCCCCTCTAGACCCAGGGGCCCGTGTGCACCACACACACTGCGCTCATTATACAGTAGATACGCCACTTACTCTAATTCCTTCAGTAAAGAGAGTTATGGATACTTGACGATTAAAATACCATAGGCAACATAGCCTTAGGCTTCCATTTAACAGCTTCCACGCCCCATAACAGAACCGAGCTAGTATAAATCATATCGATCTCTCACGTCTACACATGTCACGCAGTGATGTGAGACTCCAAAAATAGGCACAGTATATTAGGTTTGCTCTTAAATACCGCTGACCTTTTAACAGTAGTTTACGAAATATCAAGAAAAGCATCTGAAAAAAATACAGGTACAGTAAGCTATGTGTCACATAAACAAAGAAATATGTTTTTCATGGAGTCTGTTTCTGATCATTTGAGTAGACACATGCACATTTGTGGCTTGCTGGAGGTCATTTTGCAGGGCTCTGGCAGTGCTCCTCCTGTTCCTCCTTGCACAAAGGCGGAGGTAGCGGTCCTGCTGCTGGGTTGTTGCCCTCCTACGGCCTCCTCCACGTCTCCTGATGTACTGGCCTGTCTCCTGGTAGCGCCTCCATGCTCTGGTCACTACGCTGACAGACACAGCAAACCTTCTTGCCACAGCTCGCATTGATGTGCCATCCTGGATGAGCTGCACTACCTGAGCCACTTGTGTGGGTTGTATGGAGGTCATACAGGCACGTGGAGGCCACACACACTACTGAGCCTCATTTTGACTTGTTTTAAGGACATTACATCAAAGTTGGATCAGCCTGTAGTGTGTTTTTCCACTTTAATTTGGAGGGTGACTCCAAATCCAGACCTCCATGGGTTAATAAATTTTATTTCCATTGATAATTTTTGTGTGATTTTGTTGTCAGCACATTCAACTATGTAAAGAACAAAGTATTTAATAAAAATATTTCATTCATTCAGATATAGGATGTGTTATTTTAGTGTTTCCTTTATTTTTTTGAGCAGTGTATATATATGTAGAATACCACTGTGTCGTGGTTGAAACAGCTGTTGCGCTGCAGCTGACATACAGGTACGAACTTCTATGGATCTGTTAGAATTAAAAGAACCTCTTTTTATTTTCAGCAAATCGTGAGTGCTGGTTTTTTCTTTTACTGTGTGCTGGAATAAGTGAGTGCCTATATTTAACTCTTTCTGGACCGTGCACCACCAACTTAATTTTCATTACAGTGTGCTGTTTATATATATAGAAGAAATCTTCCTTTTCACTGTATATATATATATATATATATATATATTAGTGATGAGCGGGTTCGGATCCTCGGAATCCGAACCCCCCCGAACTTCACCCATTTTACACGGTTCCGAGGCAGCCTCGGATCTTCCCGCCTTGCTCGGTTAACCCGAGCGCACCCGAATGTCATCATCCCGCTGTCGGATTCTCGCGAGATTCGGATTCTATATAAGGAGCCGCGCGTCGCCGCCATTTTTCACTCGTGCATTGGAAATGATAGTGAGAGGACGTGGCTGGCGTCCTCTCACTTTGTTTCAGGGGGCTGCAAATATCTTTATTCTGGGGACCAGCATTATTCTAGGAGGAGTACAGTGCAGAGTTTTGCTGACCAGTGACCACCAGTATTATACGTTCTCTCCTCTGCCTGAAAAACGCTCCATATCTGTGCTCAGTTTGCTGCATATATCTGTGCTCACACTGCTTTATTGTGGGGACTGGGGACCACCAGTATATTATATAGGAGGAGTACAGTGCAGAGTTTTGCTGACCAGTGACCACCAGTATTATACGTTCTCTCCTCTGCCTGAAAAACGCTCCATATCTGTGCTCAGTGTGCTGCATATATCTGTGCTCACACTGCTCTATTGTGGGGACTGGGGACCACCAGTATTATATAGGAGGAGTACAGTGCAGAGTTTTGCTGACCAGTGACCACCAGTATTATACGTTCTCTGCCTGAAAAACGCTCCATATCTGTGCTCAGTGTGCTGCATATATCTGTGCTCACACTGCTTTATTGTGGGGACTGGGGACCACCAGTATATTATATAGGAGGAGTACAGTGCAGAGTTTTGCTGACCAGTGACCACCAGTATTATACGTTCTCTGCCTGAAAAACGCTCCATATCTGTGCTCAGTGTGCTGCATATATCTGTGCTCACACTGCTTTATTGTGGGGACTGGGGACCACCAGTATATTATATAGGAGGAGTACAGTGCAGAGTTTTGCTGACCAGTGACCACCAGTATTATACGTTGATCTATTACTGGCATATAATTCCACACATTAAAACATGGAGAACAAAAATGTGGAGGGTAAAATAGGGAAAGATCAAGATTTACTTCCACCTCGTGCTGAAGCTGCTGCCACTAGTCATGGCCGAGACGATGAAATGCCATCAACGTCGTCTGCCAAGGCCGATGCACAATGTCATAGTAGAGAGCATGTAAAATCCAAAAAAATAAAGCTCAGTAAAATGACCCAAAAATTTAAATCAAAATCGTCTGAGGAGAAGCGTAAACTTGCCAATGTGCCATTTACAACACGGAGTGGCAAGGAACGGCTGAGGCCCTGGCCTATGTTCAAGGCTAGTGGTTCAGCTTCACCTGAGGATGGAAGCAGTCATCCTCCTGCTAGAAAACTTAAAAGAGTTAAGATGGCAAAAGCACAGCAAAGAACTGTGCGTTCTTCTAAATCACAAATCCCCAAGGAGAGTCCAATTGTGTCGGTTGCAATGCCTGACCTTACCAACACTGGACGGGAAGAGGTTGTGCCTTCCACCATTTGCACGTCCCCTGCAATTGCTGGAAGGAGCACCCGCAGTCCAGTTCCTGATAGTCAAATTGAAGATGTCACTGTTGAAGTACACCAGGATGAGGATATGGGTGTTGCTGGTGCTGGGGAGGAAATTGACAAGGAGGATTCTGATGGTGAGGTGGTTTGTTTAAGTCAGGCACCCGGGGAGACACCTGTTGTCCGTGGGACGAATATGGCCATTGACATGCCTGGTCAAATTACAAAAAAAATCACCTCTTCGGTGTGGAATTATTTTAACACAAATGCGGACAACAGGTGTCAAGCCGTGTGTCGCCTTTGTCAAGCTGTCATAAGTAGGGGTAAGGACGTTAACCACCTCGGAACATACTCCCTTATAGGTCACCTGGAGCGCATTCATCAGAAGTCATTGACAAGTTCAAAAACTTTGGGTGACAGCGGAAGCAGTCCACTGACCACTAAATCCCTTTCTCTTGTAACCAAGTCCTGAAAACCACACCACCAACTCCCTCAGTGTCAATTTCCTCCTTACACAGGAAAGCCAATAGTCCTGCAGGCCATGTCACTGTCAAGTCTGACGAGTCCTCTCCTGCCTGGGATTCCTCCGATGCATCCTTGAGTGAATCGCCTACTGCTGCTGGCGCTGCTGTTGTTGCTGCTGGGAGTCGATCGTCATCCCAGAGGGGAAGTCGGAAGACCACTTGTACTACTTCCAGTAAGCAATTGACTGTCCAACAGTCCTTTGCGAGGAAGTTGAAATATCACAGCAGTCATCCTGCTGCAAAGCGGATAACTCAGGCCTTGGCAGCCTGGGCGGTGAGAAACGTGTTTCCGGTATCCACCGTTAATTCACAGGCAACTAGAGACTTGATTGAGGTACTGTGTCCCCGGTACCAAATACCATCTAGGTTCCATTTCTCTAGGCAGGTGATACCGAAAATGTACACAGACCTCAGAAAAAGAGCCACCAGTGTCCTAAAAAATGCAGTTGTACCCAATGTCCACTTAACCACGGACATGTGGACAAGTGGAGCAGGGCAGACTCAGGACTATATGAGTGTGACAGCCCACTGGGTAGATGTATTGCCTCCCGCAGCAAGAACAGCAGCGGTGGCACCAGTAGCAGCATCTCGCAAACGCCAACTCGTTCCTAGGCAGGCTACGCTTTGTATCACCGCTTTCCATAAGAGGCACACAGCTGACAACCTCTTACGGAAACTGAGGAACATCATTGCAGAAGGGCTTACCCCAATTGGACTCTCCTGGGGATTTGTGACATCGGACAACGCCACCAATATTGTGCGTGCATTACATGTGGGCAAATTCCAGCACATCCCATGTTTTGCACATACATTGAATTTGGTGGTGCAGAATTATTTAAAAAACGACAGGGGCGTGCAAGAGATGCTGTCGGTGGCCCGAAGAATTGCGGGCCACTTTCGGCATTAAGCCACCGCGTGCCGAAGACTGGAGCACCAGCAAACAGTCCTGAACCTGCCCTGCCATCATCTGAAGCAAGAGGTGGTAACGAGGTGGAATTCAACCCTCTATATGCTTCAGAGGATGGAGGAGCAGCAAAAGGCCATTCAAGCCTAAACATCTGCCTACGATATAGGCAAAGGAGGGGGAATGCACCTGACTCAAGCGCAGTGGAGAATGATTTCAACGTTGTGCAAGGTTCTGCAACCCTTTGAACTTGCCACACGTGAAGTCAGTTCAGACACTGCCAGCCTGAGTCAGGTCATTCCCCTCATCAGGCTCTTGCAGAAGAAGCTGGAGACATTGAAGGAGGAGCTAAAACAGAGCGATTCCGCTAGGCATGTGGGACTTGTGGATGGAGCCCTTAATTCGCTTAACCAGGATTCACGGGTGGTCAATCTATTGAAATCAGAGCACTAAATTTTGGCCACCGTGCTCGATCCTAGATTTAAAACCTACGTTGTATCTCTCTTTCCGGCAGACACAAGTCTGCAGAGGTTCAAAGACCTGCTGGTGAGAAAATTGTCAAGTCAAGCGGAACGTGACCCGTCAACAGCTCCTCCTTCACATTCTCCCGCAACTGGGGGTGCGAGGAAAAGGCTAAGAATTCCGAGCCCACCCGCTGGCGGTGATGCAGGGCAGTCTGGAGCGAGTGCTGACATCTGGTCCGGACTGAAGGTCCTGCCAACGATTACTGACATGTCGTCTACTGTCACTGCATATGATTCTGTCACCATTGAAAGAATGGTGGAGGATTATATGAGTGACCGCATCCAAGTAGGCACGTCAGACAGTCCGTACGTATACTGGCAGGAAAAAGAGGCAATTTGGAGGCCCTTGCAGAAACTGGCTTTATTTTACCTAAGTTGCCCCCCCCCCCCTCCAGTGTGTACTCCGAAAGAGTGTTTAGTGCAGCTGCTCACCTTGTCAGCAATCGGCGTACGAGGTTACTTCCAGAAAATGTGGAGAAGATGATGTTCATCAAAATGAATTCTAATCAATTCCTCCGTGGAGACATTCACCAGCAATTGCCTCCAGAAAGTACACAGGGACCTGAGATGGTGGATTCCAGTGGGGACGAATTAATAATCTGTGAGGAGGGGGATGTACACAGTGAAAGGGGTGAGGAATTGGAGGATGAGGAGGAGGTGGACATCTTGCCTCTGTAGAGCCAGTTTGTGCAAGGAGAGATTGATTGCTTCTTTTTTGGTGGGGGCCCAAACCAACCCGTCATATCAGTCACAGTCGTGTGGCAGAACCTGTGGCTGAAATGATAGGTTTGTTAAAGGTTGCATGTCCTGTTTATACAACATAAGGGTGGGTGGGAGGGCCCAAGGACAATTCCATCTTGCACCTCTTTTTTCTTTCATTTTTCTTTGCATCATGTGCTGTTTGGAGACTATTTTTTTGAAGTGCCATCCTGTCTGACACTGCAGTGCCACTCCTAGATGGGCCAGGTGTTTGTGTCGGCCACTTGGGCCGCTTAGCTTAGTCACACAGCTACCTCATTGCGCCTCTTTTTTTCTTTGCATCATGTGCTGTTTGGGGACAATTTTTTTGAAGGGCCATCCTGTCTGACACTGCAGTGCCACTCCTAGACGGGCCAGGTGTTTGTGTCGGCCACTTGGGTCGCTTAGCTTAGTCATCCAGCGACCTCGGTGCAAATTTTAGGACTAAAAATAATATTGTGAGGTGTGAGGTGTTCAGAATAGACTGGAAATGAGTGGAAATTATGGTTATTGAGGTTAATAATACTGTGGGATCAAAATGACCCCCAAATTCTATGATTTAAGCTGTTTTTGAGGGTTTTTTGTAAAAAACACCCGAATCCGCCAAAAAAATTTCAGGGAGGTTTTGCCAAAACGCGTCCGAATTCAAAACACGGCCGCGGAACCGAATCCAAAACCAAAACGCAAAACCCGAAAAATGTCCGGTGCACATCACTAATATATATATATTTATATACATATAAACAATAGGCTAGAACCCACAGCACTCATACATCTGCGGTGCCAGTGGTATTTGTGACCACACCATTTAAATAAAAAAAGCATACAAATTCAGCACTCACCTAATATTAACACTTCAAACTGTAATTCATCTGAATTCAGAGAATGTTAGTTCCAAAATATTGTAATAGTTTGTTAAGCTGACCAGTCCCTTCATGGCCATTCCTATTTGGCCAGTCCCTACACTGAAAATCTGAGCATTGCTCTCAGGCATCTTTTGGATTTTAAATACACAGTATGCGTCTATCATGGGTTTAGACCCTGTCTCACTCTTTTAAAGAGACAGGAACCACACCCAAGCATATCAGTTAATAAACACCTGGGGAATTTCTTAACAATTAATTTACATATGGACAATAGGGGTGCAAGAAAAACATTCCCTGAATTAAGATAAATTACAGTTTGAAGTGTCAATATTAGGTGAGTGCTGAATTTGTATGCTTTATATATATATATATATATATATATATTTTTTTTTTATATATATATATATATATATTTCTCTTACGTCCTAGAGGATACTGGGGACTCCGTAAGGACCATGGGGTATAGACAGCTCCGCAGGAGACATGGGCACTCTAAGACTTTAGAATGGGTGTGCACTGGCTCCTCCCTCTGTGCCCCTCCTCCAGACCTAAGTTAGATTCTGTGCCCAGAGGAGACTGGATGCACTGCAGGGGAGCTCTACTGAGTTTCTCTGAAAAGACTTTTGTTAGGTTTTTTATTTTCAGGGAGCACTGCTGGCAACAGGCTCCCTGCATCGTGGGACTGAGGGGAGAGAAGCAGACCCACTTTCCTGGACTGATGGGCTCTGCTTCTTAGGCTATTGGACACCATTAGCTCCAGAGGTTCGGAACACAGGTGTCGTCCTTGCTGTTCGCCCCAGAGCCGCGCCGCCGTCCTCCTCACAGAGCCGGAAGATAGAAGCCGGGTAAGTATATGAAGCAAGAAGACTTCAAAGGTGGCAGAAGACTTCAGATCTTCACTAAGGTACCGCGCAGCGGTCGCACTGCGCGCCATTGCTCCCACACACACACAAGGTACAGCATGGGTGCAGGGCGCAGGGGGGGGGGCGCCCTGGGCAGCAATAATAATTACCTCAAATAAATCTGGCATCATTATCAGATACTGCGGAGGCAGTATGTTAGAAAACCCCCGCCAGTATAAATAAATGAGCGGGACCAAAGCCCACCGTCGAGGGGGCGGGGCTTGATCCTCCAGCACTAACCAGCGCCATTTTTTCCACAGCATGCTGCAGAGAAGCTGCTCCCGGACTCTCCCCTACTGAACAAAGTAACGGGGCAAAAACGAGGGGGGGGGGCACATTTATTTGGTGCAAATTTATATATTTATAAAGCGCTATTCAGGCTGGGACTTTTGGTTTCAGTATATTGTGGCGCTGGGTGTGTGCTGGCATACTCTCTCTCTGTCTCCCCAAAGGGCCTTATTGTGGGTCAGTCCCCATATTTCATTTATCCCAGTGTGTGTGGGGGTGTCAGTACGTGTGTGTCGACATGTCTGAAGCGGAAGGCTCGTCTAGGGAGGAAGCAGAGCAGATGGTGGTGGTGTCTCCGTCGGCACAGCCGACACCTGATTGGGTGGACATGTGGAATGTTTTGAATGCAAATGTGGCTTTATTACATAATAGATTGGACACAGCAGAGTCCAAAGACAAAGCAGGGAATCAACCCATGGCTTTTACTGTGTCTCAGGATCCCTCAGGGTCACAAAAACGTCCCTTTACCCAGATAGCAGACACTGATACCGACACGGATTCCGACTCCAGTGTCGACTATGATGAGGCAAGGTTGCACCCAAGAGTCGCCAAAAGTATTCAATATATGATTATTGCAATAAAAGATGTTTTGCATATCACAGAGGACCCCTCTGTCCCTGACACAAGGGTCTGCATGTTTAAAGAAAAGAAACCTGAGGTAACGTTTCCCCGATCTCATGAGCTGAACGCTTTATTTGAAAAAGCTTGGGAGACTCCTGACAAGAGGCTGCAGGTTCCCAAGAGAATTATCATGGCGTATGCTTTCCCCTCAAAGGACAGGTTACAGTGGGAATCCTCGCCCACGGTGGACAAGGCCTTAACGCGCTTGTCCAAGAAGGTAGCACTACCGTCCCCTGATACGGCGGCCCTAAAGAATCCTGCGGATCGTAGGCAGGAATCTACCTTGAATTCAATTTATGCAACTACGGGAGCCCTGCTCAGACCTGCAGTAGCGTCGGCATTGGTAGGTAGAGCAATTGCAGCTTGGGCTGATAACTTGTCATCTGACATCGACACCCTAGATAGGGATAGTATTGTGTTGACATTAGGTCACATCAAGGACGCAGCGTTATATATGAGAGAGGCTGCGAGAGATATTGGGCTTTTGGGTTCATTCTGCTAGAAGGTCCCTGTGAACCCGTCAATGGACAGGTGATGCTGACTCGAAGAGACATGAAGGCTTTACCTTACAAGGGTGAACTTTTATTTGGGGATGGCCTCGCGGACCTGGTTTCCACAGCTACCGTGGGTAAGTCTTCTTTTTTGCCTTACGTTCCCCCACAGCAAAAGAAACCGCCTCAATACCAGATGCAGTCTTTTCGGTCGCATAAGTTCAGAAAGGGGCGTGGCTCTTCGTTCCTCGAAAGAGGTAGAGGTAGAGGGAAAAGAACACCGGCTACGGCTAGTTCTCAGGAACAAAAGTCCTCCCCGGCCTCTACCAAATCCACCGCATGACGCTGGGGCTCCGCTGCGGGAGTCCGCACCGGTGGGGGCACGTCTTCGACTCTTCAGCCAAGTCTGGGTTCAGTCGGATTTGGATCCTTGGGTGGTCGGAATTGTATCCCAGGGCTACAAACTGGAGTTCGAAAATGTGCTTCCACACAATTCTGAATCTAAAATCCCTAAACATATATTTGAGGAGGTTCAAATTCGAGATGGAATCTCTCAGGGCAGTGATCTCCAGCCTGGAAGGGGGGAATTTTATGGTGTCACTAGACATAAAGGATGCATACCTTCATGTCCCAATATAACCTCCTCATCAGGCGTACCTGAGATTCGCTGTACAGGATTGTCATTACCAGTTTCAGACGTTGCCGTTTGGGCTTTCCACGGCCCCGAGAATTTTCACCAAGGTAATGGCGGAAATGATGGTGCTCCTGCGCAAGCAAGGGGTCACATTATCCCATACTTGGACGATCTCCTGATAAAAGCGAGTTCAAGGGAACAGTTGTTAAAAAGCGTGTCTCTCTCCCTGAGGGTACTACAACAACACGGCTGGATTCTAAATCTACCAAAGTCGCAGTTGGTTCCGACAACTCGGCTGTCATTTTTGGGCATGATTCTGGACACGGGTTTTTCAAAGGGTTTTTCTCCCAATGGAAAAAGCCCAGGAACTCCAGAACATGGTCAAGGACCTGCTAAAGCCAAAAAGAGTGTCAGTTCATCAATGCACTCAAGTATTGGGAAAGATGGTGGTGGCCTACGAGGCCATTCCGTTCGGCAGGTTCCATGCAAGGACTTTTCAGTGGGACCTTCTGGACAAGTGGTCAGGGTCCCATCTGCAGATGCATCGGAAGATAACCCTGTCCCCCAGGGCCAAGGTCTCTCTCCTGTGGTGGCTCTAGAGTGCTCACCTTCTAGAGGGTCGCAGGTTCGGCATTCAAGATTGGGTTCTTGTGACCACGGACGCAAGCCTCCGAGGTTGGGGAGCAGTCACACAAGGAAAACATTTTTAGGGAATATAGTCAGGCCAGGAGGCTTGTCTACACATCAATGTGCTGGAATTAAGGGCCATATACAACGGCCTGCGACAGGCGGAGAACCTTCTTCGCAACCTACCTGTTCTGATCCAGTCAGACAACGTCACAGCCGTGGCGCATGTAAACCACCAGGGCGGGACAAGGAGCAGAGCAGCAATGGCAGAAGCCACCAGGATTCTTCGCTGGGCGGAAAATCATGTAAGCGCTCTGTCAGCGGTCTTCATTCCGGGAGTAGACAACTAGGAAACAGACTTCCTCAGCAGACACGATCTCCATCCAGGAGAGTGGGGACTTCATCAAGAAGTCTTTGCAGAGGTGACAAGTCGTTGAGGACTTCCTCAAATAGACAGGATGGCATCACGCCTCAACAGAAAGCTTCGGACGTATTGTTCCAGGGCGAGGGACCCTCAGGCAGTAGCAGTGGTTGCCCTGGTGACACCGTGGGTGTTTCAGTCGGCCTATGTGTTCCCTCCACTTCCACTCATCTCAAAAATATTGAGAATCGTAAGACGAACAAGAGTGTAGACAATACTCATTGTCCCGGATTGGCCTCGATGGGCCTGGTATTCAGATCTTCAGAAAATGCTCTCAGAAGATCCGTGGCCTCTTCCTCTCAGGAAGGACCTGTTACAACAGGGGCCCTGTGTGTTCCAAGACTTACCGCGGTTACGTTTGACGGCATGGCGGTTGAACACCAAATCCTAGCTAGGAAAGGTATTCCGGATGAAGTCATCCCTACTCTAATTAAAGCTAGGAAGGAGGTGACGGTGAAGCATTATCACCGTATCTGGAGGAAATATGTGTCTTGGTGTGAAGCCAAGAACGCTCCTACGGAAGATTTTCAGCTGGGTCATTTTCTCCATTTTCTACAGTCTGGTGTGGATGTGGGCCTAAAGTTAGGCTCCATTAAGGTGCAGATTTCGGCCTTATCTATATTCCTTCAGAAGGAATTGGCTTCTCTCCCAGAGGTCCAGGCTTTTGTAAAGGGAGTGCTGCACATCCAACCTCCTTTTGTGCCCCCAGTGGCACTGTGGGACCTTAACGTGGTGTTACAGTTCCTTAAATCGCACTGGTTTGAACCTCTTCAAACAGTTGAATTGAAGTTTCTCACTTGAAAAGTGGTCATGTTATTGGCCTTGGCATCTGCAAGGCGGGTGTCCGAATTGGCGGCTTTGTCTCACAAGAGCCCCTATCTGATTTTCCATGCGGATCGAGCAGAGTTGAGGGCTCGTCCTCAATTTTTGTCTACAATGGTTTCGTCATTTCATATGAACCAACCTATTGTGGTGCCTGTGGCTACGGGTGCCTTGGAGGATTCCAGGTCCCTTGATGTAGTCAGGGCCTTAAAAATGTATATAGCCAGAACGGCTAGGGTTAGGAAAACCGAGGCACTGTTTGTCCTGTATGCAGCCAACAAGGTTGGCGCTCCTGCTTTTAAGCAGACTATTGCCCGCTGGATCTGTAACACGATTCAGCAGGCTCTTTCTATGGCTGGATTGCTGGTACCAAATTCGGTAAAGGCCCATTCCACTAGGAAGGTGGGCTCTTCTTGGGCGGCTGCCCGAGGCGTCTCGGCATTACAGCTTTGCCGAGCAGCTACTTGGTCGGGTTCAAACACTTTTGCAAAATTCTACAAGTTTGATACCCTGGCTGATGAGGACCTCATGTTTGCTCAATCGGTGCTGCAGAGTCATCCGCACTCTCCCGCCCGGTCTGGAGCTTTGGTATAATCCCCATGGTCCTTACGGAGTCCCCAGCATCCTCTAGGACGTAAGAGAAAATAAGATTTTAAACCTACCGGTAAATCTTTTTCTCCTAGTCCGTAGAGGATGCTGGGCGCCCGTCCCAGTGCGGACATATTCTGCAAGCCTTGTATATAGTTGTTGCTTACATAAGGGTTATGTTACAGTTGAGATAAGTCTCTGGCTGATACTGTCTTGTTTCATGCTGTTAACTGGTTTGTTATATACCATGTTGTACGGTGTGTATTGTGTGGCCCGGCTCATTTTCCTCACCAAACGCACGACGTCTACCTCTCCTCTCCTACTAGACCTTCACTGGCTCCCCTTCCCTTTCAGAATCCATTTCAAGCTTCTCACACTCGCTTACAAAGCCCTCACCCACTCCTCTCCCACCTACATCTCTGACCTTATCTCCCTTTACACTCCCACCCGTCCTCTTCGCTCTGCTAATGCACGACGACTCTCCTGCCTACTGATTACTTTCTCCCACTCCTACCTCCAAGATTTTTCACGTGCGGTACCACTTCTCTGGAATTCCCTACCTCTCCCCCTCAGACTCTCCACCTCTCTACAAAACTTCAAACTGGCTCTCAAGACCCACTTCTTCACCAAACCCAGCCAAATCTCATCCTAAGCCTCTGTTCCACATTCTCTATGTACCCCATCTGTGTCACCCCTCTCTGTCTACCCCTCCCCTTTAGATTGTAAGCTCTCACGAGCAGGGCCCTCTTCCCTCATGTGCTTATCCTTTGTCTTACTTTAATAATCTTCAACTGTACCACAACCAGCAGTCTTCTGCCATCTGATACTTATTCCAGTGTCATCTGCTGATGTAACTATGTTTATTTACCTTGTACTTGTCCTATACAGTCATCAACTGTAAGTTGCTGTTTTCCTGTTTGATTATTTATGTACTCTGTAATTGGGAGCTACGGAACCCTTGTGGCTCCATATAAATAAAGGATAATAATAATAATAATAATCTCCTATATAATAGCCCAGATCTGTGACTTTGTGACTCATTTGCTAACGCTGGGCGGAGTCACAACACTGGGCGGAGTTAGTCAAATGAGTCACAGATCTGGGCAAATCTATAGGAGACTAGGAGCAGAAGCAGATAGTATGGGCATGGCACAGGCAGGGGTGCATACCTCCCAGCTTTCTTCAGGCAGACAGGGGTGCATACCTCCCAGCTTTCTTCAGGCAGACAGGGGTGCATACCTCCCAGCTTTCTTCAGGCAGAAGGAGGAACACACTGGCGTCGAAAAGGGGGCGTGGTCAACGAAAAGGGGCGTGGCTTCACCGGAGGGCATCCGTTTTCGTCAGTGAGGGGCCACGACCAGCACTCTGTGAGCTGCTGGCATGCCCCCAGGGGCAGATTATGAGTCCGGGGGGCCCAGGGCACTTGAGACAGGGGGGCCCTATCTCATTGCTGTGCCTGCTGTGTGTTTGGGGGCGTGGCCTAATCGCGGGATTGCGTGGCCACGCCCCCTTATGCAAATTCCAGATTTTTTTTATGGGATTTTGGCCCCTCAGCTAGGGGTAAAACCAGAGGGGGTGGTCGCTCCCCCCTACACACCCGCACAGGCAGAAGAAAGCAGGGAAGCTGCCGCCTCCCTGCACCACCACAGACCTGCCAACACGCAGCAGTGTGTGCTGTCTTTAGCACAATGCTGCTGCTGGCAGGACGGGGGAGCTTCAGAGCTTGAACAGAGCTACTCCTGCCGGGGGGCCCCCTAAAACTGTGGGGCCCACGGTACATACCCCCTGGGCCCCTCCCCCTTAATCCGGCTATGCTGCCGGATCCCCCCCTTAATCCGTACCCCCTGTTGCCCCCTCTACCACTGTCTCCACTAAATAGACGCTGTGCGCATGCGCATAGCATCTATTCACCGCTGCTCTGCTAAGCAGAACAGCGAGTTCAGGGGCTTCCCAAATGCCCCCACCCACCGCGGGACACTGCGGCCCACAGGTGGGCCAGCGGGACAGACCCCAAAAACTGGGACTGTCCAGCGAAAATCAGGACAGTTGGGAGGTATGGGGGTGTGTGAGGGGGTATGCCGTACAGACAGACGGGCACCGGCTCACTGTGTGCTTGACTCCCCCACATCAGCATACTCAGCAGGGGCTCTCTGGCGCGGAGGAGCGTCACTTTCTGGCACACTCCATGCTTCTTAGCTGCAGTTTTGTGGAGCACCTGCCGTGTGCAGGTTCCGTACTGCCTCTGTTATCTCCAGCCCAGGCAACCCCACCGCTAGCTGCAGTGCTGCCACCCGCAGGGAGGTGCGCCCAGCTCCTTCACACACTTTAGCCGGCGGGTAACGCTGCAGAAGTCAGCGCTGCTTGCAGGCTCCGACCCCCTCCTCCCTCCAGCTGTAGCGTCTCCTGGGAGCTAACCAGTCACTCCCAGTCTCCTCTTACCACAGTGCCCGGCAGCCGCGAGGTCCGCGACGCGTGCATGCTATGACCCCCTCCTCCCTCCAGCTGCAGCGTCTCCTGGGGGCTAACCAGCCACTCCCAGTCTCCCCTTACCACAGTGCCCGGCAGCTGCGCGATGTCTGCAGTGTGTGACTGAGGAGGGGGGGATGGATGCGGACGGGCAGAGGAAGCAGGACTCCAGCCTGAGAGAGTCAGTCATGCCAAGTCTCCACCAGCAGTAGATCCCAACAGGCTGGAGTAGAACAGCAGCAGCCAGCAGCAGTGACTCCGGTAAGACACATCTGTCTGTCACCACTGTTCTGTTCCTAATACCAATCTCTCCCGTGCCCTGTGTTCTGTCATGTCCCTGTCACCCCTGGCCTTGCCCTGTCACCCTTATCCTGGCCCTTTCACTCTTATCCTGGCCCTTTCACACCCTTATACTGGCTCTGTCACCCTTATGCTGGCCCTGTTACCCCTATCCTGGCCCTGTCACCCCTGTGCTTGCCCTGTCAACCCTATACTGGCCCTGTCACCCCTGTCCTGGTCCTGCCGCCCCTAACCTGGCCATGTCACCCCTATCCTGTCCCTGTCATTTCTGTCCTGGCCCCGTCGCCCCTGTCCTGGCCCCGTCACCCCTGTCCTTGCCCCCTCACCCCTGTCCTGGCCCCGTCACCCCTGTCCTGGCCCCATCACCCCTGTCCTGGCCCTGTCACCCCTGTTCTGACCCTGTCACCCCTGTCCTGGCCCTGTTACTGCATACCCTCCAACTACCTTTTTGGCAGGTACAGTACCCGCAGCGCCTCCAGACCTCTCACCAATGCACCACACCTCCGTACCTTCCCCTCCACCACATGCAGCACTCCACCCCTCCCCCACACGCTGTGCCTCCAGACCCCCTACACCACCTGCGGCTCCCACTCCCCTGCCCCTCCACCACCCACAGCACCTCCAGGCCCCCTCCACAATCCACCCCACATATATGTCTCCCTCCACACCTGCCCCCTCTCCACCCACAGCATCTGCAGACACCCTCCACCATCCGTGGTCCCCCCCCTCACCCACCCCTGCCCCACCCACGGCACCCCCACACCTGCCCCTCCACCACCTGCGCCTCGTGACCCCCTTCCCCATCCGCCGCACCACCTGTACCTGCTCCTCTCCCACCCATGGTGCCTCCGGACCCCCTACCCCACCCTCGGCACCCTCGCCCCTTCCCATCCCACAGCACCTCCGGAACCCTTCACCCATCCGCAACATCCCCGCACCTGCCCCTCTCCCACCCGTGGCACCCCTGCCCCTCCCCCACCTGCAGTGCCTCCGGACCCCTCCCCCATCTGCAGCCCCCACTCCTCTGCCCCTCCCCCATCCGCAGCACCTCCCGACCCTTCCCCATCTGGGCCCCTCCCGCTTCTGCCCCCCTCCACCCGCAGCATCTACAGACACCCTCCCCCATCCCCATCCCCAATCCCCCCTGCACCCGCTACATTCTGTACATCGTGCCCTGCAGGTGCTGTTCACGCCGTCGCAAGGGGCTGCGCCTCCTTCACCATCACACACCCTTTCATCTCCTATATATTTGCCTTAATCTGTGACTCTGTGCTTGTAACGCTGGGCGGAGTCACAGAGCTGGGCGGAGTCAACTGCATCTGCTGCAGAGAGCTACCCCATACCCAGTGCCAGCAGCAGTCAGGTGCAAGTCCCTACCTTACAGTATAGTAGGTGAGGATGGCCACTAGCTGCCGGCTGCTGTGCCTGTGTCCCCCCCCCCCCCCCAATCACCTGTGACAGCGGGCTGTGTGCTGTGCAGTGTGGATCCCGAAAAGGGGGCGGAGCTACGGCGTCACGAGGGGGCGGTGCTACACGGGACCAGACAGCTGAACAGTGGTGGAATCAGCATTGCAGTGACGGCCAGCCAGACTTGGTAAGTGGAGGGTGAGAGAGAAATGTGTGTGCGTGTGTGTATATAGTGGGTGTGTGTGTGTGTGTGTCTGTGTGTGTGTGTGTGTGTGTGTGTGTGTGTGTGTGTGTGTGTGTGTGTGTGTGTGTATATAATGTGTGTGTGTGTGTGTGTGTGTATATATGGTGGGGTGTGTGTGTTTGTATATATGTGTGAATTGTGTGTGTGTGTGTGTGTGAGGTATGTCTGTGTGTGCGCACTTTATGGACGCCACTGCTGAGGGGGCCATTACATGCAAGGACGCTACTAATATAGGGGGGGCATTACGTATAAGGACGCTACTACTATAGGGGGGGCATTATGTATAAGGACGCTACTACTATGGGGGGGCATTACGTATAAGGACGCTACTACTATAGGGGGGCATTACATATAAGGACGCTACTACTATGGGGGGGCATTACGTATAAGGACGCTACTACTATAGGGGGGGCATTACGTATAAGGACGCTACTACTATGGGGGTGCATTACGTATAAGGACGCTACTACTATGGGGGGCATTACGTATAAGGACGCTACTACTATGGGGGAGCATTACGTATAAGGACGCTACTACTATAGTGGGACATTACGTATAAGGACGCTACTACTATAGGGGGGGCATTACGTATAAGGAGGCTACTAATACTGGGGGGTATTACATATAAGGACGCTACTACTGGGGGGGGGGCATTATGTATAAGGACTCTATTCTGGGGGGCATTATGTATAAGGACGGTGCTACTACTACTGGGAGGGCATTACATGTAAGGATGCTACTACTACTGGGGGGGCATTATGTATAAGGACGGTACTACTACTGGGGGCACATTATGTATAAGGATGCTACTACTACAGGGGTGGCATTACGTATAAGGACGCTACTATTACTGTTGGGGGGCATTACATATAACTGCTACTACTACTGGGGGGCATTACATATAACTGCTACTACTACGGGTGGGGCATTACGTATAAGGATGCTACTACTACTGGGGGGGCATTATGTATAAGGATGCTACTACTACTGGGGGGGCATTATGTATAAGGACGCTACTATTACTGTTGGGGAGCATTGCATATAACTGCTACTACTACTGGGGGGGCAATATGTATAAGGACACTACTACTATTGGGGGGGCATTATGTATTAGGACGCTACTACTACTGGGGGGGCATTATGTATAAGGATGCTACTACTACTGGGGGGGCATTATGTATAAGGATGCTACTACTACTGGGGGGGCATTATGTATAAGGACGCTACTATTACTGTTGGGGAGCATTGCATATAACTGCTACTACTACTGGGGGGGCAATATGTATAAGGACACTACTACTATTGGGGGGGCATTACGTATATGGACGCTACAACTACGGGTGGGGCATTACGTATAAGGACGCTACTACTACGGGTGGGGCATTACGTATAAGATGAATAAGATTGTGCTACATTGTGGCGTAATTTTAAATGGGGGTACTATTGTGTGGCCATGCCCCTTAGTTGTGAGACCACACCACTTTTCCCGATGCACAACAAAGGAATATGGGAGGGCGCAAAATTCATAGTTTGCAGGGGGGCGCCGAACACCCTAGCACCGGCCCTGGCCACCAGTAGCAAAAGTACACCACGGCCACTGACACTATCTGCAGGGAGGGGAACAGCGCTGATATGGAGGGTACTTGCAGGCAGCGAGTCGCCGCCCGCAGCTCCTCTCCCACCTACACACCATACCTGCCGCCTGACACCCACACCCCAGGGAGAGGGCGCTAGCTCAGGCACCGCTAGATCAGCATCTGCAGCATACAGACAAGGGCTGCCATGCTCAGCGGCAAACGGTGCGGAGCATGTGCAGCGGGACAGCGCCAGGACGGGACACGCACTAATCAACATTGCTGCTGGGCCGGAGCTCCCTCCGTCTGCAGCCTAAGAACACGCGCCGCACCTCTCCAGGGAAACACCATGCCTGCCCGCCCACAGGGCTCCGGACGCTTACCTATGCTCCGCGATCACAGCAGCTGACGCTGCCATGCAGGATGGAGGAATGACGCCCATCAGACGGGGCGGACAGTGTGCGGCGGAACGGGGCCAGGAAGGAATGCTGACCACGACCCATTGCTGCTGGGTCTGAGCTCCCTCCCTCTGCAGTCACCATCTCACAGCAGCAGCCTGGAGGTTAGTGGCCACCACGACCCGCACATCCTTACCTCACACATACCTCACACATACCTCACATATACCTCACATACCTCACACATGAGAGCAAAGGTACACACACTGTGACATCACACCTGTAGCCCACCCCTATATCTGCTAAGTACTCCCTATGCCCTGTCACCCTCATCCTGCTCTCTAACTGCCTGTCTGTGTACTGGCCTTCACCCCTCTCACACCATCACCAACGCTCACTAACTACCACAGAGACTATGTGCACTGATATCTGCCCCTCCACCACCTGCAGCGCCCCTGGACCCCTCCCCATCCCCCGCAAACCCCCGCACCTGCCCCTCCACCACCCGTGGCACCCCCACCCACTGCGCCTTCGGACCCCCTACCCCACCCGCAGTGTCTTTCAAACCCCTCCCCCATCTACAGCAGCCCCTCCCCCATCCGCCACACCCCGCATCTGGCTCTCCCCCGCCCGCTGCACCTTTGGATCCCCTACCCCACCCACGCAGCAGGTCCTTCCCAATCCGCATCGCCTACACCATTCGCAACAGCACCGCACCCGCCACTCCCCCACCCACGTTACCCCCGCATCCACCCCTCCCCCACCCACCGCGCCCCCTGGACACCTCCCCCATCCACTGCACACCCGCACCCACCCCTTCCCCATCTGCAGCGCCTTCGGAACCCCTCCTCCATCCGCAACAGCCCTGCAGCTGCCATCCCCCACCTGCGACACCCCTGCTCCTACCCCACCCACAGCGCCTTCATACCCCCTCCCCCATCCGCGGTCCCCACTCCCCAAACCCCTTCCTGTTGCAAGGGACTACGCCCCCTTCACCATCGGACGCCCTATCATTGTGCAATATTCAAACACTAACAAAACTAGGAATGCAGGTAATACTCCATATATTGAACCCCAGAAAGGCGTGCAGGGGTTAAGGGGGCGTAGCCCCTTCCGACGGTGTGAAGAGCGCCCGTAGGGCGCGATGAAGCACCTAGTTGTGCAATATTTCTCTGACGTCCTAGTGGATGCTGGGAACTCCGTAAGGACCATGGGGAATAGCGGCTCCGCAGGAGACAGGGCACATCTAAAGAAAGCTTTAGGATCACCTGGTGTGCACTGGCTCCTCCCCCTATGACCCTCCTCCAAGCCTCAGTTAGATTTTCTGTGCCCGACGAGAAGGGTGCACACTAGGGGCTCTCCTGAGCTCTTTGTGAAAGTTTTAGTTTAGGTTTATTATTTTCAGTGAGACCTGCTGGCAACAGGCTCACTGCATCGAGGGACTAAGGGGAGAAGAAGCGAACTCACCTGCGTGCAGAGTGGATTGGGCTTCTTAGGCTACTGGACATTAGCTCCAGAGGGACGATCACAGGTTCAGCCTGGATGGGTCACCGGAGCCGCGCCGCCGGCCCCCTTACAGAGCCAGAAGAGCGAAGAGGTCCGGAAAAATCGGCGGCAGAAGACTTTCCTGTCTTCAGATAAAGGTAGGCGCACAGCACCGCAGCTGTGCGCCATTGCTCTCAGCACACTTCACACTCCGGTCACTGAGGGTGCAGGGCGCTGGGGGGGCAGCGCCCTGAGACGCAATAAATCGATAGAATACCTTTTATGGCTAAAATAAATGCATCACATATAACTCCTGGGCTATATGGATGCATTTAACCCCTGCCAAAACATACAAGAAAACGGATGATAAGGACGCCGAGAAAGGGGCGGAGCCTATCTCCTCAGCACACTGGCGCCATTTTCCCTCACAGCTCAGTTGGAGGGAAGCTCCCTGGCTCTCCCCTGCAGTCACTACACTACAGAAAGGGGTTAAAAAAGAGAGGGGGGCACAAATTAGGCGCAGTATAAACAATACAGCAGCTATAAAGGGAAAAACACTTATATAAGGTTATCCCTGTATATATATAGCGCTCTGGTGTGTGCTGGCAAACTCTCCCTCTGTCTCCCCAAAGGGCTAGTGGGGTCCTGTCCTCTATCAGAGCATTCCCTGTGTGTGTGCTGTGTGTCGGTACGTTTGTGTCGACATGTATGAGGAGAAAAATGATGAGGAGACGGAGTAGAGTGTCTGTAATAGTGTTGTCACCCCCTGGGGGGTCGACACCTGAGTGGATGTACTGTTGAAATTGCGTGACAGTGTCAGCTTTGTATAAAAGACAGTGGTTGACATGAGACAGCCGGCTACTCAGCTTGTGCATGTCCAGACGTCTCATACAGGGGCTCTAAAGCGCCCGTTACCTCAGATACAGACGCCGACACGGATACTGACTCCTGTGTCGACGGTGAAGAGACAACCGTGATTTCCAATAGGGCCACACATTGCATGATTGAGGCAATGGAAAAAGTTTACACTCTTCTGATAATATAAATACCACCAAAAAAAAAAAAAAAAAGGGGTATTATGTTTGGTGAGGAAAAACTTCCTGTAGTTTTCCTGAATCTGAGAAATAAAATGAGGTGTGTGATGATGCGTGGGTTTCCCCCCGATAACAATTGATAATTTCTAAAAAGTTATTGGCAGTATACCTTTTCCCGCCAGAGGTTAGGGTGCGTTGGGAAACACCCCCTAGGGGGGATAAGGCGCTCACACGCTTGTAAGAACAAGGGCTCTACCCTCTCTGGAGATGGCCGCCCTTAGGGATCCTGCTGATAGAAAGCAGGAGTGTATCCTAAAATGTATTTACACACATACTGGTGTTATACTGCGACCAGCAATCGCCTCAGCCTGGATGTGCAGTGCTGGGTTGGCGTGGTCGGATTCCCTGACTGGAAATTTGATATCCTAGATAAGGACAGTATATTATTGCCTATAGAGCAATTAAAAGATGCATTTCTATATATGCATGATGCACAGCGGAATATTTGCCGACTGGCATCAAGTATAAGTGCGTTGTCCAATTATACCAGTAAAGTGGTCAGGTGATGCGGATTCCAAACGGCATTTGGAAGTATTGCCTTAAAAAAAGGTAGCCACTCAAAATAAGACGCCGTATTATCAGGCGCAGTCCTGGTTGGCAAGCGGACAAAAGGGTTCCTCTTTTCTGCTCGTGACAGAGGGAGAGGAAAATGGCTGCAGAGATCAGCCAGTTCCCAGGAACAGAAACCCTTTTCCGCCTCTGCCAAGCTCTCAGTATGACGCTAGGGCTTTACAAGTTCAGGCACGGTGGGGGCCCGTTCTCAATGAATTTCAGTGCGCAGTGGGCTCACTCGCAAGTAGACCCCTGGATCCTTCAGGTAATATTTCAGGGGTACAAATTGGAATTCGAGACGTATTCCCCTCGCCGTTTCCAAAAGTCTGTTTTACCGACGTCTCCCGCTGACAGGGAGGCAGTTTTGGAAGCCATTCACAAGCTGTATTCCCAGCAGGTGATAATTAAGGTACCCCTCCTGCAACAGGGAACGGGGTATTATTCCACACTATTGTGGTACCGAAGCCAGACGGCTCGGTGAGACCGATTTTAAAATCTAAAATCTAAAATCTTTGAACACTTACATACAGAGGTTCAAATTCAAAATTGAGTCACTCAGAGCAGTGATTGCAAACCTGGAAGAAGGGGACTACATGATGTCTCGGGACATCAAGGATGCTTACCTTCATGTCAAAATTTACCCTTCTCACCAAGGGTATCTCAGGTTATGGTACAGAACTGTCACTATCGGTTCAGACGCTGCCGTAGGGATGGTCCAAGGCACCCCGGGTCTTTACTGAAGTAATGACCGTAATGATGATATTCCTTCGAAGGAAGGGAATTTTTAGTTATCCTTTACTTGGACGATTCCCTGATAAGGGTGAGATCCAGGGAACAGTTGGAGATCGGTGTAGCACTACCTCAGGTAGTGTTGCGGCAGCACGATTGGATTCTCAATATTCCAAAATCGCAGCTGGTTCCGACGACTTGTCTTCTGTTCCTAGGGATGATCCTGGACACAGTCCAGAAAGAAGGTATTTCTCCCGGAGGAGAAAGCCAGGGAGTTATCCGAGCTAGTCAGGAACCTCCTAAAACCGAACCAAGTCTCAGTGCATCAATGCACAAGGGTTCTGGGTAAAAATGGTGGCTTCCTACGAAGCTATCCCATTCGGCAGATTCCACGCAAGACTTTCCAGTGGAACCTACTGGACAAATGGTCCGGGTCGCATCTTCAGATGCTTCAGCGGATAACCCTGTCACCAGGGACAAGGGTATCCCTCCTGTGGTGGTTGCAGAGTGCTCATCTTCTAGAGGGCCGCAGATTCGGCATGCGGGACTGGGTCCTGGTGGCCACGGATGCCAGCCTGCGAGGCTGGGGAGCAGTCACACAGGGAAGGAATATCCAGGGCTTATGGTCAAGCCTGGAGACATCACTTCACATAAATGTCCTGAAGCTAAGGGCCATTTACAATGCTCTAAGCTTAGCAAGACCTCTGCTTCAAGGTCAGCCGGTGTTGATCCAGTCGGACAACATTACGGCAGTCACCCACGTAAACAGACAGGGTGCCACAAGAAGCAGGAGGGCAATGGCAGAAGCTGCAAGGATTCTTCGCGGGGCGAAAAACCATGTGATAGCACTGTCAGCAGTTTTCATTCCGGGAGTGGACAACTGGGAAGCAGTTTTCCTCAGCACGACCTCCACCCGGGAGAGTAAGGACTTCACCCAGAAGTCTTCCACATGATTATAAACCGTTGGGAAAAACTCGACAGGTATTGCGCCACGTCAAGGGACCCTCAGGCAATAGCTGTAGATGCTCTGGTAACACCGTGGGTGTACCAATCAGTGTATGGGTTCCCTCCTCTGCCTCTCATACCCAAGGTACTGAGATTGATAAGATGGAGAGGAGTAAGCACTATATTAGTGGCTCCGGATTGGCCAAGAAGGAATTGGTAACCGGAACTTCAAGAGATGCTCACGGAGGATCCGTAGCCTCTACCTCTAAGAAGGGACCTGCTCCAGCAAGGACCTTGTCTGTTCCAAGACTTACCGCGGCTGCGTTGACGGCATGGCGGTTGAACGCCGGATCCTGAAGGAAAAAGGCATTCCGGATGAAGTCATCCCTATCCTGATCAAAGCCAGGAAGGATGTAACCGCAAAACATTATCACCGCATTTGGCGAAAATATGTTGCGTGGTGCGAGGCCAGTAAGGCTCGACGGAGGAAATTCAACTGGGTCGATTCCTACATTTCCTGCAAACAGGAGTATCTATGGGCCTGAAATTGGGGTCCATTAAGGTTCAAATTTCGGCTCTGTCAATTTTCTTCCAAAAAAAGAACTAGCTTCAGTCCCTGAAGTTCAGACATTTGTTAAAGGGGTACTGCATATACAGCCTCCTTTTGTGCCTTTAGTGGCACTTTTGGGATCTCCAGGTGGTTTTTGGGTTCCAAAAGTCACATTGGTTTGACACACTTAAATCTGTGGAGTTAAAATATCTCACAGAAAAAGTGGTCATGCTGTTGGCTCTGGCCTGGGCCAGGCGCGTGTCAGAACTGGTGGCTTTATCCTGTAAAAGCCCTTATCTGATTTTCCATTCGGACAGGGCGGAATTGAGGACTCGTCCTCAGTTTCTCCCTAAGGTGGTTTCAGCGTCTCACCTGAACCAAACCTATTGTGGTGCCTGCGGCTACTAGGGACTTGGAGGACTCCAAGTTGCTAGACGTTGTCAGGACCCGGAAAATATATGTTTCCAGGACGGCTGGAGTCAGGAAATCTGACTCGCTGTTTATCCTCTATGCACCCAACTAGCTGGGTGCTCCTGCTTCTAAGCAGACTATTGCTCGTTGGATTTGTAGTACAATTCAGCTTGCACATTCTGTGGCAGGCCTGCCACAGCCAAAAATCTGTAAATGCCCACTCCACAAGGAAGGTGGGCTCATCTTGGGCAGCTGCCCGAGGGGTCTCGGCTTTACAACTTGGCCGAGCAGTTACTTGGTCAGGAGCAAATACGTTTGTAAAATTCTACAAATTTGATACCCTGGCTGAGGAGGACCGGGAGTTCTCTCATTGGGGGCTGCAGAGTCATCCGCACTCTCCCGCCCGTTTGGGAGCTTTGGTATAATCCCCATGGTCCTTACGGAGTTCCCAGCATCCACTAGGACGTCAGAGAAAATAAGAATTTACTTACCGATAATTCTATTTCTCGTAGTCCGTAGTGGATGCTGGGCGCCCATCCCAAGTGCGGATTGTCTGCAATACTGGTACATAATTATTGTTACCAAAAAATTCGGGTTATTGTTGTAGTGAGCCATCTTTTCGAGAGGCTTCTCTATTATCATGCTGTTAACTGGGTTCAGATCACAAGTTGTACAGTGTGATTGGTGTGGCTGGTATGAGTCTTACCCGGGATTCAAAATCCTTCCTTATTGTGTACGCTCGTCCGGGCACAGTATCCTAACTGAGGCTTGGAGGAGGGTCATAGGGGGAGGAGCCAGTGCACACCAGGTGATCCTAAAGCTTTCTTTAGATGTGCCCTGTCTCCTGCGGAGCCGCTATTCCCCATGGTCCTTACGGAGTTCCCAGCATCCACTACGGACTACGAGAAATAGAATTATCGGTAAGTAAATTCTTATTTTAACCACTAACAAAGGAATGCAGGTAATACTCCATATAATACAAATATTGAACCCCAGAAAGGCATGCATGGGTTAAGATGACGTAGCCCCTTGCGACGGTGTGAAGAGCGCCCGTAGGGCGCGATGAAGCACCTAGTAATAATAATAATAATGTATCTCGCCCTTAGATTAACCAAAATCCTTTCCTCGTACTGTCCGTCTCCTCTGGGCACAGTCCTAACTGAGGTCTGGAGGAGGGGCATAGAGGGAGGAGCCAGTGCACACCCATTCTAAAGTCTTAGAGTGCCCATGTCTCCTGAGGAGCCGTCTATACCCCATGGTCCTTACGGAGTCCCCAGCATCCTCTACGGACTAGGAGAAAAAGATTTAAGGTTTAAAATCTTATCATATACAGGTTGAGTATCCCTTATCCGAAATGCTTGGGACCAGAAGTATTTTGGATATCGGATTTTTCCGTATTTTGGAATAATTGCATACCATAATGAGATATCATGGGGATGGGACCTAAGTCTAAGCACAGAAAGCATTTATGTTTCATATACACCTTATACACACAGCCTGATGGTCATTTTAGCCAATATTCTTAATAACTTTGTGCATTAAACAAAGTTTGTGTACTTTGAGCCATCAAAAAACAAAAGGTTTCACTATCTCACTCTCACTCAAAAAATTCTGTATTTTGGAATATTCCGTATTTTGGAATATTTGGATATGAGATACTCAACCTGTATATATATGAGCCCTGGACAGTGAATAACAGCAACATTTCGATTTATTTAAAATTGTTTTCATGCCTGACTACTGCACCACCATAACTTCTTAATACCGAAAAGAAGAAATGGTGATGAAATGCCCAACACAGAACTCAGGACTTTCCAAAATGCACTGTATGCCGGCACTCGAAGAGGCCATGAAAAGAGGACCACCTAGCTGGTTAAGGTTGCTGAAGCCAGAGGTGTGTGTATATATATATATATATATATATATATATATATATATAAACTAGGTGCTTCATCGCTCCCTACGGGCGCTCTTCACACCGTCGCAAGGGGCTACGTCCCCTTAACCCATGCATGCCTTTCTGGGGTTCAATATTTGTATTATATGGAGTATTACCTGCATTTCTTTGTTAGTGGTTAAATATTGCACAATGAAAGGGTGTGCGATGGTGAAGGAGGCGCAGCCCCTTGCGACGGCGTGAACAGCACCTGCAGCGCATGATGTACAGAATGTAACGGGTGCGGGGGGGACTGGGGATGGGGATGGGGGAGGGTGTCTGTAGATGCTGCGGGTGGAGGGGGGCGGGAGGGGCCCAGATTGGGAAGGGTCGGGAGGTGCTGCGGATGGGGGAGGGGCAGAGGAGTGGGGGCTGCAGATGGGGGAGGGGTCCGGAGGCACTGCAGGTGGGGGAGGGGCAGGGGTGCCACGGGTGGGAGAGGGGCAGGTGCGGGGATGTTGCGGATGGGTGAAGGGTTCCGGAGGTGCTGTGGGATGGGAAGGGGCGGGGGTGCCGAGGGTGGGGTAGGGGGTCCGGAGGCACCATGGGTGGGAGAGGAGCAGGTACAGGTGGTGCGGCGGATGGGGAAGGGGGTCATGAGGCGCAGGTGGTGGTGGGGCAGGTGTGGGGGTGCCGTGGGTGGGGGAGGGGGGACCACGGATGGTGGACGGTGTCTGCAGATGCTGCGGGTGGAGAGGGGGCAGGTGTGGAGGGAGACATATATGTGGGGTGGATTGTGGAGGGGGCCTGGAGGTGCTGTGGGTGGTGGAGGGGTGGGGGAGTGGGAGCCGCGGGTGGTGTAGGGGGTCTGGAGGCACAGCGTGTGGGAGAGGGGTGGAGTGCTGCATGTGGTGGAGGGGAAGGTACGGAGGTGTGGTGCATTGGTGAGAGGTCTGGAGGCGCTGCGGGTACTGTACCTGCCAAAAAGGTAGTTGGAGGGTATGCAGTAACAGGGCCAGGACAGGGGTGACAGGGTCAGAACAGGGGTGACAGGGCCAGGACAGGGGTGATGGGGCCAGGACAGGGGTGACGGGGCCAGGACAAGGGTGAGGGGGCAAGGACAGGGGTGACGGGGCCAGGACTGGGGCGACGGGGCCAGGACAGAAATGACAGGGACAGGATAGGGGTGACATGGCCAGGTTAGGGGCGGCAGGACCAGGACAGGGGTGACAGGGCCAGTATAGGGTTGACAGGGCAAGCACAGGGGTGACAGGGCCAGGATAGGGGTAACAGGGCCAGCATAACGGTGACAGGGCCAGTATAAGGGTGAAAGGGCCAGGATAAGAGTGAAAGGGCCAGGATAAGGGTGACAGGGCAAGGCCAGGGGTGCCAGGGACATGACAGAACACAGGGCACGGGAGAGATTGGTATCAGGAACAGAACAGTGGTGACAGACAGATGTGTCTTACCGGAGTCACTGCTGCTGGCTGCTGTTGTTCCACTCCAGCCTGTTGGGATCTGCTGCTGGTGGAGACTTGGCATGGCTGACTCTCTCAGGCTGGAGTCCTGCTTCCTCTGCCCGTCCGCATCCCTCGCCCCCCTCCTCAGTCACACACTGCAGATATCGCGCAGCTGCCGGGCACTGTGGTAGGGGGAGACTGGGAGTGACTGGTTAGCCCACAGGAGACACTGCGGCTGGAGGGAGGAGGGGGTCGGAGCCTGCAAGCAGCGCGGACTTCTGCAGCGCTACCCGCCGGCTAAAGTGTGTGAAGGAGCTGGGCGCACCTCACTGCGGGTGGCAGCACTGCAGCTAGCGGTGGGGTTGCCGGGGCTGGAGATAACAGAGGCAGTACGGAACCTGCACACGGCAGGTGCCCCACAAAACTGCAGCTAAGAAGCGTGGAGTGTGCCAGAAAGTGACGCTCCTCCGCGCCAGAGAGCCCCTGCTGAGTATGCTGATGTGGGGGAGTCAAGCACACAGTGAGCCGGTGCCCGTCTGTCTGTACGGCATACCCCCTCACACACCCCCATACCTCCCAACTGTCCTGATTTTCGCGGGACAGTCCCATTTTTTGGGGTCTGTCCCGCTGGCCCACCTGTGGGCCGCAGTGTCCCGCGGTGGGTGGGGGCATTTGGGAAGCCCCTGAACTCGCTGTTCTGCTTAGCAGAGCAGCGGTGAATAGATGCTGTGCGCATGCGCACAGCGTCTATTTAGTGGAGACAGTGGTAGAGGGGGCAAAAGGAGGTACGGATTAAGGGGGGGATCCGGCAGCATAGACGGATTAAGGGGGAGGGGCCCAGGGGGTATGTACCATGGGCCCCACAGTTTTAGGGGGCCCCCCGGCAGGAGTAGCTCTGTTCCAGCTCTGAAGCTCCCCCGTCCTGCCAGCAGCAGCATTGTGCTAAAGTCAGCACACACTGCTGCGTGTTGGCAGGTCTGTGGTGGTGCAGGGAGGCGGCATCCTCCCTGCTTTCTTCTGCCTGTGCGGGTGTGTAGGGGGGAGCGACCACCCCCTCTGGTTTTACCCCTAGCCGAGGGGCCAAAATCCCATTTTAAAAAATCTTGAATTTGCATAAGGGGGCGTGGCCACGCAATCCCGCGATTAGGCCACGCCCCAAAACACACAGCAGGCACAGCAATGAGATAGGGCCCCCCTGTCTCAAGTGCCCTGGGCCCCCCGGACTCATAATCTGCCCCTGGGGGCATGCCAGCAGCTCACAGAGTGCTGGTCATGGCCCCTCACTGACGAAAACGGATGCCCTCCTGTGAAGCCACGACCCTTTTCGTTGACCACGCCCACTTTTCGCCGCCAGTGTGTTCCTCCTTCTGCCTGAAGAAAGCTGGGAGGTATGCACCCCTGTCTGAGTGAAGAAAGCTGGGAGGTATGCACCTCTGTCTGCCTGAAGAAAGCTAGAAGGTATGCGCCCCTGCCTGTGCCATGCCCATACTATCTGCTTCTGCTCCTAGTCTCCTATAGATTTGCCCAGATCTGTGACTCATTTGACTAACTCCGCCCAGTGTTGTGACTCCGCCCAGCGTTAGCAAATGAGTCACAAAGTCACAGATCTGGGCTATTATATAGGAGACTAGGTGCTTCATCGCGCCCTACGGGGGCTCTTCACACCGTCGCAAGGGTCTACGTCCCCTTAACCCATGCATGCCTTTCTGGGGTTCAATATTTGTATTATATGGAGTATTACCTGCATTCCTTTGTTAGTGGTTAAATATTGCACAATGAAAGGGTGTGTGATGTTGAAGGAGGCGCAGCCCCTTGCGACGGCGTGAACAGCACCTGCAGGGCACGATGTACAGAATGTAGCGGGTGCGGGGGGGATTGGGGATGGGGATGGGGGAGGGTGTCTGTAGATGCTGCGGGTGGAGGGGGGCAGAAGCGGGAGGGGCCCAGATGGGGAAGGGTCGGGAGGTGCTGCGGATGGGGGAGGGGCAGAGGAGTGGGGGCTGCAGATGGGGGAGGGGTCCGGAGGCACTGCAGGTGGGGGAGGGGCAGGGGTGCCACGGGTGGGAGAGGGGCAGGTGCGGGGATGTTGCGGATGGGTGAAGGGTTCCGGAGGTGCTGTGGGATGGGAAGGGGCAGGGGTGCCGAGGGTGGGGTAGGGGGTCCGGAGGCACCATGGGTGGGAGAGGAGCAGGTACAGGTGGTGCGGCGGATGGGGAAGGGGGTCACGAGGTGCAGGTGGTGGAGGGGCAGGTGTGGGGGTGCCGTGGGTGGGGCAGGGGTGGGTGAGGGGGGGGACCACGGATGGTGGAGGGTGTCTGCAGCTGCTGCGGGTGGAGAGGGGGCAGGTGTGGAGGGAGACATATATGTGGGGTGGATTGTGGAGGGGGCCTGGAGGTGCTGTGGGTGGTGGAGGGGCGGGGGAGTGGAAGCCGCGGGTGGTGTAGGGGGTCTGGAGGCACAGCGTGTGGGGGAGGGGTGGAGTGCTGCATGTGGTGTAGGGGAAGGTACGGAGGTGTGGTGCATTGGTGAGGGGTCTGGAGGCGCTGCGGGTACTGTACCTGCCAAAAAGGTAGTTGGAGGGTATGCAGTAACAGGGCCAGGACAGGGGTGACAGGGTCAGAACAGTGGTGACAGGGCCAGGACAGGGGTGACGGGGCCAGGACAGGGGTGAGGGGGCAAGGACAGGGGTGACGGGGCCAGGAGAGGGGCGACTGGGCCAGGACAGAAATGACAGGGACAGGATAGCGGTGACATGGCCAGGTTAGGGGCGGCAGGACCAGGACAGGGGTGACAGGGCCAGTATAGGGTTGACAGGGCAAGCACAGGGGTGACAGGGCCAGGATAGGGGTAACAGGGCCAGCATAAGGGTGACAGGGCCAGTATAAGGGTGAAAGGGCCAGGATAAGAGTGAAAGGGCCAGGATAAGGGTGACAGGGCAAGGCCAGGGGTGACAGGGAGGGACATGACAGAACACAGGGCACGGGAGAGATTGGTATTAGGAACAGAACAGTGGTGACAGACAGATGTGTCTTACCGGAGTCACTGCTGCTGGCTGCTGCTGTTCCACTCCAGCCTGTTGGGATCTGCTGCTGGTGGAGACTTGGCATGGCTGACTCTCTCAGGCTGGAGTCCTGCTTCCTCTGCCCGTCCGCATCCCTCCCCCCCTCCTCAGTCACACACTGCAGACATCGCGCAGCTGCCAGGCACTGTGGTAAGGGGAGACTGGGAGTGACTGGTTAGCCCACAGGAGACGCTGCAGCTGGAGGGAGGAGGGGGTCATAGCATGCACGCGTCGCGGACCTCGCGGCTGCCGGGCACTGTGGTAAGAGGAGACTGGGAGTGACTGGTTAGCTCCCAGGAGACGCTGCGGCTGGAGGGAGGAGGGGGTCGGAGCCTGCAAGCAGCGCGGACTTCTGCAGCGCTACCCGCCGGCTAAAGTGTGTGAAGGAGCTGGGCGCACCTCACTGCGGGTGGCAGCATTGCAGCTAGCGGTGGGGTTGCCTGGGCTGGAGATAACAGAGGCAGTATGGAACCTGCACACGGCAGGTGCTCCACAAAACTGCAGCTAAGAAGCATGGAGTGTGCCAGAAAGTGACGCTCCTCCGTGCCAGAGAGCCCCTGCTGAGTATGCTGATGTGGGGGGGTCAAGCACACAGTGAGCCGGTGCCCGTCTGTCTGTACGGCATACCCCCTCACACACGCCCATACCTCCCAACTGTCCTGATTTTCGTGGTACAGTCCCAGTTTTTGGGGTCTGTCCCGCTGGCCCACCTGTGGGCCGCAGTGTCCTGCGGTGGGTGGGGGCATTTGGGAAGCCCCTGAACTCGCTGTTCTGCTTAGCAGAGCAGCGGTGAATAGATGCTGTGCGCATGCGCACAGCGTCTATTTAGTGGAGACAGTGGTAGAGGGGGCAACAGGGGTACGGATTAAGGGGGGGATCCGACAGCATAGCCGGATTAAGGGGAGGGGCCCAGGGGGTATGTACCGTGGGCCCACAGTTTTAGGGCCCCCCCCGGCAGGAGTAGCTCTGTTCCAGCTCTGAAGCTCCCCCGTCCTGCCAGCAGCAGCAGCATTGTGCTAAAGTCAGCACACACTGCTGCGTGTTGGCAGGTCTGTGGTGGTGCCGCCTCCCTGCTTTCTTCTGCCTGTGCGGGTGTGTAGAGGGGAGCGACCACCCCCTCTGGTTTTACCCCTAGCTGAGGGGCCAAAATCCCATTCAAAAAAATCTGGAATTTGCATAAGGGGGCGTGGCCACGCATCCCGCGATTAGGCCACGCCCCCAAACACACAGCAGGCACAGCAATGAGATAGGGCCCCCCTGTCTCCAGTGCCCTGGGCCCCCCGGACTCATATTCTGCCCCTGGGGGCATGCCAGCAGCTCACAGAGTGCTGGTCATGGCCCCTCACTGACGAAAACGGATGCCCTCCCGTGAAGCCACGCCCCTTTTCGTTGACCACGCCCCTTTTTCGCCACCAGTGTGTTCCTCCTTCTGCCTGAAGAAAGCTGGGAGGTATGCACCCCTGTCTGCCTGAAGAAAGCTGGGAGGTATGCACCCCTGCCTGTGCCATGCCCATACTATCTGCTTCTGCTCCTAGTCTCCTATAGATTTGCCCAGATCTGTGACTCATTTGACTAACTCCGCCCAGTGTTGTGACTCCGCCCAGCGTTAGCAAATGAGTCACAAAGTCACAGATCTGGGCTATTATATAGGAGATATAAATATACATATATATATATATATATATATACATACAGTATATATAAATTATATATATATATATATATATATATATATACACTAGACGATTCATATATACATATAAATGTACATGTCCGACACTCCAATGGTATTATGGTGTAATAGCGCCCGGCGCCCTCCAAAGCATAAAGATGCTGAAATATGCAGAGAGAGTCTGGCGGCACTCCTGAGACTTGTAGTCAAAATATCACAGGAAGCAAGAGCCCTGGACAGTGAATAACAGCAACGTTTCAATTTATTTAAAATCATCGTCAGGCATGATCGTCAGATCTGTGACTCTGTGACTGTGTGTATAACGCTGGGCGTGGCTAGAAGCTCTCATTGGGTTAGCAGCAGGTCTATCACACTCAGTCCACAGCTGATTGGGCGAGAAACGCCCTCCCACACAGGTTACATCCAATGGGAGGCTCTGCCCTTTGGCTGCTGTGTGTTCCCAGAGCAGCATTAACAATGGGGTTGATGGAGCTGCAGCTCCAGGCCCACACTCCAAAATAGGCCCACTGCATCTGCAGCAACAAACCCTCCAACAATTTACACATAAAAATCGCTACAAATTCGCAAAGGGGGCATAGCCAAGCCCATTTCCCTATACTTTCAATGGAAGTTTAGAGAGCCAAAAATCGGTACAGACCATAAAAAAAAAGGGACTGTACCTGCCAAAAAGGTGCAGCTGGACGGTATGCCACTGCATCTGCAGCAAGTTTCTGCGCTGCAGATAGGGGAGAAAAAAAATCCTTTTACTGCAGCATCCTATGTCCTGCTGCCAGTCTGCCTGCCCCCTCCGGCATCAACAATCCCCACTCCCTAGCCGCGGCGCAGGTGGAACAAAAGCTGCTGCAGCCACCGGCATAGATGTGTATGAAAGCGGCGCAGCGGAAGGCTTTCATAGTCTTCCCTGCGCCGCATACTCCGAGCCCCGGAGCCTCCTCTGCGCGTGATGTCACAAAAGTGCCTCCCCGCCACAGCCACGCCCAGATCCCCAGAGGACCTGACTCTGCAACACAGCACCTGGGCTGCCGGACTGGAAGCCCCGAGATGGTTAATTTAACGGATAGAGTGGGTGATATCGCGGAGGGTAATGTCTGGACGCTGAATCAATGTAAAAGGTGACAGTGCTGTGCAGTGCAGCAGGTGTGCAGTGTCACTGACACTACACAGCACTCTCACCTTTTACAATGATTCAGCGAGTCAGTCAGTTCTGCCAGCCAGTCACTATTGTTAGCGCCGGTGTCCCAACGCGTCACATTACAGGGAAGCAGATGCACTAAATAAACTACAGCTCCCAGCAGCCCTTAGCACCGGAATGCTTTGGTGCTACGGGCTGCTGGGAGCTGTAGTTTATTTAGTGCGTCTACTTCCCTGTTATGCCGCGCATTGGGACACCGGCGCTAACAATAGTGACTGGCTGTTGTGCGAGTCTCCGGGAGAGCCACTGCCAAAGGAAGGACAGCAGCTTAGCTGCTGCCAGGAGGTGAAGCATTACCCACCCCTCCCCCACTCGCAGTACCTCCGGGTCCCATCTGCGGCACCCCCACACACACACCCCACCACCCGCGGTGGCTCCGGACCCCCTCCCCCACCCGCGCAACCCCACAACCCCCCCTCCCCCATCCGCGTCTCCCCCGCACCCGCCACTCCCCCAACCACAGAACCTACTAGGTGATTCATCAGGCCCTGCGTGCACTGTTCACGCGGGTGTAGTATGGTATGCCGGCGGCCGGGCTCCCGGCGACAAGCATACCGGGAGCCCGACCGCCGGCATACCGACAGCGTGGCGAGCGCAAATGAGCCCCTTGCGGGTTCGCTGTGCTCGCCATGCTGCGCACGGTTTTATTCTCCCTCCAGGGGAGTCGTGGACCCCCACGAGGGAGAAAAAGTGTCGGTATGCCGGCTGTCATAGAAACATAGAAACATAGAATTTGTCGGCAGATAAGAACCACTTGGCCCATCTAGTCTGCCCCTTTTTTTTTTTTATATATTATTTTTTTTTTATCACTAACCTTATTTGTTCCTTATTTCTTTGTAAGGATATCCTTATGTCTATCCCATGCATGTTTAAATTGCTCTACTGTCTTAGCCTCTACCACCTCTGATGGGAGGCTATTCCACTTGTCCACTACCCTTTCTGTGAAATAATTTTTCCGCAAATTTCCCCTGAACCTCCCCCCCTCCAGTCTCAGTGCATGTCCTCGTGTCCTATTGCTTCTCTTCATTTGGAGAATGTTTCCCTCCTGGACTTTGTTAAAACCCTTCATATATTTGAAAGTTTCTATCATGTCCCCCCTTTCTCTTCTCTGCTCCAAACTATACATATTGAGATTTCTTAGTCTTTCTGGGTATGTTTTGTGATGTAGGCCATGCACCATTTTAGTTGCCCTCCTTTGTACAGTTTCTAATGTATTAATATCCTTTTGAAGATATGGCCTCCAGAACTGAATACAGTATTCTAGATGAGGCCGTACCAATGACCTATACAGTGGCATTATTACTTCTTTCTTTCTGCTGCTGATTCCTCTCCCAATGCAGCCAAGCATCTGACTAGCCTTCCTCATTGCCTTGTTACATTGCTTACCTGCCTTTAAGTCATCTGAAATAGTGACTCCTAGATCCCTTTCCTCCTCAGTAGTTTCCAGTATAGTGCCATTAATACTGTATTTAGCTTTAGGATTTTTGAGACCCAAGTGCATGATTTTGCATTTTTTGGCATTAAACTGTAATTGCCAGACTCTTGACCATTCCTCTAGTCTACCTAGATCCTCAATCATTTGTTTTACCCCACCTGGTGTGTCTACCCTGTTGCATACCTTTGTGTCATCTGCAAAAAGGCATACTTTCCCTTTAATCCCATTTGCAATGTCACCAATAAAGATATTGAAAAGCACTGGTCCAAGTACAGATCCCTGGGGTACTCCACTGGTAACATTTCCCTCCTGTGAATGCACTCCATTTACCACAACTCTCTGTTTTCTATCCTTCAACCACGATCTTATCCATTCAATAATCCTAATATCCAATCCCAAACTTTCAAGTTTATTTAGCAGTCTGCGATGTGGAACTGTGTCAAAAGCCTTACTAAAGTCAAGATAAGCTATATCCATGGCTCCACCTTTATCCATCACTTTAGTCACACAATCAAAAAAGTCAATAAGATTTGTTTGACATGATCTTCCCCCAGTGAATCCATGCTGTTTGGGATCCAGTAAATTGCCGGATTTGAGATGATCTACAACTCTTTCTTTTAAGAGTGTTTCCATCAATTTCCCTACTACTGATGTAAGACTCACTGGTCTGTAGTTGTTTGCCTCTTCCTTGCTTCCACTTTTGTGCAGTGGGACTACGTTTGCTCTTTTCCAGTCCCCTGGAATTTCTCCTGTAGCTAATGACTGGTTGAATAATTCTGTCAATGGTGCTACCAGCACCTCTTTAAGTTCTTTTAGTATCCTTGGATGTATCCCATCTGGCCCCATAGATTTGTCCACTTTCAGCTTTGAGAGTTCTGTTAGGACCTTCTCCTCTGTAAATGTACTTGTTTCATTTTCCTGAATATCCCTGCAACTTAACTGTGGCCCCTTCCCCTCTCTTTCAGTAGTAAATACTGAGCAAAAATAATCATTAAGATGATCTGCTATTAAATTGTCTCCCTCAACAAGATTCCCAGTGTCCGTCTTTAGTTTTATAATTCCGCCTTTTGTTTTTCTTTTTTCGCTTATATACCTAAAAAAAGTTTTGCCTCCTTTACCCACTGACTGGGCCATTTTCTCCTCAGCTTGTGCCTTTGCACATCTGATTACCTTCTTTGTCTCCTTCTGTCTAACAAGATATATCTTTTTGTCTTCATTATTTTGTGTCTGCTTATATTTCCTAAAAGCCATCTTTTTTGCTCTCACAATATTTGCTACTTCTTTTGCAAACCACACTGGCTTCCTTTTCCTTGTGTTTTTCCTAACAGTTTTGATACAAAGGTCTGTTGCCTTCAATATTGCACATTTGAATGTTTTCCACCTCTCCTGCACTGTTTCCAAGTTCCTCCACTCTGCCAAAGAATCGCTTACACATTTTCCCATCCCTACAAAATCAGCCTTCCTAAAATCCAACACCTTTGTTTTTGTATGGGACGAGTCAGTCTCTGTCTTAATGCTGAACCATACTGCTTGATGATCACTGGATCCGAGGTTTTCACGGGATCCCGACAGTCGGCATACTGAATACCACCCCTCAACCATTGCATGCCCTTTGTCCATGCAATATTTAACCACTCACAATTATGATTGGAGGTATTACTCCATATAATAAAAATATTGCACGCCACAAGGGACCCTTACGACGGTGTGAAGAGAGCCCGTAGGGCGTGATGAATCACCTAGTGTGTATATCTCCTATATAATAGCCCAGATCTGTGACTTTGTGACTCATTTGCTAATGCTGGGCGGAGTCACAACACTGGGCGGAGTTAGTCAAATGAGTCACAGATCTGGGCAAATCTATAGGAGACTAGGAGCAGAAGCAGATAGTATGGGCATGGCACAGGCAGGGGTGCATACCTCCCATCTTTCTTCAGGCAGACAGAGGTGCATACCTCCCAGCTTTCTTCAGGCAGACAGGGGTGCATACCATCCAGCTTTCTTCAGGCAGAAGGAGGAACACACTGGCGGCGAAAAGGGGGCGTGGTCAACGAAAAGGGGCGTGGCTTCACGGGAGGGCATCCGTTTTCGTCAGTGAGGGGCCATGACCAGCACTCTGTGAGCTGCTGGCATGCCCCCAGGGGCAGATTATGAGTCCGGGGGGCCCAGGGCACTTGAGACAGGGGGGCCCTATCTCATTGCTGTGCCTGCTGTGTGTTTGGGGGCGTGGCCTAATCGCGGGATGCGTGGCCACGCCCCCTTATGCAAATGCCAGATTTTTTTTAATGGGATTTTGGCCCCTCAGCTAGGGGTAAAACCAGAGAGGGTGGTCGCTCCCCCCTACACACCCGCACAGGCAGAAGAAAGCAGGGAGGCTGCCGCCTCCCTGCACCACCACAGACCTGCCAACACGCAGCAGTGTGTGCTGACTTTAGCACAATGCTGCTGCTGGCAGTACGGGGGAGCTTCAGAGCTGGAACAGAGCTACTCCTGCCGGGGGGCCCCCTAAAACTGTGGGGCCCACGGTACATACCCCCTGGGCCCCTCCCCATTAATCCGGCTATGCTGCCGGATCCCCCCCTTAATCCGTACTCCCTGTTGCCCCCTCTCCCACTGTCTCCACTAAATAGACGCTGTGCGCATGCGCACAGCATCTATTCACCGCTGCTCTGCTAAGCAGAACAGCGAGTTCAGGGGCTTCCCAAATGCCCCCACCCACCGCGGGACACTGCGGCCCACAGGTGGGCCAGCGGGACAGACCCCAAAAAATGGGACTGTCCAGCGAAAATCAGGACAGTTGGGAGGTATGGGGGTGTGTGAGGGGGTATGCCGTACAGACAGACGGGCACCGGCTCACTGTGTGCTTGACTCCCCCACATCAGCATACTCAGCAGGGGCTCTCTGGCGCGGAGGAGCGTCACTTTCTGGCACACTCCACGCTTCTTAGCTGCAGTATTGTGGGGCACCTGCCGTGTGCAGGTTCCGTACTGCCTCTGTTATCTCCAGCCCCGGCAACCCCACCGCTAGCTGCAGTGCTGCCACCCGCAGTGAGGTGCGCCCAGCTCCTTCACACACTTTAGCCGGCGGGTAGCGCTGCAGAAGTCCGCGCTGCTTGCAGGCTCCGACCCCCTCCTCCCTCCAGCCGCAGCGTCTCCTGGGAGCTAACCAGTTACTCCCAGTCTCCTCTTACCACAGTACCCGGCAGCCGCGAGGTCCGCGACGCGTGCATGCTATGACCCCCTCCTCCCTCCAGCTGCAGCGTCTCCTGGGGGCTAACCAGTCACTCCCAGTCTCCCCTTACCACAGTGCACGGCAACCGCGAGGTCTGCGCCGTGTGCATGCTATGACCCCCTCCTCCCTCCAGCCGCAGCGTCTCCTGGGGGCTAACCAGTCACTCCCAGTCTCCCCTTACCACAGTGCCCGGCAGCCGCGCGAGGTCCGCGGTGTGTGACTGAGGAGGGGGGAGGGATGCGGACGGGCAGAGGAAGCAGGACTCCAGCCTGAGAGAGTCAGTCATGCCAAGTCTCCACCAGCAGCAGATCCCAACAGGCTGGAGTAGAACAGCAGCAGCCAGCAGCAGTGACTCCGGTAAGACACATCTGTCTGTCACCACTGTTCTGTTCCTAATACCAATCTCTCCCGTGCCCTGTGTTCTGTCATGTCCCTGTCACCCCTGGCCTTGCCCTGTCACCCTTATCCTGGCCCTTTCACTCTTATCCTGGCCCTTTCACCCTTATACTGGCCCTGTCACCCTTATGCTGGCCCTGTTACCCCTATCCTGGCCCTGTCACCCCTGTGCTTGCCCTGTCAACCCTATACTGGCCCTGTCACCCCTGTCCTGGTCCTGCCGCCCCTAACCTGGCCATGTCACCCCTATCCTGTCCCTGTCATTTCTGTCCTGGCCCCGTCGCCCCAGTCCTGGCCCCGTCACCCCTGTCCTTGCCCCCTCACCCTTGTCCTGGCCCCGTCACCCCTGTCCTGGCCCCGTCACCCCTGTCCTGGCCCCGCCACCCCTGTCCTGGCCCTGTCACCCCTGTTCTGACCCTGTCACCCCTGTCCTGGCCCTGTTACTGCATACCCTCCAACTACCTTTTTGGCAGGTACAGTACCCGCAGCGCCTCCAGACCCCTCACCAATGCACCACACCTCCGCACCTTCCCCTCCACCACATGCAGCACTCCACCCCTCCCCCACACGCTGTGCCTCCAGACCCTCTACACCACCCGCGGCTCCCACTCCCCCGCCCCTCCACCACCCACAGCACCTCCAGGCCCCCTCCACAATCCACCCCACATATATGTCTCCCTCCACACCTGCCCCCTCTCCACCCACAGCATCTGCAGACACCCTCCACCATCCGTGGTACCCCCCCTCACCCACCCCTCCCCCACCCACGGCACCCCCACACCTGCCCCTCCACCACCTGCGCCTCGTGACCCCCTTCCCCTTCCGCCGCACCACCTGTACCTGCTCCTCTCCCACCCATGGTGCCTCCGGACCCCCTACCCCACCCTCGGCACCCCCGCCCCTTCCCATCCCACAGCACCTCCGGAACCCTTCACCCATCCGCAACATCCCCGCACCTGCCCCTCTCCCACCCGTGGCACCCCTGCCCCTCCCCCACCTGCAGTGCCTCCGGACCCCTCCCCCATCTGCAGCCCCCACTCCTCTGCCCCTCCCCCATCCGCAGCACCTCCCGACCCTTCCCCATCTGGGCCCCTCCCGCTTCTGCCCCCCTCCACCCGCAGCATCTACAGACACCCTCCCCCATCCCCATCCCCAGTCCCCCCCGCACCCGCTACATTCTGTACAGTGTGCCCTGCAGGTGCTGTTCACGCCGTCGCAAGGGGCTGTGCCTCCTTCACCATCGCACGCACTTTCATTGTGCAATATTTAACCACTAACAAAGGAATGCAGGTAATACTCCATATAATACAAATATTGAACCCCAGAAAGGCATGCATAGGTTAAGGGGACGTAGCCCCTTGCGACGGTGTGAAGAGCGCCCGTAGGGCGCGATGAAGCACCTAGTATATATATATATATATATATATTATTATTATTATTATTTTGCATATACGGAGCAACACCATATTATGCCCTTTGCACCATATTAAGTCCCCACAGAAATGCCCCTGACATCATATTATGCCCCACACAGTAATGCCCTTGTCACCATAATATGCCCACACAATAATCATGCAGTACCTGCTCGTTGTCAGGTGGTTATGCTTGTTGTCAAGGGGTTTTCCTCGTTGTCAGGGTGTTACCCCCCTGGCCACTGTTGCCGCCTGTTTGCACCTGCCTGCCTTCTTTCAATAGAATTATTGAAAACGTCCCTTCCAAAATGGCCGCCGCCTCAGAGGACAGTTATTAAAGATACTAGAGCCTCCTCTAGTATCTTTAATAAATGTCTCCTCTGAGGCGGCTGCCATTTTGAGAGGGACATTTTCATTTGGGGGCTGCGGCATGAGCAGCCCGGGCCCTCTCCTCTATGTTAGAATGGCCGGGCCCGTGACAGCTGTGCCCGCAGCAGCCCCCTGATGGCGGGCCTGTTGAAGAGTATAGCATATTTTTTCTTATAGTAAAAGCACTACCTGCGTGTGTCACAGAAGTGAGGAGCGTCCTGCCAGTGACCAGTCCAAGCAACCGTTTGGGGGTTCTGTGTGACTTACTAAAGCAGTTGACGTTTCAAGCTAGTCCTTGGCCCATGAGGGAGTCTCCATTTGTGTGAGCAGAATGGACTGCAAGCTGGAAGAAAAGGGATCTGGATTGACTGCAGCGGGCACATCTGCACTCCCGCCGCTACAACACATGTAATTTATATTTCCCTGAGATATCTACACACTGCGATGCACACTATAGACTTGACCACTGTTCATATAATTCAAACTCAGCTCTTTCCCTGCTAAAACTGCAGCAAACTTTCTATACTACTCGGCCCACATGTCATATCCACGCTGCATTACATAAAGGGCCTTATTCAGGTTTGATATCAAACCAAGAAAGTTAGCAAATGTGCAAAACCATGGGGGTCATTCCGAGTTGATCGCTCGCTAGCAGTTTTAGCAGCCGTGCAAACGCTATGCCGCCGCCCACTGGGAGTGTATCTTAGCTTAGCAGAAGTGCGAACGAAAGGATCGCAGAGCAGCTACAAAATAATTTTGTGCAGTATCAGAGTAGCTCCAGACCTACTCAGCGCTTGCGATCACTTCAGACTGTTCAGTTCCTGTTTTGACGTCACGAACACGCCCTGCGTTCGCCCAGCCAAGCCTGCGTTTTTCCTGGCACGCCTGCGTTTTTCCGGACACTCCCTGAAAACGGTCAGTTGACACCCAGAAACGCCCACTTCATGTCAATCACTCTGCGGCCAGCAGTGCGACTGAAAAGCTTCGCTAGACCTTGTGTGAAACTACATCGTTCGTTGTAATAGTATGACGCGCATGCACAATGCGCCGCATACGCATGCGCAGAAGTGCCAGTTTTTTGCCTGATCGCTGCGCAGCGACCAAAAGCAGCTAGCGATCAACTCGGAATGACCCCCAATGTGCACAGCAAGTGGAGCAGTTGTAACATGTGCAGAGAGAGTTAGATTTGGGTGTGGTGTGTTCAAACTGAATTCTAAATTGCAATGTAGAAATAAAGCAGCCCGTATTTACCCTGCACAGAAATAATACAACCCACCCAAATCTAACTCTCTCTGCACATGTTACATCTGTCCCACCTGCAGCACAACATGGTTTTGCCCAATTGCTAACTTTCTTGGTTTGATAACAAACCTGAATAACCCCCTTAGCCCGGGTTAAGCTACAAGCGTGTCAACAGTATCCAACATTGGGGGTCATTCCGAGTTGTTCGCTCTGTATATTTTTCTCGCAACGGAGCGATTAGTTGCTAATGCGCATGCGCAATGCCCGCAATGTGACTGTGCCAAGTAAATTTGCTATGCAGTTAGGTATTTTACTCACGGCATTACGAGGTTTTTTCTTCGTTCTGGTGATCGTAATGTGTTTGACAGGAAGTGGGTGTTTCTGGGCGGAAACTGGCCGTTTTATGGGTGTGTGCGAAAAAACGCTACCGTTTCTGGGAAAAACGCGGGAGTGGCTGGAGAAACGGAGGAGTGTCTGGGCGAACGCTGGGTGTGTTTGTGACGTCAAACCAGGAACGACAAGCACTGAACTGATCGCAGTTGCCGAGTAAGTCTGGAGCTACTCAGAAACTGCTAAGAAGTGTCTATTCGCAATTTTGCTAATCTTTCGTTCGCAATTTTGATATGCTAAGATTCACTCCCAGTAGGCGGCGGCTTAGCGTGTGCAAAGCTGCTAAAAGCAGCTAGCGAGTGAACAACTCGGAATGAGGGCCATTATTGATATTGTGCTACAGTATATTGTCTAGACTTTGTGCATGATTGTATGTCTGTGTGTGGAGTTTAGTATCTGGGGGAGGACGGCTGTCATTAATACAGTAATACCCCTTTCACATCGCACAAATAACCCGGTATCGACACGGCATATTGCCGTGTCGACACGGGTCAGTGTGCGATGTGAAAGCACTTTCCAAGAATTAGCGGGTCGTCTGACCCGGTAATTCAACCCGGTATAAAAGAAGGATTATACCCGGGTTAAATACCGGGTCAGGTGCAGTGTGAATGGGAGCCGCGTCGATGCGACACGGTTCCCATTCACAGCATAGGGAGAGGCGGCGCAGGAGATGAGCACATCTCCCAGCGCCGCCTCCACCCCCGCCCCTGCTGCTGCTGTTGCTATTTGCGGCCTTTCTATTGTATGTGGATGTTGCCTTAAGTCAGGTCACCACTATAAATAGCACAGTTACTATTGTGATAAGTTTGGTGCACCTCTATTGTGTTTATTAATAGTGCATTCATGTGTCTGTAAGGCTCATCGTGCGCTTGTTGCAGCCCAAAACCGTTATTGTCCATTGGCCCTCATTCCGAGTTAATCGCTCGCTAGCAGTTTTTAGCAGCCGTGCAAACGCACAGTCGCCGCCCACGGGGGAGTGTATTTTCGCTTTGCAGGAGTGTGAACGCTTGTGCAGCAGAGCGGCTGCAAACACATTTTGTGTAAAACAAGACCAGCCCTGTAGTTACTTATCCTGTGCGATAATTGCTGCGACGAGTGACACGGTAATGACGTCAGATACCCGCCCAGCAAACACCCGGCCACGCCTGCTTTTTTCCAAACACTCCCAGAAAACGGTCAGTTGCCACCCAGAAACTCCCACTTCCTGTCAATCTCCTTGCGACCGCCAGTGCGACTGAAAGCGTCGCTAGAACCTGTGCAAAACCACGATGCTCGTTGTACCCGTACGTTGCGCATGCGCATTGCGGTGCATACACATGTGCAGATTTGCCATTTTTTCAACTGATCGCTGTGCCGCGAAAAACGGCAGTGAGCTATCAACTCGGAATGACCCCCATTGTGTGTACTTTATTCATATAGTTTTATATAGGAGACGTTTTAATTATCCCATTACCTTTTCCTTTAAATTGAATGTACTAAGTTTGTTTTAACAAAATTCTCCATGTGTGGTGGTGGTGGTGGTGGTGGTGGTGGTGTTGGTGTATAAAGTGCGACATTTGTGTACGGTAAAAGGGGTCTCCCAAGTAGCCCCTTTGTGGTAGAATCCGCATCCCCACAAGCTAGAAGAAGATCTGGGGGGAGGCACTGCATCGAGAGAGGTGAGAGGCACTGCATACACACACAGAGCTGCAAAACCCTTTCCTCGCTGAAGAAGTGGCGCTACAGGTAATCGCAAGTGTGGAAGACCACATGAGATGCAATGACTTTTCACAGCCATATTAATTTCTAGCGGCTCCTTTCGCAACTCCACGCTAATAACCATAACACTTCTTGCCTCATATCCATCCCTCTCATTCACAAATCCACCCCCCACCCCTATTCCCTTGTGCCCTCTGGAACACCCAATCTGTATATAACAAGTTCTAGTGATGTGCACCGGACATTTTTCGGGTTTTGTGTTTTGGTATTGGATTCGGTTCCGCGGCCGTGTTTTAGATTCGGACGCGTTTTGGCAAAACCTCACCGAAAATTTTTTGTCGGATTCGGGTGTGTTTTTGGATTCGGGTGTTTTTTACAAAAAACCCTAAAAACAGCTTAAATCATAGAATTTGGGGGTCATTTTGATCCCATAGTTTTATTAACCTCAATAACCATAATTTCCACTCATTTCCAGTCTATTCTGAACACCTCACACCTCACAATATTATTTTTAGTCCTAAAATTTGCACCGAGGTCGCTGGATGGCTAAGCTAAGCGACACAAGTGGCTGACACAAACACCTGGCCCATCTAGGAGTGGCACTGCAGTGTCAGGCAGGATGGCATTTCAAAAAAATAGTCCCCAAACAGCACATGATGCAAAGAAAAAAAGAGGCGCACCAAGGTAGCTGTGTGACTAAGCTAAGCGACACAAGTGGCCGACACAAACACCTGGCCATCTAGGAGTGGCACTGCAGTGTCAGGCAGGATGGCACTTCAAAAAAATTGTCCCCAAACAGCACATGATGCAAAGAAAAAAAGAGGCGCACCAAGGTCACTGTGTGACTAAGCTAAGCGACACAAGTGGCCGACACAAACACCTGGCCCATCTAGGAGTGGCACTGCAGTGTCAGGCAGGATGGCACTTCAAAAAAATTGTCCCCAAACAGCACATGATGCAAAGAAAAAAAGAGGCGCACCAAGGTCACTGTGTGACTAAGCTAAGCGACACAAGTGGCCGACACAAACACCTGGCCCATCTAGGAGTGGCACTGCAGTGTCAGGCAGGATGGCACTTCAAAAAAATTGTCCCCAAACAGCACATGATGCAAAGAAAAATTAAAGAAAAAAGAGGTGCAAGATGGAATTGTCCTTGGGCCCTCCCACCCACCCTTATGTTGTATAAACAGGACATGCACACTTTAACGAACCCATCATTTCAGCGACAGGGTCTGCCACACGACTGTGGCTGAAATGACTGGTTGGTTTGGGCCCCCACCAAAAAAAGAAGCAATCAATCTCTCCTTGCACAAACTGGCTCTACAGAGGCAAGATGTCCACCTCATCATCATCCTCCGATTCCTCACCCCTTTCACTGTGTACATCCCCTCCTCACAGATTATTAATTCGTCCCCACTGGAATCCACCATCTCAGGTCCCTGTGTACTTTGTGGAGGCAATTGCTGCTGGTGAATGTCTCCACGGAGGAATTGATTATAATTCATTTTGATGAACATCATTTTCTCCACATTTTCTGGAAGTAACCTCGTACGCCGATTGCTGACAAGGTGAGCGGCTGCACTAAACACTCTTTCGGAGTACACACTGGAGGGAGGGCAACTTAGGTAGAATAAATCCAGTTTGTGCAAGGGCCTCCAAATTGCCTCTTTTTCCTGCCAGTATACGTACGGACTGTCTGACGTGCCTACTTAGATGCGGTCACTCATATAATCCTCCACCATTCTTTCAATGGTGAGAGAATCATATGAAGTGACAGTAGACGACATGTCAGTAATCGTTGGCAGGTCCTTCAGTCCGTCCAAGATGTCAGCACTCGCTCCAGACTGCCCTGCATCACCGCCAGCGGGTGGGCTCGGAATTCTTAGCCTTTTCCTCGCACCCCCAGTTGCGGGAGAATGTGAAGGAGGAGATGTTGACGGGTCACGTTCCGCTTGACTTGACAATTTTCTCACCAGCAGGTCTTTGAACCTCTGCAGACTTGTGTCTGCTGGAAAGAGAGATCCAACATAGGTTTTAAATCTAGGATCGAGCACGGTGGCCAAAATGTAGTGCTCTGATTTCAACAGATTGACCACCCGTGAATCCTGGTTAAGCAAATTAAAGGCTCCATCCACAAGTCCCACATGCCTAGTGGAATCGCTCTGTTTTAGCTCCTCCTTCAATGTCTCCAGCTTCTTCTGCAAAAGCCTGATGAGGGGAATGACCTGACTCAGGCTGGCAATGTCTGAACTGACTTCACGTGTGGCAAGTTCATAGGGTTGCAGAACCTTGCACAACGTTGAAATCATTCTCCACTGCGCTTGAGTCAGGTGCATTCCCCCTCCTTTGCCTATATCGTGGGCAGATGTATAGGCTTGAATGACCTTTTGCTGCTCCTCTATCCTCTGAAGCATATAGAGGGTTGAATTCCACCTCGTTACCACCTCTTGCTTCAGATGATGGCAGGGCAGGTTCAGGAATGTTTGGTGGTGCTCCAGTCTTCTGTACGCGGTGGCTGAATGCTGAAAGTGGCCCGCAATTCTTCGGCCACCGACAGCATCTCTTGCACGCCCCTGTCGTTTTTTAAATAATTCTGCACCATTAAATTCAATGTATGTGCAAAACATGGGACGTGCTGGAATTTGCCCACATGTAATGCACGCACAATATTGCTGGCGTTGTCCGATGTCACAAATCCCCAGGAGAGTCCAATTGGGGTATACCATTCTGCGATGATCTTCCTCAGTTTCCGTAAGAGGTTTTCAGCTGTGTGCCTATTCTGGAAAGCGGTGATACAAAGCGTAGCCTGCCTAGGAACGAGTTGGCGTTTGCGAGATGCTGCTACTGCTGCCGCCGCTGCTGTTCTTGCTGCGGGAGGCAATACATCTACCCAGTGGGCTGTCACAGTCATATAGTCCTGAGTCTGCCCTGCTCCACTTGTCCACATGTCCGTGGTTAAGTGGACATTGGGTACAACTGCATTTTTTAGGACACTGGTGAGTCTTTTTCTGAGGTCTGTGTACATTTTCGGTATCACCTGCCTAGAGAAATGGAACCTAGATGGTATTTGGTACCGGGGACACAGTACCTCAATCAAGTCTCTAGTTGCCTCTGAATTAACGGTGGATACCGGAACCACGTTTCTCACCGCCCACGCTGCCAAGGCCTGAGTTATCTGCTTTGCAGCAGGATGACTGCTGTGATATTTCATCTTCCTCGCAAAGGACTGTTGGACAGTCAATTGCTTACTGGAAGTAGTACAAGTGGTCTTCCGACTTCCCCTCTGGGATGACGATCGACTCCCAGCAGCTACAACAGCAGTGCCAGCAGCAGTAGGCGTTACACTCAAGGATGCATCGGAGGAATCCCAGGCAGGAGAGGACTCGTCAGACTTGCCAGTGACATGGCCTGCAGGACTATTGGCTTTCCTGGGTAAGGAGGAAATTGACACTGAGGGAGTTGGTGGTGTGGTTTGTAGGAGCTTGGTTACAAGAGGAAGGGATTTAGTGGTCAGTGGACTGCTTCCGCTGTCACACAAAGTTTTTGAACTTGTCACTGACATGATGAATGCGCTGCAGGTGACGTATAAGGGAGGATGTTCCGAGGTGGTTAACATCCTTACCCCTACTTATTACAGCTTGACAAAGGCAACACACGGCTTGACACCTGTCGTCCGCATTTGTGTTGAAATAATTCCACACCGAAGAGCTGATTTTTTTTGTATTTTGACCAGGCATGTTAATGGCCATATTCGTCCCACGGACAACAGGTGTCTCCCCGGGTGCCTGATTTAAACAAACCACCTCACCATCAGAATCCTCCTTGTCAATTTCCTCCCCAGCGCCAGCAACACCCATATCCTCATTCCGGGGGGAAATTCAACACTGACATCTTCAATTTGACTATCAGGAACTGGACTGCGGGTGCTCCTTCCAGCACTTGCAGGGGGCGTGCAAATGGTGGAAGGCGCAAGCTCTTCCCGTCCAGTGTTGGGAAGGTCAGGCATCGCAACCGACACAATTGGACTCTCCTTGGGGATTTGTGATTTAGAAGAACGCACAGTTCTTTGCTGTGCTTTTGCCAGCTTAAGTCTTTTCATTTTTCTAGCGAGAGGATGAGTGCTTCCATCCTCATGTGAAGCTGAACCACTAGCCATGAACATAGGCCAGGATCTCAGCCGTTCCTTGCCACTCCGTGTCGTAAATGGCATATTGGCAAGTTTTCGCTTCTCCTCAGACGCTTTTAATTTTGATTTTTGGGTCATTTTACTGAACTTTTGTTTTTTGGATTTTACATGCTCTCTACTATGACATTGGGCATCGGCCTTGGCAGACGACGTTGATGGCATTTCATCGTCTCGGCCATGACTAGTGGCAGCAGCTTCAGCACGAGGTGGAAGTGGATCTTGATCTTTCCCTATTTTAACCTCCATATTTTTGTTCTCCATTTTTTAATGTGTGGAATTATATGCCAGTTACTATCAATAGCAATGTCCTACTACTATATATACTGCGCACAACTGAAATGCACCACAGGTATGGATGGATAGTATACTTGACGACACAGAGGTAGGTAGAGCAGTGGCCTTCCGTACCGTACTGCTATATATACTGGTGGTCACTGTCAGCAATCTGCAAAACTAAAATGCACCACAGGTATAGAATTTAGATGGATAGTATACTTAATGACGACACAGAGGTAGGTACAGCAGTGGCCTTCCGTACCGTACTGCTATATATAGTTATACTGGTGGTCACTGTGTCAGCAAACTGCAAAACTAAAATGCACCACAGGTATAGAATGTAGATGGATAGTATACTTAATGACGACACAGAGGTAGGTACAGCAGTGGCCTTCTGTACCGTACTGCTATATATAGTATACTGGTGGTCACTGTGTCAGCAACTGCAAAACTAAAATGCACCACAGGTATAGAATGTAGATGGATAGTATACTTAATGACGACACAGAGGTAGGTACAGCAGTGGCCTTCCGTACCGTACTGCTATATATAGTATACTGGTGGTCACTGTGTCAGCAAACTGCAAAACTAAAATGCACCACAGGTATAGAATGTAGATGGATAGTATACTTAATGACGACACAGAGGTAGGTACAGCAGTGGCCTTCCGTACCATACTGCTATATATAGTATACTGGTGGTCACTGTGTCAGCAAACTGCAAAACTAAAATGCACCACAGGTATAGAATGTAGATGGATAGTATACTTAATGACGACACAGAGGTAGGTACAGCAGTGGCCTTCCGTACCGTACTGCTATATATAGTATACTGGTGGTCACTGTGTCAGCAAACTGCAAAACTAAAATGCACCACAGGTATAGAATGTTGATGGATAGTATACTTAATGATGACACAGAGGTAGGTACAGCAGTGGCCTTCCGTACCGTACTGCTATATATAGTATACTGGTGGTCACTGTGTCAGCAAACTGCAAAACTAAAATGCACCACAGGTATAGAATGTAGATGGATAGTATACTTAATGACGACACAGAGGTAGGTACAGCAGTGGCCTTCCGTACCGTACTGCTATATATACTGGTGGTCACTGTGTCAGCAAACTGCACAACTAAAATGCACCACAGGTATAGAATGTAGATGGATAGTATACTTAATGACGACACAGAGGTATGTACAGCCGTGGCCTTCCGTACCGTACTGTTATATATAGTATACTGGTGGTCACTGTGTCAGCAAACTGCAAAACTAAAATGCACCACAGGTATAGAATGTAGATGGATAGTATACTTAATGACAACACAGGGGTAGGTACAGCAGTGGCCTTCCATACCGTACTGCTATATATAGTATACTGGTGGTCACTGTGTCAGCAAACTGCAAAACTAAAATGCACCACAGGTATAGAATGTAGATGGATAGTATACTTAATGACGACACAGAGATAGGTACAGCAGTGGCCTTCCGTACCGTACTGCTATATATAGTATACTGGTGGTCACTGTGTCAGCAAACTGCAAAACTAAAATGCACCACAGGTATAGAATGTAGATGGATAGTATACTTAATGACGACACAGAGGTAGGTACAGCAGTGGCCTTCCGTACCGTACTGCTATATATAGTATACTGGTGGTCACTGTGTCAGCAACTGCAAAACTAAAATGCACCACAGGTATAGAATGTAGATGGATAGTATACTTAATGACGACACAGAGGTAGGTACAGCAGTGGCCTTCCGTACCGTACTGCTATATATAGTATACTGGTGGTCACTGTGTCAGCAAACTGCAAAACTAAAATGCACCACAGGTATAGAATGTAGATGGATAGTATACTTAATGACGACACAGAGGTAGGTACAGCAGTGGCCTTCCGTACCGTACTGCTATATATAGTATACTGGTGGTCACTGTGTCAGCAAACTGCAAAACTAAAATGCACCACAGGTATAGAATGTAGATGGATAGTATACTTAATGACGACACAGAGGTAGGTACAGCAGTGGCCTTCCGTACCGTACTGCTATATATAGTATACTGGTGGTCACTGTGTCAGCAAACTGCAAAACTAAAATGCACCACAGGTATAGAATGTAGATGGATAGTATACTTAATGACGACACAGAGGTAGGTACAGCAGTGGCCTTCCGTACCGTACTGCTATATATAGTATACTGGTGGTCACTGTGTCAGCAAACTGCAAAACTAAAATGCACCACAGGTATAGAATGTAGATGGATAGTATACTTAATGATGACACAGAGGTAGGTACAGCAGTGGCCTTCCGTACCGTACTGCTATATATAGTATACTGGTGGTCACTGTGTCAGCAAACTGCAAAACTAAAATGCATTACAGGTATAGAATGTAGATGGATAGTATACTTAATGATGACACAGAGGTAGGTACAGCAGTGGCCTTCCGTACCGTACTGCTATATATAGTATACTGGTGGTCACTGTGTCAGCAAACTGCAAAACTAAAATGCACCACAGGTATAGAATGTAGATGGATAGTATACTTAATGACGACACAGAGGTAGGTACAGCAGTGGCCTTCCGTACCGTACTGCTATATATACTGGTGGTCACTGTGTCAGCAAACTGCACAACTAAAATGCACCACAGGTATAGAATGTAGATGGATAGTATACTTAATGACGACACAGAGGTATGTACAGCAGTGGCCTTCCGTACCGTACTGTTATATATAGTATACTGGTGGTCACTGTGTCAGCAAACTGCAAAACTAAAATGCACCACAGGTATAGAATGTAGATGGATAGTATACTTAATGACGACACAGGGGTAGGTACAGCAGTGGCCTTCCATACCGTACTGCTATATATAGTATACTGGTGGTCACTGTGTCAGCAAACTGCAAAACTAAAATGCACCACAGGTATAGAATGTAGATGGATAGTATACTTAATGACGACACAGAGATAGGTACAGCAGTGGCCTTCCGTACCGTACTGCTATATATAGTATACTGGTGGTCACTGTGTCAGCAAACTGCAAAACTAAAATGCGCCACAGGTATAGAATGTAGATGGATAGTATACTTAATGACGACACAGAGGTAGGTACAGCAGTGGCCTTCCGTACCGTACTGCTATATATACTGGTGGTCACTGTGTCAGCAAACTGCACAACTGAAATGCACCACAGGTATAGAATCTAGATGGATAGTATACTTAATGACGACACAGAGGTAGGTACAGCAGTGGCCTACTGTACCGTAATGCTATATATTATATACTGGTGGTCACTGGTCAGCAAAACTCTGCACTGTACTCCTCCTATATAATATTATACTGGTGGTCCCCAGTCCCCACAATAAAGCAGCACCCTGAGCACAGATATGGAGTGTTTTTCAGACAGACAACGTATACTGGTGGTCACTGTCAGCAAAACTCTGCACTGTACTCCTGCTATATACAGCTGCTCCCCAGTCCCCACAATTAAGCAGTGTGAGCACAGATATATGCAGCACACTGAGCACAGATATGGAGCGTTTTTTTCAGGCAGAGAACGGATAACTGGTGGTCACTGATCAGCAAAACTCTGCACTGTACTCCTCCTATATTACAAAAAAAGGAAAGAGAGGCGCCCGTATCTTACAACCTTGGTGAACTTCCAGATGCCGCACAATATGGAAAAATGGGGAAGCTGTCAATCCCCAAAAATTAACAGTAACAAGATAAAAGAACCAAAACGTGCGCAAAAGGAAGAGCCAAACTAAAAATATATTAATCTATTTTATTAAATAGTAATTGTAGTTATTAAAAAATATTCAATTCAAATATATATTCCTCGGAGTGACCACAGTAGGATATTACAAATAAATTTAAAATAAATAAAACATAATCATAAAATATATTACCAACTAGTTGTTCTCATATATGATTAATATTCTAAAGGATCAATAATGGATACAGATATATATAATCCTGAAGAACAATGGCTGGCCAGCCTTAATTAATACTTAATAAATTGTGCACAAATAGGATGTATCAAAAGAACGAATAGAAAAAATAGAACAATGAAAGATTGTTGTCTAGAAGATATCATATAATTGCATAGATGGTAAGAGCTCAGGATTCTTCCAACAACAGTCTAAAATAGTAATAGTTAGCCGTTATATATGTATCCAAAAGTCTCATGAGGGAATTAACCTCATACGGCTGCTGATGTAATTGCTAAATGTTGGAGCTAATGAATAGACACCAGTCCCGTCTTTTAGACCAAAAACTAATGAAAGTCTCGGTAAAAGCACCTAGCCTTAGGCAGCTGTTTAATGTGGGCAGCCAATGCCGTGATAATGCAGTCCCGCAACAAGATGATAAATGTGAACAAAAAGTACTGGAACAAAGTCCCGAATGACTCAAATAGCACCTAGCCCAACGAGGCCATATATGTGGGTAGCTATAATGACGGGATAATGTATAAATGAATAAACCCCGTATCACTCGTAGCAGTCTCACCCGTGCCAGTGAATGCAATAGCCGTCCGTCCGGCCGGATGTTCACCGGACCTCCGCCGTTACCAATCCACAAGCCGTTCAGTGCTGCACTGCCTGGGTGCTCCTCCGACAGTGCAGCTGGGTAATCCTTAGGCTGGGATGTTAAAGAGGAAAATAACTGTGGCGGTTATGGGCAGGTTAGGGCTGTTGGTGATGTCCGTTCGTCTCCCAATCGCAGAGAGATGGTGTATAACCGTGGATCACTCCAGAGCCGTTCAACCTAACGCGTTTCTCGACCGTAGGCACTGGTCGTTTCATCAGAGGAAACGACCAGTGCCTACGGTCGAGAAACGCGTTAGGTTGAACGGCTCTGGAGTGATCCACGGTTATACACCATCTCTCTGCGATTGGGAGACGAACGGACATCACCAACAGCCCTAACCTGCCCATAACCGCCACAGTTATTTTCCTCTTTAACATCCCAGCCTAAGGATTACCCAGCTGCACTGTCGGAGGAGCACCCAGGCAGTGCAGCACTGAACGGCTTGTGGATTGGTAACGGCGGAGGTCCGGTGAACATCCGGCCGGACGGACGGCTATTGCATTCACTGGCACGGGTGAGACTGCTACGAGTGATACGGGGTTTATTCATTTATACATTATCCCGTCATTATAGCTACCCACATATATGGCCTCGTTGGGCTAGGTGCTATTTGAGTCATTCGGGACTTTGTTCCAGTACTTTTTGTTCACATTTATCATCTTGTTGCGGGACTGCATTATCACGGCATTGGCTGCCCACATTAAACAGCTGCCTAAGGCTAGGTGCTTTTACCGAGACTTTCATTAGTTTTTGGTCTAAAAGACGGGACTGGTGTCTATTCATTAGCTCCAACATTTAGCAATTACATCAGCAGCCGTATGAGGTTAATTCCCTCACGAGACTTTTGGATACATATATAACGGCTAACTATTACTATTTTAGACTGTTGTTGGAAGAATCCTGAGCTCTTACCATCTATGCAATTATATGATATCTTCTAGACAACAATCTTTCATTTTTCTATTTTTTCTATTCGTTCTTTTGATACATCCTATTTGTGCACAATTTATTAAGTATTAATTAAGGCTGGCCAGCCATTGTTCTTCAGGATTATATATATCTGTATCCATTATTGATCCTTTAGAATATTAATCATATATGAGAACAACTAGTTGGTAATATATTTTATGATTATGTTTTATTTATTTTAAATTTATTTGTAATATCCTACTGTGGTCACTCCGAGGAATATATATTTGAATTGAATATTTTTTAATAACTACAATTACTATTTAATAAAATAGATTAATATATTTTTAGTTTGGCTCTTCCTTTTGCGCACGTTTTGGTTCTTTTATCTTGTTCCTCCTATATTATACAGCTGCTCCCCAGCCCTCCCCACAATTAAGCAATAGTGCACAATCAAGTTCAACAATAACGGAGAGGACGCCAGCCACGTCCTCTCCCTAACATTTCCAATGCACAAGTGAAAATGGCGGCGACGCGCGGCTGCTTATATAGAATCCGAATCTCGCGAGAATCCGACAGTGGGATGATGACGTTCGGGCGCGCTCGGGTTAACCGAGCCATACGGGAGAATCCGAGTATGGCTCGGACCCGTGTAAAAAGGGTGAAGTTCGGGGGGGTTCGGTTTCCGAGAAACCGAACCCGCTCATCACTTAACAAGTTACTTTTTTCATACACTGTACTGTATGTAGCAAATTTACTAAACTCCCTAATGGTTAAAATGTTGTAGTTTGCCTTCAAGACTCAAATAACTGTAAATAACTCATCTAATAATTAAACACAACGGGTACCAGCTGTTGGCGTTAATTCAAACTGAATCATTTAATTAGTGCTGGTATGGTGGCGGACAAAAGAACAGCGGCGACAGTTGGCATAGAACAACATAAAAGGTGAGTGCAGCCAGCTACAGACAATAACCAATCAACTAAACTCTTGTTTGTTCTGCAACACAAACCGAGAACATTAAGTTAAACTACACGTAAGTAAAGGGATGGGAGGGAGGGATTTCCAGAAGCAAGAAATGAGTGCTGCCAGCCTGCAGGCACTAATATAACATCCATCAGCGCTTCCTGCAACAGCCTATGGGCTACATTCAATTAATCACTGAAAGTAATTACAAATGGATGACTCTTAAAGGGGCCCTACTCCATCAATCTTGCGGTTTAACCCTTCTCAGACGCACTATGATTCCTTACACCAGTGTCGGACAGGGGCATCTAGGGCCCAACGGGGGAATACAGTGGTAGAGGCTCATGTTTAGGGGTGTGGCCAGTCTCTAGAGGGGGTGTGCCCAGCCGTCACATTGGTTTGCTTAACCATTTTGCATGGGTTGGTCCCCTAGATAAATATATACAGTAAATACTGTAGTGCATGCATGATAATGTACTAGATTAGTAACAGCACAGTCTGGAAGCTGGTCCCTAAAGGAGGGGGTGGGATCCCAGGCAGAAGGGCCCACCGGTGGTTTCCCCTGTACCCCTGTGGGCCAGTCCAACCCTGCCTTACACTTCCGCATAGGTTTATTTCTCTCCTATTATCTATCACCCTGTCCCCGACCTCCCTTTCTTCTCTTTACCTTTTTAAAGTTCATCTTTTCCTGCCACTCCGCTGTAACTGCAGTCTCTTGCAGACACCTTTGCCCTACAGCCAGATATCTTGAAAATGTTTATTACTAGTTGCCACATATTCTCTTATGTAACATATCCATTCTCACATCATGTTTATTCAATATTACCACTGATTATCACACAACGCTACTGCTCCTCTCCTTTACTCTCTTATGTCATTACCATATCCACTCACCAGGCTGGACACAACTTCAGCCTATTATTTTGAAGTCCTGTGTGTACTATTAGGCTACCAAACATCCTTCTCACTCTCCTTCATCGACAAACCATACTCAATATCTTTACTTCCTTCCCACCTACCCCTATGACCGTATACTGTATGTCCATGCCTCATCCATTCCCAACCTTACAGGAGCCCTGGTAACAACAAAATCCACACAGGCTACAGAATGTAAATAAAGGAATCTGACTCAATCATTGTTTAACAACAAGTCCCAATTTATTGACTTTAAATATAGCCTCCATTTACAGTATTTGGTGCAACACAATCAGGCGTGACATTCCTCTGCAGCAGATACCCACGCATTTCACCATCTAGACTTATCAGCACCTCTGTCTTTGCCTCATGCCTTTCATTATTTACCTCACAACTTATACACTTGAGTTAATCCCTCCCAAAATGCTGAGCACTCGCCCCACCACCCTGGTCACTCCTTTGACCAAATTATTCAACCATTCTCACCCCTTAGACTTTCCCCCCCCATCCTCCCCCATAGTTACTCAAGTCCCATTCTCAACAAACCCACTTATTGCCTATCTTGGTGTCCTAGCTACCATCCCATTTCATTACTTTCATTTCACTCACATCTAGAACATCTTATTTACGAAAGACAGATCATATGTACGAGATCATGACTTTCATGGAGCTCACTGAACAGAAACTGTGCTCTTCAATGGAACTAATGAGCTCCTCACAGCCAAATCAAAACACAAATGTTCCCTCTTTCTTTCTCTTCTGTGTTGGCATGGTTGATCTCATCGCAACTATACAATAAGGGGATTATGACACAAATGACATACAACTACATGAAACAGAAGGTAAATATGTCCCTGCTGAACAATTATACCTGTTGGTTAAATAGTGTTTGTCTATTTCTGTAAATACTCTATTCTCTTGGCCTGTTTTTTTCTGTATTAAAATAGTCTAGATAATCATTCATGGTTTTCTTTAATAAAACCTCTTATACCAAATCACTCTTTAAACTGGAGTTACTAATGATGGCTCTTCAATCCACATTTGCAAATTTATAGACATACGATCTGCTGTATTACATACAGGGTTGGCCCTGGATAAAGGAAACCTAGGTACTTGCCAAGGGCAACCTAGCTTCCAAAGAGGTGTCTGGGGTTACCACCCATCCAGGATTACTCTGGACAATCTGGAAATTCACCAGGCTGGTGTAGCTATATCTGGGCATCAAATCCCAGGGCCAAGAGAGAAGCAGTTGTCGCTATTCAAATTTGGGGAAGACCGGCAGACATTCAGGAGCATCCACTGCGTCATTGTTCTGCCCACTTGATCCAGCCTTTATTGGCCAGTGTGAGCAGCACAAAGTCAGTACAAAGGCAGAGGGGAAGCATAGATGACCTCCTGAAGAGGAGCAGAAGATGCAGCACAGAAGAGGTTATTTGGTAGAAAGAAGATTAAAGGCACCACAAGATAGAGGACCGAAGATGATGCAGAAAGAAGACAGAAGGCATCGTGTCCACCCAGAAGACTATACAACATCTAAGCCCTGGCTTAAAGGGGGCTCTTGCAAAAGAACATAATGACCCTTTATTCATTACCACCCTAGACCACCAGAGTATCTTTAGGACTGTGGCATGCAGTGGGGTGGTACTGGGAGCACCAGCTAAAATCCAGCCTAGGGCACCAAATTGGTAAAAACCAATCCTGATCATATATGTAGATAGCTCGAAGATTTACCTCTCCAGCCATGATCTCAATCCCCCCATATTCCCCAACATTTCAAACTATTTTCCAGCCATGTGCTGTGCATAGAAACAACTGCTGATTATGGGGTCGATTCAGACCCTGATGTGCAAAAATCGCTATGAAGCGATTTCTGCACATCTGCGAATGCGCATACGCCGGTACGTGCATGTGCAAGGTCCTAAACTGCGTTCTCTTCGGAACGTAGTTTAAGACCTGCAGGGGGGCGGGAACGGGCATCAACCTCGCATTTTGTGGGTGTCAATGCTCTGTTTTAGGGGAGCGGTCCGGACAGTGTGGACGGGGAAGGCCTACATCACAAAACATACCCAGAAAGACTATAAAATCTCAATATGTATAGTTTGGAGCAGAGAAGGGAAAGGGGGGACATGATAGAAACTTTCTAATATATCAAGGGTTTTAACAAAGTTCAGGAGGGAAACATTCTTCAAATGCAGAGAAGCAATAGGACACGAGGACATGCACTGAGATTGGAGGGGGGAGGTTCAGGGGAAATTTGAGGAAAAATTACTTCACAGAAAGGGTAGTGGACACGTGGAATAGCCTCCCATCAGAGGTGGTGAAGCGAAGCTAAGGATATCCTTACAAAGAAATGAGGATCAAATAAGGTTGGAGATAAAAATATGGTTAAAAAAGGGGCAGACTAGATGGGCCAAGTGGTTCTTATCTGCCGTCAAATTCTATGTTTCTATGTGACCTGACTCGACTTGGGCCCTGGGCCCAAAACGCCTATGAAATGGGGGAGCCATGTTTTGTAAAATGGATCCGTATGCCGCCTGCGCTAAGCCCCCTAAGGCTACAGCTTGTTAATAATGCTATGGCTAAAGGGGGCTGCGAGCAATATCGCAAGTCTCGTTCTGTGCCTACGCAGACCCCAAACCATTGTATCTAGACTTAAACCATCGGTTTGCTTACAAATGCGAATCAGACCCTCTATTCCCGTAGGTTCTCACTGCAGTTTTCCTAAATGTCATGAAATGTTTCATCAAATGCTACTTAGGTGGAGGTTCCTTTATTAGAGTTTATGTTGTGTTTATTTACTATGACTACTATCCTGTTGGGAAGGCATTTTTCCGGCCCCAATCACTTTCAGGTATCTGCTGTTGAATGCCATACAGTAATTATGGCCTTGTCATTAAGGAACAAAGGTTAACTATCTAGCAATCCTTAGTAACCACTTAAACATTTTATGGCATAATTGCCTATTATACTCGCTTCTAATTTCAAGGGAGTGTCCCAGGTTTTAAACATTTGTTTCTGGAATGTTTTTTCTCTACAATGTTCTTTTATTATCATTTTTGAACAAATGTACATTGGCCCTCATTCCGAGTTGTTCGCTCGTTAGCTGCTTTTAGCAGCATTGCACACGCTAAGCCGCCGCCTACTGGAAGTGAATCTTAGCTTAACAGAATTGCGAACAAAAGATTCGCTAAATAGCGAATAGAAAATTCTTAGCAGTTTCTGAGTAGCTCGAGACTTACTCCTACACTGCGATCAGTTCAGTCCTTTTCGTTCCTGGTTTGACGTCACAAACACACCCAGCGTTCGCCCAGACACTCCCCCGTTTCTCCAGACACTCCCGCGTTTTTCCCTGACACGCCTGCGTTTTTCCACACACTCCCATAAAACGGCCAGTTTCCGCCCAGAAACACCCACTTCCTGTCAATCACACTACGATCAGCAGAACGATGAAAAAACCTTGTAACGCCGTGAGTAAAATACCAAACTTTTGAGCAAATGTACTTGGCGCAGGCGCACTGCGAACATTGCTCATGCGCAGTTTGCGACTTATCGCTCCGAAGCGGAAAAAAATAACGAGCGAACAACTCGGAATAAGGGCCATTATCGGCTAAATTCATCCCAATAATATCACTAAGGAAGCTCTGTGTCACTCCGCAGCCCTAGAGATATTGGGGGTCATTCCGAGTTGATCGTAGCTGTGCTAAATTTAGCACAGCTACGATCAGGCACTCATACATGCGGGGGGACGCCCAGCACAGGGATAGTCCACCCCGCATGTCAGTGCCGGCCCCACCCTTCGCAGAAGTGCAAAAGCATCACACAGCGGCAATGCTTTTGCATTTGAAGAGTAACTCCCGGCAAGAGCAGCTCCTGAGGCTGGCCGGGAGAACCTCTTTGCTGCCCCAGCTCCTGCGTTGGCCGGACCGCGCCCCCAAAACGGCGGCCAAACGCCGCCGTGCTGCACCCTCCTGCCCAGCGACCGCCTCTGCCTGTCAATCAGGCAGAGGCGATCGCTAGGGAACGACGGCCTTCGGTCATCCGCCATGCGCCTGTGCACTGTGGCGCCGGCGCATGCGCAGTTCCGACCCGATTGCTGCGCTGCGATAAACTGCTGCGAGCGATCGGGTCGGAATGACCCCCCTTGACCCGGAGTTTTTCTGGGAACTATCTGTCGTTCCGCACATAAAGGAGTCGGCTTAGGGGGTAATTCAGATCTGATCGCTGGGCTGCGTTTTTTGCAGCCCTGCGATCAGATAGTCGCTGCCTACAGGGGGAGGGTATTAGCTCTGTGCAAGTGTGCATTCACATTTGTAACAGAGCTGCACAAACATCAGTTTGTGCAGTCTCTGGTCAGTCCAGGACTTACTCTGCCGCTGCGATGTGATCCTGGTGTTCGGGGCCGGAGCTGATGTCAGACACTCTCCCTGAATACGCCTGGTCCCTCCTGCATTTTTCCGGACACTCCTGTAAAACGGTCAGTTGCCACCCACAAACGGCCTCTTCCTGTCAATCACCTTGCGATCGCCTATGCGATTGCTTTTTTTCGCACCATCCCGTCGCTATGCACCGATGCCCGGTGCAGACGTTTACATACCGGCGCATTACAGTGCATATACATGTGCAGTTTAGATCTGATCGCCCACTGTGCGAAAACACACAGCAGTGATCAGGTCTGAATTACCCCCTTAGTTTGGGCTTTTAGTTCAGCTTTATTAATAAAAAATACATTTAGTGCAAAGAAGACACACATGCACAAATACAAAATGATATATTACTGCAATTCAGTAGGGAATAGGATTTTGTTGTGTTTTATTTTTCTCTGACGTCCTAGTGGATGCTGGGAACTCCATAAGGACCATGGGGAATAGCGGCTCCGCAGGAGACTGGGCACAAAAAGTAAAAGCTTTTAGACTAGCTGGTGTGCACTGGCTCCTCCCCCTATGACCCTCCTCCAAGCCTCAGTTAGATTTTTGTGCCCGAACGAGAAGGGTGCAAGCTAGGTGGCTCTCCTGAGCTGCTTAGAAGTAAAAGTTTAAATAGGTTTTTTATTTTCAGTGAGTCCTGCTGGCAACAGGCTCACTGCATCGTGGGACTAAGGGGAGAAGAAGCGAACTCACCTGACTGCAGAGTGGATTGGGCTTCTTGGCTACTGGACATTAGCTCCAGAGGGACGATCACAGGTTCAGCCTGGATGGGTCCCGGAGCCGCGCCGCCGGCCCCCTTACAGAGCCAGAAGAGCGAAGTGGTCCGGAGAAAGCGGCGGCAGAAGACGTTCCTGTCTTCAAATAAGGTAGCGCACAGCACTGCAGCTGTGCGCCATTGCTCTCAGCACACTTCACACTCCGGTCACTGAGGGTGCAGGGCGCTGGGGGGGAGCGCCCTGAGACGCAATAAAATCGATATAAAAACCTTATATGGCTAAAAAAATGCATCACATATAGCTCCTGGGCTATATGGATGCATTTATCCCCTGCCAGTTTCCTGAAAAAAGCGGGAGAAAAGGCCGCCGTGAAGGGGGCGGAGCCTTTCTCCTCAGCACACAAGCGCCATTTTCTTTCACAGCTCCGCTGGAAGGACGGCTCCCTAACTCTCCCCTGCAGTCCTGCACTACAGAAACAGGGTAAAACAGAGAGGGGGGCACTATTGGCAGCTAATATATAAATACAGCAGCTATAACAGGGAGTAACACTTATATAAGGTTATCCCTGTATATATATAGCGCTCTGGTGTGTGCTGGCAAACTCTCCCTCTGTCTCCCCAAAGGGCTAGTGGGGTCCTGTCCTCTATCAGAGCATTCCCTGTGTGTGTGCTGGGTGTCGGTACGATTGTGTCGACATGTATGAGGAGGAAAATGATGTGGAAGCAGAGCAATTGCCTGTGTTAGTGATGTCACCCCCTAGGGAGTCGACACCTGACTGGATGGTAGTAATTAAAGAATTACGTGACAATGTCAGCACTTTGCAAAAAACTGTAGACGACATGAGACAGCCGACAAATCAATTAGTGCCTGTTCAGGCGTCTCAGACACCGTCAGGGGCGCTAAAACGCCCGTTACCTCAGATGGTCGACACAGACCCTGACACGGATACTGAATCCAGTGTCGACGGTGACGAGACAAACGTAATGTCCAGTAGGGCCACACGTTACATGATCACGGCAATGAAAGAGGCATTGAACATTTCTGACACTACAAGTACCACAAAAAAGGGTATTATGTGGGGTGTGAAAAAACTACCAGTGGTTTTTCCTGAGTCAGATGAATTAAATGAGGTGTGTGATAAAGCGTGGGTTTCCCCCGATAAAAAACTGCTGATTTCTAATAAATTATTGGCACTATACCCTTTCCCGCCAGAGGTTAGGGCACGTTGGGAAACACCCCCTAGGGTAGATAAGGCGCTCACACGCTTATCAAAACAAGTGGCGTTACCGTCTCCTGATACGGCCGCTCTAAAGGAACCAGCTGATAGAAGGCTGGAAAATATCTTAAAAGGTATATACACACATACCGGTGTTATACTGCGACCAGCGATCGCCTCAGCCTGGATGTGCAGCGCTGGAGTGGCTTGGTCGGATTCCCTGACTGAAAATATTGATACCCTGGATAGGGACAGTATATTATTAACTATAGAGCATTTAAAGGATGCATTACTATATATGCGAGATGCACAGAGGGATATTTGCACCCTGGCATCTAGAGTAAGTGCGATGTCCATTTCTGCCAGAAGAACGTTATGGACGCGACAGTGGTCAGGTGATGCGGATTCCAAACGGCATATGGAAGTATTGCCGTATAAAGGGGAGGAGTTATTTGGGGTCGGTCTATCGGACCTGGTGGCCACGGCAACGGCTGGAAAATCCACCTTTTTACCCCAGGTCACCTCTCAGCAGAAAAAGACACCGTCTTTTCAAACCCAGTCCTTTCGTCCCTATAAGGGCAAGAGGGAAAAAGGCCGCTCATTCCTGCCTCGGGGCAGAGGAAGGGGAAAAAGACTGCACCATGCAGCCTCTTCCGAAGAGCAGAAGCCCTCCCCCGCTTCTGCCAAGTCCTCAGCATGACGCTGGGGCTCTGCAAACAGACTCGGGCACGGTGGGGGGCCGTCTCAAGAATTTCAGCGCGCAGTGGGCTCACTCGCAAGTGGACCCCTGGATCCTGCAGGTAGTATCACAGGGGTACAAATTGGAATTCGAGACGTCTCCCCCTCGCCGGTTCCTGAAGTCTGCTCTACCAACGTCTCCCTCCGACAGGGAGGCAGTATTGGAAGCTATTCACAAGCTGTATTCCCAGCAGGTGATAATCAAGGTACCCCTCCTACAACAGGGACAGGGGTATTATTCCACGCTGTTTGTGGTACCGAAGCCGGACGGCTCGGTGAGACCAATTTTAAATCTAAAATCTTTGAACACTTACATAAAAAGGTTCAAATTCAAGATGGAGTCACTCAGAGCAGTGATAGCGAACCTGGAAGAAGGGGACTATATGGTATCTCTAGACATCAAGGATGCTTATCTCCATGTCCCAATTTACCCTTCTCACCAAGGGTACCTCAGGTTTGTGATACAAAACTGTCATTATCAGTTTCAGACGCTGCCGTTTGGATTGTCCACGGCACCACGGGTCTTTACCAAGGTAATGGCCGAAATGATGATTCTTCTTCGAAGAAAAGGCGTATTAATTATCCCTTACTTGGACGATCTCCTGATAAGGGCAAGGTCCAGGGAACAGTTAGAGGTCGGAGTAGCACTATCTCAGGTAGTGCTACGTCAGCACGGGTGGATTCTAAATATCCCAAAATCACAGCTGATTCCAACAACACGTCTACTGTTCCTAGGGATGATTCTGGACACAGTCCAGAAAAAGGTATTTCTCCCGGAGGAGAAGGCCAGGGAGTTATCCGAGTTAGTCAGGAACCTCCTAAAACCAGGACAAGTGTCAGTGCATCAGTGCACGAGAGTCCTGGGAAAAATGGTGTCTTCTTACGAAGCGATTCCATTCGGAAGATTCCATGCAAGAACTTTTCAGTGGGATCTGCTGGACAAATGGTCCGGATCGCATCCTCAGATGCATCAGCGGATAACCCTATCTCCAAGGACAAGGGTATCTCTCCTGTGGTGGTTACAGAAGGCTCATCTTCTCGAGGGCCGCAGATTCGGCATTCAGGATTGGATGCTGGTAACCACGGATGCCAGCCTGAGAGGCTGGGGAGCAGTCACACAGGGAAGAAATTTCCAGGGCTTGTGGTCAAGCATGGAAACGTCTCTTCACATAAATATTCTAGAGCTAAGGGCCATTTACAATGCCCTAAGTCAAGCATCACCCGGGGGAGTGGGGACTTCATCCAGAAGTCTTCCAAGTGATTGTAAACCGTTGGGAAAAACCAAAGGTGGACATGATGGCGTCCCGTCTCAACAAATAGCGGTGGACGCTCTGGTAACTCCGTGGGTGTTCCAGTCGGTATATGTGTTCCCTCCTCTTCCTCTCATACCAAAAGTACTGAGAATCATAAGAAGGAGAGGAGTAAGAACGATACTCGTGGCTCCGGATTGGCCAAGAAGAACTTGGTACCCGGAACTGCAAGAGATGCTCACGGAGGACCCGTGGCCTCTACCTCTCAGGAAGGACCTGCTCCAGCAGGGACCTTGTCTGTTCCAAGACTTACCGCGGCTGCGTTTGACGGCATGGCGGTTGAACGCCGGATCCTGAAGGAAAAAGGCATTCCAGATGAAGTCATCCCTACCCTGATCAAGGCCAGGAAGGATGTAACTGCAAAACATTATCATCGCATTTGGCGAAAATATGTTGCGTGGTGTGAGGCCAAGAAGGCCCCTACGGAGGAATTTCAACTGGGTCGTTTCCTACATTTCCTGCAAGCAGGATTGTCTATGGGCCTAAAATTAGGATCCATTAAGGTTCAAATTTCGGCCCTGTCGATCTTCTTCCAGAAAGAACTGGCTTCACTGCCTGAAGTTCAGACGTTTGTCAAAGGGGTACTGCATATACAGCCTCCTTTTGTGCCCCCAGTGGCACCTTGGGATCTCAATGTAGTTTTAGGGTTCCTAAAATCACATTGGTTTGAACCACTTGCCACAGTGGATTTGAAATATCTCACTTGGAAAGTGGTAATGTTGTTAGCCCTGGCTTCAGCCAGGCGCGTATCAGAATTGGCGGCTTTATCCTATAAAAGCCCTTACCTGATATTTCATTCGGATAGGGCGGAATTGAGGACTCGTCCTCAATTTCTCCCTAAGGTGGTTTCAGCGTTTCACATGAATCAACCTATTGTGGTACCTGTGGCTACTAGGGACTTGGAGGACTCCAAGTTGCTGGACGTAGTCAGGGCCCTGAAAATATATGTTTCCAGGACGGCTGGAGTCAGAAAATCTGACTCGCTGTTTATACTGTATGCACCCAACAAGCTGGGTGCTCCTGCTTCTAAGCAGACGATTGCTCGTTGGATTTGTAGTACAATTCAACTTGCACATTCTGTGGCAGGCCTGCCACAGCCAAAATCTGTAAAAGCCCATTCCACAAGGAAGGTGGGCTCATCTTGGGCGGCTGCCCGAGGGGTCTCGGCTTTACAACTTTGCCGAGCAGCTACTTGGTCAGGGGCAAACACGTTTGCTAAGTTCTACAAATTTGATACCCTGGCTGAGGAGGACCTGGAGTTCTCTCATTCGGTGCTGCAGAGTCATCCGCACTCTCCCGCCCGTTTGGGAGCTTTGGTATAATCCCCATGGTCCTTACGGAGTTCCCAGCATCCACTAGGACGTCAGAGAAAATAAGAATTTACTTACCGATAATTCTATTTCTCATAGTCCGTAGTGGATGCTGGGCGCCCATCCCAAGTGCGGATTGTCTGCAATACTTGTATATAGTTACAAACAAATCGGGTTGTTTATTGTTGGAAGCCATCTTTTCAGAGGCTCCTACGGTTATCATACTGTTAACTGGGTTCAGATCACAAGTTGTACGGTGTGATTGGTGTGGCTGGTATGAGTCTTACCCGGGATTCAAGATCCTTCCTTATTATGTACGCTCGTCCGGGCACAGTATCTTAACTGAGGCTTGGAGGAGGGTCATAGGGGGAGGAGCCAGTGCACACCAGCTAGTCTAAAAGCTTTTACTTTTTGTGCCCAGTCTCCTGCGGAGCCGCTATTCCCCATGGTCCTTACGGAGTTCCCAGCATCCACTACGGACTATGAGAAATAGAATTATCGGTAAGTAAATTCTTATTATTTGTTGTAAACTCTTTTAATAGAAAGACGTCATTCAAAAAAAAACTAAGAATAAATCACCATTACAAAAGTGAATAAAGGTTTTTTTAAATTGGATTGTACTGATAGCGCCCCCCTGAGGTGGTATTAACACAGCGGTATCACAGCTTTCTTCATGAGGCATTATTTATAGAAGTACTCCACTCCAATCTATCCTCAATGCATCTATCCTCAATGCTGCTGCCCGGCTCATTTTCCTCACCAAACGCACTACGTCCACCTCTCCTCTCTTACTAGACCTTCACTGGCTTCCCTTCCCTTTCAGAATCCATTTCAAGCTTCTCACACTCGCTTACAAAGCCCTCACCCACTCCTCTCCCATCTACATCTCTGACCTTATCTCCCATTACACTCCCACCCGTCCTCTTCGCTCTGCTAATCCACGCCGACTCTCCTGCCTACGGATTACTTCCTCCCACTCCTACCTCCAAGATTTTTCACGTGCTGCACCACTTCTCTGGAATTCCCTACCTCTCCCCCTCAGACTCTCCACCTCTCTACAAAACTTCAAATGGGCTCTCAAGACCCACTTCTTCACCAAACCCAGCCAAATCTCATCCTAAACCTCTGTTCCATGCTCTCTATGTACCCCATCTGTGCCACCCCTGTCTGTCTACCCCTCCCCTTTAGAATGTAAGCTCTCACGAGCAGGGCCCTCTTCCCTCATGTGCTTATCCTTTGTCTTACTTTAATAATATTCAACTGCACCTAATCCAGCAGTCTTCTGCCACCTGATACTTATACCAGTGTCATCTGCTGATGTAACTATGTTTATTTACCCTGTACTTGTCCTATATTGTCGTCAACTGTAAGTTGCTGTTTTCCTGCTTGATTATTTGTTTATGTACTCTGTAATTGGGCGCTGCGGAACCCTTGTGGCGCCATATAAATAAAGGATAATAATAATAATAAAAAGTAGAATATTTAAAGTGAAGGAAGAACTACGGTCAATCAACATAATACAGATGTGCCTATATACACCTACCCTCAACACACGCCAAATAGCTCCATTTGGCAATTTGACTATTTCACAAAATACGAGGGGTGTGCAAGAAGAACTGACTTCTTTGGTGTGCACAAACTCGTTATGGAGGCCCGAGACCAAACAACAGTCGGCCCCCAAGCTGTGGGGGAAGGTTTGAGTTAGGCTTTGAGGGTTGGTCAGGGCTTGGCTGCGGGGGGTGGGTAGACTTAGGGTGCTGGGGGAGGTTAGGGTTAGGCTGCAGCAGGGAGGATAGGGTTGGGTTGCCGGGAGAGGTTAGAGTAAGGATGCGGGGGGGATTAGATTTAGGCTGCGGGAGGAGGTTAGAGTTAGGCTGGGGGGGAGGTCAGGGCTAGGCTGCAGGCTGGAGTCTAGGGTTAGGCTGCAGGGGGGAGAGATGTGACGGTACCTGGAAGCCGTGCCGGAGCCGCTGCAACATGTCAACATTTCATCACTGTCTACGTGATGCATGTGACATGGTCAACATTGTTATTATGACATGTCAGCATTGTCGTGTCATTTACTTTTCCTACCCAACCCTTACTTGCCCCCCCGTCAGTGCCCCTACCTGTTCTTATATCAGTAGCAGCGATTTTGCTTGGAATGCTGCCCAAAAATAATCCAGTGTCATACCATAAATATTACTCCGGTGGAACGTATTTATTGTTTCACTAACAAAAACCCATAGCGGAGGCAGTTTCCTTGTACACTCCCAGGGTACGATAAAGAGAAATGCCAAAGTAAGACGTCACATTTGTCCCATGTCAGTCGGGATTGTTTTACACGTCAACGGCATCAGCAAAGGACCGGAAGCCTTGCAAATGATATCCCTGAACCCGTCTCGGTTTATGTGGCAACGCGCTGCTGTGTCGCCTTTGGGCTGTCATGCCAGGAGGATGCGGGTGGCTTTGTTCTTTTCATGCGTAGACAAACTTCTGCTGCTGCGTAAGAGAAAAGAATCATTTGTGTAGACATCTGCACGGCTCTGTGGAACTCAGGAATCTGATTATAACAACTTTACATAGATAGTAAGAAACAGGACATTTGTCACACAAGTGCTGCCTGGTTGTTTTGTTCACGCTAACCTCTCTAATCTCTGTTATTCTCCAACAGTTCTGCTCCAGTCAGCTGTGTCAGCATCAAAAATAATTCTCTGACACACCGGTTGGCGGTGGGTGCGCGCATTCACCTGCAAAAATACAGGATGTGAATCATAATTGTGACAGGTATTCAGCAGTGAGCCTTCTCTGTGGGAATGGGATCTGCATATAAAGATGGTTTATTGTCTACGCACAATGTCAGCCATTTCCTGAGAATGACACTTGGGTCTGGGAGCCAGTGACACCCCTAAAGGCCATTTACAAACCCATGTGACGCATTTCGCAATTCCTTCAACAGTGCATAATCAAGGTTTGGGGGTCACAACCATTTAAAGAGCCTCCGTCCAATTAAAAGTTAGTAATATTAACCCATACAATATAAAAGTAAATGTATTATTCTGTATTTAAAAAATGGCACCTGTATATATTATATCAATCCATTAAATGTATATACTGTAAGTGTTGTAACTGTAATAAACAACCAGTGTGTCATTTTAGTTTAATCGCTGTATGCCAGAAGAAAACACACAAACATCCGCTTACATACGAGATCGAACATCGCAGATAAACAGCTGGATAATTTATTTTATTTAATTTAAAGAAATGTTTTTGCATGCATATTGAAAACTAGAGTAGTGCAAGATCTAATGTTTCATTGATATTTCAAGTTGGAGAGTTCTCAGAAAGAGGGGTGATGTATCAAGCCTTGGAGAGAGTGGAGAAGTTACCCAAAGCAAGGAGTATTTGCACCTTGGGACTGATTCCATTTTCTGTTTTAAATTGCGTCCCACAGCACCCACAAGAGATACAGCCCCACAGTGGCGTAACTACTGCCCCCGCAGCCCTCGCGGTGGCTTGGGGGCGAGGGGCTGCGGGGGCGCCACTGATTTACAGCAGACTGACATGCGGACGAGCGTCCGCATGTCAGTCTGTGGTCTCCTTCCCTCCGCCGCTTGTTGGAGGGACACGGAGGGCACAGCGCGCCTCCCTGTGTCCCTCCTGCATCATCTCCGGCGGCCGCGGGTCTAATCGGGAGAAGTGCCGTCCGTGAGCTCTAATTGGCTCACTAACCGGCACTTCCCCCTATTAGACCCGCGGCCGCCGGAGATGATGATGCAGGAGGGACACAGGAGAGGCGAGCTGTGCCCTCCGTGTCCCTCCAAAAAGCGGCGGCGGGGGGTGGGAAGAAATATCTGGCACTGGGGACATATATGGCACTGGGGGGAATATCTGGCACTGGGGGGAATATCTGGCACTGGGGGGGGGATATATGGCACTGGGGGGCATATATGGCACTGGGGGGGAATATCTGGCACTGGGGGGGAATATCTGGCACTGGGGGGAATATCTGGCACTGGGGGGGGGATATATGGCACTGGGGGGCATATATGGCACTGGGGGGGAATATCTGGCACTGGGGGGGAATATCTGGCACTGGGGGCATATATGGCACGGGGGGAATATCTGGCACTGGGGGCATATATGGCACGGGGGAGAATATCTGGCACTGGGGGGAATATCTGGCACTGGGGGCATATATGGCACGGGGGAATATCTGGCACTGGGGGCATATATGGCACTGGGGGCATATATGGCACTAGGGGCATATATGGCATGGGGGGGATATCTGGCTTTGGGGGGAATATCTGGCACTGGGGGCATATGTGGCACTGGGGGGGAATATCTGGCACTAGGGGCATATGTGGCACTGGGGGAGAATATCCGGCACTGGGGGCATATGTGGCACTGGGGGCATATCTGGCACTGGGGGCATATTTGGCACTGGGGGGGAATATATGGCACTGAGGGCATATCTGGCACTGGGGGGCATATATGGCACTGGGGGGGAATATCTGGCACTGGGGGGGAATATCTGGCACTGGGGGCATATATGGCACGGGGGGAATATCTGGCACTGGGGGCATATATGGCACGGGGGAGAATATCTAGCACTGGGGGGAATATCTGGCACTGGGGGCATATATGGCACGGGGGAATATCTGGCACTGGGGGCATATATGGCACTGGGGGCATATATGGCACTGGGGGCATATATGGCATGGGGGGGATATCTGGCTTTGGGGGGAATATCTGGCACTGGGGGCATATGTGGCACTGGGGGGGAATATCTGGCACTAGGGGCATATGTGGCACTGGGGGCATATCTGGCACTGGGGGGGAATATCTGGCACTGGGGGCATATGTGGCACTGGGGGAGAATATCCGGCACTGGGGGCATATGTGGCACTGGGGGCATATCTGGCACTGGGGGCATATTTGGCACTGGGGGGAATATATGGCACTGAGGGCATATCTGGCACTGGGGGCATATGTGGCACTGGGGGGGAATATCTGGCAGTGGGGGCATATGTGGCACTGGGGGGGGTATATGTGTACCTGGCACATGGGGGAGGGGCTATATTTGGCACTGGGGCATGTGAGTACCTGGCACCGTGGGGGAATATCTGGCACTGGGGACATATGTGGCACTGGGAGCACAGCCCTAGCAACAAGGACTACCTCCTAGAATGAGCATGACACCCAGTGCATGAAACACCTGGCAACGAGCATGACACCCAGTGCATGAAACACCTGGCAACGAGCATGACACCCAGTGCATGAAACCCCTGGCAACGAGCATGACACCCTGAGCATGAAAACCCCTGGCACCGTGCATGGAACCAAGAGCATGAAACCCCTGGCAACGAGCATGACACCCAGTGCATGAAACCCCTGACAACGAGCAGGTAATTGAAAAGTAATTAGAAGCCTTACTGTAGGACTTAATGTGTAATGGGCATTACGGTATGTGGCATAATGTATCACGGACATTGCGGTGTGTGTCATAATGTGTCACAGGCATTACGGTGTATGGTATACTATATCGCGGGCATTGTGATATGTGGTATAATGTCTCAGGGTCATTGCAGTGTGTGGCATAATGTATCACGGACATTGCGGTGTGTGTCATAATGTGTCTGGCATTACGGTGTGTGGTATACTATATCACGGGCATTGTGGTATGTGGTATAATGTCTCAGGGTCATTGCAGTGTGGCATAATACATAACGGGCATTGCGATGTGTGGCATAGGGTATAACGGGCAGGTCATTGCGGTATGTGTCACAGGCATTACGGTGTATGGTATACTATATCACGGGCATTGTGGTATAATGTCTCAAGGTCATTGCAGTGTGTGGCATAATGTGTCACAGGCATTGTATGTGCTATAATGTATCGGGCATTGCAGTGTGTGGCATAATGTATTACGGACATTGCGGTGTGTGTCATAATGTGTCACAGACATTGTATGTGCTATAATGTATCAGGGGCGTTGCAGTGTGTAGCATAATGTATAACGGGCATTGCGATTCCTGTCATAATGTGTCACAGGCATTACGGTGTGTGGCATAATGTGTCACAGGCATTACGGTGTGTGGCATAATGTGTCGGGGGCATTACAGTGTGTGCATATTGTGTCATGTGCATTATTGTGTGCGGCATAATGTCTAAGGGCCATTGCAGTATGTGGCATAATGTATACTGGGCATTACTATAAGGAGGAAAAATTACAAATAATGTAAGGGGCATGAATCAGGATTATTTTTCTTTCCTGTGGTGGCCAACGTATGGGCGTGCAGGTTGCAAAACTGGGGTATAAGGTAGTCTTTTCCTGCAATGACACGCCCCTTTATGCGAAACCACGCCCATTCCAACGAAACCACGCCCCTTTTTTGCTGCGCGCGCCTTAGGCGCGCATATTTATCCCTTTCTTGCTCCCTATTATGGAGCATGAAGGGGGGGGGGCGCCGAAGAATTTTTTGGCTTGGGGGAGAAAAATTTCTAGTTACGCCACTGCCCTGACACGTGCATTTACATCTAAGGCGTATATTATTTACTAAAGTTTGATAATGACCGATTTTGTGCATTTCCGCCGATTTTGGAGATTTCAATGTGAATTTGGATTTACTCGAAATTAACAAGACAACTACAAAAACTCACACATAAACTTGAACGTCAGTGGCATAAATCTTGTATTTCAAGTGATTTCCTCACATATAAGACTGTCTATCACTCTTATAGAAATGCCCTGGACTCTGCCAAACAAACATATTTCTAAACTCTCATCTCTGCTCAAGCCTCTAACCCCAAACGACTCTTTAATACATTTAAATCACTTCTGAATCCTCCCTCACCTACCCCACCAGCGACTATCAAGGCACAGGATCTCGCTTCCTACTTCAAGGAGAAGATTGATAAGATCCGAGATGAAATGGTATGCTCTTCGGCAGCCAGTGACCTGCTCAGTTCTTTACCTGAAGCCTCTGGCACTCTCTCTTCATTTGATCCCACAAATGAAGATGAAGTATCATCACTCTTCTCATCCTGCTTCTCTACTACCTCTCCTCTTGATCCTTTACCCTCACAAATAAGTAAAGCTCTGTCTCCGGTTATCATCCCTACCTTAACTAACATCTGTAATCTTTCTCTCTCTCTACTGGTATTTTTCCTTCACTCTTCAAGCATGCAGTGATTACTCCCATTTTGAAAAAACAAAATTCTGACCCTAACGCTCTCTCAATTTACCGCCCTATCTCTCAGCTTCCTTGTGTCTCTAAGCTACTTGAGAGACTTGCCTACACTCGACTAACACACTTTCCTAACTCACACAATTTATTGGACCCACTTCAGTCAGGCTTCCGTTCCCAACACTCCACAGAGACAGCACTGACTAAAGTGGATTTTGTCACTACGAAGTCTAAAGGCCATTACTCACTACTTATTCTTCTAGATCTATCTGCTGCCTTTGACACTGTGGACCACTCTCTTCTCATACAAACACTACAATCCCTAGGTCTTAAAGACACAGCCCTTTCTTGGTTCCTATCCTACCTATCTAATCGCTCCTTCAGTGTTCGCTTCTCTGAATCTACCTCCTCTTCATGTCTGCTGAGGAAGTCTGCTTCCCAGTTGTCCACTCCCGGAATGAAGACTTGCCGACAACGCCACAGCGTGCCGTTCTGCCCAGAGGAGAATCCTTGTTACCTCTAACATTGCTGCTAGGCTCTTCATTCCGCCCTGTCGGTTTATGTACATGACCGCCGTCACATTGTCCGACTGAATCTGAATGGCGTGATCCTGAAGAAGATGTGATGCCTGTAGAAGGGCGTTGTATATGGCCCTTAGTTCCAGAATGTTGATCGGAAGAATGGTTTCCTGACTTGACCATTTTCCTTGGAACTGTTCTCCTTGGGTGACTGCTCCCCAACCTCTGAGGCTTGCGTCTGTGGTTAGCAGAATCCAATTTTGAATCCCGAACCTTCGGCCCTCGGTCAGGTGAGAAGACTGAAGCCACCACAGAAGAGAAATCCTGGCTTTTGGCGACAGACGTATCCTCTGGTGCATGTGAAGATGCAATCCAGACCATTTGTCCAACAGATCCAGCTGGAAGGGCCTTGCGTGAAACCTTCCGTACTGCAGTGCCTCGTAAGAGGCTACCATCTTCACCAGGAGGCGAATGCATAGATGCACCGATATCCGAGTTGGTCTTAGAACGTCCCGCACCATCGACTGAATTACCAATGACTTTTCCAATGGAAGGAATACCTTCTGTGCCTCCGTATCCAGTATCATCCCCTAGGAACGGAAGCCTCCGTGATGGTTCCATGTGAGATTTTGGCAGGTTCAGAATCCACCCGTGATCCTGGAGTAGTCGTGTTGAGAGGGCAATGCTGTCTAACAACCTCTCCCTGGATGGTGCTTTTATCAGCAGATTGTCCAGGTACTGTATTATGTTCACTCCTTGCTTGCGGAGGAGAAACATCATCTCTGCCATTACCTTGGTGAACACCTTTGGTGCCGTGGAGAGGCCAAATGGCAGGTCCTGGAACTGGTAGTGACAGTCCTGTAATACAAACTGTAGATAAGCCTGATGAGGCAGCCAAATCGGAATATGAAGGTACGCATCCTTGCTATTCATAGACACCAGGAATTCCCCCTCCTCCAGACCTGAGATCACCGCTCTCAGAGACTCCATCTTGAATTTGAACACTCGTAAGTACAGGTTCAGTGACTTGAGGTTGAAAATGGGCCTTACCGAACCATCCGGTTTCGGTACCACAAACAGGTTGGAATAATAACACTTGTTTTGCAGTTGACGTGGAACTGGAACAATGAGTCTGTACCAGTTTTTGAATTGCTGCCTGTAAAGTCATGCTTGCTTCTGGAGAAACTGGTAAGCCTGATTTGAAGAATCTGTGAGATCGGAGTTCCTGAAACTCCAGTCTGCAGCCCTGGGCGATAAGATCTTTGACCCATGGATCCAGGCATGATGTTGCCCGTATGTGACTGAAATATCTTAATCGGGCTCCCACAAGCCTGTCTTCCAGGCAGTATGGTCCACCGTCATGCTGAAGGCTTTGAGGATGCAGAACCGGAGGTCTGTTCCTGTAAACCTTTGGATTTACTTTTAAATTTCGCTGTCCGAAAGGACTACAGAGTTGGAGCAGAGTAGGTTTTCCTAGCTGGGGGGGCTGCGGAAGGAAGGTATGTAGACTTACCCGCCGTAGCCTTGGATATCCATGTATCCAGTTCATCTCCGAAAAGGGCTTCACCTGTGAATGGTAGGCTTTCCACGCCTTTCCTGGAATCCGCATCTGCAGTCCACTGGCGTAGCCACAAGCCCCTGCGTGCTGACACTGCCATGGCAGTGGAGTGTGCGTTGAGCAAACCAATTTCCTTTATGGCCTCCACCATAAAATTAGCAGAGTCCTATATATGCTGTAGGAGTAAAATGATCTCCCCCCTGGTTAAGGAATCTAACCCGTTAATTAGATTACCTGACCATTTTGCAATGGCCCTAGTGATCCATAGTGATCCTATGCAGCAATAGTAGGTCTCTGGGCCAACCCAGCAGCTGTGTACAGGGATTTGAGAGTGGTCTCAATTTTGCAGTCAGCCATGTCCTTTAAGGAGGCTGTCCCAGGGAGACTATCTTACGTGACAACCTAGATACCGATGCGTCAACAATCGGTGGATTTTCCCACTTTTTCCTATCATCCTGAGGAAATGGGAAGGATTTGAGTAACCTTTTAGGGATCTGAAACTTCCTGTCCGCATTAACCCAAGTTTCTTCAAACAGAGAATTGAACTCCTTTGAAGCAGGGAAAGTAGCAGAGGATTTATTTTTTACATTAAAATAAGATTCCTCATCCACCTCTACCACCTTGTCAGGAATGTACAGGACTTCTCTAATAGCTTCTATCAGGGCCTGTATTCCTTGTAACAGGGCTGCATTACCCCCACACGAGTCCACTTCACCCTTCTTCGCGTCTGATACATCATCATCAGTGTCAGTCTGCAGGATTTGGACCAGAGTACGCTTTTGTGGACAAATGGCAGGGGTCTGAGACGCTGGAATGGCCACTGAATCTCTATTCATAAGGTCATCCACAGACTGTCTTAAGTATTGCATCTCTTTATCATTATGGGATAATTTATTAGAAATATTTGAGATCATCCCTTTAAGGTACTCCAACCATGCGGGTTCAGACCCACTAGCCTGAGAATGTGCACTATCCTGGGTACACTGTAGTGAATCCCCTGGGGAAGACAAACACTCTGCTGTGCAGGAAACACACTCCCTGGACATGGTAATGTGAAGGGACACACACACTCACACACAGTAAAGGTGAAAGCACAGTTAACCCACCCAGAGCCCGCAGGGAGACACAGTGAAGATGGAGCCAGCCACACCGCGCCCTTTATGCTAAAGCCAAGCTCAGCTGGGTTGCAAACTAAGCTCCTTAATAGGGCTTAGTATTATAACACCGCTCTCCCCCCCCCTTACTATGACCCCCTGGTACCGCTGAGGAAATGTGGAGTCTTTGTGGAGGAGCTGCGCTTCCCTGCAAGTCCTGTCAGTGTGAGCTGCAGAGGGAAAATGGCGCTGGTGAGCTGCTGGATCCTCTCATAGTGAAGCCTGCCCCCGTAATGGCGCGCGGTCTTCCCGGTTTTATTATACTGGCTGAGGTGTCTGAGAAGCCTAACAGCGGGTTAGAACCCCTGTAAGCTGTTTGCCGGTGTAGGGTAATGTTAAAAAGCTCAGCTCGCCCCTCACAGCGGAAACACACACACATACAGCATGTTGTACTGAGCCTGGAGTAGCAGCCTGCATGTCAGTGCTGCGCGCCATACCCTGATGCCGCCATTACAGCCGGCGACCCGCTAACCGGGGCGCCGGCCACCTACTCACCATTCTTCTTACTTCTGGCTGTTAGGGGTGGCGGCGTGCTGCGGGTCTGTACGCTCGCCATGTGTTAGGGGTGGCGGCGTGCTGCGGTCTGTACGCTCGCCATGGTGGGGCTTGCAAATAGGACCCTCAGGAACTCAGTGTCCTGCCAGCAGGGAATGGGACCATTAACACTATAGGAGGTTGGGCCGTCCCCCCCCCCCCCCCCCCTAAGCCCCACGAAGCAGGCAGGCTGGTGCCAAACAGCCCTGTCTGAAAACAACAAACAGAAAATAAATGCAGAAACTCTTCAGAAGCTTCCCTAAGTGTGACCGGCTCCTCCGGGCACATTTTCTAAACTGAGACTGGTAGGAGGGGCATAGAGGGAGGAGCCAGCGCACACTATTGATTTCTTAAAGTGCCCAAGGCTCCTAGTGGACCCATCTATACCCCATGGTACTAATGTGGACCACAGTATCCTCTAGGACGTAAGAGAAATAATAGTAGAAACAAAAAAAAGCAAACACTATTCATCTATGACACCCATAGGGAACATTCTGTCTTCCTGTAGAAGTCTATAGGGATTTCAAATAAAATGTAAAAACATAATAAGGTGATACTACTTACTCCTAGCACAACCATGACTAGAAGGAATGACGGGGTTAATTAATAACCCATTAGGAGATCATAGTGGCTGGCGTTTGATTGGCTGTTCACCTATCAAGGTCAACTAAGTTCAATCTTTCTAGCTGGGCTTAATGGCCAGGGTATACTGGCGATTACGGTTCCACAAGCTACAATGTCCACATCCGATCAATGCTGAGACTTCTAGTACCACAGCAGTACGATTGTAATCCATTTATTTATTTATTTCATTTCTATCACCTTGGCACCCACCATCTCAGTAGTGCCACTGCCAGTATGCTCTGCTCTGTTATTGTGCTATTAAGAACAATGCTGCTTTTCCCTCGGGGGTGCCCACATTTTTCATTGGCCCTATTGATTTCAAGAGGGTTCGGGCATGTAGCCATAGAGATCCTTGTGCCTTATAATAACCAATGCAGGGAAATGACGCTGATGAGCCCATTTGAATTTATATAATATGGGATCCGGTCTGAAGATCAACAGTGTCTAGGTCGACAATGTTTAGGTCGACCACTATAGGTCGACAGTCACTAGGTCGACATGGATGGAAGGTCGACAGGGTTTCTAGGTCGACATGTGCTAGGTCGACAGGTCTAAAGGTCGACATGAGTTTTTCACATTTTTTTTCTTTTTTTGAATTTTTTCATACTTAACGATCCACGTGGACTACGATTGGAACGGTAAAGTGTGCCGAGCGAAGCGGTAGAGGAGCGAAGGCACCATGCCCGAAGCATGGCGAGCGAAGCGAGCCATGTGAGGGGACGCAGTGCACTAATTTGGGATCCCGGTCACTCTACGAAGAAAACGACACAAAAAAAAAAAAATATCCTCATGTCGACCTTTAGACCTGTCAACCTAGCACATGTCGACCTAGAAACTCTGTCGACCTTCCATCCATGTCGACCTAGTGACTGTCGACCTATAGTGGTCGACCTGAACATTGTCGATTTGATGAACCACACCCATATAATATATCTCTGATTCCCCCCCCCCCCCCCAGCAATGTAACAGCTATATAATGGGGTTAAGGTGCAATCATGCAATCAGGGAGATTGCTGGTCTATTCAGTGAGTCAGGGAGATTGCTGCTATTTCAGGGAGTCTCCGGCAGAATGAGGGAGGTTAGGCAACCATGCACCACTCTAGCTGATATGTAAGACAAACTTTTCCTCATTTGATGTTTTCATATGTAATCCTGCTGCTGCATACTGAACCTCGCACATGAAAAAGAAAATTGTGTAAATCTAAGGTGACAATTACAAAACTTGCTGGAGGCAAATTCACAGGTTCTATTTAAAGCACCTGTCATGAGGTTTGGAGAAGTCTAGCATTAACAAGACTGAGTGCCAGCCCAACTGCAATGTACAGTTATTGAGACACACATACCAGTAGTGAGACGTGAGTGCGCCCTCTGTGTCTCCAGTGCCCCAGGCACTAGTAAACGTAGCTGACGCTGAAGGCTGACGTTCGTTTGACACTGATCAGTCCCTGGGTTCTGCATACTCTAATTAATATGCATGCATACCGAAAACCTGTCTGCATTCAGCCTGGACAGTGCCCATCTGTGGAGACTAGCCCAGCATCTCGTTATCAGGACTTTTGTCACTGTTCCAGAATAGCCGGGAGATGGTGATTGCATTTGCCCCTCCAATGCCCCGTGTACCAGCAGCCGGTCCACGCGGCGTGAAGTGGTGTTTTTAGGGAAAGGTGAGAATAGGGACACCTAGCACTTCAAATGCACTGGGCACGGCCCAGAGGATGGCGTGGCATGCCCATGTGTGATGTGGTCACGCCTCCATTTGGAACGGCCATGTTCCTTTCTCATGCTGGCACATGGCACATGCTGCAGCAGCCTCTCTGCCCAGCCCAGAAACAGTCAGTCCTCTCTCTCTCTCCCGTGATCGCACTAGCCAGCCCGCCAGCCCGTCGAATCCTTCACCGACTCACTTCCTTTCTAAGGATGGAGTCCGGCCGCAGCTCCCCCCATACTGGCCATGCCCCTTTCCAGTACTAGGGTCTAGCAGAGCTGTTGGCGGCACCCCTAGTCACCAAAAATAGCCCAACTTGCTGAGTCGCTGCGTCTGTGATGCAACCAAGACGGAACATTTGAAGAGAAATATGGTACGCAGCACCTCTTGGAGCGCCGGGTGTGCTGCGCCCTGTGGTGTATAGACGTTAGGTGTATAGACATCGCTGTGTAACCATATCTTACAGCCCACCAAGAACCTGTGCAAACTGGTGGACAATTGGGGGTAATTCAGAGTTGATCGCAGCAGGAAATTTGTTAGCAGTTGGGTAAAACCATGTGCAGTGCAGGGGGGCAGATGTGACATGTGCAGAGAGAGAACATGTGCAGAGCCTATGCGCTCCATTGTAACCAATGGTGGGAACTTTGTGGTCAGCGGTGAGGTCACTTTCGGTCACCCGCTGACCACAAAGTTCCCACCATTGCTTACAATGGAGCGCATAGGCGCTACATTGTAACACTGCCGTGTGCCGCCTGTCATACAGTACAGGAGCACACAGCCGATCAGGAGGGTGCCACAACGTGGCGCTCCCTGATTGGCTGAAGAAACCCACTTAGACATCAGTCAGAGGGGGTTTCTGGCATTCGGGGAAAGGGGTCCCATGTGAAAACATGGGTCCCCTTTCAGTTCGTGGTCGGGTGTCCCGTTTTTTTATTTTTACAAGTACGTGGATTACAAATGGATTACCCGAGGAGCCCTCTACACTGGATTTGGTGAGTAGAATTTTTTCAACAGGTACCCCATGGATTCTACATGGAGAAGAGGACCGACCCTCGTGTGAACATAAGGTAAGTATGTGTATATGGTGGTGTGTATGTATGCATTAAAGTTATACTTTCAAGGTGTGTGTGTAATGTCTTTATTGGGGTATTTTTTTAGTAGTAGTACTACAGGTACCAGCGGGCCCGGTTTTCCGCCACATGCTGGTACTTGTGGTTCTCCAAGTACCAGCTTGCGGGGGAGGCTTGCTGGGACTTGTAGTACTGCTACTAAAAACAATATTCATAACTTTCAACAAAGGCTATCAGCGTCCCATCCGCAGCCCATTGGATGGGGAGGACAGCCTCGGGCTTCACCCCTGGCCCTTGGGTGGCTGGAGGGGGGGACCCCTTGATTGAAGGGGTTCCCACTCCTCCAGGGTACCCCGGCCAGGGGTGACTAGTTGGGTATTTAATGCCACGGCCGCAGGCGCTGTATAAAAGTGACCCCCGGCTGTGGCATTATCTGTCCAGCTAGTGGAGCCCGGTGCTGGTTTCAAAAATACGGGGGACCCCTACGCTTTTTGTCCCCCGTATTTTTGGAACCAGGACCAGGCGCAGAGCCCGGTGCTGGTTGTTTAAATATGGGGGAACCCCTGTCAATTTTTTTCCCATATTTTTGCAACCAGGACCGGCTCAAAGAGCCCGAGGCTGGTTTGGCTTAGGAGGGGGGACCCCACACAATTTTTTTTCAAAAAATTAACACTTTCCCATCCCCTTCCCACTGATAAACATGCACGGATCTCATGGATCCCTGCATGCCTATCCAAACACGGGATAAAAAAGCAGGTCTGTTTTTTTTTAGCACTTTTTTACGATTTGTATTTCTGCACGGCAGTGTTTGGCTATTGTCGGCAGTGTTTGTGATTTGCACTTTTTAGTAAATTACCGATTTCTACCAAATTGCAGGCGTATTTGACCGATGGTATATTGATTCGTGATTTTTTCCTAGGACTTCCAAAATATTACGAATGCCCTCATCACTGCCGTGATTTTTGCTTAGTAAATTACCGAGATGACACTTTGAAGAAAAAACGGCATCTCGGTCAAAATCGGGACCTTAGTAAATATACCCCAATGTCTGTGACACATTATGACACACACCGCAATGACCCTGAGACATTATACCACATACCACAATGATCGTGATATAGTATACAACACACCGTAATGCCTGACACATTATGACACACACCGCAATGTCCGTGATACATTATGCCACACACTGCAATGACCCTGATACATTATAGCACATACAATGTCTGTGACACATTATGACACACACCGCAATGACCCTGAGACATTATACCACATACCACAATGCCCGTGATATAGTATACAACACACCGTAATGCCTGACACATTATGACACACACCGCAATGTCCGTGATACATTATGCCACAGACTGCAATGACCCTGAGACATTATACCACATATCACAATGCCCGTGATATAGTATACAACACACCGTAATGCCTGACACATTATTACACACATCGCAATGTCCGTGATACATTATGCCACACACTGCAATGACCCTGAGACTAGTGATGAGCGGGTTCGGTTTCTCGGAAACCGAACCCCCCCGAACTTCACCCATTTTACACGGGTCCGAGGCAGGTTCGAACCTTCCCGCCTTGCTCGGCTAACCCGAGCGCGCCCGAACGTCATCATCCCGCTGTCAGATTCTCGCGAGATTCGGATTCTATATAAGCAGCCGCGCGTCGCCGCCATTTTCACTCGTGCATTGGAGATGATAGGGAGAGGACGTAACTGGTGTCCTCTCCGTTTATTGTTGAACTTGATTGCTTTATTGCTTAATTGTGGGGAGGATTGGGGAGCAGCTGTTAGGAGGAGTACAGTGCAGAGTTTTGCTGATAAGTGACCACCAGTTTTATCCGTTCTCTGCCTGAAAAAAACGCTCCATACCATATCTGTGCTCAGTGTGCTGCATGATATATCTGTGCTCACACTGCTTAATTGTGGGGACTGGGGAGCAGCTGTATTATATAGCAGGAGTACAGTGCAGAGTTTTGTTGACAGTGACCACCAGTATACGTTGTCTGCCTGAAAAACACTCCATATCTGTGCTCAGTGTGCTGCTTTATTGTGGGGACTGGGGACCACCAGTATAATTAATATTATAAAGGAGGAGTACAGTGCAGAGTTTTGCTGACACAGTGACCACCAGTATACTATATATAGCAGTACGGTAGGCCACTGCTGTACCTACCTCTGTGTCGTCATTCATTAAGTATACTATCCATCTACATTCTATACCTGTGGTGCATTTCAGTTTTGCAGTTTGCTGATACAGTGACCACCAGTATACTATATATAGCAGTACGGAAGGCCACTGCTGTACCTACCTCTGTGTCGTCATTCATTAGTATACTATCCATCTACATTCTATACCTGTGGTGCATTTTAGTTTTGCAGTTTGCTGACACAGTGACCACCAGTATACTATATATAGCAGTACGGTAGGCCACTGCTGTACCTACCTCTGTGTCGTCATTCATTAAGTATACTATCCATCTACATTCTATACCTGTGGTGCATTTTAGTTTTGCAGTTTGCTGACACAGTGACCACCAGTATACTATATATAGCAGTACGGTAGGCCACTGCTGTACCTACCTCTGTGTCGTCATTCATTAAGTATACTATCCATCTACATTCTATACCTGTGGTGCATTTTAGTTTTGCAGTTTGCTGACACAGTGACCACCAGTATACTATATATAGCAGTACGGTAAGCAACTGCTGTACCTACCTCTATGTCGTCATTCATTAAGTATACTATCCATCTACATTCTATACCTGTGGTGCATTTTAGTTTTGCAGTTTGCTGACACAGTGACCACCAGTATACTATATATAGCAGTACGGTAGGTCACTGCTGTACCTACCTCTGTGTCGTCATTCATTAAGTATACTATCCATCTACATTCTATACCTGTGGTGCATTTTAGTTTTGCAGTTTGCTGACACAGTGACCACCAGTATACTATATATAGCAGTACGGTAGGCCACTGCTGTACCTACCTCTGTGTCGTCATTCATTAAGTATACTATCCATCTACATTCTATACCTGTGGTGCATTTTAGTTTTGCAGTTTCCTGACACAGTGACCACCAGTATACTATATATAGCAGTACGGTAGGCCACTGCTGTACCTACCTCTGTGTCGTCATTCATTAAGTATACTATCCATCTACATTCTATACCTGTGGTGCATTTTAGTTTTGCAGTTTGCTGACACAGTGACCACCAGTATACTATATATAGCAGTACGGTAGGCCACTGCTGTACCTACCTCTGTGTCGTCATTCATTAAGTATACTATCCATCTACATTCTATACCTGTGATGCATTTTAGTTTTGCAGTTTGCTGACACAGTGACCACCAGTATACTATATATAGCAGTACGGTAGGCCACTGCTGTACCTACCTCTGTGTCGTCATTCATTAAGTATACTATCCATCTACATTCTATACCTGTGATGCATTTTAGTTTTGCAGTTTGCTGACACAGTGACCACCAGTATACTATATATAGCAGTACGGTAGGCCACTGCTGTACCTACCTCTGTGTCGTCATTCATTAAGTATACTATCCATCTACATTCTATACCTGTGGTGCACCTCTTTTTTTCTTTGCATCATGTGCTGTTTGGGGACAATTTTTTTGAAGTGCCATCCTGTCTTGACACTGCAGTGCCACTCCTAGATGGGCCAGGTGTTTGTGTCGGCCACTTGTGTCGCTTAGCTTAGTCACACAGCGACCTTGGTGCGCCTCTTTTTTTCTTTGCATCATGTGCTGTTTGGGGACAATTTTTTTGATGTGCCATCCTGTCTTGACACTGCAGTGCCACTCCTAGATGGGCCAGGTGTTTGTGTCGGCCACTTGTGTCGCTTAGCTTAGTCACACAGCGACCTTGGTGCGCCTCTTTTTTTCTTTGCATCATGTGCTGTTTGGGGACAATTTTTTAGAAGTGCCATCCTGTCTTGACACTGCAGTGCCACTCCTAGATGGGCCAGGTGTTTGTGTCGGCCACTTGTGTCGCTTAGCTTAGTCACACAGCGACCTTGGTGCGCCTCTTTTTTTCTTTGCATCATGTGCTGTTTGGGGACAATTTTTTTGAAGTGCCATCCTGTCTTGACACTGCAGTGCCACTCCTAGATGGGCCAGGTGTTTGTGTCGGCCACTTGTGTCGCTTAGCTTAGTCACACAGCGACCTTTGTGCGCCTCTTTTTTTATTTGCATCATGTGCTGTTTGGGGACAATTTTTTTGATGTGCCATCCTGTCTTGACACTGCAGTGCCACTCCTAGATGGGCCAGGTGTTTGTGTCGGCCACTTGTGTCGCTTAGCTTAGTCACACAGCGACCTTGGTGCGCCTCTTTTTTTCTTTGCATCATGTGCTGTTTGGGGACAATTTTTTAGAAGTGCCATCCTGTCTTGACACTGCAGTGCCACTCCTAGATGGGCCAGGTGTTTGTGTCGGCCACTTGTGTCGCTTAGCTTAGTCACACAGCGACCTTGGTGCGCCTCTTTTTTTCTTTGCATCATGTGCTGTTTGGGGACAATTTTTTTGAAGTGCCATCCTGTCTTGACACTGCAGTGCCACTCCTAGATGGGCCAGGTGTTTGTGTCGGCCACTTGTGTCGCTTAGCTAAGTCACACAGCGACCTTGGTGCGCCTCTTTTTTTCTTTGCATCATGTGCTGTTTGGGGACAATTTTTTTGAAGTGCCATCCTGTCTTGACACTGCAGTGCCACTCCTAGATGGGCCAGGTGTTTGTGTCGGCCACTTGTGTCGCTTAGCTTAGTCACACAGCGACCTTTGTGCGCCTCTTTTTTTATTTGCATCATGTGCTGTTTGGGGACAATTTTTTTGATGTGCCATCCTGTCTTGACACTGCAGTGCCACTCCTAGATGGGCCAGGTGTTTGTGTCGGCCACTTGTGTCGCTTAGCTTAGTCACACAGCGACCTTGGTGCGCCTCTTTTTTTCTTTGCATCATGTGCTGTTTGGGGACAATTTTTTAGAAGTGCCATCCTGTCTTGACACTGCAGTGCCACTCCTAGATGGGCCAGGTGTTTGTGTCGGCCACTTGTGTCGCTTAGCTTAGTCACACAGCGACCTTGGTGCGCCTCTTTTTTTCTTTGCATCATGTGCTGTTTGGGGACAATTTTTTTGAAGTGCCATCCTGTCTTGACACTGCAGTGCCACTCCTAGATGGGCCAGGTGTTTGTGTCGGCCACTTGTGTCGCTTAGCTAAGCCATCCAGCGACCTCGGTGCAAATTGTAGGACTAAAAATAATATTGTGAGGTGTGAGGTGTTCAGAATAGACTGGAAATGAGTGGAAATTATGGTAATTGAGGTTAATAATACTATGGGATCAAAATGACCCCCAAATTCTATGATTTAAGCTGTTTTTTAGGGTTTTTTGAAAAAAACACCCGAATCCAAAACACACCCGAATCCGACAAAAAAATTTCGGTGAGGTTTTGCCAAAACGCGTCCGAATCCAAAACACGGCCGCGGAACCGAATCCAAAACCAAAACACAAAACTCGAAAAATGTCCGGTGCACATCACTACCTGAGACATTATACCACATATCACAATGCCCGTGATATAGTATACTATACACCGTAATGCCTGTGACACATACCGCAATGCCCGTTATACCCTATGCCACACACCGCAATACCCTTTATACATTATGCCACACTGCAATGCCCCTGAGACATTATACCACATACCACAATGCCCGTGATATAGTATGCCACACACCGTAATGCCTGTGACACATTATGACACGCACCGCAATGTCCGTGATACATTATGCCACACACCGTAATGCCCATTACACATTAAGTCCTACAGTAAGGCTTCTAATTACTTTTAAATTACCTGCTTGTTGCCAGGGGTTTCATGCTCTTGATTCCATGCACTGTGCCAGGGGTTTTCATGCTCAGGGTGTCATGCTCGTTTGCCAGGGGTTTCATGCACTGGGTGTCATGCTCATTGCCAGGGGTTTCATGCACTGGGTGTCATGCTCGTTGCTAGGGGGTAGTGCTTGTTACTAGGGCTGTGCTCTCCCAGTGCCACATATGCTCCCACTGCCAGATATTCCCCCACAGTGCCAGGTACTCACATGCCCCCAGTGCCAAATATAGCCGCCCCCCCATATGCCAGGTACACATATACACCCCAGTGCCACATATGCCCCCAGTGCCAGATATTCCCCCACAGTGCCAGGTACTCACATGCCCCCAGTGCCAAATACAGCCCCCTTCCCCCCCATGTGCCAGGTACACATATACCCCCCCCTCCGCCCCCCAGTGCCACATATGCCCCCAGTGCCAGATATTCCTCCACAGTGCCAGGTACTCACATGCCCCCAGTTCCAAATATAGCCCCCCCCATGTGCCACGTACACATATACCCCCCCCCAGTGCCACATATGCCCCCTCTGTGCCACATAAGCCCCCCTCCCCCAGTGCCACATATGCCCCCTCAGTGCCACATAAGCCCCCCCCCCCGCGCTCCCCCGCTGTTATGTGATGGAGGGACACGGAGGGCACAGCGCGCGCCTCTCCTGTGTCCCTCCTGGGTCTCCGGCGGGTCTGTTAAAGGAAGTGCCGGTTCGTGAGCCAATCAGAGCTCACGAACGGCACTTCATTTATTAGACCCGCCGGAGACCCAGGAGGGACACAGAAGAGGCGCGCGCTGTGCTCTCTGTGTCCCTCCTTACAGCAGCGGAGGGAAGGAGGAAACTGCAGATTGACATGCGGACGCTCGTCCGCCTGTCAATCTGCGCTAAATCAGTGGCGCCACCGCAACCCTGCACCCCCAAGCCACCGCGAGGGCTGCGGGGGCAGTAGTTATGCCACTGGATATACTGGTACACATATGGTTGGGATTTACTGGGACACATGGCTGGGATATACTGGGACACTGGCTGGGATATACTGGAACACTGGCTGGGATATACTGGACACATATCGTTGTGATATACTGGGACACATATGGCTGGGATATACTGGGACACATATGGCTGGGATATACTGGGACACTGGCTGGGATATACTGGTACATATATGGCTGGGATATACTGGGACACAAATGGCTGGGATATACTGGGACACTGGCTGGGATATACTGGGACACTGGCTGGGATATACTGGGACACTGGCTGGGATATACTGGGACACTGGCTGGGATATACTGGGACACTGGCTGGGATATACTGGGACACATATGGCTGGGACATACTGATGACACTGGCTGGGATATACTGGGACACTGGCTGGGATATACTGGGACACATATGCCTGGGATATACTGGTACACATATGGTTGGGATTTACTGGGACACATGGCTGGGATATACTGGGACACTGGCTGGGATATACTGGAACACTGGCTGGGATATACTGGACACATATCGTTGTGATATACTGGGACACATATGGCTGGGATATACTGGGACACATATGGCTGGGATATACTGGGACACTGGCTGGGATATACTGGTACATATATGGCTGGGATATACTGGGACACAAATGGCTGGGATATACTGGGACACTGGCTGGGATATACTGGGACACTGGCTGGGATATACTGGGACACATATGGCTGGGATATACTGAAGACACTGGCTGGGATACACTGGGACACTGGCTGGGATATACTGGGACACATATGGCTGGGATATACTGAGGACACTGGCTGGGATATACTGGGACACTGGCTGGGATATACTGGGACACATATGGCTGGGATATACTGAGGACACTGGCTGGGATATACTGGGACACTGGCTGGGATATACTGGGACACATATGGCTGGGATATACTGAGGACACTGGCTGGGATATACTGGGACACTGGCTGGGATATACTGGGACACATATGGCTGGGATATACTGAGGACACTGGCTGGGATATACTGGGACACTGGCTGAGATATACTGGGACACATATGGCTGGGATATACTGGGACACATATGGCTGGGATATACTGGGACACTGGCTGGGATATACTGGGACACATATGGCTGGGATATACTGGGACACATATGCCTGGTATATACTGGGACACATATGGCTGGGATATACTGTTGACACTGGCTGGGATATACTGGGACACTGGATGGGATATACTGGGACACATATGGCTGGGATATACTGGGACACATGGCTGGGATATACTGGGACACTGGCTGGGATATACTGGGACACATATGGCTAGGATATACTGAAACACATATGCCTGGTATATACTGGGACACATATGGCTGGGATATACTGAGGACACTGGCTGGGATATACTGGGACACATATGCCTGGGATATACTGGGACACTGGCTGGGATATACTGGTATACTGGCTGGGATATACTGGGACACATATGGCTGATATATACTGGGACACATGGCTAGGATATACTGGGACACTGGCTGGGATATACTGGGACACATATGGCTGGGATATACTGGGACACATATAGCTGGGATATACTGAGGACACTAGCTGGGATATACTGGGACACTGGCTGGGATATACTGGGACACTGGCTGGGATATTCTGGGACACATATGGCTGGGATATACTGAGGACACTGGCTAGGATATACTGGGACACTGGCTGGGATATACTGGGACACATATGCCTGGGATATACTGGGACACATATGGCTGGGATATACTGGGACACATGGCTGGGATATACTGGGACACTGGCTGGGATATACTGGGACACATATGGCTGATATATACTGGGACACATGGCTAGGATATACTGGGACACTGGCTGGGATATACTGGGACACTGGCTGGGATATACTGGGACACATATGGCTGGGATATACTGGGACACATATGGCTGGGATATACTGGGACACTGGCTGGGATATACTGGGACACATATGGCTGGGATGTACTGGGACACATGGGACACTGGCTGGGATATACTGGGACACTGGCTGGGATATACTGGGACACATATGGCTGGGATATACTGGGACACTGGCTGGGATATACTGGACACATGGCTGGGATATACTGGGACACATGGCTGGGATATACTGTGACACGGAATCAGTACGAGATCCAGATACTGGGACACATATGGCTGGGATGTACTGGGACACATGGGACACTGGCTGGGATATACTGGGACACTGGCTGGGATATACTGGACACATGGTTGGGATATACTGGGACACATATGGCTGGGATATACTGGGACAATGGCTGGGATATACTGGGACACATATGGCTGGGATATACTGGGACACATGGCTGGGATATACTGGGACACTGGCTGGGATATTCTGGGACACATATGGCTGGCATATACTGAGGACACTGGCTGGGATATACTGGGACACTGGCTGGGATATACTGGGACACATATTCCTGTGATATACTGGGACACATATGGCTGGGATATACTGGGACACATGGCTGGGATATACTGGGACACATGGCTGGGATATACTGGGACACTGGCTGGGATATACTGGGACACATATGGCTGATATATGCTGGGACACATGGCTAGGATATACTGGGACACTGGCTGGGATATACTGGGACACTGGCTGGGATATACTGGGACACTGGCTGGGATATACTGGGACACATATGGCTGGGATATACTGGGACACATATGGCTGGGATATACTGGGACACATATGGCTGGGATATACTGGGACACTGGCTAGGATATACTGGGACACTGGCTGGGATATACTGGGACACTGGCTGGGATTTTCTGGGACACATATGGTTGGGATATACTGAGGACACTGGCTAGCATATACTGGGACACTGGCTGGGATATACTGGGACACATATGCCTGAGATATACTGGGACACATATGGCTGGGATGTACTGGGACACATGGGACACTGGCTGGGATATACTGGGTCACTGGCTGGGATATACTGGGACACATATGGCTGGGATATACTGGGACACATATGGCTGGGATATACTGGGACACTGGCTGGGATATACTGGTACACATATGGTTGGGATTTACTGGGACACTGGCTCGCGCGCCACAAAAAGGGGTGTGGCTTAGTTGAGCTGAGCGTGGCTTCGCATAAAGGGGCATGGTATTGCAGGAAAAGACTACCTTATACTAGAGATGAGCGCCTGAAATTTTTCGGGTTTTGTGTTTTGGTTTTGGGTTCGGTTCCGCGGCCGTGTTTTGGGTTCGAACGCGTTTTGGCAAAACCTCACCGAATTTTTTTTGTCGGATTCGGGTGTGTTTTGGATTCGGGTGTTTTTTTCAAAAAACACTAAAGAACAGCTTAAATCATAGAATTTGGGGGTCATTTTGATCCCAAAGTATTATTAACCTCAAAAACCATAATTTACGCTCATTTTCAGTCTATTCTGAATACCTCACACCTCACAATATTATTTTTAGTCCTAAAATTTGCACCGAGGTCGCTGTGTGAGTAAGATAAGCGACCCTAGTGGCCGACACAAACACCGGGCCCATCTAGGAGTGGCACTGCAGTGTCACGCAGGATGTCCCTTCCAAAAAACCCTCCCCAAACAGCACATGACGCAAAGAAAAAAAGAGGCGCAATGAGGTAGCTGTGTGAGTAAGATTAGCGACCCTAGTGGCCGACACAAACACCGGGCCCATCTAGGAGTGGCACTGCAGTGTCACGCAGGATGGCCCTTCCAAAAAACCCTCCCCAAACAGCACATGACGCAAAGAAAAGAAGAGGCGCAATGAGGTAGCTGTGTGAGTAAGATTAGCGACCCTAGTGGCCGACACAAACACCGGGCCCATCTAGGAGTGGCACTGCAGTGTCACGCAGGATGTCCCTTCCAAAAAACCCTCCCCAAACAGCACATGACGCAAAGAAAAAAAGAGGCGCAATGAGGTAGCTGTGTGAGTAAGATTAGCGACCCTAGTGGCCGACACAAACACCGGGCCCATCTAGGAGTGGCACTGCAGTGTCACGCAGGATGTCCCTTCCAAAAAACCCTCCCCAAACAGCACATGACGCAAAGAAAAAAAGAGGCGCAATGAGGTAGCTGACTGTGTGAGTAAGATTAGCGACCCTAGTGGCCGACACAAACACCGGGCCCATCTAGGAGTGGCACTGCAGTGTCACGCAGGATGTCCCTTCCAAAAAACCCTCCCCAATCAGCACATGATGCAAAGAAAAAGAAAAGAAAAAAGAGGTGCAAGATGGAATTGTCCTTGGGCCCTCCCACCCACCCTTATGTTGTATAAACAAAACAGGACATGCACACTTTAACCAACCCATCATTTCAGTGACAGGGTCTGCCACACGACTGTGACTGATATGACGGGTTAGTTTGGACCCCCCCCCAAAAAAGAAGCAATTAATCTCTCCTTGCACAAACTGGCTCTACAGAGGCAAGATGTCCACCTCATCTTCACCCTCCGATATATCACCGTGTACATCCCCCTCCTCACAGATTACCAATTCGTCCCCACTGGAATCCACCATCTCAGCTCCCTGTGTACTTTGTGGAGGCAATTGCTGCTGGTCAATGTCTCCGCGGAGGAATTGATTATAATTCATTTTAATGAACATCATCTTCTCCACATTTTCTGGATGTAACGTCGTACGCCGATTGCTGACAAGGTGAGCGGCGGCACTAAACACTCTTTCGGAGTACACACTTGTGGGAGGGCAACTTAGGTAGAATAAAGCCAGTTTGTGCAAGGGCCTCCAAATTGCCTCTTTTTCCTGCCAGTATAAGTACGGACTGTGTGACGTGCCTACTTGGATGCGGTCACTCATATAATCCTCCACCATTCTATCAATGTTGAGAGAATCATATGCAGTGACAGTAGACGACATGTCCGTAATCGTTGTCAGGTCCTTCAGTCCGGACCAGATGTCAGCATCAGCAGTCGCTCCAGACTGCCCTGCATCACCGCCAGCGGGTGGGCTCGGAATTCTGAGCCTTTTCCTCGCACCCCCAGTTGCGGGAGAATGTGAAGGAGGAGATGTTGACAGGTCGCGTTCCGCTTGACTTGACAATTTTGTCACCAGCAGGTCTTTCAACCCCAGCAGACTTGTGTCTGCCGGAAAGAGAGATCCAAGGTAGGCTTTAAATCTAGGATCGAGCACGGTGGCCAAAATGTAGTGCTCTGATTTCAACAGATTGACCACCCGTGAATCCTTGTTAAGCGAATTAAGGGCTGCATCCACAAGTCCCACATGCCTAGCGGAATCGCTCCCTTTTAGCTCCTTCTTCAATGCCTCCAGCTTCTTCTGCAAAAGCCTGATGAGGGGAATGACCTGACTCAGGCTGGCAGTGTCTGAACTGACTTCACGTGTGGCAAGTTCAAAGGGCATCAGAACCTTGCACAACGTTGAAATCATTCTCCACTGCACTTGAGACAGGTGCATTCCACCTCCTATATCGTGCTCAATTGTATAGGCTTGAATGGCCTTTTGCTGCTCCTCCAACCTCTGAAGCATATAGAGGGTTGAATTCCACCTCGTTACCACTTCTTGCTTCAGATGATGGCAGGGCAGGTTCAGTAGTTTTTGGTGGTGCTCCAGTCTTCTGTACGTGGTGCCTGTACGCCGAAAGTGTCCCGCAATTCTTCTGGCCACCGACAGCATCTCTTGCACGCCCCTGTCGTTTTTTAAAAAATTCTGCACCACCAAATTCAAGGTATGTGCAAAACATGGGACGTGCTGGAATTTGCCCATATTTAATGCACACACAATATTGCTGGCGTTGTCCGATGCCACAAATCCACAGGAGAGTCCAATTGGGGTAAGCCATTCCGCGATGATCTTCCTCAGTTGCCGTAAGAGGTTTTCAGCTGTGTGCGTATTCTGGAAAGCGGTGATACAAAGCGTAGCCTGCCTAGGAAAGAGTTGGCGTTTGCGAGATGCTGCTACTGGTGCCGCCGCTGCTGTTCTTGCGGCGGGAGTCCATACATCTACCCAGTGGGCTGTCACAGTCATATAGTCCTGACCCTGCCCTGCTCCACTTGTCCACATGTCCGTGGTTAAGTGGACATTGGGTACAACTGCATTTTTTAGGACACTGGTGAGTCTTTTTCTGACGTCCGTGTACATTCTCGGTATCGCCTGCCTAGAGAAGTGGAACCTAGATGGTATTTGGTAACGGGGGCACACTGCCTCAATAAATTGTCTAGTTCCCTGTGAACTAACGGCGGATACCGGACGCACGTCTAACACCAACATAGTTGTCAAGGCCTCAGTTATCCGCTTTGCAGTAGGATGACTGCTGTGATATTTCATCTTCCTCGCAAAGGACTGTTGAACAGTCAATTGCTTACTGGAAGTAGTACAAGTGGGCTTACGACTTCCCCTCTGGGATGACCATCGACTCCCAGCGGCAACAACAGCAGCGCCAGCAGCAGTAGGCGTTACACGCAAGGATGCATCGGAGGAATCCCAGGCAGGAGAGGACTCGTCAGAATTGCCAGTGACATGGCCTGCAGGACTATTGGCATTCCTGGGGAAGGAGGAAATTGACACTGAGGGAGTTGGTGGGGTGGTTTGCGTGAGCTTGGTTACAAGAGGAAGGGATTTACTGGTCAGTGGACTGCTTCCGCTGTCACCCAAAGTTTTTGAACTTGTCACTGACTTATTATGAATGCGCTGCAGGTGACGTATAAGGGAGGATGTTCCGACTCCGAGGTGGTTAACGTCCTTACCCCTACTTATTACAGCTTGACAAAGGGAACACACGGCTTGACACCTGTTGTCCGCATTTCTGGTGAAATACCTCCACACCGAAGAGCTGATTTTTTTGGTATTTTCACCTGGCATGTCAACGGCCATATTCCTCCCACGGACAATAGGTGTCTCCCCGGGTGCCTGACTTAAACAAACCACCTCACCATCAGAATCCTCCTGGTCAATTTCCTCCCCAGCGCCAGCAACACCCATATCCTCCTCATCCTGGTGTACTTCAACACTGACATCTTCAATCTGACTATCAGGAACTGGACTGCGGGTGCTCCTTCCAGCACTTGCAGGGGGCGTGCAAATGGTGGAAGGCGCATGCTCTTCACGTCCAGTGTTGGGAAGGTCAGGCATCGCAACCGACACAATTGGACTCTCCTTGTGGATTTGGGATTTCGAAGAATGCACAGTTCTTTGCTGTGCTGCTTTTGCCAGCTTGAGTCTTTTCATTTTTCTAGCGAGAGGCTGAGTGCTTCCATCCTCATGTGAAGCTGAACCACTAGCCATGAACATAGGCCAGGGCCTCAGCCGTTCCTTGCCACTCCGTGTGGTAAATGGCATATTGGCAAGTTTACGCTTCTCCTCCGACAATTTTATTTTAGGTTTTGGAGTCCTTTTTTTTCTGATATTTGGTGTTTTGGATTTGACATGCTCTGTACTATGACATTGGGCATCGGCCTTGGCAGACGACGTTGCTGGCATTTCATCGTCTCGGCCATGACTAGTGGCAGCAGCTTCAGCACGAGGTGGAAGTGGATCTTGATCTTTCCCTAATTTTGGAACCTCAACATTTTTGTTCTCCATATTTTAATAGGCACAACTAAAAGGCACCTCAGGTAAACAATGGAGATGGATACTAGTATACAATTATGGACTGCCTGCCGACTGCAGACACAGAGGTAGCCACAGCCGTGAACTACCGTACTGTACTGTGTCTGCAGCTAATATAGACTGGTTGATAAAGAGAAGATGTCTATGTAACTATGTATGTATAAAGAAGGCTGAAAAAAATCCACGGTTAGGTGGTATACAATTATGGACGGACTGCCTGCCGAGTGCAGACACAGAGGTAGCCACAGCCGTGAACTACCGTACTGTACTGTGTCTGCAGCTAATATAGACTGGTTGATAAAGAGAAGATGTCTATGTAACTATGTATGTATAAAGAAGAATGAAAAAAAACCACGGTTAGGTGGTATACAATTATGGACGGACTGCCTGCCGAGTGCAGACACAGAGGTAGCCACAGCCGTGAACTACCGTACTGTACTGTGTCTGCAGCTAATATAGACTGGTTGATAAAGAGAAGATGTCTATGTAACTATGTATGTATAAAGAAGAATGAAAAAAATCCACGGTTAGGTGGTATTACAATTATGGACGGACTGCCTGCCGAGTGCAGAGACACAGAGGTAGCCACAGCCGTGAACTACCGTACTGTGTCTGCTGCGACTGGATGATAAATGATATAAAAAATATATATATATCACTACTGCAGCCGGACAGGTATATATTATATATTATATAATGACGGACCTGCTGGACACTGTCTGTCAGCAGAATGAGTTTTATTTTTATAGAATAAAAAAAAAAAAAACACACAAGTGAAGTCACACGACGAGTGTTTAACTTTTTCAGGCAATCACAATATAAGTATACTACTAACTATACTGGTGGTCAGTGTGGTCAGGTCACTGGTCAGTCACACTGGCAGTGGCACTCCTGCAGCAAAAGTGTGCACTGTTTAATTTTAATATAATATGTACTCCTGGCTCCTGCTATAACCTATAACTGGCACTGCAGTAGTGCTCCCCAGTCTCCCCCACAATTATAAGCTGTGTGAGCTGAGCAGTCAGACAGATATATAATATATATAGATGATGCAGCACACTGGCCTGAGCCTGAGCAGTGCACACAGATATGGTATGTGACTGACTGAGTCACTGTGTGTATCGCTTTTTTCAGGCAGAGAACGGATATATTAAATAAACTGCACTGTGTGTCTGGTGGTCACTCACTATATAATATATTATGTACTCCTGGCTCCTGCTATAACCTATAACTGGCACTGCAGTAGTGCTCCCCAGTCTCCCCCACAATTATAAGCTGTGTGAGCTGAGCAGTCAGACAGATATATATAATATTATATATAGATAATAGATGATGCAGCACACTGGCCTGAGCCTGAGCAGTGCACACAGATATGGTATGTGACTGACTGAGTCACTGTGTGTATCGCTTTTTTCAGGCAGAGAACGGATATATTAAATAAACTGCACTGTGTGTCTGGTGGTCACTCACTATATAATATATTATGTACTCCTGGCTCCTGCTATAACCTATAACTGGCACTGCAGTAGTGCTCCCCAGTCTCCCCCACAATTATAAGCTGTGTGAGCTGAGCAGTCAGACAGATATATATAATATTATATATAGATAATAGATGATGCAGCACACTGGCCTGAGCCTGAGCAGTGCACACAGATATGGTATGTGACTGACTGAGTCACTGTGTGTATCGCTTTTTTCAGGCAGAGAACGGATATATTAAATAAACTGCACTGTGTGTCTGGTGGTCACTCACTATATAATATATTATGTACTCCTGGCTCCTGCTATAACCTATAACTGGCACTGCAGTAGTGCTCCCCAGTCTCCCCCACAATTATAAGCTGTGTGAGCTGAGCAGTCAGACAGATATATATAATATTATATATAGATAATAGATGATGCAGCACACTGGCCTGAGCCTGAGCAGTGCACACAGATATGGTATGTGACTGAGTCACTGTGTGCTGTGTATCGCTTTTTTCAGGCAGAGAACGGATTATAAAGTAAACTGCACTGTCCTCACTAGTAAACTCTCTCCACTCAGTCTCTACACTTCTACAGTAACAGTACTCCTCCTAGTCAGCTCCAGTAAATCTCTCTCAGTCTCTTATAATCTAAATGGAGAGGACGCCAGCCACGTCCTCTCCCTATCAATCTCAATGCACGTGTGAAAATGGCGGCGACGCGCGGCTCCTTATATAGAATCCGAGTCTCGCGATAGAATCCGAGCCTCGCGAGAATCCGACAGCGTCATGATGACGTTCGGGCGCGCTCGGGTTAACCGAGCAAGGCGGGAAGATCCGAGTCGCTCGGACCCGTGAAAAAAAACATGAAGTTCTGGCGGGTTCGGATTCAGAGAAACCGAACCCGCTCATCTCTACCTTATACCCCAATTTTGCAACCTGCACGCCCAGACGTTGGTCACCACAGGAAAGAAAAATAATCTTGATTCATGCCCCTTACATTATTTGTCATTTTTCCTCCTTATAGTAATGCCCAGTATACATTATGCCACATACTGCAATGGCCCTTAGACATTATGCCACACACAATAATGCACATGACACAATAATGCACACACCGTAATGCCCCCGACACATTATGCCACACCGTAATGCCTGTGACACATTATGACAGGAATCGCAATGCCCGTTATCAGGGGCGTCAGAACGTTTTTAGGTTGGGGAGGGCAAGATATAATCTCAATTTGGCGCCCCTAAATTGCTGAATCGCTAAAGGCCAGATCAACACTAAATTCCCACAACCAGAAAAGCATACTATTGTTTTGGCTTCCTCATGTACAGATGTAGCCACACTCATCATCACGACATGGATGGCATGCCTAGTGTGCCCGCATCTATGGCGTGCACTCCATAGGCTTCAATGGTGCAATCGCCGGCTGCGACTAGTTGCAGCACGGCGTATATTGCAGCTTGCGGCGATGCGTATATCCATGCATATGCATCGCGGCAACGATGAGTATGGCTATAACCATAATTAGTGGCCAGAATGTCTGATTGTATGATGTCACTTCAGCTCTCCCATGTCACTCTAGTTTTCTACTACGTGCCCAATGTAGCAGGGAGAGTATATCAAGCACTAGCAGTGACCAGTGCAGTGCTGGTGCCGAGGTGACCGATAGTAGTGGCCGTGGAGTTACAGGGAGGGCGAGGGCAGGGGTGCTGAGGGAGAGTTACAGGGAGGGCGAGGGCAGGGGTGCTGAGGGAGAGTTACAGGGAGGGCGAGGGCAGGGGTGCTGAGGGAGAGTTACAGGGAGGGCGAGGGCAGGGATGCTGAGGGAGAGTTACAGGGAGGGTGAGGGCAGGGGTGCTGAGGGAGAGTTTCAGGGAGGGCGAGGGCAGGGGTGCTGAGGGAGAGTTACAGGGAGGGCGATGGCAGGGGTGCTGAGGGAGGGTTACATGGAGGGCGAGGGCAGGGATGCTGAGGGAGAGTTACAGGGAGGGCGAGGGCAGGGGTGCTGAGGGAGAGTTACAGGGAGGGCGATGGCAGGGGTGCTGAGGGAGAGTTACAGGGAGGGCGAGGGCAGGGATGCTGAGGGAGGGTTACAGGGAGGGCGAGGGCAGGGATGCTGAGGGAGGGTTACAAAGAGGGAGAGGGCAGGGGTGCTGAGGGAGAGTTACAGGGAGGGCGAGGGCAGGGATGCTGAGGGAGGGTTACAAAGAGGGAGAGGGCAGGGGTGCTGAGGGAGAGTTACAGGGAGGGCGAGGGCAGGGGTGCTGAGGGAGAGTTACAGGGAGGGCGAGGGCAGGGGTGCTGAGGGAGAGTTACAAAGAGGGAGAGGGCAGGGGTGCTGAGGGAGAGTTACAGGGAGGGCGAGGGCAGGGGTGCTGAGGGAGAGTTACAGGGAGGGCGAGGGCAGGGATGCTGAGGGAGAGTTACAGGGAGGGTGAGGGCAGGGGTGCTGAGGGAGAGTTTCAGGGAGGGCGAGGGCAGGGGTGCTGAGGGAGAGTTACAGGGAGGGCGATGGCAGGGGTGCTGAGGGAGGGTTACATGGAGGGCGAGGGCAGGGATGCTGAAGGAGAGTTACAGGGAGGGCGAGGGCAGGGGTGCTGAGGGAGAGTTACAGGGAGGGCGATGGCAGGGGTGCTGAGGGAGAGTTACAGGGAGGGCGAGGGCAGGGATGCTGAGGGAGGGTTACAGGGAGGGCGAGGGCAGGGATGCTGAGGGAGGGTTACAAAGAGGGAGAGGGCAGGGGTGCTGAGGGAGAGTTACAGGGAGGGCGAGGGCAGGGATGCTGAGGGAGGGTTACAAAGAGGGAGAGGGCAGGGGTGCTGAGGGAGAGTTACAGGGAGGGCGAGGGCAGGGGTGCTGAGGGAGAGTTACAGGGAGGGCGAGGGCAGGGGTGCTGAGGGAGAGTTACAAAGAGGGAGAGGGCAGGGGTGCTGAGGGAGAGTTACAGGGAGGGCGAGGGCAGGGGTGCTGAGGGAGAGTTACAGGGAGGGCGAGGGCAGGGGTGCTGAGGGAGGGTTACATGGAGGGCGAGGGCAGGGATGCTGAGGGAGAGTTACAGGGAGGGCGAGGGCAGGGGTGCTGAGGGAGAGTTACAGGGAGGGCGATGGCAGGGGTGCTGAGGGAGAGTTACAGGGAGGGCGAGGGCAGGGATGCTGAGGGAGGCTTACAAAGAGGGAGAGGGCAGGGGTGCTGAGGGAGAGTTACAGGGAGGGCGAGGGCAGGGATGCTGAGGGAGGGTTACAAAGAGGGAGAGGGCAGGGGTGCTGAGGGAGAGTTACAGGGAGGGCGAGGGCAGGGGTGCTGAGGGAGAGTTACAGGGAGGGCGAGGGCAGGGGTGCTGAGGGAGAGTTACAAAGAGGGAGAGGGCAGGGGTGCTGAGGGAGAGTTACAGGGAGGGTGAGGGAAGGGATGCTGAGGGAGAGTTACAGGGAGGGTGAGGGAAGGGATGCTGAGGGAGAGTTACAGGGAGGGCGAGGGCAGGGGTGCTGAGGGAGAGTTACAGGGAGGGCGAGGGCAGGGGTGCTGAGGGAGAGTTACAGGGAGGGCGAGGGCAGGGGTGCTGAGGGAGAGTTACAGGGAGGGTGAGGGAAGGGATGCTGAGGGAGAGTTACAGGCAGGGCCGGACTGGCCATCTGGCACTTCTGGCAGATGCCAGAAGGGCCGATGGCCACGTGGGCCGGTCCAGCGGTCACTGAGACGCGCTGCCGCTCAGTCCGGCGGCAGCGCGTCTCAGCTGTCAGGCTTGGAGAGCTGTGAGGGACGGGGGTGAGAACGCCGGGCGCCCGCCAGCACGGCTGTGTCTGGCGCGGCGCGTATAGCGGACTTCAAAGCAGCCGCCGGTTCGTGAGCCAATCAGAGCTCGCGGACCGGCAGCCAATCAGAAGCCGCCGGTCCGTGAGCTCTGATTGGCTCACGAACCGGTGGCTGGTTTGAACGCTATACGCTGCCGCGCCAGACACAGCCGTGCTGGCGGGCGCCCGGCGTTCTCACCCCCGTCCCTCACAGCCCGGAGGAGTAGCAGCAGCAGCAGTAGCAGTAGCACTGCAGCAGCGGTAAGCAGCTGCAGCACTGGCTGCTGTGGGGGCAATTGTATACCTGGCACTGTGGGGGCAATTGGCTGGCACTGTGGGGCAATTGTATACCTGGCACTGTGGGGGCAATTGGCTGGCACTGTGGGGCATTTGTATACCTGGCACTGTGGGGGCAATTGTTTACCTGGCACTGTGGGGGCAATTGGTTACCTGGCACTGTGGGGGCATTTGTGTACCTGGCACTGTGGGGGCAATTGTTTACCTGGCACTGTGGGGGCATTTGTATACCTGGCACTGTGGGGGCATTTGTATACCTGGCACTGTGGGGGGCATTTGTGGATCTGGCAAAGAGGGAGAGGGCAGGGGTGCTGAGGGAGAGTTACAGGGAGGGTGAGGGCAGGGGTGCTGAGGGAGAGTTTCAGGGAGGGAGAGGGCAGGGGTGCTGAGGGAGAGCTACAGGGAGGGCGAGGGCAGGGGTGCTGAGGGAGAGTTTCAGGGAGGGAGAGGGCAGGGGTGCTGAGGGAGAGCTACAGGGAGGGTGAGGGCAGGGGTGCTGAGGGAGAGTTACAGGGAGGGTGAGGGCAGGGGTGCTGAGGGAGAGTTTCAGGGAGGGAGAGGGCAGGGGTGCTGAGGGAGAGCTACAGGGAGGGCGAGGGCAGGGGTGCTGAGGGAGAGTTTCAGGGAGGGAGAGGGCAGGGGTGCTGAGGGAGAGCTACAGGGAGGGCGAGGGCAGGGATGCTGAGGGAGAGTTACAGGGAGGGTGAGGGCAGGGGTGCTGAGGGAGAGTTTCAGGGAGGGCGAGGGCAGGGGTGCTGAGGGAGAGTTACAGGGAGGGCGATGGCAGGGGTGCTGAGGGAGAGTTACAGGGAGGGTGAGGGCAGGGGTGCTGAGGGAGAGTTTCAGGGAGGGCGAGGGCAGGGGTGCTGAGGGAGAGTTTCAGGGAGGGCGAGGGCAGGGGTGCTGAGGGAGAGTTACAGGGAGGGCGAGGGCAGGGATGCTGAGGGAGAGTTACAGGGAGGGTGAGGGCAGGGGTGCTGAGGGAGAGTTTCAGGGAGGGCGAGGGCAGGGGTGCTGAGGGAGAGTTACAGGGAGGGCGATGGCAGGGGTGCTGAGGGAGGGTTACAGGGAGGGCAAGGGCAGGGGTGCTGAGGGAGAGTTACAGGGAGGGCGAGGGCAGGGGTGCTGAGGGAGAGTTTCAGGGAGGGAGAGGGCAGGGGTGCTGAGGGAGAGCTACAGGGAGGGCAAGGGCAGGGGTGCTGAGGGAGAGTTACAGGGAGGGCGAGGGCAGGGGTGCTGAGGGAGAGTTACAGGGAGGGCGAGGGCAGGGGTGCTGAGGGAGAGCTACAGGGAGGGCAAGGGCAGGGGTGCTGAGGGAGAGTTACAGGGAGGGCAAGGGCAGGGGTGCTGAGGGAGAGTTACAGGGAGGGCGATGGCAGGGGTGCTGAGGGAGAGCTACAGGGAGGGCGAGGGCAGGGATGCTGAGGGAGAGTTACAGGGAGGGTGAGGGCAGGGGTGCTGAGGGAGAGTTTCAGGGAGGGTGAGGGCAGGGGTGCTGAGGGAGAGTTTCAGGGAGGGAGAGGGCAGGGGTGCTGAGGGAGAGTTACAGGGAGGGCAAGGGCAGGGGTGCTGAGGGAGAGTTACAGGGAGGGCGAGGGCAGGGGTGCTGAGGGAGAGTTTCAGGGAGGGAGAGGGCAGGGGTGCTGAGGGAGAGCTACAGGGAGGGCAAGGGCAGGGGTGCTGAGGGAGAGTTACAGGGAGGGCGAGGGCAGGGGTGCTGAGGGAGAGTTACAGGGAGGGCGAGGGCAGGGGTGCTGAGGGAGAGCTACAGGGAGGGCAAGGGCAGGGGTGCTGAGGGAGAGTTACAGGGAGGGCAAGGGCAGGGGTGCTGAGGGAGAGTTACAGGGAGGGCGAGGGCAGGGGTGCTGAGGGAGAGTTACATGGAGGGCGAGGGCAGGGGTGCTGAGGGAGAGTTACAGGGAGGGCGAGGACATGGGATGCTTAACTGCTGTGGCAACTCCCCCCCCCCCCCCCAACGAAAGGGGCGTGGCTTCGTTGAAATGGGCGTGGCTTCGCATAAAGGGGCGTGGTATTGCAGGAAAAGACTACCTTATACCCCAGTTTTGCAACCTGCACGCCCAGACGTTAGCCACCACAGGAAAGAAAAATAATCCTGATTCATGCCCCTTACATTATTTGCCATTTTTCCTCCTTATAGTAATGCCCAGTATACATTATGCCACATACTGCAATGGCCCTTAGACATTATGCCACACACAATAATGCATATGACACAATATGCACACACTGTAATGCCCCCAACACATTATGCCACACACCGTAATGCCTGTGACACATTATGACAGGATTCGCAATGCCCGTTATACATTATGCTACACACTGCAATGCCCCTGATACATTATAGCACATACAATGCCTGTGACACATTATGACACACACCGCAATGACCCTGAGACATTATACCACATACCACAATGCCCGTGATATAGTATACAACACACCGTAATGCCTGACACATTATGACACACACCGCAATGTCCGTGATACATTATGCCACACACTGCAATGACCCTGAGACATTATACCACATATCACAATGCCCGTGATATAGTATACCATACACCGTAATGCCTATGACACATACCGCAATGCCCGTTATACCCTATGCCACACACCGCAATGCCCGTTATACATTATGCCACACCGTAATGCCTGTGACACATTATGACAGGAATCGCAATGCCCGTTATACATTATGCTACACACTGCAATGCCCCTGATACATTATAGCACATACGTCTGTGACACAGTATGACACACACCGCAATGATCCTGAGACATTATACCACATACCACAATGACCGTGATATAGTATACAACACACCGTAATGACTGACACATTATGACACACACCGCAATGTCCGTGATACATTATGCCACACACCCTAATGCCCATTACACATTAAGTTCTACAGTAAGGCTTCTAATTACTTTTAAATTACCTGCTCGTTGCCAGGGGTTTCATGCTCTTGGTTCCATGCACGGTGCCAGGGATTTTCATGCTCAGGGTGTCATGCTCGTTGCCAGGGGTTTCATGCACTGGGTGTCATGCTCGTTGCTAGGGGGTAGTGCTTGTTGCTAGGGCCGTGCTCCCAGTGCCACATATGCCCCCAGTGCCAGATATTCCCCCACAGTGCCAGGTATATGCCCCCAGTGCCAAATATACCCCCCACCCAGTGCCACATATGCCCCCAGTGCCAGATATTCCCCCACAGTGCCAGGTATATGCCCCCAGTGCCAGATATTCCCCCACAGTGCCAGGTACATGCCCCCAGTGCCAAATATACCCCCCCCCCATGCCACATATGCCCCCAGTGCCAGATATTCCCCCACAGTGCCAGGTACATGCTCCCAGTGCCAAATATACCCCCCCCCAGTGCCACATATGCCCCCAGTGCCAGATATTCCCCCACAGTGCCAGGTACATGCCCCCAGTGCCAAATATACCCCACCCCCAGTGCCACATATGCCCCCAGTGCCAGATATTCCCCCACAGTGCCAGGTATATGCCCCTAGTGCCAGATATTCCTCCACAGTGCCACATATGCCCCCTCAGTGCCTGCTCCCCCCAGTGCCAGATATTCCCCCACAGCGCCTGCTTCCCCCAGTGCCAGATATTCCCCCACAGTGCCAGGTATATGCCCCCAGTGCCAGATATAACCCCACAGTGCCTGCTCCCCCCCCTCCCAACCCCCCCCCGCTCCTTTGTGTTGGAGGGACACTGAGGCCAATCAGAGCTCACGAACGGCACTTCCTTTATTAGACCGGCCGGAGAGCCAGGAGGGACACGGGAGAGGCGCACGCTGTGCCCTCAGTGTCCCTCCAACACAGCAGCGGAGGGAAGGAGACCGCAGATTGACATGCGGACGCTCGTCCGCATGTCAATCTGTGCAAAGTCAGTGGCGCCCCCGCAGCCCCTCGCCCCCAAGCCACCGCGATGACTGCGGGGGCAGTAGTTACGCCACTGACTGCACGGAGCAAAGGATGTAATGTGCGGTCTTTCACCTGACCGCACATCACTCCTCCGCTCCTCCTGGACATGATCGGCGCCTCTCTATGTTTGGGGCGGGCGAGCTGCCCCCTTGCCCCCCCAGTTCCGACGCCTCTGCCCGTTATACATTATGCTACACACTGCAATGCCCCTGATACATTATAGCACATACAATGTCTGTGACACATTATGACACACACCGTAATGACCCTGAGACATTATACCACATACCACAATGCTCGTGATATAGTATACAACACACCGTAATGCCTGACACATTATTACACACACCGCAATGTCCGTGATACATTATGCCACACACTGCAATGACCCTGAGACATTATACCACATATCACAATGCCTGTGATATAGTATACTATACACCGTAATGCCTGTGACACATACCGCAATGCCCGTTATACCCTATGCCACACACCGCAATGCCCGTTATACATTATGCCACACTGCAATGCCCCTGAGACATTATACCACATACCACAATGCCCGTGATATAGTATGCCACACACCGTAATGCCTGTGACACATTATGACACACACCGCAATGTCCGTGATACATTATGCCACACACCGTAATGCCCATTACACATTAAGTCCTACAGTAAGGCTTCTAATTACTTTTAAATTACCTGCTCGTTGCCAGGGGTTTCATGCTCTTGGTTCCATGCACTGTGCCAGGGGTTTTCATGCTCAGGGTGTCATGCTCGTTGCCAGGGGTTTCATGCACTGGGTGTCATGCTCGTTGCCAGGGGTTTCATGCACTGGGTGTCATGCTCGTTGCTAGGGGGTAGTGCTTGTTGCTAGGGCTGTGCTCTCCCAGTGCCACATATTCCCCCAGTGCCAGATATTCCCCCACAGTGCCAGGTACTCACATGCCCCCAGTGCCAAATATAGCCCCCCCCATGTGCCAAGTACACATATACCCCCCAGTGCCACATATGCCCCCAGTGCCAGATATTCCCCCACAGTGCCAGGTACTCACATGCCCCCAGTGCCAAATACAACCCCCTTCCCCCCCATGTGCCAGGTACACATATACCCCCCCCAGTGCCACATATGCCCCCAGTGCCAGATATTCCCCCACAGTGCCAGGTACTCACATGCCCCCAGTGCCAAATATAGCCCCCCCCCATGTGCCAGGTACACATATACCACCCCCCAGTGCCACATATGCCCCCTCTGTGCCACATAAGCCCCCCTCCCCCAGTGCCACATATTCCCCCTCAATGCCACATAAGCCCCCCCCCCCCCCCCCCCCCCGCACTCCCCCGCTGTTATGTGATGGAGGGACACGGAGGGCACAGCGCGCGCCTCTCCTGTGTCCCTCCTGGGTCTCCGGCGGGTCTGTTAAAGGAAGTGCCGGTTCGTGAGCCAATCAGAGCTCACGAACGGCACTTCATTTATTAGACCCGCCGGAGACCCAGGAGGGACACAGGAGAGGCGCACGCTGTGCTCTCTGTGTCCCTCCTTACAGCAGCGGAGGGAAGGAGGAGACCGCAGATTGACATGCGGACGCTCGTCCGCATGTCAATTTGCGCTAAATCAATGGTACCCCCGCAGCCCTGCGCCCCCAAGCCACCGCGAGGGCTGCGGGGGCAGTAGTTACGCCACTGGATATACTGGTACACATATGGCTGGGATATACTGGGACACTGGCTGGGATATACTGGGACACTGGCTGGGATATACTGGAACACTGGCTGGGATATACTGGACACATATCGTTGTGATATACTGGGACACATATGGCTGGGATATACTGGGACACATACGGCTGGGATATACTGGGACACTGGCTGGGATATACTGGTACACATATAGCTGGGATATACTGGGACACTGGCTGGGATATACTGGGACACTGGCTGGGATATACTGGGACACATATGGCTGGGATATACTGAGGACACTGGCTGGGATATACTGGGACACTGGCTGGGATATACTGGGACACTGGCTGGGATATACTGAGGACACTGGCTGGGATATACTGGGACACTGGCTGGGATATACTGGGACACAAATGGCTGGGATTTACTGGGACACATATGGCTGGGATATACTGGGACACATGGCTGGGATATACTGGAACACATATGGCTGGGATATACTGGGACACATATGGCTGGGATATACTGGGACAATGGCTGGGATATACTGGGACACATATGGCTGGGATATACTGAGGACACTGGCTGGGATATACTGGGACACTGGCTGGGATATACTGGGACACATATGGCTGGGATATACTGAGGACACTGGCTGGGATATACTGGGACACTGGCTGGGATATACTGGGACACATATGGCTGGGATATACTGAGGACACTGGCTGGGAAATACTGGGACACTGGCTGGGATATACTGGGACACATATGGCTGGGATATACTGGGACACAAATGGCTGGGATATACTGGGACACTGGCTGGGATATACTGGGACACATATGGCTGGGATATACTGGGACACATATGCCTGGTATATACTGGGACACATATGGTTGGGATATACTGAGGACACTGGCTGGGATATACTGGGACACTGGCTGGGATATACTGGGACACATATGCCTGGGATATACTGGGACACATATGGCTGGGATATACTGGGACACATGGCTGGGATATACTGGGACATTGGCTGGGATATACTGGGACACATATGGCTGGGATATACTGGGACACATATGCCTGGTATATACTGGGACACATATGGCTGGGATATACTGAGGACACTGGCTGGGATATACTGGGACACATATGCCTGGGATATACTGGGACACTGGCTGGGATATACTGGGACACATATGGCTGATATATACTAGGACACATGGCTAGGATATACTGGGACACTGGCTGGGATATACTGGGACACATATGGCTGGGATATACTGGGACACATGGCTGGGATATACTGGGGCACTGGCTGGGATATTCTGGGACACATATGGCTGGGATATACTGAGGACACTGGCTAGGATATACTGGGACACTGGCTGGGATATACTGGGACACATATGCCTGGGATATACTGGGACACATATGGCTGGGATATACTGGGACACATGGCTGGGATATACTGGGACACTGGCTGGGATATACTGGGACACATATGGCTGATATATACTGGGACACATGGCTAGGATATACTGGGACACTGGCTGGAATATACTGGGACACTGGCTGGGATATACTGGGACACATATGGCTGGGATATACTGGGACACATATGGCTGGGATATACTGGGACACTGGCTGGGATATACTGGGACACATATGGCTGGGATATACTGGGACACTGGCTGGGATATACTGGGACACTGGCTGGGATATACTGGGACACATATGGCTGGGACATACTGATGACACTGGCTGGGATATACTGGGACACTGGCTGGGATATACTGGGACACATATGCCTGGGATATACTGGGACACATATGGCTGGGATATACTGGGACACATGGCTGGGATATACTGGGACATTGGCTGGGATATACTGGGACACATATGGCTGGGATGTACTGTGACACATGGGACACTGGCTGGGATATACTGGGACACTGGCTGGGATATACTGGGACACTGGCTGGGATATACTGGGACACATATGGCTGGGATATACTGGGACACTGGCTGGGATATACTGGGACACTGGCTGGGATATACTGGGACACATATGGCTGGGACATACTGATGACACTGGCTGGGATATACTGGGACACTGGCTGGGATATACTGGGACACATATGCCTGGGATATACTGGGACACATATGGCTGGGATATACTGGGACACATGGCTGGGATATACTGGGACACTGGCTGGGATATACTGGGACACATATGGCTGGGATATACTGGGACACATATGGCTGGGATATACTGAGGGCACTGGCTGGGATATACTGGGACACATATGCCTGGGCAGTGCTTAAAGTGGTCCTAGAGAGGTGGTGGAACTCACCCCCCTCCCCACGGCGCCCAAAGCAAAAAGCGGGTGTGGTCTCAAAAAGAAAGGGGCGTGGTCACACAATAGTAATAATGCCCACAGTAGTAGTACCCAAGTGGAAATTTTGAAGTGGGGGTATGGAAAACTGAAGGGTGCAATTATTTGCGCGCCGAAGGCGCGCGCACTCCTGACAAGGGGGCGTGGCCACGCAAAAGGGGGCGTGGTCTTCAGTGTAGTTTACCACACCATATACCCCTTATACACATTATGCACCACAATAGTAGGACCCCTTTCACATTATAGCTCACAGTATGAGCCGAAATTCACATTTATACCACACAGTATGAGCCACATTCATATTACACCACACAGTATGAGCCAAATTCACATTACAACACACAGTATGAGCCAAATTCACATTACACCACACGGTATGAGCCGAAATTCACATTACACCACACAGTATGAGCCGAAATTCACATTACACCACACAGTATGAGCCGAAATTCACATTATAGCACACGGTATGAGCCGAAATTCACATTATAGCACACAGAATGAGCCAAAATTCACATTATAGCACAGAGAATGAGCCGAAATTCACATTATAGAGTGACAGAGTGACAGGGAGAGTGACAGCAGGGACATGGAAAGTGACAGCAGGGACATGGAAAGTGACAGCAGGGGAATACAGTAGGGACTAGGGAGACAGAAAGGCAGCAGGTTAGATTACCTGTTTAGCAGCGGCCGTGGTCTGCGGTGCTGTGGATGAGTAGGCTGTGGTAGGCGTGACGTGGAGGAGGCTGTGGGCCTCGGAGATAGTGCGGAGGAGGAGGCTGTGGGTGCGCAGAGGTCCGAGGGCGGGGCGGCAGAAGAGGCTGAGGGCGGCTGCAGTGGATCTGGAACCAGGCTGGCTTTATTATCCCTGCCGCCGCATCGAGCTCCTGTGACCACGGCGCTAATATTTCAAAACTGCTGCGGACCGGCAGCCAATCAGCGACAGATTTGAACTAGTAGTGCCGCGGTCACAGAAGCTCGATGCAGTGGCAGGGATAATAAAGCCGGCCTGGTCCCAGATCCGCTGCAGCTGGGAGTCTGGAACCTGGGCTTCCAGTGCGGCGGCGATGGTAGGGGCGGAGCGACGGAGGGCGGACCGGGAACGCAGCTTCTTTGTCGGCCCATACAGTAATGCCCCCAGCAGTAGCACCCCTTATACAATGCCCACAGTAGTAGTGCCCCTTATGCAATGCCCCCAACAGTAGTGCCCCTTATGAAGTGCCCCCTTTACAATGCCCTCATTAGCTGTGCACCCCATCAGTAATGCCCTTAATGGTAATGCCCCTGTGTAGTATTGCCCCTAGTCGTTTAGCCCCTGTAGTTTAGCCCCAGTAGTCATGCCCATACTGGTAATGCCCCTGCAGTTATGACCCCAGCAATTTACTCCCCCCCCCCCTTTAGTTTAGCCTCTGAGTGGTAATGCCCCCAGTAGTTTTGCCCTCATGTAGTTTGCCCCATGTAGTTTAGCCCCCAGTGGTAATGCCCCCTGCAGTTGTGCCCCCAGTTGTTTAGCCCCTGTAGTTTAGCCCCCATGTAGTTTGCCAAAGTTAGTAATGTCCCCAGTAGTTTGCCCCCTTGTAGTTATACCCCCAGTAGTTTAGCTCCTGTAATTATGCCCCCTTGTAGTTTAGCCCCCAGTAGTAATGCTGCCAGTAGTTTGCCCCTTTGTAGCTTGCCCCCTTGTAGTAATGCCCCCAGTACTTTGCCCCTTGTAGTTTGCCCCAGCAGTAAAGCCCCCCAGTAGTTTGCCCCCAGTACTAGAGCCCCCCAGTACTTTGCCCCTTGTAGTTTGCCCCAGCAGTAAAGCCCCCCAGTAGTTTGCCCCCAGTACTAGAGCCCCCCAGTAGTTTGCCCCTCTGTAGTTTGCCCCAGTAGTAAAGGCCCCCAGTAGTTTGCCCCCAGTACTAGAGCCCCCCAGTAGTTTGCCCCTTGTAGTTTGCCCCAGCAGTAAAGCCCCCCAGTAGTTTGCCCCCAGTACTAGAGCCCCCCAGTAGTTTGCCCCTCTGTAGTTTGCCCCAGTAGTAAAGGCCCCCAGTAGTTTGCCCCCAGTACTAGAGCCCCCCAGTAGTTTGCCCCTCTGTAGTTTGCCCCATTAGTAAAGGCCCCCAGTAGAAACGCCTGTGGTACACATATAGGAGGGAGGGAGGGGGGGGGAAGCACTATACTTACCAAGCCCGGCCCGCTCCCGCCGCAGTCCTCTCTCGCCGCCCGCTCCTCTGCACTATGAGAGAGACGTCATGACGTCTCTCCCATAGCGCGCACTGACAGAGCCGGAAGCCGGAGCTCAGTACTGAGCTCCTGCCTCCGGCTGCCGCTGCGGAGAGGGAGACGGGCGCCCGCTGGTAACGCGATCTCAGCGGGCGCCTGGCATCTCCCTGCAGCGCCGCCCGGGACATCGGGTTAGGTGAGCCGGGGGAGGCGGAACTGCGTTCCGTCTCCTGGTGGAACTGACGGAACGCAGTTCCGGCCCGTTCCGGCTCACTTTAACCCCTGTGCCTGGGATATACTGGGACACTGGCTGGGATATACTGGGACACTGGCTGGGATATACTGGGACACATATGGCTGATATATACTGGGACACATGGCTAGGATATACTGGGACACTGGCTGGGATATACTGGGACACATATGGCTGGGATATACTGGGACACTGGCTAGGATATACTGGGACACTGGCTGGGATATACTGGGACACTGGCTGGGATATTCTGGGACACATATGGCTGGGATATACTGAGGACACTGGCTAGGATATACTGGGACACTGGCTGGGATATACTGGGACACATATGCCTGGGATATACTGGGACACATATTGCTGGGATATACTGGGACACATATGGCTGGGATGTACTGGGACACATGGGACACTGGCTGGGATATACTGGGACACTGGCTGGGATATACTGGGACACATATGGCTGGGATATACTGGGACACATATGGCTGGGATATACTGGGACACTGGCTGGTATATACTGGGACACATATGGCTGGGATATACTGGGACACATAAGGCTGGGATATACTGGACACATGGCTGGGATATACTGGGACACATGGCTGGGATATACTGGGACACGGAATCAGTACGAGATCCCGCCAGACGGAATACCGACACCAGGATCCCGACCGGCACAATCCCGACAGGGGGGCGAGTGCAACGCAGCCGCTTGCAGGCACACTAATTTATTCACCCTCTATGGGTGTCGTGGGACACATATGGCTGGGATATACTGTCCTGACCTGAACCCACTCCTTCGATATCTTGGCTGTGTGCTTAGGGTCATTGTTCTGCTGAAAGATGAACCGTTGCCCCAGTCTGAGGTCAAGAGCGCTCTGGAGCAGGTTTTCATCCAGGATGTCTCTGTACATTGCTGCATTCATCTTTCCCTCTATCCTGACTAGTCTCCCAGTTCCTGCTGCTGAAAAACATCCCCACAGTATAATGCTGCCACCACCATGCTTCACTGTAGGGATGGTATTGGCCTGGTGATGAGCGATGCCTGGTTTCCTCAAAACATGCCTGGCATTCTCGCCATTCCCTTATCAGACCAGAGAATTTTGTTTCTCATGGTCTGAGAGTCCTTCAGGTGCATTTTGGCAAACTCCAGGCAGGCTGCCATGTGCTTTTGGCTAAGGAGTGGCTTCCGTCAGGCCACTCTACCATATAGGCCTGATTGGTGGATTGCTGCAGAGATGATTGTCCTTCTGGAAGGTTTTCCTCTCTCCACAGAGGAATGCTGTACCTCTGACAGAGTGACCATCGGGTTCTTGGTCACCTCCCTGACTAGGGCCCTTCTCCCTCGATTACTCAGTTTAGACGGAAGAGTCCTGGTGGTTCCGAACTTCTTACATTTACGGATTATGGAGGCCACTGTGCTCATTGGGACCTTCAAAGCAGCAGATATTTTTCTGTACCCTTCCCCAGATTTGTGCCTCGAGACAATCTTGTCTCGGAGGTCTACGGACAATTCCTTTGACTTCATGCTTGGTTTGTGCTCAGACATGCACTGTCAAGGGTGGGACCTTATATAGACAGGTATGTGCCTTTCCAAATCATGTCCAAGATAAAGGAAAAAAAGAGAGAGAAAAGGATCTGTCTTCGGTGCACAGAGATTTAAAATATAACTTTTAATTGTTTCGTTAAAAACGAAAAACACGTTATGTTATAGCGGGATTATGGGATATACTGGGACACATGGCTGGGATATACTGGGACACATATGGCTGGGATATACTGGGACACATATGGCTGGGATATACTGGGACAATGGCTGGGATATACTGGGACACATATGGCTGGGATATACTGGGATAACAGTGAGTTATACATATGAAATGGGGCTGTGGGAATCAGTGAGAAATGTGTGTGAATGTGAATGTGCATTATACATGAAGCTTACTACGTGTGTATGTACCATTATTATGTGTAATACCCTTTGTAGGCTGCCTATTGATAATAATGATAATAGCGCCATTATCGGGACGGTGAGATGTTGCACAGAAAGGGACGCTGTCCTATAGACGGGTGTGTGATTATTATACAGTAGGTGTGGAGTACACTACAATGCTTTCTTATCACAATGCTTTCTATTCAGCAATGCTCTGTGACATACACATTATATAAGATGTTATTTCAGAAAAAACTCAAAGCACAGCTTACTTGCTTAGCGCGACAAAAGCCTGAAAGGCCATGTTTTTACTTATGCCTGTTTATATTGTTAGAAACACAAAAGCCTTTTCTTAGCTGCCCTTCCTTCGCCCTATAATGTGTCAATTGATTATATACTGTAAATACAAAGGCAGCGTCACCGCTTCAATGCACTGTAGTAGTGATGTCATTGTAGGATGAAAGTGCCTATCTCGACTCATACACATTAGTGCTTAGGACATTCTAGACAGTTTTCCTGATGGTGTAAACACGTCTGACGTTAAGCGAGAGCAGAATGCTCGGGGCTGTGAGTAGTGGCGCAGCCATGTTGTGAACTGAGGGGAGACACAGGGAAAATAATAGGAACCACTCACACTTGGGATCCTGGTGTCTCTCCCAGGTCGCTTTTAAGACACTTGACCTTGTGCAATCTCATTTCTTGCGCCTCTTCCTACTGTCTCCTCACCTTGGCCCATAGGCTTCATGGTAGATGCATATTCTACAATCGTCTGGTTGTGACTAGAGATGTGCAGGAGGCATTTTTCGTGTTTTGGTTTTGGATTCGGACGCGTTTTGGCAAAACCACCCTTTTGGGTTTTGGATTCGGATGTGTTTTGGATTCGGGTGATTTAAAAAAAAACCCTCAAAAACAGCTAAAATCATAGAATTTGAGGTTAATTATGATCCTATAGTATTATTAACCTCAATAACAATAATTTCCACTCATTTCCAGTCTATTCTGAACACCTCACACCTCACAATATTATTTTTAGTCCTAAAATTTACACCGAGGTCGCTGGATGACTAAGCTAAGCGACCTAAGTGGGCGGCACAAACACCTGGCCCATTTAGGAGTGGCACTGCAGTGTCAGACAGGATGGCACTTAAAAAAATAGTCCCCAAAAAGCACATGGTGCAAATAATAAATAAAAAAAGAGGTGCAAGATGGAATTGTCCTCGGGACCTCCCACCCACCCTTATATTGTATAAACAGGACATGCACACTTTAACAAACCAATCATTTCAGCAACAGGGTCTGCCACACGACTGTGGCTGAAATGATTGGTTTGTTTGGGCCCCCACTAAAAAAGAAGAAATTAATCACCCCACCAAAAAAGAAGCAATTCATCTCTCCTTGCACAAACTGGCTCTACAGAGGGAGAATGTCATCCTCACCCTCAGATTCCTCACCCCTTTCAGGGTGTAGATCCTCCTCCTCATCACAGATTATTAATTCGTCCCCACTGGAATCCACCATCACAGGTCCCTGTGTACTTTCTGGAGGCAATTGCTGGTAAATGTCTCCACGGAGGAATTTATCATTCATTTTGATGAACATCATCTTCTCCACATTTATTGGAAGTAACCTTCTACGCCGATCACTGACAAGGTGACCGGCTGCACTAAACACTCTTTCGGAGTACACACTGGAGGGGGGGCAACTTAGGTAAAATAAAGCCAGTTTGTGCAAGGGCCTCCAAATTGCCTCTTTTTCCTGCCAGTATACATACGGACTGTCTGACATGCCTACAGTGATGCTGTCACCCATATAATCCTCCACCATTCGTTCAATGGCGACAGAATCATATGCAGTGACAGTAGACGACATGTCAGTAATCGTTGGCAGGTCCTTCAGTCCGGACCAGATGTCAGCACTTGCTCCTGACTGCCCTGCATCACCGCCAGTGGGTGGGTTTGGAAATGTTATCCTTTTCCTAGCAGCTCCAGTTGTGGTAGAAAATGAAGGAGGAGCTGTTGACGGGTCACGTTCCACTTGACTTGACAATTGTCTAACCAGCAGGTCTTTGAACATCTGCAGACTTGTGTCTGCCGGAAAGAGAGATACAACGTAGGCTTTAAACCTAGGATCGAGCACGGTGGCCAAAATGTAGTGCTCTGATTTCAACAGATTGACCACCCGTGAATCCTGGTTAAGCGAATGAAGGGCTCCATCCACAAGTCCCGCATGCCTAGCGGAATCGCTCCGTTTTAGCTCCTCCTTCAATCTCTCCAGCTGCTTCTGCAAAAGCCTGATGAGGGGAATGACCTGACTTAGGCTGGCAGTGTCTGAACTGACTTCACGTGTGGCAAGTTCAAAGGGAGAGAACCTTGCACAACACGGAAATCATTCTCCACTGCGCTTGAGTCAGGTGCATTCCCTCTCCTTTGCCTATATCGTAGGCGGATATATAGGCTTGAATGGCCTTTTGCTGCTCCTCCATCCTCTGAAGCATATAGAGGGTTGAATTCCACCTCGTTACCACCTCTTGCTTCAGGTGATGGCAGGGCAGGTTCAGGAGTGTTTGCTGGCGCTCCAGTCTTCGGCACGCGGTGGCTGAATGCCGATAGTGGCCCGCAATTTTTCGGGCCACCAACAGCATCTCCTGCACGCCTCCAAAAATTATGCACCACCAAATTAATTGTATGTGTAAAACATGGGACGTGCTGGAATTTGCCCACATGTAATGCACGCACAATATTGGTGGCGTTGTCCGATATCACAAATCCCCAGGAGAGTCTAAGTGGGGTAAGCCAATGTGCGATGATGTCCCTCAGTTTCCGTAACAGGTTGTCAGCGGTGTGCCTCTTACGGAAAGCGGTGATACAAAGCGTAGCCTGCCTAGGAACGAGTTTGCGAGATGCTGCTACTGGTGCCGCCGCTGTTGTTGCTGCGGGAGGCAATATATCTACCCAGTGGGCTGTCACAGTCATATAGTCCTTAGTCTGCCCTGCTCCACTTGTCCACATGTGCGTGGTTAAGTGGACAGTGGGTACAACTGCATTTTTTAGGACACTGAGGACACTTTTTCTGACGTCCTTGTACATTCTCGGTATCGCCTGCCTACTGAAGTGGAACCTAGATGGGATTTTGTACCAGGGACACAATACCTCAAGCAATTCTCTAAGTCCCTGTGAACTAACGGTGGATACCGGATGCACGTCTAACACCAACATAGCTGTCAAGGCCTCAGTTATCCGCTTTGCAACAGGATGACTGCTGTGATATTTCATCTTCCTCACAAAGGACTGTTGGACAGTCAATTGCTTACTGGAAGTAGTACAAGTGGTCTTCCGACTTCCCCTCTGGGATGACCATCGACTCCCAGCAGCAACAACAGCAGCGCCAGCAGCAACAGCAGCAGTAGGCGTTCCACTCAAGGATCCATCGGAGGAATCCCAGGCAGGAGAGGACTCGTCAGACTTGCCAGTGACATGGCCTGCAGGACTATTGGCGTTCCTGTCTAAGGAGGAAATTGACACTGAGGGAGTTGGTGGGGTGGTTTGCAGGAGCTTGGTTACAAGAGGAAGGGATTTAGTGGTCAGTGGACTGCTTCCACTGTTACCCAAAGTTTTTGAACTTGCCAATGACTTCTGATGAATGCGCTCCAGGTGACGTATAAGGGAGGATGTTCCTAGGTGGTTAACGTCCTTACCCCTACTTATTACAGATTGACAATGGCAACACACGGCTTGACACCTGTTGTCCGCATTTCTGTTGAAATAATTCCACACCAAAGAGGTGATTTTTTTGGTATTTTGACCAGGCATGTCAATGGCCATATTCATCCCACGGACAACAACTGTCTCCCCGGGTGCCTGACTTAAACAAACCACCTCACCATCAGAATCCTCATCGTCAATTTCCTCCTCAGCGCCAGCAACACCCATATCCTCATCCTGGTGTACTTCAACAGTGACATCTTCAATTTGACTATCAGGAACTGGACTGCGGGTGCTCCTTCCAGCACTTGCAGAGGGCGTGCAAATGGTGGAAGGAGCCATCTCTTCCCGTCCAGTGTTGGGAAGGTCAGGCATCGCACCCGCCGACACATTTGGACTCTCCTTGGAACTGACACTGAGCAGCACGATTCAGCACAAGACACTGAGTACTGACCAGTGATACTGAGCACTGATGATACTACTGAGCACTGATACTGAGCACTGATGATACTACTGAGCAGTGCTACTGAGCACTGATGATACTACAGAGCAGTGATACTGAGAACTGACACTGAGCAGGACGATGCAGCACAAGACACTGAGCACTGACCAGTGATACTGAGCACTGATGATACTACTGAGCAGTGATACTGAGCGCTGATACTACTGAGAACTGACACTGAGCAGCACGATGCAGCACAAGACACTGAGCACTGACCAGTGATACTGAGCACTGATGATACTACTGAGCAGTGATACTGAGCACTGATGATACTACTGAGAACTGACACTGAGCAGCACAAGACACTGAGCACTGACCAGTGATACTGAGCACTGATGATGATACTACTGAGCAGTGATACTGAGCACTGATGATACTACTGAGAACTGACACTGAGCAGCACAAGACACTGAGCACTGGCCAGTGATACTGAGCAGTGATGATACTACTGAGCAGTGATACTGAGCACGGATGAGATGATACTACTGAGAGAACTGACACTGAGCAGCACGATTCAGCACAAGACACTGTACTAGTATTAGTGAGCAGCACAAAAGCACTCTGGAATTGTCACCCCCCAGATACCACTGTGACTGGAATGATGATGACCGATTTACAGTCACAGGACACTACTACCACAGCACCCTACAGCAGCAAGATGCAGCACAAGACACTGTACTAGTATTAGTAATGTATTACTGAGCAGCACGATGCAGCACAAGACGATGAGCAGTGATACTGAGCACTGATGATACTACTGAGAACTGACACTGAGCAGCACGATGCAGCACAAGACACTGTACTAGTATTAGTAATGTAGTATTACTGAGCACCACAATGCAGCACAAGACAATGAGCAAAGCACTCTGGAATTGTCACCCCCCAGATACTACTGTGACTGGAATGATGATGACCAATGCACAGTCACAGGACACTACTACCACAGCACCCTACAGCAGCAAGATGCAGCACAAGACACTGTACTAGTATTAGTATTTCTGAGCAGCACGATGCAGCACAAGACAATGAGCACTGATACTGAGCACTGATACCGAGAACTGACACTGAGAGAACGTAGCTACGTCCTCTCTGTACTCTCTACAATGCCCGAGTGAAAATGGTGGCGACGCGCGGCTCTTTATATGGAATCCGAATCCCGCGAGAATCCGACAGCGGGATGATGACGTTTTGCCTCGTTCGGGTTTTCTGAGTCAGACGGGAATAACCGAGCCGGGCTCGGAACCGTGTTTGACACGTGGAGTTCGGTAGGGTTCGGTTCTCGGCGAACCGATCCCGCTCATCTCTAGTTGTGACGGACATTTTGGTGTAGCCCATTTTGTTGTGGCCACGGTGCACTGTCACGTTGTCAGTGGCAGCAGCAGGGATTATAAAAGTAGACTCCGAGTACTGTAGGCTAACATTTATGCTACAGGCATTCACTTCCCATGCTCCCATACTGTATATGACAGTGACTGTATGACAGCATAACCCTAACACCCCGGGATACAGCCTAACCCTAACACCCCCCTTCCCCACCCCACCCCGCAATGGGCTTACCTCTGCAGCTCTGCGGTGCCTCCTCGTTCAGGATCCCAGTTGTCGGGATTCCGGCGTTGGGATGTCTCCCGCAACTTCCGGGAGCGTAAGCAAGTATGCTGTAAGATAGTGTGTTAGTTACTGGCAAAGACTGACAAATAGTTAAGATTTTATTGGATCTTTCGGATGAATTTTTCAAAACTGTTCCATGGAATATTGACCTTGTTCTGCAATTAACTGCAAAATCTCACACCTTTCCCTGGTAGAATTAGGCCTCAAGTGTTCTGCGCTGGATTCCCCCAATCATTTTGGTTCACAAACTGTGTTTGTTCCTCACCCAGAACCGAAAAAACTGACACCATCTTTGTGCCTGTTCTATTTAAAGATAAATGATTCATTACATTTTGAACTGCTGAATTTACAAATACAGCGGCTCATATAGAGTTTTTACAGAGTATGATCTTGCGAGCAGGGCCCTCTTACCTTTTTGCCTGTCTGTTATTACCCAGTCTTGTTTTATTGCTGTTTTTCAATTGCAAAGCACAATGGAATATTCTGGCACTGTATAAGTAACTGCTAATAAGTAAATAGCACTAAAGAGAAATTACATCTAGATCGCAAGTAGAAACTACTGTATACTCAGATTTTTTTTTTTCTTGCCGTGCTAACTGAGCTGGCCGTAGATGCAGACAGATTAACAATGGGCTGGATGGAGCTACAGCTCCAGGCCTCCATATAAACGTAGGCCCATCGTCATGACAGCATGACAATGACCAGCCGCCTAGCTGGCCACACGGATGGCCATAAATGATAAGTGTTAGAAATTATATTTCAGTTTTCCACAGTAGTGCTATTAGTGTAGGGGGTGTACACGCCCACATGGCACTTGCCACACCCACTTGACAATATCCACAGCCACACAACACTGGTCACACCCACATGGCATTGGCCACACCCACACATCACCGGTCACACCTCCTCTGCTTCTCATAATACACCTTTGATCATTTTCAGACCCAGGCCCTCTGTGGCCCTTAAACTGGCCTTAAAAATGTGTCCATCTCAGAAAGTGCAACATAAGCACTTGCTTAAATGGGGAGTGCTGTGAGGCCACTGCCTGTGACTCTAGGCACGCTCTTTGACTCATGGCTATTCCCCCGTGAGACATGGCCAGCCCAGCGCTGCAAGTGGGTGGGTACACGTGGGTACGGCGTACCCTTAAGAATTTAGCCGTGGGTACGTTGTACCCACGCCACCGGGCCGCTCCCTCCCTCCCCTGCTGCTGCTCACCAGCGCCGCTGCTGCATGAGGGGAGGAGAGCGCAGCGTGCGCCTTTCCTGCCCCTCAGTGTTTTCCTTCAATTCGGCGCCGGCCCGTGAGCCAATCAGAGCTCGCGGACCGGCAGCCAAGGCTCCTGATTGGCTGCCGGACCACAAGCTTTGATTGGCTCATGGATCAGTGCCTAATTGAAGGTAGACACTGAGGGGCAGGAGAGGAGCACGCTGTGCTCTGCTCCCCTCACACACAGGAAGCAGCAGCGAGGTAAGCAGCAGGAGAAGGGGGGAGGGGGGGCATGTGTACCTGGCACTGGGGGCATATCTGGCACTGGGGGCATCTTTGTATCTGGCACTGGGGGTATTTCTGTATCTGGCACTGGGGGCATATCTGGCACTGGGGGCATATCTATATCTGGCACTGGGGGAATATCTGGCACTGGGGGGCATTTCTGTATCTGGCAATGGGGGCATATCTGGCACTGGGGGGACATGTGTATCTGGCACTGGGGGCATATCTGTATCTGACACTGGGGGCATATATGGCAATGCGGGACATGTGTATCTGGCACTGGGGGCATATCTGTATCTGGCACTGGGGGCATATCTGGCAATGCTGGGACATGTGTATCTGGCACTGGGGGCATATCTGTATCTGACACTGGGGGCATATCTGGCAATGCGGGGACATGTGTATCTGGCACTGGGGGCATATCTGGCACTGTGGGGGCATTTCTGTATCTGGCGCTGGGGGGCAATGTATATGTGACACAGTGGGGGCATTTGTGTATCTGGCACTCGGGGGCAATGTATATCTGACACAGTGGGGGCATTTTTGTATCTGGCACTGTGAGGCAATGTATATCTGGCACTCTGGGGACATTTGTGTATCTAGCACTCTGGGGGCATTTGTGTATCTGGCACTGTGGGACAATGTGTATCTGGCACTGTGAGGCAATGTGTATCTGGCACTCTGGGGGCATTTGTTTATCTGGCACTGTGGGGCAATGTGTATCTGGCACTGTGGGGCAATGTGTATCTGGCACTGTGGGGCAATGTATATCTGGCACTGTGGGGCAATGTATATCTGGCACTGTGGGGCAATGTATATCTGGCACTCTGGGGGCATTTGTGTATCTGGCACTGTGGGACAATGTGTATCTGGCACTGTGGGGCAATGTATATCTGGCACTGTGAGGCAATGTGTATCTGGCACTCTGGGGGCATTTGTTTATCTGGTACTGTGGGGCAATGTGTATCTGGCACTGTGGGGCAATGTGTATCTGGCACTGTGGGGCAATGTATATCTGGCACTGTGGGGCAATGTATATCTGGCACTGTGGGGCAATGTGTATCTGGCACTGTGGGGCAATGTGTATCTGGCACTGTGGGGCAATGTGTATCTGGCACTGTGGGGCAATGTGTATCTGGCACTGTGGGGCAATGTGTATCTGGCACTGTGGGGCAATGTATATCTGGCACTTTGGGGCAATGTATATCTGGCACTGTGGGGCAATGTATATCTGGCACTGTGGGGCAATGTATATCTAGCACTGTGGGACAAAGTGTATCTGGCACTATTGGGGTCATATGTGTATCTGCCCCCCCCCCATATGTGTATCACGCCCCCATTTCATTGGCCACACCCCATTTGGCACACAGTACCTGTAAGACATTTTTTCTACTTGCACCACTGGACATGGCCAGGCCCCTTTTCCACTCATGGACAGGACAGACTGCTGGGGCCAAATTTTAGCCCTAGTCCAACCAAGGGTGGATTAATAGAGGAGGGGTCGATGTGCAGGCTCTGTATGGGCCCCCTCCTCTCTACGGAGCAATAGACTCTGGCATTGTGCCAGAGACTACTGTGCATGTGCAGGTCTCCAGAAACATGGCGTCCACCATGTTCCAGCGACTAACCAGTACTGCACATGCGTGGCAGCCATTTTCCCAGTGATTTTTTTGCCACAGCTGCAGTGCTGACTAGCACAGCCGACTGGCGCTGACATTCCTGTTGTGTTGTTACGTCATTGTTGACAGGGGGTGGTAATTAGTAAATTTATATTTTGCACAAGGGGATCCAGCGATCTCAAGTGATCTGACTCCAGACAGGCACATAAGTTTCTTTATTGTGGTTAGCAAGGGATGCATTTTACGTGAACACACCCTTACTGTACTTGGGTGGCACTTACATGCCCCATTCAACCCCAGTCCTTCTTAGAGCAAGGTGTCACAAATGTAAAATGTGCCCAGTTGTCATGGCTATGGATGCATAAGACTTCTTGGTAAAAAAAAAAAAGTGTGAAGAGAAAAAAAAAGGCAAAATGTGTTAGTATACAACTCCACATGAGCCCCACGTGTGTAATAAGAGTCTGTGGAATGGCAAAGCACGGATGAAACTCTAAAATTGTATTCTAATCATTTCTCAGAATTCACATTCCGAGGCAAGTCACTTTATCTATCCATCCATGTTCTAGCACCAAATATTATATTGTAATCCCTATTTGCCTACTCTCCCGGAAGGTTGGTTGAGACTCCCGACTCCCAAACCGCGTCATCATCTCCCCACCCCCTGTTTTAAAATACTGCCAATCATGGAGTTGTATAACAGGAGTGGAGCCACGATAACGCAATCGTACATACCTCCCCTCATTCCCTCCGAAAGAGGGTGGCTGAAACGTTGTCAAGTAATAATTGTGCATGGAACCTGTACATAACATACATGGAAACATCATGATTTTTGTACAATTATCTTCTTTTTCTTATTTTTTTTGTGATATTTTAATTATTTGTTTTTATTAAGCAGTTGACAATTCCTTTGTCTCATACAAACATTAACATTTGTAATCTTTATCCCCCCTTCCCCCCCCACACACACACACAAACACACAATTTGTTTTTTTTTACTTTAACATATGTTTAGTCATATTCATTTACTGATGGTATTGTTATAGTTCCTGTTTGTGCTTTCATGCATTTTACTATGTGTTTAGTTTATTTTAGATTAGCTGTATAAGGTTTTATATTCTGCTGCAATTTTACTGATGTCGTTTTCTTAGCACTTACAATAACTCGTACAAAAGATAATGGTTAAGGCCTACTGTAGTGTTAAACAGTGTCACGAACGCACCCGCACTCAGAACTCCTTCCAAGTCGGCCGGTCGTGACTTTGGGGTTTTTGCAATGATCCTAACAATAAAACATAACAGTCTGCCACCACCCAATGGGATTCTGGGAGTAACACTTCCCACAGCGGCCCCTCTGGTTCCACTCACAGGATATATATTTTTAAGAATCGGTAGCATGTGCCTCTCAAGCTGTAGGTCTAAGAACACAGAATATCAAAACTAGAAATTAGCTTTTTTTAATTTTAAGAAAAACTTCTGGTAGCTACTCCAAAAAGCCCTCACCCTTGTGTATCTATTTTAACTCTTTCAAAACCAAAATGAATTGATTGGGACATTTCTGTAAAGTATCATTTACCACAGGGTTTCCCTGTCAAACAAGCAGGGCCTGCAGAGAATTTACATTTGTGTCAGAAGTGTCCATATAGCTTGTGACCTAGTGATATATGACTGGATCAGCCATATAGCATGAAGCACTTTAGCAGCCACTGGTCTGCAGATGCACATAACTGACTCTTGTTGATGTGCCTACCAAGAAGAGTGGATCAAAGACATGTGATATGTCGAATCGATATGTGCTTAACCCAGTTTCCTTTTCAGGTTGATACGAGAAAGCTTTATTTAAATGTTTGTGTAACATGGAAACGCTTGTAGTGAGGGGGGATGTTGAAAGAGGAGTGTTAATGTGCAGACTTCAGTCTTCCTATCCTCCAGGCAGGCTTCATGCCCTATCCCAAGATGGCTGCCGAGATCACTACTAAGCATATGCATGGGCCATCTTGTTTTTAGTGTGTGGAGTGACATGATGGGAGACAGAAGTCTCCTATGAGAGGCCAGGTTATTACTTGCAATAAAGATGCTCCAGCATCCCTGCACTGCTACTTGGCTGCAGCTGGTGAGCTGTATGAAACCCAACTCTGCTCTATCACCAGTGTACACGTAACAGTGAGTACAGCTGTATCTGCTATCTACCAATAAACAAACATCACTACTTACGTAACTGAGCTGGTCATAGTTTGAGTCCACCACTAGTGTGTGCGTATACAACTCTGCAATATCAACATCGGCACACATATCATTTCCAATCACTTTGCCCCCTGCCTGTGTGTGCTTCTGGCTCCCCCCATGTCCTCTCAACTGCCCCTAGCACCCATTTTTGTTCTTATGCCCCACTTTCTGCCCTTGTCTATCTCTTCTTCCCTCTTCAAGCTGATTAGAACAGGTATAGTAGAACGAAGGCACACTGTTGTTCATTACCAGTTAATAAATAATCGGTTCTTTTTTTTTTAATCACTGGCAATCAGAGGCGCCTCAAACATGACAGAGGTGCAGGCGCTGGGGAGAGGGAGCGCTTACCTCCGGATCCCCGCGGTGACTTATCCTTTAAAAAGTCTGCTGCCGCAGCGTGCTGACCCCATGTCCTGTCTTCACTGATGCATTACTGGGAGGAGGCAGGGAACCTGATCCCTAAAGGAAGGAGTGGGCACTCAGGCAGTAGGGCCTACCGGTGGCTTCCCTGGTACCCCTGTGGCCCAGTCCAACCCTGGTCACTCTGCATTTACACCAGAGGCTCCCAGTTCTCTAAACACCAGGTCAGTCCCCAAATCACTTGTCCCCTGTGTTTCTTACTAGGCGTGCCGCACGGCGTATAGGTATTGGGTGTTATTAAAGCTAAAGTGTCCCATTCCCACAGCTTCTACTCTCTGTACACACTGAGTTACCGGTATGGAGACTGACGTACTCTTGGGCTGATTCTGAGTCGGACACAATTCTGTGCATACAGTTTCGCATATCTCCATCCGAGTGATCTGGCCCTCCCCGTGTCCACATTCCTACTTCCAACACGGCTGCGGTCAGCCCTCAGTCGGACGTTGCGCTGCCCCCATCTAGCGGTTACAACACTCCGTTTTTCTTATCCTCATCCTCAGGATAGGAGGAGGCGCAGCGCAGGCGGTTCAGCCATGGTCTATCGCTGCAGGACAGATGGGCCGTTCTACCCGACAGTGAGGGCTCTTCTGGGCCTTTACCCCATACGGGTGGTTTCCGAACCTCCCGTGGGGGCGCACGACTTGCGTTCCGTGTCTGAGCTTAGATCTACGGCGTCTGCTCCTTTGGTAGACGCCACCGTATTGTGCGCCATTCGTGCCACAGTCATGTCAGCGGTGCCCCCCCCCCCCTCCTTGTCATCCTCCATACACGGGGGACAGGGGCCGGACACCGCTTCTTTGGCGTATAGCTTTGCTCAGACCTTTACGCAGCTCCTGTCCTCTGGCGGAACGGCCGGCCTGCGCCAGCTCTGATCACGGCGGCCGTGGGGACCGGTTGGGTCCACGGGAACTATGTCTTTTTTGTCTCCCCAGCCGTGGATGTCGGGACTGGAATAGACTGAGTCGGCCGGTGCCTCAGCGAGTCATTCGAAGGTGAGTTTTCTTCGGACCCTGACTTGTCCCGGGGTAGAACGGTTACCCCCCCATAACGTTGGGATCTGGTACTCAGTCCCGTCCTCTAGCGAGGGTAGACGTACGCATAGTGTTTCCAGCAAGCGCAGTAGACACAGGCGCAGGAGTCGGGACACAGACTCATCCCTTGGCTCAACATTCTCGGAGGGGGTGTCCTCCCACGGCGGTTTGCACAGGGTTGAACGGCGCGAGCGCCGGTATTCAACCTCTTCCGCCTCGCAAGTGTCGTTCGAATTGGACACCGTTCACTGCGCTAACACGGCGGTGCACCGTGGTCTATACCCTGGATCCGGGACGGGATCCGTAAGGGCCAACACGTCAATATCTTCTCCCTCACTAGTGTTGATCGTTAAGCTTTGCTTTCGGCTCCGTAGACATGGACAGGGCAGCAAAGCCGTTTGCTATCCTACCCTAATTGGATAGGTGCATGTTAATCTACGCGGCGTGTTATTTAGAGACGCCCCCGGTCGAGCACATGAATCTAGTGCTCTATCAATTCCTTATACACTTGCCGTACCAGGAGTATAAAGGGTCGGCTGGGCGACGTTACTATTAGATCTTCCGGCGCACTCTGCTCGGCCGGGAGATCACAATTTTTGGTATAATGGATGTCGAATTGTGCTCGGAGCTGCAAAAGGCCTCTGTGGACACCGGGGAGGGCAGTACATCGAGACGGTGGCCAAAGCGGCCTGGCTCGTTCTGCTGCTCTTCAAGCGGGTCCATCCCGTACATGGCATGGTACATGCTTCGCTTTCCATAATGCCCAATGTTTAGTCGGGTGGTAGGTTTCGTTTTCGTCGCTCCTGCACCGGATGTGGCGGAGCCCATGGGGTCTAGGACTGCACCAGTCCTGGGACACGGGGTAATACCGGCTCGCAGACCCATCAGAGTCGGGTTCCCGCGGCCCCTGGCACTGTCTTTGGCCCCCACCCCAATTAGATTACCGGTGCTCATGCCCTGGCTGCGAGGGTACCCTCGGCGGGTCGACGCCCAATTTTTTGCTCTCGGGTTTCACGTTCGGCATCTCCTTGCCGACCTTTGGGCTAGTGGGCCCTGGGGCTGGTACGAACCTGTGTTTGGCTCGGTAGTTTCTGGTCGTGCTTCGGCAGATTGTTCGGGCTGAGGTTTCGTTGGGCTGGAGTACAGCCCCCCCCCCCTCCTTTTCGGAACCCCCCCCCCTTACAGGTTTTGGTCTTGTCCCCCGTCGGGACAGTGCCCAAGAAGACCGCGGGTGACTTTAGTCTCCTCCGTACTTTATGCTATCCCCAATTGTCAGTGTAGAGTCATTTCCCCGTCCTCTGTGTGGCCATAGCCGCCATTAGGTTATTTGGAACGGGGGCCGTGATGTGTAACTTGGGCATTCACTCAGCATTTCGTCTTCTCCCTCTGCACCCTTCGGCCTTTCGGTTTATGGGTTTTTTATATTGGCCGATGGCTATTATATAGATCGGTGCCTCCCTGCATAGATCGGTGCCTCCCTATGGGTTGTTCTCTCTCTTGCGCATACTACGAGGGACTCCGTTCTTTTCTCCATTGGTGCCTGGAGCATGCGACGGGCGATCGGCGAATTTCGCACGGCTTGACTGATTTCCTTTTGATCAGGCCACAGGACTCGGATCGCTGCGCTAGCTTGTTGCGGAGGGCACTTGCCTTCTTCGCACACTTCGGGATTCCGGTGTCGCCTGAGCGGCTCTGCATCCGTAGTTTATCCCGGACTTCAGTTTGATTCGGTCGCCGGCATCTGTAGGCTCCCAGTGGATATGCGCTTGCTGCGGGCAAGCTTACTTTCATGCAGGCTCAATCCCCTTTGGGCCTGTTTAATTTTGCTTGCACAATGGGAGCGGCCGACGGTGGGAATTCAAAGCCCGCATCATTTTCTCAGATTGTCCCTCGAAATTCGGCTGTATTTATCTACAAGGGATGAATTTCTGGTTCGTTTCAGCGGCGTCTGTGTTGGATGGGAGGCGGTCGCGTCTAGCACCCCCCCCCCCCCCCTGGAGCCTTTCACGGACGCCTCTGGCGCTTGCGATTGGCGAGCGCTTCACGACACATTTGTGATTGCTAATAAGCAGGTGGTCTTCTGGTGTGTCAATTTGGCCGATGTTTTGCCATCATTAGGCAGGAGTCTGTCGGTACTGCGGGTCTTCGCGCAGATAGTCTTGCTATGCTAGGTGTCCCGGCCGAGCGCAACGGAATTTCTGATACCCTTTCTCGCAGCGACTGGCAGCGGTTTTAGGCAGTTGGCTCCTGCAGCTCTAATCCAACGGGACTTCTGTCCTCCTTCTGTGTGCGGATTGGAGGATTTAACCCACAGGTCTTTGGCTCCTGCAACTTTCGCGGCTTGTCTGGCCGCTTGGGAGCGGTGGAGTAAGACCCCTCTCAAGGCAGATGGCCCACAGTTGCATTGGATTCGGGATGTCAGGGATGGTGGCAGCAGGCCGATCCCTGCACATCGGGGCAGCCGGCCCTCAGGGATGGTGGCAGAAGGCCGATCCCGGAACATCTGGGCAGAAGGCCCTCCAACATTTAGGATATTAATTTATTTCAATCATAATTTTGAGAGGTTTTCTTTTCATGTGCTGTATGTTTTCTACTATGTGTGATAAATATTTCAACCGTCCCTTAGTTAGAGGGGGAGTTTTTCATCCAAGTTTAGATTTAATAGGCCTTCCTTTCAGTCAATAAAGCCGTTGACGTATGCCCCGACGGTTTGCGGTGTAGGATTCAGCGCTCACGATACGAAGATACGGGGATACAATACGGGGATACGAGGTTCGCCTCTTCATGGCGGCCTTTACGATGGCCTTCCACGGTGCGTTCAGGGTGGGTGAGCTGGTGACCGTCTCTCGGACTTCTGCCTCGTCCATGCTGGCGGCCCACGTCGTCGTACCCCGCCCCCCCCCCCCCCCTGATGATTTGTGGTCTGGGATCCAGCGCTCCAAGACTGACGTAGTAGGCAGGGGGCTGTGGGTTCGAGTGGGGTCGGGCTCGTGTGCGGGGCATTTGTCCAGTTTTCGCGGCCCGGTCTCATTCGTCCGTACGGCCTCCAACGCCTCCCGGGTGGCTCGTCCATACTGACGGTTCCCCATTGACCAGATATCAAATTCCGTCGGTTTTGGGGCGTTGTATTTTGTACCTGGGTCTATCTCCGGCCGACTATGGGACTCACTCTTTCCGCATCGGCGCTGCTTCAGCTGCCGCTGCGGCGGGTTGGTCCGAGGTCGAAGTCCGGGCACTGGGTAGGTGGAGGTCTGGTGCAGTCAGACGCTGTATCTGGCCTTTTCCTCCCAGTGCGCCCCTTTGAGGACTAGCCGCTCGTCGCAGTTGCACTTTGTGATTGCGGGGGCCTTGAGGAATTTTTGTTTTATCGTTGGTTTTAATTACGGCTTTTGCCGGCTAACGAAGTTTTGTGTTTTTGCCTCAAGTCAAATTGGGCGACCCCTCCCCCCTCTCCCTGATACAGGTTAGGTTACCCATTTTCTCCATATATTTAATTTCTTAACCTCAGTAACACCCTTCTTTTGCAGGCAGGCGGCTAGATCCGCGCTTTCTATGGCTTGTCGGCCATGGGTGGCAATTATCTGGTGCGCCTGGTCTTGAGGTCTTTTTAGTTTCCTATTCTGTTTTCTTTAGTTTGAGTTGAGTGAGTTTCTTCGTATTCTGCTTTGTTTAGATGAGTTGAGTTTCGGTTCGGTGGCGGTGGCAGGTTTGGTAACCTGGCAGTTGGCCGGTTTCTGAACGGTTATTTTACTTTAACTTAAGGAGTTTATCGTTAGTAAGTTCGGGTGAACTTTTAGGTAATTTTATAGGCTTATTATTAATTGTTGGGCACCACCGTACCTGGTGGGCACATATGATAGATCATAAACATGTGTGGATATCGGGGCCGGTGGCCCTATTTTTTATCCCCTAGGGGCGGAGCGTGCCTCCGTCCCTACAACTGTTGGTGGGCAGGGGTAGTGGCAGAAGGTCGACCCCTGGCCTTGGATTTTTGGATTTTCGATGTCTAGGATGGAGGCAGGAGGCCGATCCCGGAACATCTGGGGCAGAAGGCCCCCTCACACATATGTTTTATTGCTCGGGATGGAGGCAGGAGGCCAATCCCGGAACATCTGGGGCAGAAGGCCCCCTCACACACACATGTTTATTGCTCTATTTCGTCATATCATTTTGTATTAACCTTATTAAGTTCTTTATCATGCTTAACCGTTCTTCTCCCCGCCACCTTAGTTAGAGAGGGAAGTCTGCATTCTAGTTTTAGTATTAATAGGCCTCCCTCTCAGTCAAAATAAAAAGCTGACCCCTTTCACGCCAATTACGGTTGTTGTGTCTTTATTTACTAATATAAGTGTGCTTGAGTGGCGTGCGCATTAGAGATGAGCGGGTTCGGTTCCTCGGAATCCGAACCCGCCCGAACTTCATTTTTTTTTACACGGGGCCAAGCGACTCGGATCTTCCCGCCTTGCTCGGTTAACCCGAGCGCGCCCGAACGTCATCATCCCGCTGTCGGATTCTCGCGAGGCTCGGATTCTATCGCGAGACTCGGATTCTATATAAGGAGCCGCGCATCGCCGCCATTTTCACACGTGCATTGAGATTCATAGGGAGAGGACGTGGCTGGCGTCCTCTCCGTTTATAGAGAAGAGAGTGAGACTAGAGTAGAGAGAGACACAGTAGTACTAATTTTGGGGAGCATTAGGAGGAGTACTACTACTTGCTGAAGTGATAGATAGATAGTGTGACTGTATAATGTATATCTGACTTGTGGGGGAGACACTGACAGTGGGGAGCAGTTAGAGTCTGAGAGCAGGACTCAGGAGTACATATAACGTACAGTGCACACTTTTGCTGCCAGAGTGCCACACTGCCATTGTGACCACACTGACCACCAGTATAATATATATTGTGATTGTCTGCTTAGGAGTACTACTTGCAAGTTGCTGATAGTGTGACCAGTGACCTGACCACCAGTTTAATAATCACCACCAGTTTAATATATATATATATATATATATATAATTGTATATAATATATATATAATATTGTATACCACCTACCCGTTTTTTTTTTTTTCTTTCTTCTTCTTTATACATACTACTATAGTAGCTTACTGTAGCAGGCTGCGGTGCTGCTGAGCTGACAGTGTCCAGCAGGTCCGTCATCAGTCATTACATAATAAATATATATACCTGTCCGGCTGCAGTACTAGTGATATTATATATATATATATATATTGATTTCATCTCATTATCATCCAGTCTATATTAGCAGCAGACACAGTACGGTAGTCCACGGCTGTAGCTACCTCTGTGTCGGCAGTCGCTCGTCCATCCATAATTGTATACCACCTACCCGTGGTTTTTTTTTTTTCTTTCTTCTTTATACATACTACTATAGTAGCTTACTGTAGCAGTCTGCGGTGCTGCTGAGCTGACAGTGTCCAGCAGGTCTGTCATCAGTTATTACATAATAAATATATCTACCTGTCCGGCTGCAGTACTAGTGTGATATTATATATATATATATTGATTTCATCTCATTATCATCCAGTCTATATTAGCAGCAGACACAGTACGGTAGTCCACGGCTGTAGCTACCTCTGTGTCGGCAGTCGCTCGTCCATCCATAATTGTATACCACCTACCCGTGGTTTTTTTTTTTTTTTTTTTTCTTTATACATACTGCTATAGTAGCTTACTGTAGCAGTCTGCGGTGCTGCTGAGCTGACAGTGTCCAGCAGGTCCGTCATCAGTCATTACATAATAAATATATCTACCTGTCCGGCTGCAGTACTAGTGTGATATTATATATATATATATTGATTTCATCTCATTATCATCCAGTCTATATTAGCAGCAGACACAGTACGGTAGTCCACGGCTGTAGCTACCTCTGTGTCGGCAGTCGCTCGTCCATCCATAATTGTATACCACCTACCCGTGGTTTTTTTTTTTTTCTTTCTTCTTTATACATACTACTATAGTAGCTTACTGTAGCAGTCTGCGGTGCTGCTGAGCTGACAGTGTCCAGCAGGTCCGTCATCAGTCATTACATAATAAATATATCTACCTGTCCGGCTGCAGTACTAGTGTGATATTATATATATATATATAGTGATTTCATCTCATTATCATCCAGTCTATATTAGCAGCAGACACAGTACGGTAGTCCACGGCTGTAGCTACCTCTGTGTCGGCAGTCGCTCGTCCATCCATAATTGTATACCACCTACCTGTGGTTTTTTTTTTTTTTTCTTCTTTATACATACTACTATAGTAGCTTACTGTAGCAGTCTGCGGTGCTGCTGAGCTGACAGTGTCCAGCAGGTCCGTCATCAGTCATTACATAATAAATATATCTACCTGTCCGGCTGCAGTACTAGTGTGATATTATATATATATATATTGATTTCATCTCATTATCATCCAGTCTATACTAGCAGCAGACACAGTACGGTAGTCCACGGCTGTAGCCATGAGCGCTGGATAATCTCTCCTTTTCAAAATAACTATATCCACCTCCGCATCCAGCTTGCTCTGTATATGGGTATTCTAGATCACAGAACAGATAGGGACCTGAGGGCCAATGCAATATTCTCACAACTCACTCACACCACAGTAACACATGAAACAGTCAAAAGTTTCTGTGACCTATTTCTAAATTTAGAAAAACTGATAACCAGAGAGTCAAGGGTATGGTGGGACAAAAAAGCTTTGGAGTGGTATTTAGAACACAACCTATTACCAAAAGGGCTTAAGATCAAAAAAATACCAACACAGAATAGGGATAACACTAGTTTCATGAAAAAATGGGACTCCGTTTTACAAGATTGCTCCAGAAATCTAATTAAGGTAATTCTGGAAACCCACGACCAGGAATTAGAATCCTTAGAGACAGAAATAAGGACAGCTTACACATTACTGGAAACTTACAAAGGTGATAAAGAATTCCAACAACTAGAGAGCATATCACAAAATAGATTACAGAAGATCGAAGAAGAGATTGTAGCAACCAAGAAATCAAAAATATTGAGAGACAAGATAGGAAAGGAGGGAAAACAAAGGAAAGAAAGGAGAAAGACACCAACAACACTAATCAAACCCAGAACAATAACAAAAACACTGATAAAAAACACCCCACATCGCACAGATACTAGCAACATACCCATTTACAAGAAATTGAACTTAACATATCAACAATATATGACACAACTACATAACAAAGGGAAAAAGAAGAAAGGAAAAAGGAAGCCTGAAGAGGAAAAAGAATCTAGGGACACACCCTCTATAGGTGACAGCTACACGACACAAGAAACCAGCTTCTCAACCTATAGTATTGATGAAGATTTCATTTACGAAAACCTAGCCCGTGTTTCCCTAGAGAAAGGTTTTCAAGTCTCCATCAACCTAGAGGAAGCTACACCATCCCTTGACACACTAGAAAAACCAACACCATGTGCAGGGGTTTTTTTAGAAGAGGGAGCAGGACTGAGAACCTGCAACCAGCCCTCAAAAACACCCAACAAACGAAAAATAGACGAATTAGACGAGGAGGAAGAGGAAGAGGAGGCAGGCAGACAAAAACGGCACCATCCACAGAAGTAAGGCAGACAGGGATTTTCAACCTTAGCCAAACAGTTCTAAAACCAGAACATGAAACATTACTGAACAAGGGTATGAAATTCGCCCCCACAAAAAAACTAAACAAATTCGAAACATATCTGGATCTACACAAATTCACTCGCAAACTCACACTCGCCAAATACTACAGCAACACCGGGAGGGAAATAACACAAAACCAGACAGGAGACCACTTCAAACATTCAGACCTAAGACCCATGTCTACATTCTATCCCCAACATATGAGAGGACCACTAATAGGCACTTTTGAACAACTAGTGACAAGAGACCTCGAAAAATTAGACAACAAAACCACCAAATTCAATCTGACCCTTAGAGAAAAAGAGGCACTCAAGGACTTAACAGAAAACAAGAACCTAGTGATAAAACCAGCAGACAAGGGAGGGGGGATAGTTCTTTTAGACAAAAATGACTACATAAAAGAATCACTGAGAATACTAGGAGACACCAACACATACGAAATACTAAAAGAAGACCCCACTACAAACTACAAAAAGAAGTTAGAAAACCTACTCAAACAAGGTTTAGGACAAGGAATCCTAACCAAAAAAGAGCACTCCTACTTAGACAATACCCATCCCATTACACCAGTTTTCTATTATCTGCCTAAGATACACAAAAACCAAACCAACCCACCAGGACGCCCTATAATATCTGGGATAGGATCACTTACAGCAAACCTATCACAGTACATCGACAGCTTCCTACAACCCTATGTACAGGTACAGAAATCTTACATTAAGGACACAACTGACATCATAAAAACACTGGACGACATCACGTGGCTAGACGAATACTGGATAGGCACTAGTGATGTTACCTCATTATACACAATCATAGACCAATCCCAGGGGTTAGACTCGCTAAGATATTTTCTGGAACAGGACTTGACAATGACAAACATACAAACTGACTTCATCTTAGACTGTGTCAACTTTATCTTACAGCACAATTACTTCTGGTTTCAGGACACTTACTACAGACAAACCACTGGCACCGCCATGGGGACTAGGTTCGCCCCTAGTTACGCTAATTTATTCATGAGCAGATGGGAGGACACCCATATTTGGAACGGACATGAATTTGGGGAGAACCTAGTCCTCTGGCGGCGTTACATAGATGACGTAATTTTTATATGGAAAGGAACTGAGGATCAGCTCCTCAGTTTCCTCGAACACATCAATTTGAACAAAAATAATCTAGTGTTCACCACAAATTACAGCAGAACCACAGTGAACTTTTTGGACATTACCATTTTTACAGAGGAGACAAAAATCTGCACAAAAATCTACCAGAAAAGTGTGGATGTCAATAGTTATATCCTATCGAATAGTGGACACCACCCTAACTGGTTGAAAAACATACCAACAGGACAATTCAAAAGAGTCAGAAGAAACTGCACAAAAATAGAAGACTATCACTCACAAGCAAATGCAATGAAGAAATTATTCATAGATAGGGGATATAAAGAAGAGAGCCTAGATAAAGATATACTAGGGATCGCCGAGACAGAAAGGAAAACACTTCTGACATATAAAAACAAGAAAGAACAGACAAAAGACCCAAAAGACTGGAAGATTACATTTCAAACCCAATACAGTTGCAACAACCGAAAAATAGAGAGGATCATAAGCAACCACTGGCACATTCTCCTAGAAGATGACATATTAGGGACCCTACTACCCAGACAACCCAGAATGATATACAGGAAGGCACCAGACATAAAATCTAAGGTAACCCACAGCCATCTAGAGAGAAAACATATGACACAAACCACCTTAACAGGAAACAAACTAAACAAAGGTTTTTTTCATTGTAACTGCTGCAAATACTGCAAGTCCATACACACCACGACAAAAGGCACACATGAATTTCAGTCGAATAACACACAGGAATCATTCACAATTCAGGACCACATCACATGTCATACCAAGGGTGTAATCTATCTGATAGAATGCCCCTGCCGTTTACAGTACGTAGGGAGAACAATAAGACCCCTAAAAACCAGAATATCCGAACACATAAGAAACATAAAAAAGGGTGTAGAGACACACAGTCTCTCGGATCATTTTCGGGAGAGACACAAACAAGATCCCACTGGAATGAGAATAGTAGGAATCAAAACAATAACAAAGAACTGGCGGGGAGGAGATTTCATTAAGAAAATAAACAAAGAAGAACTGAAATGGATATTTACACTTAGAACATTGAAACCACACGGGCTTAACATAGATAATGAAGTTAGATCCGTGATCATGGGGGTCTGACCAGGAAACACACCACCACCATTTAACCCTTTAAAACCCCCCCTTATACCTCAAACACACCATCACTAGAGGTTATCAGAATTATAAACAATTCAATCAATAAGAGAGTGTACTAGGCACTCAACCCCTTTGTATTACAGACCAAAGCGATCTGCTTGCATCAATCCACAGCACATAAGACCATTAATATGCGGACTGATTTATAAAATAGGTATATTGTATATTATAATCTCACTTTTCATGAATTTTTATGTTAATTTATTTTATTTTCATATTTATATTTATTTTTATTTTTACTGTTATTTTTCATTATATTATATTTTATTTTTAACTTTATTTATTTTTTATTTATTTATTTATTTTTACCATTCTATTTTTATTTTATTTTATTTCCACCATTTTAGCTTTATCACATTTTTTCATCAATATTATATGCATTATTCATCCATCATTTCCCAATGGTTTCACTTATTTGACTTTTCATTTTATTTATTTATTCTATGCAATTTATTTATTGTTATTTTCATTATTCATTTTTCTTTTTCCCTTAATCTTATATAGTTCCATTTACTCATATTCAATTAGATAAGTGGCATCATTGTTTCATGTGCCCTTACACCAAAAAAACCAAAATATTTTTGGTGCACACCAGCTCCCATTAGCACTTCACCCCTGCAAGCTCACCCTGTTTAAACCTATCTTCATAATAACTAAACCCGCTCCCCAGACCGCCCCCAAATCAGGACCAATGAAAAAGTGACACGTTTTCCAAGATGGGCTAAATAGCCCACAACAAACATGGCCGATTATGATTCCCTGACGAAGGCCAGAAAGGGCCGATACGCGTTGGAACCACAGCACCCTGCTTTTTATCCACGACCTATAAGCCATTAAACCAACACTATCTCCAGATATACAGAGCCAACCGCAAACTAAGACGGAAGAAAGAGAATCGCTACTGCACGGCTGATGACATCGTGACCTCGTACCCTGATCACGTGATCGGAACAACCCGGAAGGTAGAGGAGAACGCCGCTGGAGAGGAACGGAGAAGGCCGCCGGCAAGAGGGAACAAGACGGGGCTACGTGAACGAGGTAAGGGACTCTGTAGGAGAGGAAAGGACACGGCAGATAGCCCAGCAGGGCTAGAAGCAGTCGTCCTTCTCCCTCTCCGAGACGGTGACCGCTTCCCCTTCTGACACAGCCAGTCACAGTGTTCTCAAAGGAGCGACACTGTGCACTTACGGAGTCTAGGGGCGGACGGTATGTCCGGAGCCCTCATTACCTAATCCTAGCATACACCAGAACCGCTTGCCGCACCGACCCTCCGGGGGGACCCCCATCTTTTACCTTTTTTCCACACATCTTTTTTCTGCAAAGAACTTTTTTCATTTTTTCCCTGACTCAACCAAAGTTACCATATACAGGCTCTGGACAGCATCATAAGACTATAGGCACTACTGAAGGTGGGACGCCACTGACCAGAGTGCCTTCATACACCAGACTAATCCACCAACCTTGTCCAATTACGGATTTTTTAGACATTACTTTAACCCATCGAGACATTCACTCCCCCCCCCCCTTTTTTTCATCTACACCCATATCATCCCCTCCCCCTATCCCCCCTTTTTTCTCTGATTTAATAAAAGAATCTTTTTGTGATATTTACAAGTCTTTTGACCATCATTTCACACATCATCCCCTTTTCAAATACATACCAACTTGTCCCCTTGGCGCACCTAACCCCTTACTGTAGCTACCTCTGTGTCGGCAGTCGCTCGTCCATCCATAATTGTATACCACCTACCCGTTTTTTTTTTTTCTTTCTTCTTTATACATACTACTATAGTAGCTTACTGTAGCAGTCTGCGGTGCTGCTGAGCTGACAGTGTCCAGCAGGTCCGTCATCAGTCATTACATAATAAATATATATACCTGTCCGGCTGCAGTACTAGTGTGATATTATATATATATATATATTGATTTCATCTCATTATCATCCAGTCTATATTAGCAGCAGACACAGTACGGTAGTCCACGGCTGTAGCTACCTCTGTGTCGGCAGTCGCTCGTCCATCCATAATTGTATACCACCTACCCGTGGTTTTTTTTTTTTTCTTTCTTCTTTATACATACTACTATAGTAGCTTACTGTAGCAGTCTGCGGTGCTGCTGAGCTGACAGTGTCCAGCAGGTCCGTCATCAGTCATTACATAATAAATATATATACCTGTCCGGCTGCAGTACTAGTGATATTATATATATATATATATATTGATTTCATCTCATTATCATCCAGTCTATATTAGCAGCAGACACAGTACGGTAGTCCACGGCTGTAGCTACCTCTGTGTCGGCAGTCGCTCGTCCATCCATAAGTATACTAGTATCCATCCATCTCCATTGTTTACCTGAGGTGCCTTTTAGTTGTGCCTATTAAAATATGGAGAACAAAAATGTTGAGGTTCCAAAATTAGGGAAAGATCAAGATCCACTTCCACCTCGTGCTGAAGCTGCTGCCACTAGTCATGGCCGAGACGATGAAATGCCAGCAATGTCGTCTGCCAAGGCCGATATGCAATCCCCATTGAAAGAATGGTGGAGGATTATATGAGTGACCGCATCCAAGTAGGCACGTCACACAGTCCGTACTTATACTGGCAGGAAAAAGAGGCAATTTGGAGGCCCTTGCACAAACTGGCTTTATTCTACCTAAGTTGCCCTCCCACAAGTGTGTACTCCGAAAGAGTGTTTAGTGCCGCCGCTCACCTTGTCAGCAATCGGCGTACGAGGTTACTTCCAGAAAATGTGGAGAAGATGATGTTCATTAAAATGAATTATAATCAATTCCTCCGTGGAGACATTGACCAGCAGCAATTGCCTCCACAAAGTACACAGGGAGCTGAGATGGTGGATTCCAGTGGGGACGAATTGATAATCTGTGAGGAGGGGGATGTATACGGTGATATATCGGAGGATGATGATGAGGTGGACATCTTGCCTCTGTAGAGCCAGTTTGTGCAAGGAGAGATTAATTGCTTCTTTTTTGGTGGGGGTCCAAACCAACCCGTCATTTCAGTCACAGTCGTGTGGCAGACCCTGTCACTGAAATGATGGGTTGGTTAAAGTGTGCATGTCCTGTTTATACAACATAAGGGTGGGTGGGAGGGCCCAAGGACAATTCCATCTTGCACCTCTTTTTTCTTTAATTTTTCTTTGCGTCATGTGCTGTTTGGGGAGTGTTTTTTGGAAGGGCCATCCTGCGTGACACTGCAGTGCCACTCCTAGATGGGCCAGGTGTTTGTGTCGGCCACTAGGGTCGCTTATCTTACTCACACAGCTACCTCATTGCGCCTCTTTTTTTCTTTGCGTCATGTGCTGTTTGGGGAGTGTTTTTTGGAAGGGCCATCCTGCGTGACACTGCAGTGCCACTCCTAGATGGGCCCGGTGTTTGTGTCGGCCACTAGGGTCGCTTATCTTACTCACACAGCTACCTCATTGCGCCTCTTTTTTTCTTTGCGTCATGTGCTGTTTGGGGAGTGTTTTTTGGAAGGGCCATCCTGCGTGACACTGCAGTGCCACTCCTAGATGGGCCAGGTGTTTGTGTCGGCCACTAGGGTCGCTTAGCTTACTCACACAGCTACCTCATTGCGCCTCTTTTTTTCTTTGCGTCATGTGCTGTTTGGGGAGTGTTTTTTGGAAGGGCCATCCTGCGTGACACTGCAGTGCCACTCCTAGATGGGCCCGGTGTTTGTGTCGGCCACTAGGGTCGCTTATCTTACTCACACAGGTACCTCATTGCGCCTCTTTTTTTCTTTGCGTCATGTGCTGTTTGGGGAGTGTTTTTTGGAAGGGCCATCCTGCGTGACACTGCAGTGCCACTCCTAGATGGGCCCGGTGTTTGTGTCGGCCACTAGGGTCGCTTATCTTACTCACACAGGTACCTCATTGCGCCTCTTTTTTTCTTTGCGTCATGTGCTGTTTGGGGAGTGTTTTTTGGAAGGGCCATCCTGCGTGACACTGCAGTGCCACTCCTAGATGGGCCCGGTGTTTGTGTCGGCCACTAGGGTCGCTTAGCTTAGTCATCCAGCAACCTCGGTGCAAATTTTAGGACTAAAAATAATATTGTGAGGTGTGAGGTATTCAGAATAGACTGAAAATGAGTGGAAATTATGGTTTTTGAGGTTAATAATACTTTGGGATCAAAATGACCCCCAAATTCTATGATTTAAGCTGTTTTTTAGTGTTTTTTGAAAAAAACACCCGAATCCAAAACACACCCGAATCCGACAAAAAAAATTCGGTGAGGTTTTGCCAAAACGCGGTCGAACCCAAAACACGGCCGCGGAACCGAACCCAAAACCAAAACACAAAACCCGAAAAATTTCAAGTGCACATCTCTAGTGCGCATGCATCTGACGTGTGAAGTTTAAGACTGCGTAGGTCATGAATGTGGCCGAAAGCAACATAAACTCACCGGCTGGGAATGCGGCACGCCTCTTAATGCATCACTCTGGCGAGGAAGGGGTTACAGTTTTTTGAGGGAGGAACGGAAGGGAAACTGCCTGAATTGTGATTAGCTGGTTTCTGTATAGGGGCTGGTCTGACATACATATAGTCTTCAGACCTAGGACAGCCTGTCTCTTTTCCTGTTTTTCTGTGACCCACCCGCCCGCCCTGGAGAGTCGGTTTTTTGTTGCTCCCCTGGGGTTGCTTGTGTCGGCTTTTGGTGGCCGGTTTCTGAACGGTTATTTTACTTTAACTTAAGGAGTTTATCGTTAGTAAGTTCGGGTGAACTTTTAGGTAATTTTATAGGCTTATTATTAATTGTTGGGCACCACCGTACCTGGTGGGCACATATGATAGATCATAAACATGTGTGGATATCGGGGCCGGTGGCCCTATTTTTTATCCCCTAGGGGCGGAGCGTGCCTCCGTCCCTACAACTGTTGGTGGGCAGGGGTAGTGGCAGAAGGTCGACCCCTGGCCTTGGATTTTTGGATTTTCGATGTCTGGGATGGAGGCAGGAGGCCGATCCCGGAACATCTGGGGCAGAAGGCCCCCTCACACACACATGTTTATTGCTCTATTTCGTCATATCATTTTGTATTAACCTTATTAAGTTCTTTATCATGCTTAACCGTTCTTCTCCCCGCCACCTTAGTTAGAGAGGGAAGTCTGCATTCTAGTTTTAGTATTAATAGGCCTCCCTCTCAGTCAAAATAAAAAGCTGATCCCTTTCACGCCAAGTACAGTTGTTGTGTCTTTATTTACTAATATAAGTGTGCTTGAGTGGCGTGCGGATGCATCTGACGTGTGAAGTTTAAGGGACTCTGTTGTTTGGGGCACACTACTACCCTAAAGTCAATATGGTAAAATCAATGAGCGCCAGGGGTTTCAGCTTGCAGGCGCACAAACTCCCGCTTTAGCCCTACAGATCCTTGCATTAGGATATGGGAGTAAATCAGGCTTCCGCCAGCCCATATACGTGGAACTTACAATGCTGGACTCCTTTTCTCCTGTTGTCCCCAATGGCAAAGCTTGGATCAGTATTACTCTGGTCTACCGTTAGGCAAACCCAAGTCTACATGAAAGGAAAATTCCAACAACTTCTTCTATCCCAAAGGACTTCCCAGAACTAGGGCATGTTCATGGACATCTGGAAGAACATTTAGGCTGGGATGTACTAAAGGGAAAATGCGGTAAAATCCCAGTTTTTGGGGGGTTTACAGCATTTTCAAATGTACTAAGACCCATCCGGCCACTTATTGCTGCAGAGGGTATCGCCACCTTTTTATGGCGATGATCTTATAGAAGCCTATGGGCTTCTTACTGCATCCTGCCGCCTCCGTTGCCCATCACCGCTCACGCCGACCCCGCTTACCTGACTGCAGTCTTGCCTCCCTGTCACAGTCCCGGATCCCAGCCTTCTCCTGCCCCAGGAAGACAGCCGGCTGTACTTCCGGCTGCAAGGAGGAGGAGCCCGGGACTGACTATAGTCGTCACCTCCCTGGGCTGGGAGGTGACAGAGCTCCCTGCAAACCCTCTCACTCGGCGGCACAGGTAACGCAGGGAGCAGCTCTTAACGCATTGCGATACTTATCGCATATGTTAGTAGATATGTGATAAGTATCAATGCGGAATATGGCGGAATGTTACCGCCGTCTTAGTACATCCCGGCCTTAATACTTAATATTCAGTATGTCAGTATATCTCTGTATCTGATGTCTGGAAGAAAAACTCTTTCAGAACATTGCAAGTACAGATGGAGCCCTGCTCATCTATGCCTTTAACTGATTAATTGAGCCAGGGCAGTCGGACTTAATCCCCTGCTGTAATGAATTAATCCGCTGCTGTATTGTGCTCTCTGTATTGTATTGCAGCTGAGAACAATAAGTCTTGGTGCACCTAGGCGCAGCAGAGAATGAGTGTGAGATGAGTATGGCTCCACCTGTATGACACCTAAATACCCTGCTAATAAAGGAGCCTATCATTACAAGCACCTATTTAGCAGAGATTCACGTTATACCGAGAGACCAGGCCTGCTTCTAACAATGGGAAGTACAGATGGGTCCACGGTTATCTTGACTAGTTTTCTGCGCCTAGGCACAACATGATTTATTAGCATAAACCCTTCATCTATTGTTCTCAGCTGCAATACAATACAGAGAGAACAATACAGCAGGGGATTATGTCATTACAGCAGGGGATAAAGTCCGACTGGCCAGTCGCAGTTAATCCTATTAAAGGTCAAGATAAATGTGGACCCATCTGTAAGGTCCGGCACAGACAGGTATTTCCCAATCCTCGGCCTATGAATGAACCAGGCAGCAATCGGCTCCTCTGTGTAATAGGAAGCTCTGCTTCTATGTCACTGTCTGTCTTCTGCCTGAGACATCCACATAATGGTAGGCAGAGGTTCCACAACACTCAGCTCCACTGGCCTCACCCTACATTACAGTAGGATACACTGAGCTCCCCTCACACTGAGGCCCCCATGTAATCAGCACACCCATAGCACTGAGCTTCCAGAGAACAGGCACTGCAGCAATCCCACTGGCAGCTACAGATGGAGCCTCTCTCATCCAGCCTTCTCTGGTGCTGCATGGTGCACCAAGGTTTATTAGCATAAGCCTTTCATCTATTGTTCTCAGCTGCAATACAATACAGAGAGAACAACACAGCAGGGGATTAAGGGCGACATTTACTAAGCAGTGATAAGAGCGGAGAAGTGATCCAGTGGAGAAGTTGCCCATGGCAACCAATCAGCACTGAAGTAACATCTATAATTTGCATACTATAAAATGATACAGAGCTGCTGATTGGTTGATGGGAACATTTCTCCACTGGCTCACTTCTCCGCTCTTATCACTGCTTAGTAAATGTACCCCTAAGTCATTACAGCAAGGGATTAAGTCCGACAGCCCTGGCTCAGCTATTCCTATTAAAGGGATAGATGAGCAGGGCTCCATCTGTAATACTGCTTTTAATCCTAAATAGCGGGTCGCAGCTGGGAGCCTGACACGGGTGCTACCCGGCTGTGACCCGCGTCAGCCCCCATTTAGACCGGAGTCACCAACCCGGCATATTGCCGGGTTGGTGACGTTGCCGGAGACGCAACGGGGGCAGCGCTTGGAGGTCACATGATCTCCAAGCGCCGCCCGCTCATACACTGTAAACGGGAAGCCGGGTCGCGTGATCCAGCTCCCGTTTACACTGAACAGTTTACCGGGTTGAACACGGGTTCAACCGCGCAAACTACCTGAGTTGGAATACCGGGTCACTCGACCCGGATTATTCCAACTCTACCCTTTTACAGCGACCAGCAATATGGGTTATGCACGTTCATGTGCAATAACACGTATTACGGGGGTCATTCCGAGTTGATCGCTCGCTAGCTGTATTTAGCAGCCATGCAAACGCTAAGCCGCCTCCCACTGGGAGTGTATTTTAGCTTAGCAGAAGTGTGAACGAAAGGAACGCAGAGCGGCTACAAAATAATGTTGTGCAGTTTCAGACCAGCTTCAGACCTACTCAGCGATCACTTGAGACTATTCAGTTCCTGTTTTGACCTCACGAACACGCCCTGCGTTCGGCTAGCCACACCTGCGTTTTTCCTGGCACGCCTGCATTTTTTCTGGCACGCCTGCATTTTTTCTTGCACGCCTGCGTATTTTCGAACACTCCCTGAAAACGGTCAGTTGACACCCAGAAACGCCCACTTCATGTCAATCACTCTGCGGCCACCAGTGCGACTGAAAAGCTTCGCTAGACCTTGTGTGAAACTACATCGGTCGTTGTGAAAGTATGGCGCGCGTGCGCATTGCGCCGCATACGCATGCGCAGAAGTGCCTTTTTTTGCATCATCGCAGCGCAGCGAACATTTTCAGCTAGCGATCAACTCGAAATGACCCCCTTTATGCTGCCGGTGTAAAAGGGGTATTAGTGTGGCAGTAATAGTAAGTACTGGACACAAGCAGGGCCGGATTAACAATGGGGCTGATGGAGCTGCAGCTCCAGGCCCACCATTAAAATAGGCCCACAGCATCACCTGCAGACAGGGGGGGGGAATTCCTGCTACAGCAGCCAATAGCCAGCCAAGGTCCCGTTCCCCCAGCCAAGACACGCAGGCCGCGGCATTGGTAGATGATGCCGGCCTCGCCGGCATAGAACTTTACTGTACAACAGGGAGCTGGAGAGAGCACGCTGGGGAGCCAGAGAAGGGACGTCCCAGCAGCAGCACCCTGTACTGCCTGAGTGAGTCCCTCACTTTCCCCACGTGTCTTGCTGTGCCTGTGCCCTCCTGTGGATTTCTGGAAACTCGACTGAACCCCCGGAGGTCCCTGACTAGTGCGGTGCTCTCCCTTGCGAAGGGTCAGTGCAGGGACAATCCCAACAACCCTCCTTGCTGCCCGCTGCCCGCCGCCATTTAGAAATGCGGATCGGAGATAGGATTGTTGCAGGCCCAAGTCATTCTACTCTCGAGGCAGCGCTGGACTGGCGCTAGAGGAGCTGTGAGCGGCGCCAGGAGGTGTGACAGCAGTGGCTGAGGAAGGTAGCTGCCAAATCATCACCGCTGACCGCACTGCCTGTCTCCCGGCCCCAGCACCGCGCTGTCTGGCTCCCGGTACCAGGGCCGGATTAACAATGGGGCTGATGGAGCTGCAGCTCCAGGCCCACCATTAAAATAGGCCCACAGCATCACCTGCAGACAGGGGGGGGGAATTCCTGCTACAGCAGCCAATAGCCAGCCAAGGTCCCGTTCCCCCAGCCAAGACACGCAGGCCGCGGCATTGGTAGATGATGCCGGCCTCGCCGGCATAGAACTTTACTGTACAACAGGGAGCTGGAGAGAGCACGCTGGGGAGCCAGAGAAGGGACGTCCCAGCAGCAGCACCCTGTACTGCCTGAGTGAGTCCCTCACTTTCCCCACGTGTCTTGCTGTGCCTGTGCCCTCCTGTGGATTTCTGGAAACTCGACTGAACCCCCGGAGGTCCCTGACTAGTGCGGTGCTCTCCCTTGCGAAGGGTCAGTGCAGGGACAATCCCAACAACCCTCCTTGCTGCCCGCTGCCCGCCGCCATTTAGAAATGCGGATCGGAGATAGGATTGTTGCAGGCCCAAGTCATTCTACTCTCGAGGCAGCGCTGGACTGGCGCTAGAGGAGCTGTGAGCGGCGCCAGGAGGTGTGACAGCAGTGGCTGAGGAAGGTAGCTGCCAAATCATCACCGCTGACCGCACTGCCTGTCTCCCGGCCCCAGCACCGCGCTGTCTGGCTCCCGGTACCAGGGCCGGATTAACAATGGGGCTGATGGAGCTGCAGCTCCAGGCCCACCATTAAAATAGGCCCACAGCATCACCTGCAGACAGGGGGGGGGAATTCCTGCTACAGCAGCCAATAGCCAGCCAAGGTCCCGTTCCCCCAGCCAAGACACGCAGGCCGCGGCATTGGTAGATGATGCCGGCCTCGCCGGCATAGAACTTTACTGTACAACAGGGAGCTGGAGAGAGCACGCTGGGGAGCCAGAGAAGGGACGTCCCAGCAGCAGCACCCTGTACTGCCTGAGTGAGTCCCTCACTTTCCCCACGTGTCTTGCTGTGCCTGTGCCCTCCTGTGGATTTCTGGAAACTCGACTGAACCCCCGGAGGTCCCTGACTAGTGCGGTGCTCTCCCTTGCGAAGGGTCAGTGCAGGGACAATCCCAACAACCCTCCTTGCTGCCCGCTGCCCGCCGCCATTTAGAAATGCGGATCGGAGATAGGATTGTTGCAGGCCCAAGTCATTCTACTCTCGAGGCAGCGCTGGACTGGCGCTAGAGGAGCTGTGAGCGGCGCCAGGAGGTGTGACAGCAGTGGCTGAGGAAGGTAGCTGCCAAATCATCACCGCTGACCGCACTGCCTGTCTCCCGGCCCCAGCACCGCGCTGTCTGGCTCCCGGTACCAGGGCCGGATTAACAATGGGGCTGATGGAGCTGCAGCTCCAGGCCCACCATTAAAATAGGCCCACAGCATCACCTGCAGACAGGGGGGGGGAATTCCTGCTACAGCAGCCAATAGCCAGCCAAGGTCCCGTTCCCCCAGCCAAGACACGCAGGCCGCGGCATTGGTAGATGATGCCGGCCTCGCCGGCATAGAACTTTACTGTACAACAGGGAGCTGGAGAGAGCACGCTGGGGAGCCAGAGAAGGGACGTCCCAGCAGCAGCACCCTGTACTGCCTGAGTGAGTCCCTCACTTTCCCCACGTGTCTTGCTGTGCCTGTGCCCTCCTGTGGATTTCTGGAAACTCGACTGAACCCCCGGAGGTCCCTGACTAGTGCGGTGCTCTCCCTTGCGAAGGGTCAGTGCAGGGACAATCCCAACAACCCTCCTTGCTGCCCGCTGCCCGCCGCCATTTAGAAATGCGGATCGGAGATAGGATTGTTGCAGGCCCAAGTCATTCTACTCTCGAGGCAGCGCTGGACTGGCGCTAGAGGAGCTGTGAAAGCGGCGCAAGGAGGTGTGACAGCAGTGGCTGAGGAAGGTAGCTGCCAAATCATCACCGCTGACCGCACTGCCTGTCTCCCGGCCCCAGCACCGCGCTGTCTGGCTCCCGGTACCAGGGCCGGATTAACAATGGGGCTGATGGAGCTGCAGCTCCAGGCCCACCATTAAAATAGGCCCACAGCATCACCTGCAGACAGGGGGGGGGAATTCCTGCTACAGCAGCCAATAGCCAGCCAAGGTCCCGTTCCCCCAGCCAAGACACGCAGGCCGCGGCATTGGTAGATGATGCCGGCCTCGCCGGCATAGAACTTTACTGTACAACAGGGAGCTGGAGAGAGCACGCTGGGGAGCCAGAGAAGGGACGTCCCAGCAGCAGCACCCTGTACTGCCTGAGTGAGTCCCTCACTTTCCCCACGTGTCTTGCTGTGCCTGTGCCCTCCTGTGGATTTCTGGAAACTCGACTGAACCCCCGGAGGTCCCTGACTAGTGCGGTGCTCTCCCTTGCGAAGGGTCAGTGCAGGGACAATCCCAACAACCCTCCTTGCTGCCCGCTGCCCGCCGCCATTTAGAAATGCGGATCGGAGATAGGATTGTTGCAGGCCCAAGTCATTCTACTCTCGAGGCAGCACTGGACTGGCGCTAGAGGAGCTGTGAGCGGCGCCAGGAGGTGTGACAGCAGTGGCTGAGGAAGGTAGCTGCCAAATCATCACCGCTGACCGCACTGCCTGTCTCCCGGCCCCAGCACCGCGCTGTCTGGCTCCCGGTACCAGGGCCGGATTAACAATGGGGCTGATGGAGCTGCAGCTCCAGGCCCACCATTAAAATAGGCCCACAGCATCACCTGCAGACAGGGGGGGGGGAATTCCTGCTACAGCAGCCAATAGCCAGCCAAGGTCCCGTTCCCCCAGCCAAGACACGCAGGCCGCGGCATTGGTAGATGATGCCGGCCTCGCCGGCATAGAACTTTACTGTACAACAGGGAGCTGGAGAGAGCACGCTGGGGAGCCAGAGAAGGGACGTCCCAGCAGCAGCACCCTGTACTGCCTGAGTGAGTCCCTCACTTTCCCCACGTGTCTTGCTGTGCCTGTGCCCTCCTGTGGATTTCTGGAAACTCGACTGAACCCCCGGAGGTCCCTGACTAGTGCGGTGCTCTCCCTTGCGAAGGGTCAGTGCAGGGACAATCCCAACAACCCTCCTTGCTGCCCGCTGCCCGCCGCCATTTAGAAATGCGGATCGGAGATAGGATTGTTGCAGGCCCAAGTCATTCTACTCTCGAGGCAGCGCTGGACTGGCGCTAGAGGAGCTGTGAGCGGCGCCAGGAGGTGTGACAGCAGTGGCTGAGGAAGGTAGCTGCCAAATCATCACCGCTGACCGCACTGCCTGTCTCCCGGCCCCAGCACCGCGCTGTCTGGCTCCCGGTACCAGGGCCGGATTAACAATGGGGCTGATGGAGCTGCAGCTCCAGGCCCACCATTAAAATAGGCCCACAGCATCACCTGCAGACAGGGGGGGGGAATTCCTGCTACAGCAGCCAATAGCCAGCCAAGGTCCCGTTCCCCCAGCCAAGACACGCAGGCCGCGGCATTGGTAGATGATGCCGGCCTCGCCGGCATAGAACTTTACTGTACAACAGGGAGCTGGAGAGAGCACGCTGGGGAGCCAGAGAAGGGACGTCCCAGCAGCAGCACCCTGTACTGCCTGAGTGAGTCCCTCACTTTCCCCACGTGTCTTGCTGTGCCTGTGCCCTCCTGTGGATTTCTGGAAACTCGACTGAACCCCCGGAGGTCCCTGACTAGTGCGGTGCTCTCCCTTGCGAAGGGTCAGTGCAGGGACAATCCCAACAACCCTCCTTGCTGCCCGCTGCCCGCCGCCATTTAGAAATGCGGATCGGAGATAGGATTGTTGCAGGCCCAAGTCATTCTACTCTCGAGGCAGCGCTGGACTGGCGCTAGAGGAGCTGTGAGCGGCGCCAGGAGGTGTGACAGCAGTGGCTGAGGAAGGTAGCTGCCAAATCATCACCGCTGACCGCACTGCCTGTCTCCCGGCCCCAGCACCGCGCTGTCTGGCTCCCGGTACCCGCATCGCACTGCCTGGCTCCCGGCCCCCGCACCGCGCTGTCTGGCTCCCGGTCCCTCCCTGCCCCTGCACTGTCTGGCTGTCAGCCCCCACACCGCACTGCCTGTCTCCCGGCCCCCGCACCGCGCTGTCTGGCTCCCGGCCCCTGCACCGCGCTGTCTGGCTCCCGGCCCCCGCACCATGCTGTCTGGCTGTTAGCCCCCGTACCGCACTGCCTGTCCTCCGGCCCCCGCACTGCACTGCCTGTCCTCCGGCCCCCGCACTGCACTGCCTGTCTCCCGGCCCCCGCACCGCGCTGTCTGGCTGTCAGCACCCGCACTGCCCGTCTCCCGGCCCCCACACCGTTCAATCTGGCTGTCGGCACCCAAACCGCACAATCTGGCTGTTGGCCACCGCGCTGTGTGACTGTCTGCCCTTGCATCGCGGTGTCTGGCTCCCGGCCCCCGCGCAGCACCATATGGCTGTCGGCTCCCGCATCTCGCTGCCTGACTGTTGGCTCCTGCAGCGCACTGCCTGACGGCCCTCACACTGCGGTGTCTGGCTCCCAGCCCACGCACAGCCCCGTCTGGCTCCCAGCACCCACACAGCCCCATCTGGCTCGCGGCCCCCGCACAGCACCGTATGGCTGTCGACCTCCGTACTGCGCTGCCTGGCTGTCGGCCACAGCACCACGCTGTCTGGGTCCTGGTCCCCGCACCGCGCTGTCTTGGTTACGGTCCCTGCACTACGCTGTCTGGGTCATGGTCCCCGCACCGCGCTTTCTGGGTCACGGCCCCAGCACCGCGCTGTCTGGCTGTTGGCTCCCAGTCCCTGTAGCACGCTGTGGAGAGGATGCGGCTGCAGGACTCCGGGGACAGAGCAAAGAAGAGGAGGTGGATTGCTTTGTCTGGAGCCAGGGGATCTGCTGAGTCTGGAGAGCTGGTGAGTAACACACACACCACACACACTCTCTCTCACTCACACTCTCTCCTAAGAGGCTGTACCTGGCGCAATGTGTATAAGGGGCTCTACCTGGTGCATTGTGTATATGGGTCTCTACCTGGTGCATTGTGTATAAGGGGCTCTATCTGGCGCATTGTGTATATGGGTCTCTACCTGGTGCATTGTGTTTAAGGGGCTCTACCTGGCACAATGTGTATATATGACTCTACCTGGCGCAATGTGTATAAAGGGCTCTACCTGGTGCAATGTGTATATGGGACTCTACCTGGTGCAATGTATATAAGGGGCTCTACCTGGCACAATGTGTATATGCGGCTCTACCTGGCACAATGTGTAAGAGGGGCTTTACCTGGTGCAATGTGTATATGGGGCTCTACCTGGTGCAATGTGTATATGAGGCTCTACCTGATGCAGTATGTATAACAGGCTCTACCTTGTACAACATATGTAAGGGGCTCTACCTAGCGTAACATGTATAAAAGGGGCTCTACCAGGCATTACGTGCATAAAAGGGTCTGTACCTGGTTTGTATAAAGGGTACTACTGTGTGGCGTAATGTGAACTGATACTATTCTGTGGCCACACTCCTTCCCCGTGAAGCTACACTCCTATATTATTGACATGCGCCTTCGTCGTGCACTATCACTGGTTTAGACGGGGGAGGGGCAGCAAAGGAAATGTTCATCCTGGGTGCCACAAGGTCTAGATCGTGCCCTGCCTCAATATTAAGGGTTATCACCTCCAATACATTTCTCAAGTCTGTTAGCTGTATAATTCATAGGCTGATGGTATCAAGGTATGAATTGTAGCTTTCAGCCAGCTGCTTAGAGTTAACCTCCAGAGCAGACAGAGGTTTCAGCTCTCACTGGCAATCACAGTATATGCCCTGCTTCCTGGTGATCCTGCTCCCACAAACGGTGAGGAACCCCAATATTAGGAACTCCCTACTTGAAATCAGATGGGGTGCAGCACATCTAAAATGATGCACAGAAACTTGAAACCTTTTTGGAGGTGATCAACATAGCACCACATGTCACCACACGGCCAGCACACCCCACATAGCGCCACATTTTACCACACGGCCAGCACACCCCACATAGTGCCACGTCACCACACGGCCAGCACACCCCACATAGTGCCACATGTCACCACACGGCCAGCACACCCCACATAGCGCCACATGTCGCCCTACAGCCAGTATACCCCACATGTCGCCATACAGCCAGCATACCCCACGTGTTGCCATACAACCAGCATACCCCACAAGTCGCCATGCAGCCAGCATACCCCACATAGCATCATACAGCCAACGTGCTCCATACAACCAGCATACCCCACATAAATATCTGTCTCTCCAGGTCCCACAGTGCCTCCCCAGCCAGCCCCCTTGTCTGTTCAGCCACCCAGTGCCTCCCCAGCCAGCCCCTTTCTGTCTCTACAGCCATACAGTGCCTCCCCAGCCAGCCCCCTTGTCTGTTCAGCCACCCAGTGCCTCCCCAGACAGCCCCTTTCTGTCTCTACAGCCACACAGTGCCTCCCCAGCCAGCCCCTTTCTGTCTCTACAGCCACATAGTGCCTCCCCAGCCAGCCCCCTTGTCTGTTCAGCCACCCAGTGCCTCCCCAGCCAGCCCCTTTCTGTCTCTACAGCCACCCGGTGCCTCCCCAGCCAGCCCCTTTCTGTCTCTACAGCCACACGGTGCCTCCCCAGCTAGCCCCTTTCTGTCTCTACAGCCACACAGTGCCTCCCCAGCCAGCCCCTTTCTGTCTCTACAGCCATACAGTGCCTCCCCAGCCAGCCCCCTTCTGTCTCTACAGCCACCCAGTGCCTCCCCAGCCAGCCCCTTTCTGTCTCTACAGGCCACCCAGTGCCTCCCCAGCCAGCCCCTTTCTGTCTCTACAGCCACACAGTGCCTCCCCAGCCAGCCCCTTTCTGTCTCTACAGGCCACACAGTGCCTCCCCAGCCAGCCCCCTTCTGTCTCTACAGGCCACACAGTGGGCCTAATTCAGATCTGATCGCTGGGCTGTGTTTTTTGCTGTCCTGCGATCAGATAGTCACCGCCTACAGGGGGAGTGTATTTTTCGCCTTGCAAGTGTGCGATTGCATGTGTAGCTGAGCTGCAAAAATCCACTTTGTACAGTCTGTAGCAGCCCAGGACTTACTCTTCTAGTGCGATTGAATCCTGCTGATCGGGGCCGGAGCTGACGTCAGGAACCCTCCCTGAAAACGCTTGGGCACGCCTGCGTTTTTTCGGACACTTCCTGAAAATGGTCAGTTGCCACCCACAAACGGACTCTTCCTGTCAATCACCTTGCGAACGCCCGTGCGAATGGGTCGTTCGCATCATCCCGCCGCTGACCGCCAATGCCCGTTGTAGTCGTCCGACACGCGTGGGCATTGTGTCTCACACGCATGCTCAGTTCGGATCTGATTGCCCGCTGTGTGAAAATAGCAGCGATCGGATCTGGATGTCCCCCAGTGCCTCCCCAGCCAACCCCCTTCTGTCTCTACAGGCCACCCAGTCAGCCCCCTTCTGTCTCTACAGGCCACACATTGCCTCCCCAGCTGGCCCCCTTTGTCAGATCTCACGGTATATCTTTGTTTCAATAATCAACTTGCTGGAAATATAATTTGGCATTTAAATCAGATTTCTCATTTTTTTCAAACACACGCACAGTAATTATATATATATATATATATATATATATATATATATACATACATACATACATACATACATGCACATTTATATACAGCACTGGTCACACCCCCTTATCAGTAGCCACACGCCTGCCATACTGGTCACACCCCACGTGGAGGCACAAAATAGGCCCTTTATAAATTTCAGCTCCAGGCCCATGAGGACCTTAATCTGCCACTGGACACAAGGATCTCCGCTATTCACTAATTGTGCTTGGGCAACAAGGGGACCAAGACTCTATGGGCCTGAAGATGACACCAGGGTTGGACTGGCCCACAGGGGCACTGGGTAAATCCCCCGTAGGCCCAGTGCATGCGGGCCCCAACCCCTCCTCTGATATTAGGTTTCAGGCTGTGCCCCCAAATTACTATACCTTATTACTCTAATAGAGGGTCAACTACCTGGTAGAGCAGCAATGTGGATGAACATGGCTGCTTGGTTTATTTCTATAGAAACTACACCAAGATCCACCATCTTGCCAATTACATTTAGTGGTTGCATTAACATATTTATATGGACCCAGTTACTATAGGTGGGCCAAGTCTCTTAAGCATGGGCTTCTACCAGTGGGCCCTTCATACCTCAGTCCGACACTGGATGACACCCAGCATTTTGTAGCACCATTGCCCGCCACACCATGTTTTGTGGTCCAGGTGAGGCCAGGCCCACGAGAACACGAGCAAGATGGCTATTCAGCCTCCACTAGAGCAATAGAGGACTCTGAACCTCTGATCAGGCAATAAAATCTCGTCCTATCTTTACCGACGCAAATGGGTGACCTCAACAACAGCGCACTCCTTTGTTCCAGACCTTGCTGATCTCAATAGGGCGTACCTTACCGAAATGTTCTAGTCTATACAAGTTCTCTGTAGAAATAACTGACACAATAAATTAAGTCATTTATGTGACTACAGTAGCTGCACATTTCCATGAAATGCAGTAAAGTCTTAAAAAAGGTGACTTCCTCATAGCTATTACCTGTATGTGTGAATACAATGGGGGTGAGGTTAATGCACCTTTCACCTTACACCTGTTGTGTTTTTGACACAACAGGACATGACAACATAATCTTGTCACACCGCTGCCACCCCCAGGGCACAGATAACACCATGCTTAATTATTACACCATTCGTACAGCTAAAAGAATCCACCTTCTGGAAGAATTTACCTATTAGAAATGATGACTAAAATAGTTGAATGCAATTTTAATGTAATGCAATTTTTTGGATGTAACGTTACCTGTTACCTGGTGCCAAATTTTCTGTTCGTTGCGACATGTAACAATATTTCATAAGATTGCTTACCAGCCTTTTCCCTTCCTTATTTACAAGTCCCACGCCCTGTTCCAAGGCTTATTTAGGTGTATTTAGTCTATTACCTTTACCCTATTCATATCTGAAGTTTCACAATTACTCTCCCCAGTTCTCACTGCCTCCGCTCTGGCACCTGTGGGGCAGCTGCTCCGTCATTTTACAGGAAAAGTGGTATGAGGTATTGCACAGAACATTGGTATTCAAATAATGTAAAATCAGTCAATGATTAATATGCCAGGAATCTCAGATATCGATAGAATGATGGGTGGTCCTGAGAGTAAACCAGTGATGCACAGTAGATAAAAAACAGGACTCTCTGGTGCACACCCTATCAGAAATACATCTAAAATATACAGTATATAATCATTAATAATTACATTGAATAAATACACTAGCATGGAGTACAACATAATTGACTTGCCAAACAACACATATTTTTTTTATATGTATATATAATGCCCTAATGATTAAATAAATGGTAGTGGTTTAACAAACTATAATTCATATATATATATATGAGCAAAATAAAGGGAGTATTACTAATGTGTAATATAACTTGTATTGAGAGAAATATTATCAAATTAAGGGCCAGATACATCATCGCTTGGAAAGTGATAAAATGGAGAGTGAAAAAGTATCAGCCAATCAGCTCCTAACTGACATTTTTCAAACACAGCCTGTGACATGTCAGTTAGGAGCTGATTGGCTGGTACTTTTTCACTCTCCATTTTATCACTTTCCAAGCGATGATGCATCTAGCCCTAAATCTGATACTAAATATTAAGTTAGTGTTATAATAATTAGCTGAGGCGTTACTCAGTGGAATTTCAAGTCTCTTTTAGGTCCAGATTTATCAAGCCTTGGAGAGTGATAAATTGTACGGAGATAAAGCACCAACCAATCAGCTCCTAACTGCCATTTTTTCAAACAGCCTGTGACATGGCAGTTAGGAGCTGATTGGCTGAGACTTTATCACCTAGCAATTTATCACTCTCCGAGAATTGATAAATCTGGGCCTAACTGAGGTAAATATTCAGCTCAATTCTCCAATATTGGAAATGTGTATTGCAGATAGTTTAGGAATAGTTTTGGAAAATTATGATGGCCATACACCAGGCCAACTTTCCTCCAGCCATCCAACTGACCAACTGTCCAACTTGTAGGTCCAACTAACACGCTGCCCTGCATGCCCAGTGTCGGACTGGGGCATGTAGGGCCCACCGGGGGAATGCAGTCGTAGGGGCCCATGTTTAGGGGTGGGGCCAGTTTGCTGAGGGTGTGTGGCCTGCCACCTTATTGGTTTGATTAACCATTAGAGCAGGGGTGGGGAACATTTTTTCTACCAAGGGCCATTTGGATATTTATAAAATCCTTCGGGGGCCATACAAAAATTATCAACTTCAAAATTAGCCTGCCCCCAGTAGATATGCCCCCAGTAGTTATGCCCCAAGTCAGTAGTTATGTTCCCAGTAGATATACCCCGTCAGTTGTTATGCCCCAGTAGATATGCCTCCAGTACATATGCCTCCAGTCACTTGTTATGCCCCATTAGATATGCCCCCAGTCAGTTGTTATGCCCCATTAGATATACCCCCAGTCAGTTGTTATGCCCCATTAGATATGCCTCCTAGTAGTGCCGCTTACACACATCCATTAAAAGAAAAAAAAAACAATACTCACCAGCCCCGCTCCTGCTTCTGGACAGTTGCCCTCCGCCTGGCCGTCCGCTCCTCAGAACTGTGGGAGAGACGTCATGACATCTCTCCCATAGCACCGCACGGCAACACACGCACACTGTCAGAGCCGGAAGCCAGAGCTCAGGAGCTCCTGCCTTCGGCTGCTGCTGAGGGGAAGAAGCCAGGCGCCCACTAGTAACAAAATCTCAGCTGGCACCCGGCATCTCCCTCGGTTAGGTGAGCCTGGCCTGGTCGGATCAAGTGGCTCTGTGGGCCTTATACGGCCCGCGGGCCTGAGGTTCCCCACCCCTGCATTAGAGAGTGCAATGTCTGGGCTCCTTCATAAATATATACAGTAAATTCAGCTGCTGCATGCATGATAATGTCCCAGATTAATAACAGATTAATAACAGCAATGCACTGTAGAAAATACACCATAGTCCAGTATAAGGTAACATATGTATAATATATAATTCAAGTGCATAGTCTAGAACATGATCCTTAGAGCAGGAGTTTGGGCCACAGGCAGTGGGGCCCACCGGTGGTTTCCCCTGTGCCCCTGTGGCCCAGTCCAAGCCTACACACACCTAACCAATTTTTCCAGTAGACCAGTCAACTACTCTCCGACTTGTGATATCACAGAAGTAGGTGGACAGTGTCTACCTACGTCTACATGTTTTGAATAAAAATATTAGGTATTTTTTTATCTATTTCAATCTGTGGATTTTTTTTCTATTATTAACCACAAAACACAAAAACCTTTATTTAGTAAACATATTAAGACATTTTTTTCTCTTCGTATTTATGAGAAAGAAAACTACAGTGAAATTACAGAGTTGTCTTATCTCTTACTGACGCAGCCCCCATAGGCCTCAGTTATTCTATTTAGGAAGAGGAGAAAATCTTCTCTTTTCTTCTTTTCTCTAAAAGATAACACCAATTTTATATGGTATTACAGCAGGAGAGCGCACAGAAGATCAGTACAATTGTGTATGTATAAATATTAAAAAGTCACATTATAGCAGAACACCTTTTGGTCAACATTTCAGAGTACCCGGAGGGGCGGCCGGTGGGCGAGGCAGAGGAGGAAGGAAATACAAAAGAGAAACTCAGGTTTTCAATCTTTCCGACAGAGCTTTAACAACAGATTCTGCAGTGGGTGTTTTTGCATCTCTGGGCAGCAAATACCTGTGTGATTCTTTCCAACTGAAATTGCAAAAAATTGCACTTTTAGTTGTAACGGCGATCCATGCTGAATCTCCCCCCTTAGTACGGCCTGCAGTATGAGTGACGAGGCGTCTCTGTAGGTAATCACTTTCAGCGACACTTTCAGACAATACTCGGCTATCACTCCCATAAGACAGTGGTCAGGGAACAGGGGTAAATTACCCCAAATGGGGTAAAAATTAAATTCCTGGGGGTAATAGACGGTCGCGTTGCCAAGACACAGCCCCGTCTAGCACCGACCGGCTCGCAATGTGACATCACGCTGTGCTTCTGGCTGCCCTGTGCCGTGTTCCTGGCCGCGGTGTAACATGCTGACGTCACACCGCGCTCCCTCACGCCCACCCGTCCTGTGCTGTCCTGTCCTCCCGCCCGCGGCCCGCCAACCCACACACAGAACTTGAAGTGTTCTGTGGCTGACCGCTGACGGAGTTCCGCAGGCTTAGACAATGACCCACATAACAGTGGGAAATTCCCACTGACATTACTGAGGTGAGGATGTGACCATCTGTCTCCTAAAAGTCGTGTCCCTTCCGACCTCATCCATCTTTCTCACATTCATTCTGGTGTTTTGGGGAGAAAGTGTTAATTAACCCATTCATTGACAAAAAATAATTGGGGAATTTTTATATATATATATATATATATATACACACAGTACATCAGAAATGCCATATAAACAGTGATAACCAGTATATATGCACAATAATATATGATTTCCTTCCTTTCAAATCAAGGGGGTAACGTCGGCGTATCTAAATATATTTTGGGGTAAAAAGTAAAAAAGTTCCCTGACCCCTGCCATAAGATGTAGCGTCTCCGTGCGTCTGATTAACCACCTCCCTGTCACCCAACGGGGACCCCCAATACTTTTCTAATACATTTCTGAAGCAGAACAGTGACTCTGTGCGCTAACAATCGGGACGTATGCATGGCGCGCCTTAGATGTATGAGCCGTATAAAACATTGTACCGCTACAAGTGATGTCGTCAGTGCGTCAGGCCCCTATAGTGGCAGAAATGACATTCTGTGTCAATAGTATAAAGAGTGCAGAAATAAAAAAAAGAGATGAAAAGAATGACAAAGGTTCTAAACTTAAAGGTAATCTCCAATCAGAGCCAGCCTATTGAGCAGGAATACCTCGTATTTCCCCAGCTATGTGACACCAGGGCTGCTTGGTATCCCCATATCCGATACGTTGGAAGAACCCGCAGATCTTGTTCCGCAGCTACTGCATAGGAGGTTTCTAAAATGACTGGGATGATGGTGTGTAAGTCTTACCAACTAGCATCCAGTAAACTGGTTGCACTGGTACTTCCACATAGCCGGGATTTTCCTGGTTCAGATCTTGCACTGGGATCGAGCTGCCGTTAGCTCTGCCTCTGGCTAGAAGGTGCATATTTTAGATTGTGCTCATATAAGTGCCTCTTGGCTGTCTTCAGCCTTGGGGTGGTGCTTGGATGTTCTTTACCTGGACAGACAGAGCAATGAGAGTCACAAACCAGAAACCATAGATGGTGGATATATGGATTGAGTAGAGGCAGCTAAGGGACAAGTCATACCATGAACAATTTAGAGAACATCCCACCCCACTATTTCACACCTTGGCAGGTGAAAGGAGGCGTGGCTCCTGGACTCCCCAGACTGAGCGTGTGGTGATTGGCTCTGACATCATAGCTGAGTGCTACTTTCCCCGCATTACAATGACATGAAAGGGGAAAAGCGCAGGGAAGCCACTAACATTTTAGTACTCATCTATTCATTGTTTAAGTGTTCGTATAGACTGTAGTCATGGCGGCACTCTGGAAAACCTTTTTGGCTTGGAATGTAGAACGTCTTGCTTTCACCTGTGCATGGCATTCAAATAAATAAAATTATTAAAATTAAAATTATTAATTCTATTTAATCTATAGCTTTAGATAATGTAAGTAGCTGGTTCCTCCAACAATCATAAAATATCTTTTTTTTTCAGCCACAGCTGGAGGAGGATTTTCCCTGATGAAGTCCTAATTGGATGAAACGCATTGGAGCATTGCTACACACCTTGGAATGTTGCTACTTACCTTGGATCCTACCCTGTTGGACTACTTACCCTACTTCTGACTTGAGAATGAGCATCCAAGAGTGGCTTAGAGATACGTCTTTTATTCAATATTTTATTGTAGGTACAATTTTTTTTTTCTAATTAAACTCACTCTTTTATTTAAAACGACTGCTCTATCAGTATGTGTCAGTAGTTGTATAAAGGTACCACCTGTGAGAACATCACCCAAGACAAGATACTAGAGGAGATAGACGAAGGGGTATATTCAATAAGAGTCGGGTCCCGACAACCCCTATTCAAAGAGCGGCCAAATCAGACTGTCGGATTTGGCCACACCCGGTGTCTTGTCCTGCCGCTGCTGTCAGCGGCTGCCGAGCACGCTGACAGCAGCAGTGGTGGGAGCTGTCAGCGGCGCCGAGAAGGGTGGGTGGCGGGGGAAAGCCGTCAGCGGCTGCCGTGTCTGCGGCGGTGGGGGCAGCAGCGGGAAAGCAGCGGAGGAGGGGAGACGGAGAGGAGGAGACAGGGCGAGCAGCGGCTGCATCAGCGGAGGCTCACGGCGGCGTCCACCCGGCTCCAGCAAGCGGGACCTTGCTTGCTGGAGCCAGGTGGATGCTGCCACTGGGTTCCTGCTCTCCCCGCTGCAGCGCAAAACCCCCGCCCCTGCTCTCAGCTCCCTCATCTCAATCCAACTTTTTTTAAAGTCTGATTGAGATTGTCGGAAACGGGGCTAAAACCTGTCGGGTTTGGCCCCGCTTCCGACAATGCACGCTGATCAGCGTGCATTCCGACAGCATTCCAACAAGTCGGGTTTCCCGACTTGTCGGAATAAACGAAGCCCTAATGAATAGGTCGGAAACCCTTCCGACCTAAAACTGTCGGAAGCTGCCGTCTTTCCGATAAGACAGCAGCTTCCGACAGTTATTGAATACACCCCATAGACACTAAAATTGCTAAGTATATTTAAAGAAAATTTCTGGCACAATGCTTTTTTAAAGACCTGTACACTCAGTGCATCCCATCTGTCTATACGGTATATATACACATGACATAATACGCTACGCTAAAAAATGAAAACATATTACATTGTGTAGGGAGTAATGACAAAAGGTATTGGCAAATAGCTCCATAAATATATCACAATAGAGCAAATAACACTGTAAAAAAAACAATAATTAAATAATTATAAGATTTCTAAGCAACCAGATTTTACACATGTACATGAGCCTAAGACACCACCAAAAAAGAAAATAATAAGGTACACTATAATAATACATACATACTGTACTTTAATACAAACTAATGCAGAACTACAGATAGGTGAGCGCAAGACATTGAAAGTCAGAGTCGTAATACAAAATGTCATGAGAAAGTTTATTAAATATTGCCTAGCGACCTGTTTCAATTAGCACCGATTGCCCATCGTTTAAAAGAGGAAAAGTCGAAAAAAGTGTTGAAAGTCGGAGTCGTGCCCATTGCCGATGTCAAATGCAGTTGTGCTGTTTTTTTTACTGTGCAAGTCCAGAGACTGAGGGGTAAATTTACTAAGATGGGAGTTCTATTTAAGATGGGATGTTACCCATAGCAACCAATCAGGTTCTACTTCTCATTTATCGAGCACCTTTTAGAAGATGATACCTGGAATCTGATTGGTTGCTCTGGGCAACATCCCAACTTAAATAGAACTCCCATCTTATTAAATTTACCCCTGTGAGTTGCAGTTGCTATTGAGACACATTTAGACGCACGGATTTGCACCAGGGAACGGTTTCTAGCTGTTTTTGGCGTTACGTTGCAGACATGTGATCTGCAATAGACACACATACAGGTGCGACTCAGAAGTAGGCCATAATGTCAACTGTAACTAACAGTAAATCTAAAACAGAAATCCAGTCCCGGAGGATTGACCATCTACATCTGGGGAAAAAGAAAAAATTTTTTTTAATGAAACGTGTGTTTATCTTTTAAGTGTGATTTCTCTTGGTAACTGTGTAATAATAATAGTTTGGGACAAATTGTTCCCTATAGACCCAAGTTGATTCACATCACCAACTTTACATGTTACTGCACACAATTATTTTTAACAGTTATATACTATGTTAATATTTCTTCATTTTTAATGTGGCGTATGGGACCAGGCCTAGATTTCCCACAAGGGCCCCGTGGGACCTAAGGACAGGCCCCACAAAGAAATCCATCCTGTCCAAAACATTCCCAGTGTAGCACTGCGCAACTACCACGTGACGTCATGACCTCACGCAGAGTCACCCTTACCCACAGAGTCCCGTTGTCTGCACTGTGCATGCTATTTGTAATATACGTGTAATATAAGGCAGTCCTATCCACTTCCAACCTACCATAAAAAAATATTCCTATATTGTACTTAAAAAAAAATGGTGGGGGGGAATGTCTCCATGTATGCATATACCATCATCTATCAATTGCTGGGTTGTTGGGAAGTCAGTGTCTAGCTTGTGATATTACCCTGGCACCCCAGTAATGTCACTGCTATATTAGGCAGGCACCCAGTGCTTGCAGTGTGATATTACCCTGGCACCCCAGTAATGTCACTGCTATATTCGGCAGGCACTCAGTGCTTGCTGTGTGATATTACCCTGGCACCCCAGTAATGTCACTGCTATATTAGGCGGCACGGCACCCAGTGCTTGCAGTGTGATATTACCCTGGCACCCCAGTGATGTCACTGCTATATTAGGCAGGCACCCAGTGCTTGCAGTGTGATATTACCCTGGCACCCCAGTAATGTCACTGCTATATTAGGCGGCACGGCACCCAGTGCTTGCAGTGTGATATTACCCTGGCACCCCAGTAATGTCACTGCTATATTAGGCAGGCACCCAGTGCTTGCAGTGTGATATTACCCTGGCACCCCAGTGATGTCACTGCTATATTAGGCAGGCACCCAGTGCTTGCAGTGTGATATTACCCTGGCACCCCAGTAATGTCACTGCTATATTAGGCAGGCACCCAGTGCTTGCAGTGTGATATTACCCTGGCACCCCAGTAATGTCACTGCTATATTAGGCAGGCACCCAGTGCTTGCAGTGTGATATTACCCTGGCACCCCAGTAATGTCACTGCTATATTAGGCAGGCACCCAGTGCTTGCAGTGTGATATTACCCTGGCAACCCAGTAATGTCACTGTTATATTAGGCAGGCACCCAGTGCTTGCAGTGTGATATTACCCTGGCACCCCAGTAATGTCACTGCTATATTAGGCAGGCACCCAGTGCTTACAGTGTGATATTACCCTGGCACCCCAGTAATGTCACTGCTATATTAGGCAGGCACCCAGTGCTTGCAGTGTGATATTACCCTGGCACCCCAGTAATGTCACTGCTATATTAGGCAGGCACCCAGTGCTTGCAGTGTGATATTACCCTGGCACCCCAGTAATGTCACTGTTATATTAGGCAGGCACCCAGTGCTTGCAGTGTGATATTACCCTGGCACCCCAGTAATGTCACTGCTATATTAGGCAGGCACCCAGTGCTTGCAGTGTGATATTACCCTGGCACCCCAGTAATGTCACTGCTATATTAGGCAGGCACCCAGTGCTTGCAGTGTGATATTATCCTGGCACCCCAGTAATGTCACTGCTATATTAGGCAGGCACCCAGTGCTTGCAGTGTGATATTACCCTGGCACCCCAGTAATGACATAGCTATATTAGGCAGGCACCCAGTGCTTGCAGTGTGATATTATCCTGGCACCCCAGTAATGTCACTGCTATATTAGGCAGGCACCCAGTGCTTGCAGTGTGATATTATCCTGGCACCCCAGTAATGTCACTGCTATATTAGGCTGGCACCCCAGTAATGTCACTGCTATATTAGGCAGGCACCCAGTGCTTGCAGTGTGATATTAACCTGGCACCCCAGTAATGTCACTGCTATATTAGGCAGGCACCCAGTGCTTGCAGTGTGATATTACCCTGGCACCCCAGTAATGTCACTGCTATATTAGGCAGGCACCCAGTGCTTGCAGTGTGATATTACCCTGGCACCCCAGTAATGTCACTGCTATATTAGGCAGGCACCCAGTGCTTGCAGTGTGATATTATCCTGGCACCCCAGTAATGTCACTGTTATATTAGGCAGGCACCCAGTGCTTGCAGTGTGATATTATCCTGGCACCCCAGTAATGTCACTGCTATATTAGGCAGGGACCCAGTGTTTGCAGTGTGATATTACCCTGGCACCCCAGTAATGTCACTGCTATATTAGGCAGGCACCCAGTGCTTGCAGTGTGATATTACCCTGACACCAGGCCCGGCGCTACCCGCTCAGCGAAGGGATGCAGTGCAGGGAGGCGCTGGGACGGAGAGGCGCTCCCCCTGCTCTGCATCCCTTCCCTGCTGCGCCGACCTGTCCCCCTCTGCTGCTGCTGCGTCTGTCACTGTATGACAGGCACTGGCAGCGGGCCAGCGGCACCTGCAGCATGAAAATCCTCCTCCCTCCCCTCCCCTCACCTGTGTGACAGCGTTGTGTATGGGACAGAAGGGGGCGTAGCTACACAGGACTGAAGGGGCGGGGCTAAATGGGACAGGAGGGGGCGGGGCTATATGGACCAGGCTGCTGTAGTGTACAGAGGGAGACTGGCTTAGGTAAGTGAAGGGTGAGAGAGAAATGTGTGTGTGTGTGTGTGTGTGTGTGTGTGTGTGTGTGTGTGTGTGTGTGTGTGTGTGTGTGTGTGTGTGTGTTATGTCTGTGTGCGTTTATGTGTGCTTTATGGATGCATTACGTGTACCGACGCTACTACTGGGGGGGGGGCATTACGTATAAGCACGCTACTACTACTGGGGGGGGGGGCATTACGTATAAGGACGCTACTACTACTAGGGGGAATTACGTATAACGCTTCTACTACTGGGGGTGCACTACGTATAAGGATGCTACTACTACTGGGGGGCATTATGTATAAGCATGCTACTACTACTAGGGGGGAATTACATATAAGGACGCTACTACTACTGGGGAGGCATTACGTATAAGGACGCTACTACTACTGGGGGCATTATGTATAATCATGCTACTACTACTAGGGGGGAATTACATATAAGGACGCTACTACTATTGGGGGGGCATTATGTATAAGGACGCTACTACTACTGGGGGGGCATTATGTATAAGGATGCTACTACTACTGGGGGGCATTACGTATAAGGACGCTACTACTACTGGGGGCATTATGTATAATCATGCTACTGCTACTACTACTAGGGGGGAATTACATATAAGGATGCTACTACTACTGGGGGGGCATTATGTATAAGGATGCTACTACTACTGGGGGGCATTACGTATAAGGACGCTACTACTACTGGGGGCATTATGTATAATCATGCTACTGCTACTACTACTAGGGGGGAATTACATATAAGGATGCTACTACTACTGGGGGGGCATTATGTATAAGGATGCTACTACTACGGGGGGGCATTATGTATAAGGACGCTACTACTACTGGGGGGCATTATGTATAATCATGCTACTACTACTAGGGGGGAATTACATATAAGGATGCTACTACTACGGGGGGCATTATGTATAAGGACGCTACTACTACTGGGGGGGAATTATGTATAAGGATGCTACTACTACTGGGGGGGAATTACGTATAAGGATGCTACTACTACGGGGGGCATTATGTATAAGGATGCTACTACTACTGGGGGGGAATTATGTATAAGGATGCTACAACTACTAGGGGGGAATTACGTATAAGGATGCTACTACTACTGGGGGGGCATTATGTATAAGCATGCTACTACTACTATTGGGGGGGCATTATGTATAAGGACGCTACTACTACTGGGGGGGAATTATGTATAAGGATGCTACTACTACTGGGGGTGCATTATGTATAAGGACGCTACTACTATTGGGGGGGCATTATGTATAAGGACGCTACTACTACTGGGGGGGAATTATGTATAAGGATGCTACTACTACTGGGGGGGCATTATGTATAAGGATGCTACTACTACTGGGGGTGCACTACGTATAAGGATGCTACTACTACTGGGGGGCATTATGTATAAGGACGCTACTACTACTACTGGGGGTGCACTACGCATAAGGATGCTACTACTACTGGGGGGGCATTATGTATAAGGATGCTACTACTACTGGGGTGCATTACATATAAGGACGCTGCTGCTACTACTACGGGTGGGGCATTACGTATAAGGACGCTACTACTACGGGTGGGGCATTACGTATAAGATGAATAAGATTGTGCTACATTGTGGCGTAATTTTGAATGGGGGTACTATTGTGTGGCTATGCCCCTTACTTGTGAGACCACACCCCTTTTCCCGGCGCGCGCCAAAGGAATATGGGAGGGCGCAAATGTATAGTTTGCAGGGGGGCGCCGAACACCCTAGCACCGGCCCTGCCTGGCACCACAGTAATGTCACTGCTATATTAGGCTGGCACCCCAGTAATGTCACTGCTATATTAGGCAGGCACCCAGTGCTTGCAGTGTGATATTAACCTGGCACCCCAGTAATGTCACTGCTATATTAGGCAGGCACCCAGTGCTTGCAGTGTGATATTACCCTGGCACCCCAGTAATGTCACTGCTATATTAGGCAGGCACCCAGTGCTTGCAGTGTGATATTACCCTGGCACCCCAGTAATGTCACTGCTATATTAGGCAGGCACCCAGTGCCTGCAGTGTGATATTACCCTGGCACCCCAGTAATGTCACTGCTATATTAGGCAGGCACCCAGTGCCTGCAGTGTGATATTACCCTGGCACCCCAGTAATGTCACTGCTATATTAGGCAGGCACCCAGTGCTTGCAGTGTGATATTACCCTGGCACCCCAGAAATGTCACTGCTATATTAGGTAGGCACCCAGTGCTTGCAGTGTGATATTACCCCGTGTTAAGTTCGTTTAACTTTCAGGAAAGAGCAGCACCTTATTGCACAATAATTCGGGCCGCTGCGGCCGCTATGTGGTTGCGAAAACCTCTAAGAATGTATGCACATTGCGTAGGCACGCCGACACGCTGTGAGCACAATGTAGCTACACGTCTGGGTGAATACACTTTAAACCCCTAACAGGAATGGAAAGCGACACCAATTGTATACTTTATGTTGTGGTCCAACGCAGCAGCAAATAATTACTTAAACGGGGGTTACAACAGAAAAACAACAATACAAGAGAAAAGCTACAACCAATGGATACATACGTTTGATCGCCTGCGCCACCCGGATCCGGTCCTCAGTCAGTCTAGCAAGATGACCTTCAGAGAATTTGACTGGGACCGGCCAGGAGGCTTGGCTTTTATACATTTGTCCAAAACATAGTACAAAGGAAACTGTAATCTCTTCTTTCATAGGTCAAAGGGCTGGTCATTTACAGTACATGAGGGGTCATAGGTCGGTTTGAATAGGTGGGCGATGCCTGGTCCAGGTGTACTTGCAGGTGTCCTCCACTGGGTTCCCGCCAAATATCAGGAGTACAGTAAATACAGTGTGATATTAATATTGTATTCCTGCGCATATCTATGCGCAGGAGCGTGCTACATTCTGCAAACTGCGATCGGAATATTGCCCTTCAAATACTGTACATCTGGATACCAAACACCATGTCCTAACCTAATGCTGTCCCCTCACATCCTGTAAAGTTGAATCCCTCTGTTGCTATACCTCTGAAATAAATGTAACTTGCTGGTGTGGTGCGTGTGTAAACTATGTGTAAATTATGCACTATGTGGATTAAATATCAGATATTGTCCTTGTGGCTTTTCCATGCGAATGCATATGCTACCGTATTTACTCATACCACGCGCTAATACGCAGGGCTTCGTGAGCAATGCATGCAGCGTGCACGTATGCGCACGCACGGCAGAACAAGCAAACGCACGGAGGCCACTCTGTGTGGTGTTTGCACGTGATGCATGAGGGTATAATATTTTCAACTTTGACAGTCCACCCTTTGGCAGTAAACAATAACTGCCACACATATCTAATAATACTGAAAATATTACATTTAAGATATGTACAAAGTTTGGGAAACAGGGGAAGAGTTGTAGGTGGGAAATGTATAGCCTAGTGGGATAGGAAAAAGCGTGTATGTATGAGTAAATGTCTGAGGGGGATGTATCATCGTGCGTATATGTTCTAAGTAAGCTTCGAGGTACTGCAAAGTATACATTTAATCCTTCTCATCCCGTATTAAGGGTCTGTACATGGGCAAACAAACATTACCGAGCTCTTTCTTTAGGCAAAGGCCATTAGCCCTCACCTTTCCGGCTTGTTATACCAACAAATGGGGAGCACATTCATCTGATGATACATGTGGGGGAGATGTATGTGTATGCTATTATGTGTGGATAACATTTCTCGACTATGTGTGTTATTAACTGAAGATTGCAGAGATGAGGGTAAGACATATAAAAATACATTTACATATATTTGGGTATACTGAAGTCTTTTCCGGTTGGATGTCTCTGGGTAGAGGGGAAAACAGAAAAATGGTGAAAGAAACAGGCCATGAAATTTATTTACAATCCTTATTACAACACTTTCTACGGATGGGTCATATATCAAATCTGCCGCTGTTACAACGCCCTCGCTCCTTAGACTCATCAAATTTGTCCTGTGTTTGCACCGCGTCAAAATTCGAACACATCTGAATATCAGACCGATAATTATGACGACACCCAGGATACAGAGGAGGAACTTTCCCACACTTGCAATTACATTTTGCGCCCACTCTCCTAATCCTGAGAACCATTTGAGTGGGTTCAACCATGAGGCCCAGCCGATCAATTCATTACCCACAGCCGTTAAGGTAAGGTTGTGCTTCCTTCTGAACTCCCACTTCAACTGCAAAATCTCATCCATCTTTTGATCGATGATCTCTGTTGGATCTTCGGTGCTGTTCGTAATATACATACAGCACTTCACACCATATTTAGTTGCCAGAGTAACACAGTACCCACCTGTCATGGCCGTGATGTAATTTAAGACCATCCTGTGCTGGACCAGCTCCTTCTTGTAGGCCTGTAGCTCCCTACCCGTATACCTGAAGGTGTCATCATACGAGTGTAGTATGACTGACCGGCGTCAGCATACCGACGCCAGGATTCCGTCAGGGAGGGGCAAGTGCAGCAAGCTCCTTGCGTGCTCACTGCGCTCGCCACGCTGCGGGCTCGGTGGCAACCTGCGGTCGCCACGGGTTCTATTCCCACTCTATGGGTGTCGTGGACACCCACGAGTGGAAATAGTCCCTGTTGGTCGGCAAGCCGACCATTGGGATAGTGAGGGGTCGGGATGCTGGAGGAGGTCATGTGACTGTCGGTCTCCCGACCGCCGTTCACATGAATACCACCCCATCATACATCTCAGTGACATTGTCTATCAAGTTCGCCAGCGCATGGATGTACCTATATATTTATAATTCCTCTGGCCGTATGGATGATATCTAATGCGAGAAGAATTTGAATCCCGGTGGATTCATGGATCAAATCAGAGGCTGCGGGCTCTGTCCTATCTATGAGGTGTCTCTTGAAAGTGTGTTCATAGTGTGTATGAGTATAAGGAGTCTGAGCGTTGCGGTGAATATCTTTCATTTTGTCGTGTGCAATGGTAATAACCTCTGGTAGTACTCTGCCAATATAACACAACCCTTCAGAGCTCGCAGTAAGCCACTTGTACGCTTTCCTTCCACATATGAAATAGGCATTGTCTGGAAGAACATAAGGGACAAAATGCAACAAAACCATATCACAGATTTTTCTTATGAAGAAACCGGTCCCCAGCTCTCCCATTTGTTCAGTACACGTATCGGGCTGGATGATGTGGGCACAATATCCCTGCAACACTTTTCCAGCCCACATGGTTTTGATCCCTTGTGTATACCTGTATCAGAAGTACCTCCCACTTGTAGCTATCTTACGTACAAGTTCGGAGTTGATGGGTACTTTATCAGCTCTATGTGAGAAGATCATTGTCTGGTTGTTCCATGTCACTTCCCAATTTCCTAGTTTCCGGAAATCGGACACGTTAAAGCACAACAGTGACCTATCTACGTGGTACTGGTGGAGCTTCAAGCTAGGGGGCCTAGATATATTGAATTTCTTGTCACCGGTCCCCCCCCCCCCCATCCCTGTAATTCGAGTACCTCATTTACTGTTAAAGGGTATGGCATTAATCCCGACTTACTCTGTCCTTGAGGTACTTGTGAGCACACCCAGCATTCTGTTTGGTTTAAGACCGTACCCACTAATGAGTGGAAATCACTCAAAGGATGTCCGCTCATGTCGATATTACTGTTTGCCTGACATCTCTGGATGCACCCATCTTCGACTATGTTATCGCAGTGCACACATATTCAGTATTCATCAGACAATAACCCTTCACATTGCCTCCGAGCTGCGTCACTACCAGATCTCTTGCTGATACCAGCCTTGACCAAAGTGATGGACTGATCCTTGTGTCCTACGAATTCATACTCTCCATCAGAACCCATTCCAGATCTTTGCTCGACGTCTCGGGGGCCCTCACAAAAACAAATTGTCCTGATCAAAAACAGAGTCACAAGAAAAAGCCGGATTACAGTCTCTTGATGTGGATCCATTTTGTTAAGGAGAAAAAAATAGGAAGGGAGAAAAAAGAAAAAATTCAGTGGGGAAGGGGGGGTGATTGGAGGAGAAAAAGAAAAATGTTACGACAACCGTCCTTGATTTTTGTTGTTCACTACGCTCAGGTGCCGCTCAACAGTCCTGCCTCTCAGCTTTCCTGGAACAGATTCTCAAGTGAAACAAGGTTCTCTTCACCTTTCTCTTTGTCACAAGTTTTCTCTGGGTCAGCGACCTTCTTGCAGTGGGACGAGTGGACCCAAGTCTCTCCCTCGGCAACCTTCAGTGCTGTCGTGCTGGTCAACAAAACTTGATACGGTCCTTCCCACCTGTCAATGAGGCAACCTGAGCATAGAAAATTTTGAATCATCACATAATCCCCAGGTTCAATGTCATGACAATTACTGTTTGGTAGGTCAGGAATCTCCAGTTTCAGATTCCTTTGCTGGTTTCTCAGTTGCTGGCTCGTCCTAACCAAATATTGCACAGTCATTTCATTATTGCACTTCAAATCATCCTGGGGGTCTATCATTACATGGGGTTGTCGTCCAAAAAGAACTTCGAAGGGTGATAAGTTAAGCGGTGACCTGGGAGTGGTTCTGATGCTGTACAACACTAGTGGCAGTGCTTCTGGCCACAACAGTCCAGTTTCAGCCATCACTTTGCTCAGCTTGTTCTTAATAGTGCTATTCATTCTCTCCACCTACGCATTGGCCTGTGGCCGGTATGGAGTATGCAGCTTACTATTAATACCCATCAGTTTGCACATGACCTGAAAGACTTCACCTGTAAAATGGGTACCCCTATCACTTTCAATCATTTTAGGGATACCATATCTACACACAAATTCCTGCATGATTTTCTTTGCAGTGAATATGGCAGTATTTGAGGCAGCGGGGAATGCTTCTACCCAGTTCGAAAAGACATCGGTACATACTAAAACATACTTTAAATTCCTACAGGGTGGTAACTGTATGAATTCAATTTGTATTACCTGGAAAGGTCCGTCTGTAGGAGGGATATGGGATGGCTCCGTTGGTATTGTCTTGCCAATATTCTTCCTCAAGCAAGTAAGACATGTCATTGCTTTCTTGCTCGCCTGAGAAGAGAACCCTGGTGCACTCCAGTAAGCTCTTACCAATTTGCACATACCTTCCTTGCCCAGATGAGTCAGACCGTGTGCCGCCTCAGCTAGGCTTGGGAGATATGCCCTGGGGGCCACTGGCTTACCGTGTCCATCTCTCCAAAGTCCTGAGGACTCCTGACCATATCCCTTCACCTTCCAGACTGTCTTCTCCTGTAGGGAACACAAATTTTGCATTTTGATTAATTGTTGCATGTTTACCGTGTTGAATGTCATCAGTTGTGTGGTGTTAGTTTGTATGATGGTGCTTGCTGCTGATTTTGCAGCTTCATCCGCCCGGCTGTTACCAAGTGAAATTGGGTCTAGGTTGTAAGTGTGTGCTTTACACTTGATAACAGCCACTCTGTCCGGTTCCTGTATGCCTATCAGAAGCCTCTTGATGTATGACGCATGCGCTACAGGTGTGCCAGCCGCCGTCATGAAATTTCTGAGGCGCCACAGGGCCACGAAATCATGCACCACTTCAAAGGCGTACCTAGAGTCCGTGTATATATCAGCTGACTTACCCTTTGCCAACTCACAGCTCAGCGACTTGTGCTGAGTGAGGTGGACCAAGGGGTTCAGCTTCTATGATACCGTCGTCATCTACAACTGCGTATCCAGTGCACAGGTCTCCCGAGTCCGTCTGTCTGTGGCAACTACCATCAGTGTAGAAGGTAAAGTCTATGCCTTCCAGTGGGTTGTCACTGATGTCAGGTCTCGCAGTGAAAGTCTGGTTCAGGTATTCCATACAATCATGCATATCAGTGTCTGCACTAAATCCTCCTTCACCATCATTCTCATCCTCCACCCTTTGTGCATGACAAGGCACACTTGGCAAGTAAGTTGCAGGATTTAGTGTGCTGCACCTTTTTATGGTGATGTTTACAGGGGCCATCAGTGATAGTTTCCACTTTGTAAACCGAGCGGATGAGACATGTCTGGTTTGGGCGGAGTTTAGCAAGGCTGATACTGCATGTGGTGTATGAATGGTCAGGTCGTGTCCTAATACTACGTCTTCGCTTTTACTTACCAACAAAGCTATAGCTGCAACACTTCGTAGGCAAGTGGGGAGAGACCGTGCTACAGTGTCCAACTGTGCACTGTAGTATGCTACCGGTCTGCTGGCATCACCATGTTTCTGTGTTAAGACTCCTGCCGCGCACCCAGCACTCTCGGTACCGTACAACTCAAAGAGTTTCTCGTAATCTGGCATCCCCAATGCTGGTGCTTGTGACAAACACTGTTTTAGTCTCTCAAATGCCAGTTCGGACTCTTCTGCATGAGAGACCCATTCTGGTTTGTTCGAAGAGACCATTTCCTGCAAAGGTAGTGCCAGAAAAGAGAACCCCGGAATCCAATTCCGACAGTACCCACACATTCTTAGGAAAGTGCGGATCTGTTGCTGAGTTTGCGGCAGAGTCATGTCGCGGATGGCCTGTATTCTGTCATTGGTCAGGTGTCTGAGTCAAGCAGTGTCCCAAGTATTTAACCTTAGCCCGGCACAACCGCAACTTATCCTTTGAAACCTTGTGTCCTGTTTGGGAGAGATGAAACAGAAGCTGTTTAGTGTCTGCCAGGGACGACTCGAATGAGTCAGAGCACAACAACAAGTCATCAACATATTGTATCAGCACCGACCCATTCTCAGGTTGAAAGGATTGCAAACAGTCATGTAGGGCCTGGGAGAAAATACTTGGGCTGTCAATGAAACCTTGGGGAAGACGGGTCCAGGTGTACTGTACTCCCCTGTAGGTGAAAGCGAAAAGGTACTGGCTGTCAGGGTGAAGAGGAACAGAAAAGAAAGTAGAACAGAGGTCGATGACAGTGAAGTACTTGGAGGTGGAGGGAATCTGCATAAGGATGACCGCTGGATTGGGCACTATGGGGAATTGACTCTCAACTATCTTGTTTATCCCCCTTAGATCCTGCACTAGCCTGTAACCCCTCCCCCCACTCTTTTTCACAGGGAAGATGGGACTGTTGGCTAAGCTGGATGTCCTGGCTAGGATGCCCTGGTGTAGCAGCCGTTCTATAACAGGGTATACTCCTAATTCCACCTCCGGTTTCAGAGGGTACTGGGGGATTTTTGGAGCTATCCTGCCATCTTTTATTTGTACTACTACTGGGGCTACATTCGCCATCAATCCAGTGTCCTGTCTATCTTTGGTCCAAAGGGAACCCGATATTTGCAAGATCATTTCCTCTACCTGCGATGGACATGTGTCTATAATGGTGGAGTGTAACATTAGCCTTTGAGGGGTGTCTAATACATCATGTACTTCCTGTACATGGTTCTCAGGGATATCTAAAAACACACCCTCAGGGGTACAGTATATGACACACCGCATTTTACACAACAAATTTCTGCCAAGCAGATTAGTCGGAGCCGATGCAGCCAACAGGAAAGAATGTTTGTTATACAAAGGCCCTATCGTAATATCTGCAGGTCTACTCAAAGGGTACTGCTGCACCTTTCCCGTTGCTCCCATTGCCGAAATCATTTTACCAGTGGTCATTACACCTGTGGTGGAATTTAGCACTGATCTGGCTGCCCCTGTATCTACAAGAAAAGGTTGTGGTATGACAGCTACATTGACCATGACCTCGGGTTCACTTCCAAGGCCAGCAATCAATTTAACCGGCTGCAGACTACAGGTATGACCTGACCTCTATTGTGTTTTTGGACCCTCCCACAGAGCATTGGCAGCTACAATATGTGAGGGGGATAGCTGTGGATTTTCGGGGGTTTGCCAGTCCCTCTTCGGTGGGTACCTCCTTGTTTCCCGTCTATGCGGCTCATAATCTCTCCTATGTATTCCCTGATCCCGACATTGGGGAATATGTAATTGCGGTCGAATTCCCGAAAATGTCGAAAAACGGGACATTTTCGCCACAAAAAAAATAAATCGACAATGCAATTCAGTACTTTCCGTCAAAAAAACGGACTTTCCAAATTCGACTTTTTGAAATTCGACATTTGTCAAATTCGACATTTCTGCAATGGTACAAATGCGGCAATTCGCCAAAAGTATATTCAATTGAAGTTTGGAAATTCGACAACAGTGCTTTTAGACAGTAAATTCGTGATTTTCAATCCACCACACTTTGGTGGTGGAATCTAATAAAAAATTTTAAAAACATATTTTTTTGGGTGTTTTTTTTTATTGGTAATAGCTTATCTATTTATATTAGAAGGGATTAGGTACTTCGTTTGTCTATTTTGGAGGCACAAGTATTATTTATATATTTTTTAAAATATATATATATATTTTTTTTAAATGGAATGGTAAAAATCAGAAAAAAAATTGCGTGGGGTCCCCCCTCCTAAGCATAACCAGCCTCGGGCTCTTCGAGCCGGTCCTGGTTCTAAAAATCCGGGGGGGGAAATGACAGGGGATCCCCCGTATTTTTAAAACCAGCACCGGGCTCTGCGCCTGGTGCTGGTGCAAAAAACACGGGGGACAAAAAGAGTAGGGGTCCCCCGTAGTTTTTACACCAGCATCGGGCTCCACTAGCTGGACAGATAATGCCACAGCCGGGGGTCACTTTTATACAGCACCCTGCGGCCGTGGCATTAAATATCCAACTAGTCACTACTGGCCGGGGTACCCTGGGGGAGTGGGGACCCCTTCAATCAAGGGGTCACCCCCCCCCCCAGCTACCCAAGGGCCAGGGGTGAAGCCCGAGGCTGTCTCCCCCATCCAAGGGCTGCGGATGGGGGGCTGATAGCCTTGAGAAAATTGAAAGAATATTGTTTTTTCCAGTAGTACTACAAGTCCCAGCAAGCCTCCCCCGCAAGCTGGTACTTGGAGAACCACAAGTACCAGCATGCGGGAGAAAAATGGGCCCACTGGTACCTGTAGTTCTACTGGAAAACAAATACCCAAATAAAAACAGGACACGCACACCGCGAAAGTAACACTTTATTTCACACATGTCGACACACACATACTTACCTATGTTCACACGCCGACCTCTGTCCACTTGTCCAAGTAGAATCCACGTGTACCTGTGAATAAAATTATACTCACCTGATCCAGTGTCCAGATTATAATCCACGTACTTGGCAAAAAAAAAAAACGAACACCCGGACCAAACGGACTGAAAGGGGTCCCATGTTTACAGAGACTCCCCCCCCCCCCCGTGACTGCTGTCACAGAAAGGTCCCTTCAGCCAATCAGCGAGCACAACGTCCTGGCACTCTGCTGATTGGCTATGCGCGTCTGAGCTGTCAGACAGCGCATCGCAAAGCCTCTCCATTATATTCAATGGTGGGAACTTTGCGGTCACCGGTGAGGTCACCCGCGGTCAGCGGCTGACCGCGGGTAACCCCACCGCTGACCGCAAAGTTCCCACCATTGAAACTAATGGAGGGAGCTGTGCGATGCGCTGTCTGCCAGTAGACGCGCATACAGCCAATCAGCTGAGTGCCACGAATTAGCGCTTCCTGATTGGCTGAAGGGACCTTTCTGTGACAGCAGTCACGTGGGGTCCCGGCATTCGTGGAAAGGGGTCCCATGTGTAAACATGGGACCCCTTTCAGTCCGTTTGGTCCGGGTGTTCGTTTTGTTGTTTTGCCAAGTACGAGGATTATTTTAAAAGATCCGGACACTGGATTGGGGTGAGTATAATTTTATTCACAGGTACACCGTGGATTCTACTTGGACAAGTGGACCGAACGTTGTGTCAACAGTATGTGTGTGTGTCGACATGTATGTAATAAAGTTGTACTTTCAAGGTGTGCGTGTCCTGTTTTTATTTGGGTATTTTTTTCCAGTAGAACTACAGGTACCAGCGGGCCCGTTTTTCTCCCGCATGCTGTTACTTGTGGTTCTCCAAGTACCAGCTTGCGGGGGAGGCTTGCTGGGACTTGTAGTACTACTGGAAAAAACAATATTCTTTCAATTTTCTCAAGGCTATCAGCCCCCCATCCGCAGCCCTTGGATGGGGGGGACAGCCTCGGGCTCCACCCCTGGCCCTTGGGTGGCTGGGGGGGGACCCCTTGATTGAAGGGGTCCCCACTCCCCCAGGGTACCCCGGCCAGGGGTGACTAGTTGGATATTTAATGCCACGGCCGCAGGGTGCTGTATAAAAGTGACCCCCGGCTGTGGCATTATCTGTCCAGCTAGTGGAGCCCGATGCTGGTGTAAAAACTACGGGGGACCCCTACTCTTTTTGTCCCCCGTATTTTTTGCACCAGCACCAGGCGCAGAGCCCGGTGCTGGTTTTAAAAATACGGGGGATCCCCTGTCAGTTTTTTCCCCGGATTTTTAGAACCAGTTAGAACCAGGACCGGCTCGAAGAGCCCGAGGCTGGTTATGCTTAGGAGGGGGGACCCCACGCAATTTTTTTTTGGGTTTTTTACAGTTTTTTTAAAATCTGATCAAAATCCGTCAAATCGCCCGTTTTTCGACAGCAGGACTGTCGAATCCGTTTTTTATTGAATATGTTGAATTCCGGCACCCACTTGCCGGAATTCGACGGTCGAGTTGTGTCGAATTAAAAAACGGCCGAAAAATTGCCGCGATTCGCCGGTAATTGCATATACCCCTATGTGTCTGGTAACGTGGTTCATATTCAGGTCTAGGAGGTCTATATTTATTATGTGTCCCATTGTTTCTACAATCCCTGGCAAAATGCCCTTCTTTCCTGCAAATAAAACATGTTGACCGTTTCCAACCGTCAGAGGTCTGGGGTCTAGGTTGGTTGGACATCCCTTCAAGAGCCTATATACTTACCATCCCCTTGCGACCCCCTGTGCTTAATGATATTTCGGTCATGCTCGATTGCAGTCTCTCTCAGTGCAGCTACTGTGATACCTCTCCAATTTGGCAGAGAGGTTTGCACTCTGGTCCTCAATTCCTCCTTTAATCCGTCCATTAATACAGAGACAGGTACCTCCCTGTGGTTGGCATTTTCCTTTATATCCTCTATTCCAGTGTATCTAGCCATTTCCTGTAGTGCTCTATGGAAATACTCGGATGCCGTTTCCTTTTCCTTCTGTATTATGTAGAAAATTTTGTTCCACTTAACAACAGTAGGGAAATACAATCCTAATTGTATATTAATTTGCCTTACATTCTCCTGGCTGTACTCATCAGTGAGAGGCACTTCTACATCTAGTTTGCAGTCAGCTATGAATTTTGTGATGTCAATATTAAAGGGTAGACTCGCTCTTAACACTATCCACCAATCTTTGTTTGTGGGCTCATGGACATTGCCCAATTCTTTTATGAATTTCTGGCATCCAACTAGATCTTTTCTGGGATCGGGGAATTCTGACATAATTGACCTCAGTTCTGTTCGGGACCAAGGACAATGCATTGCAGTGTTCCTGATGGGGGTTACTCCCTGATTATCAGTCTTCCCATTGGGGACTGCAATCACCCTGACTGGGTTTAACTCAACCACTTCATTTCTGTTTGTCTCTGTAATACGGGGAGCTATTGTCTCTGCACAATGGACGGTTCCATACTTACCAGTGGACACGACCTCACTCGCCCCTCCACTGGGGGCATTGCCACTGTTCTCACCGGTTGAGCCGTGCCCACCTGAGTGTCCTGTATTGTAGCTGCTAGGGAGAGTGCTGATATCATGCTAGGCTCGTCGTCTTCCTCACAACCTTGGGGAAAATTCAAAACAGGATACAACTTGCAGGGATTAGGGTTAACACATTGATTATGCATTTTGCGATCATTTACCGATGTATCATTGGTTGTAACCGGTTTCTCTCCATCGACATATGGCGGTGGTGGTGCGCTCGCAATCACATTCCTGTCAGGTTTGGAACTTGCTGTGCGAACCAGCTCCCTTTGCACATCTCCCTCTTGTTGCCACACATTTAAACAGTCGTTATGTCTGATCCTTTGTTTCCTAGATTTGATCAGACATATTCTAATCCTTACGCTGTGTAGTACCTCTGGTTCAAAACTACCCATCCTAGGGAATGATGCCCTATCATCAGCAGTCATACATACCCATTCGTCACAAAAAGCCTCAGCGTGTGGACCATACTTTCCACACATTATCAACCGAGCTGACCCTCTTGGCCTCAGCTCTCCAGCCTGAACCCTGGCTGCCGAACGCCTCACGCTTGTGCACTTGGCTCCCATTGTGGGCCTTTTAAACACAATCCCCAAATGCACAATACAAGCAGACGGTGAAAGTCCTCAGAGGTCTCCCACCAACTCCTTCTCCGCTGGCCATACCACGACTCACTCCAAAAGTGACCACTGCGTACCCAGTGAGGAGTCTACCAGCTTCTGGTCTCTATCCACTAGAAGTTTTGTAGGATGAGAAACACCTTACTGATTAGAGATGAGCGGATTCGGTTTTACTCGGTTCTCAAAACGGCATCTTATTGGCTATCCAAAACACGTGACATCCGTGAGCCAATAAGATGCCGTTTTGAGAACCGAGTAAAACCGAGTAAAACCGAATCCGCTCATCTCTATTACTGATCACCCTTTCCAGTGAATGTCTTACCTAGGAATATTTCATGAGAGAGAGTCAGCGAAAAATTCCTATTACTATACACAAATCACGAAAAAAAGGAGATTGGAGAGGAATGTACAGCGCTGAAAGACACTCAATTTAAGTAGTGTCTGCAGTTTATAGTACACATCCGTCTAGTGTGTATATAGTACAATAAATGGGACAATACTAGAGTAGATATCCCAATTTACAACTATATATGACAGCAGTACAGGGATTCTATGAGGTGCATTTACCCTTTTGCACTACCTATATAGTTTTACACAATGTTCTAAAGATTTTTATATGGAGAGATGTTCATGCAAATTTTGCATCCAGCATGTTGCTAGTAGTTTTAATCAGCCAAACACAATCACCGTCCTTGTTGTATTCCCTTTTGAAATGACACTCACTTTAAACAAACCGATACCGTTCACTGAAAGGAATCTTTATCCTTTGCAGTCCCGTCTGGTACCTTCAAAGCACCCCGTAGTACTACTAGAGACTCAGTTTCAGACAGCCACAAATCAATACCGAACGGATGAAGATAAAAGAAATCCCAACAGGGAATTTATTCACAAAAGTTAGAATAATACAGGACGCATACCCGCTCCCAAAATGAGGCTGCGCTTCACTACTGAGACACCCGGAATGTCTTAGTCCGCTGCAACGGCAAACAGCCTCAGACGTGCGGATGGGTAACGGCTCTCTCCTGGGTCAGCTCACACGATACTACAGCATCAACACGTTTCGGGGGTCCGCCCCCTTTTTCAAGATCTGCTGTAGTGAATTCCAATCTTCCCTTATATACTCTCAGGAATGTTCTGGTTGGATAGTTTCATATTTGGTCATCGTGGGCGGATAGTGCTGATGTCATTCACACACCCGTTCTGATTATACATGAATATATATAATACTAACATTCCCCGTTCATATTTTGTGGCATATCCTGCAATGATTACAATTCATACGTAAAAACACATAAAATAATGTGTGTAATACACAATATGCAATATATAATAAAAGATAATATTCTCTTTTATACATTAAAGAATAACATTCCTATTTGCCCTATAAAAAATATATATTAATATCCCACTCCATTCACATTCATACTGTTTCTCCGAGAATGGGATCCATAAATATGGGGGGAGAGAGAAAAATACATATTAAGAAACATTGTTACAGAAACCACTTAAGCCGCTCATAACTTTATTGTGATTACATAAACCTTTTACTTAAGCTAGCTTATCACTAAATAAAACCACACCACACACTGAAATAAAGACACGGACACCGTAGCTGGAGTTAAAGGTCAGACGATGTTTATTAATCGCTGACCAACTCTTTAAACTAATAATTGAGGCCGAATTAGAATTGAATTGAATATATAATTAACTTTAGTTTGGAGGATGGCAAACAGAAAACCGCTGCCAAACACCAGCACCCGTCACCTAGATGAAAAACCACCAAACCAAGGAGGGGAGTACACATACCCCGCCTCCTTCCCGCATAACCCGCATTGTGCTGGCCTTACCCCTCTTTCTCTGGCAAACGTTCGGTTCCCGCAGGGGAACGTCTAAATGTCCAACCGCAAGAAAAGGACACACCTGCCGTCCATTTAAAGAGGGAGCCCCACAATGACCACTTATGCCTGTGTGACAGCTGGTTGGCAGCGATTTCCCGCCAATCTGGCTTTCAATAGCCCACAGCAAGAACAAAAAACGTAGACGCATTCTGGGAGGGCGTGCGGGCATAAACTGAAAGGCAAGAGGGAGTCTAGCAAAATGGCCACCCCTATATACTAACCTAAGACCCTCCTCTTCATCCTGATGCACAACCCTCTAATCCAATAGGAAAAAACCAACCGGGAAAACTGATCTGCCTAGCAACTGCTTAGTCATTTAACAACCAATCACAAAAAGTTGATCGCTTATATGGCCTCAGGCTTATGCAGCCTTCAGCTTATCTAAGCCGCTCATAACTTTATTGTGATTACATAAACCTTTTACTTAAGCTAGCTTATCACTAAATAAAACCACACCACACACTGAAATAAAGACACGGACACCGTAGCTGGAGTTAAAGGTCAGACGATGTTTATTAATCGCTGACCAACTCTTTAAACTAATAATTGAGGCCGAATTAGAATTGAATTGAATATATAATTAACTTTAGTTTGGAGGATGGCAAACAGAAAACCGCTGCCAAACACCAGCACCCGTCACCTAGATGAAAAACCACCAAACCAAGGAGGGGAGTACACATACCCCGCCTCCTTCCCGCATAACCCGCATTGTGCTGGCCTTACCCCTCTTTCTCTGGCAAACGTTCGGTTCCCGCAGGGGAACGTCTAAATGTCCAACCGCAAGAAAAGGACACACCTGCCGTCCATTTAAAGAGGGAGCCCCACAATGACCACTTATGCCTGTGTGACAGCTGGTTGGCAGCGATTTCCCGCCACCAAGGTTTACCAAACCGCCACCGCCATCCGCAAACAGAACATTAACCAACCAGTAACTAACTAGCTCATACGGAAAAGACCGAAAATATCCTCCAGAAAAAACTGCACTCCTTCCGGAGAAAGGTGAACCCCATCGTCTCTATAGAACTGCCTGTTCCGCAGCACCAGCAGAGGATGCTTAATTGCCACTCCGCCTATGGCCTTGACAAAAAGAGACACCGTCGAGTTCACCTTTTTGCGTGCTTTCTCCAGCGCCGAGAAACGCACCGCACCACGCCAATGGAAACGGGGCACCATTTCCGACCAGACAATGCATACCCCAGGCCAGTGACAACGTATCGCCACCACATCCGCCTTTATAGACAAAATCAAGTCTATGCCTTTAACTCGGCCCAGATCATTACCACCCAGATGAATGATAATACAACTGGGGCGACCCCAGCGGCGCTCCCGAGAAAAAAGGACGCGCAACAAATCACCCCATAACATGCCCCTAACACCTAACCATCTAAATTGCCTGGACCCAAAAATCTCAGTCGCCCTAGATGCCATGGGATGTTTCTCCGCCCAAAAAACATAGGAATGACCAACCATCCATATTTGGTCTCCAAAATTGATGACAGCTGTAAAAGAAAATATCCTAATGTCAGATTATGCACATAATCTGTAACTTAAACACAACGTAACCAATAAAACCCAAGTGAAGGAGAAAACTCAAAAAACCTCCCGTGGACCTTGATAGAACAGCCAATTGAAATTAGGCCCCCTCGGAGGAAAAATTTTAAAAATTCGCTTCACACCCTCGATTCCTGAACGGTAAGCGTTCAAAAACCGACGAGTAAACATGTTTTTGGGTTAGCGCAACAGGCGCACTTATAACTTATCTATACGGACATAGGACTTATAGGAGGCCGACCTCCAGCGACCCAACTCCCGAATAGCCGCCGGTGATGAACCAGCGGCCGCCGCATGGGTAGCCGCCCCAATCCGAAAGGAATGAGTACCGAAGTCCGCCTCCTGCAAGCCCAACGCCGTCAAACATTTCTTGAACACCGATGAGAACTGAAACTTTGTCAGAGGGTCCGACTGCGCGTGCACCAACAACTGGTTACCCCCCGGAGGTCTTAACCGCACATACTCTTGCGTCAGCCGCAGCGGGCAAACGCCCGAACCTCCCTGAGCCTCCAAGGACAACCAGCGACCCCGACCTGTTTGATCTGTCTTGGACCGCACAATCCTACAGAGCAACAGGCCCTCCTGCAGGCGCACATTCTCGTAGAGCAGACCCGATTCCCGGGACGCCTTGCTGCTCGCCACTAACTCGCTCACCCGAAAAGCCCCAAAAAAGGCCAGGGCATACGCGCTACTAAACAATGCCACCTCAAATTCCGAGGACGCAATCTGAGGTAGCACGCGCAGCAATTCTGCTAGCAGCTGCAACGTTATAGGCCTACGCGAATCCGCAGGCGCCGGGTGCAACCTAGCCCAGCCTTTCAGCGCTCTGGAAAGGACAAACGACCCCGTGGGGTCCGCCGTCCCGTGGAGCCGCGAGTGAAAGGCGATGCCCGCAAGGGCAGTAGCCATGGCCGCTTTTGACCTGCCGTTCTGGTAATGCTCCCAAACAAAGGTCAACAGGGCGTCGGCCGAGGACTCACCTGCTACCCCGTACCTACCCTGAAAGGCTGACCAATCCCGCCATGCAGCATCATACGCTCGTAGCGTGGAGGGAGCCAGTGCACACCTGGCTAACGCCGTTAAACCGCTTCGACCATCTGCCAGACAGAAGGTGGGCACTGTAACCCCTCTGCCTCCGCACCCGGAACCAACGTCCTGAATTTGTCAAACTGGAACCGGGACAATGCATCCGCAATTCCATTGTCAACTCCAGGAACGTGGCGAGCCCTAAAATTAATATTGCGCTGCAAACAAACCAACACTAAATGCCTTAGCAGTCGCAGTGCCTGCGGAGAGGAGGAACGCTGATTATTAATCGCATGCACTACCCCCAAGTTGTCGCAAAGAAACAAAATCTCCCTATTTGCAAACAGTCCGGCCCATAACTCAAGCGCCACTATGATCGGGAACAATTCCAGCAACAGAAGGTTCTTGGTAAACCCACGCGCTACCCAAGATGCCGGCCAGGCCGCAGCGCACCATGCGCCAGCGAAGAACGCGCCAAACCCTAGACTGCCGGAAGCATCCGTGAACAATTGCAGCTGCTTACTGGAACAACAAGGAGCGGGCCACAAAACCTCCCTGTTGAAGGACACCAGGAACGAGACCCAAATCCGCAAATCATCCTTGATCTCGCGGGAAAGGTACACGGAGTGATTCTGCCGAACCGTCCCCGCGGTGGCCCGCTCAAGTTTGCGACAGAAAATCCTGCCCATGGGGATAATCCGACACGCAAAATTGAGAGAACCAAGCAAGGACTGCACCTGCTTAAGTCGAACCCTGCGTTTTGCTAAACAGTCTGTAATCAAACCCAATAGTTTCCGCACCTTATCCTCGGGCAAGCGACAGCACCCCCCTACCGTGTCAATTTCTATACCTAAATAGCTAAGACAAGTGCAAGGACCCTCGCACTTATCCTGCGCAACCGGTACCCCTAAAGCGCAGAATAACGACCTGGCCACCGAGAGAATGTCCCCACAGACCGAACTGTCTCCGGGCCCTACAAAAAGAAAGTCATCCAGGTAGTGAGCCACCCCCAGCTGCCCGGAGGCGGTCTGGACGCACCAGTGCAAAAATGTGCTAAAGCACTCAAAGTAGGCGCAGGAGACAGAGCAACCCATGGGGAGACACCGATCGACGTAGAATTCGCCCCCTATTTTGAAACCCAGAAACCGCAGGGAATCTGGGTGTAGCGGGAGTAGCCGAAAGGCCGACTCCACGTCCAATTTTGCCAACAGACTCCCCGGACCACAATCCCGCACTAATCGCAGCGCGTCGTCAAACGACTGATATCGAACTCTGCACTGGGCTTCCGGGATAGCGTCGTTGACCGACAACCCCGGCGGGTGCGACAAGTGCTGTATCAAACGAAACTTACCTATGGCCTTCTTGGGCACTACCCCTACTGGGGAAATGCACAAGGAGGGCAACGGGGAAAGGGCGTAGGGCCCAGCCATGCGCCCCAGCCCAATCTCCCCGTCAACCTTCCGCCGGACTTCCTGCGGGAATTCCCGAGCCGATCTCAAATTCTGGCGTGCTACCACATACACCGAATCCGGGATTGGCAAACGAAAACCGTGCTGAAAGCCCTGCAAGAGAAACGATGCCGCCGACTCATCGGGGTACAAGGTAAGCCAGCGCTGCAACTCGGGAACTATAATCGGGGAGAAGGCCTTACTTGCCAATTCCACCGGCCTCGGTGGAAGCGTCAGGCTTACCGCCTGTCGCCGCGGTGCATTCCTTGGCCGGGTGACTGGCTCCGCACAACCTACATGAGTGGCGAAAACGACAACTCGTTCCCTTGACGCATTTGCCGTCGTTGTAGGCAAAGCACTTGCCTTTTCCCGTCAATCTAGAAGCCACCGCCCCGGCCGCCCCGGGCTTCTTGGCCGTGACGTCCGGGGTGGGTTTGACCTGCTGCGTGACCTCCAACCACACCTCAACATCCTTAAAACCCGCGGGCAGGATGGGGTTTCCATCCTGATTGCGACGAAACTTCTCGTCGTAATCCCGCCACGCGGAACCCTTGGATTTTAAGTACATATCGTGTACTAAAAACAAATATTTCACCAAGTTGGCATACTCCGCGGGACGCGATTCCGTGTAGCAAGCCATGAACACCAAAAAACCACGCAGCCACTGGTGAAAATTGCGAAACGCATTTTCCCCAATACCTCCCGGTTTCTTGGCCGCGTCAAAACCCTGCCGCATTTCCTCCGTAAGGGTGAATATGTCTACATACTTCCCCTTACGTATTTTTTCCCGCATGCGCTTACGAACCCCCCTTGTAACTGCCGTGTTGGCGCAATGTACCATCTCGCCGTAACGGGGAGGGTCGGAGGGGACCACCTGCGCAGGAGCGGCCACCTTGTGCGCCTCCTTGGCCATTCGCCGCGCGATGAGCCTAGCTAATTTACGCGGGCGCCGCGGAGAGCCGGATGATACGCTGCTAGAAGACGAGGAACTACAAGTTGAAACGTGTAAAGGAATATTTAGCTCACCGGAGTTTGAAGGACCCGGAACCGCGTCGTACGCTGCACCCGCCTCCGCTGATGGCTGTACCTCCACGTTCGCAGTCGCGCTCGCCCGTGACCCTCGCCTCGTGACGGGCGTAGCCCCTGAATTAGACGGAACCTGCAAGGGAGAAAAAGAGGGGACAACCGGCACCGGGGGAACCAGAACATCATTAACACTTGTCCGCAAGTGCGGAGGCGGAGAGCCCGTCCCTCCGCTCCGCGGCGGATGGCCGCCCGGCAGCTGCAGGGAGGGGGCCCCCGCCGAGGTGTACCCGATCGACTGCGTAAAGGCTGACCCGCTCACTGCACCAAAACTCGCGGGGTAAGACGGCCGCCAAGCCGTATGCGGCGGGCAGCCGCCCGCCCCCGCCCATCCGTATGACGCCGGAAGGAACTGGGGGGGCGCCGCGAGAGGGGGCCAACTCTGTGCCACCTGATACCCACCGCCCGGTGCCTGCCCTGACTGCAGGCCCGCAAAGGCCGGCAAGGGCACCGCGACTCGGGGGCCACCGACCGACCACGTGGACTGCACGCCGGCGTCCGCGCTGACCCCGTGCGGGGAAAACTGTGTGCCGGACACCGTCATGAAGCCCATGGAAGGCATGCTGGCGGCTAAGGGGAATGCTGGAGCCGGAGGCCACGCAAAACCCCCGGGGAAGGACTGGCTCCCCGCGAAGCCTTGCTGCGCTGCTACCGAAAGCGCCCCGCCGGGCGTCATATAAGCCGCCGAGACGGATGTCTGTGTGGACCCAAACTGAAAAGGACCGGGCAGGGCGTGGAGAGGGGTTTGAAAACCGACGAGCGGGGGCGCCGTTAATGGCGGCGGGGCGTCTGACACCCAGGAGGAGCCCGAGCAGGCCACCGAGGCCGGGGGGAAACCCTGCCATGTGACTGTCGCCGGGGCGGGTGTGGCGGCAGCCGCTGCCACGTCCCCTGCCCCAGCGACACTAGGCCCAAACGGCCCAATATTATTTAAATTGAGGTGCGGTGTGCTAAACCCCTCGTTGGAGGGGGGTAGTATGGGGCCCTGTATTGTCCCGGGGACAGCGGGAGCCGCTACCCGCTGCCCTGGGCTCATATCCCCCAGCTGCATATTGACCCCCCCCTCGCCCCCCGCAGCTCTGCCGCGGCCGTCCGGCACAGCTTGTGCCCCCAGGACGCCGCTGAGAGCCGACCGCGGGGATGGAGGAGGAGGGCCGGAGGCACTTATGGAAGGAGGGAGGGAAGATGGTTCGCCCGCGGGAGGCGCCGGGGAGCGCGGCCCAGCCGGACCGCGCGCACCCGCGCCACGTGCAGAGCGGCCGCCGGCCGCCGGAGGGGGAGTACTGCAGACGCCTGAGGCAGGAGGGAGGGGAGAGGCCCGTCCCGCTGCGAGCGCCAGGACGCGCGGCCCGGCCGAGCCACGCGCATCGGCACCACGTGACGAGCGGCCGCTGGCCGCCCGTCTCCGTGCGGCAGGGGAGCGGGCTGTAACTGCCCGTCCCCGCCGCCTGTCAGCAACTGGGGAAAAGCCTCTCTGAGGCGCAATGCTCGGGGAGCGGGAGCGGAAGGCGCTCCCCGCTTCCACGAGGCGCCTGGGGGGGGGAGCTGATCGTCTAGGACGAGGCATGTCAGGGGAGGGAGACGTCGGCAAAGCAGGAATGACCGCACAGAGAGGGGGTACAGTACGATATAATGCCCTAGAGAAGGCAAATGAAATTCAAAAACCAAGTTACAGGCAGTCAAATTAAGCAACAGTACTTATCCTTCCTGGGCATAAACTGAAAGGCAAGAGGGAGTCTAGCAAAATGGCCACCCCCTATATACTAACCTAAGACCCTCCTCTTCATCCTGATGCACAACCCTCTAATCCAATAGGAAAAAACCAACTGGGAAAACTGATCTGCCTAGCAACTGCTTAGTCATTTAACAACCAATCACAAAAAGTTGATCGCTTATATGGCCTCAGGCTTATGCAGCCTTCAGCTTATCTAGTCTCAAATTCTTTATTTAAGCCATCAGGAAATAATGTTTTCATTTCAAAGATAGTTTGCATTTCCAATTTGGCTAATCTGACAGATCTATCATTAGTTCTCCAATTGCATTTAACTGTTTTGATCCCTGCAAACAATTTAATGTGGCTTGGATCGCAGTTATGTGCGTTTTTGAAATGCATGGATAGTACATTGTGGTTCTCATAACCGCGTCTAATATTTCTGACATGTTCCGTCGGTCTATCTTTAAGTGGACGTGTAGTACGTCCAATATATTGTTTGTTACACCGACATTCTAATAAATAGATTACATACTTGCTGTTACATGTAATAAAGATGTTAATTTTCTCTTTTCTATTATTACTATTAGATACCACTTCTATAATTTTCTTTGTCTGTTTTGCAAGTTTTGCACATAGCACAGTCCCTACATCTCTGAAAGCCCTTTGTTAAAACAGAGATGCTGCTCTTGGGTATTTCTGTAGCACTGTTCACTAAGACAGTGGTTCCCAAACTGTGTGCCTAGGCACCCTGGGGTGCCTCAGGACACTAGCAGGGGTGCCTTGGATTGGTGGTCCAAGACCAAATTAAACTATTTCTGGTCAAAGTAATAGACAAAACCAGCGCTTGTGGCTGCCAATTATAAAATATGAGACAAACAAGCAAATATTGTCCCCCACCACACTAAAGAAACTAAGGATGACACCTAAACATAATTTACTTATTGTTTTCTAAAATTCTCAATAAGAAACTATTGGTCTAGGGGTGCCGTGAAAAAATTCTGATACTCTAGGGCGCCATGATTCCAAAAAGTTTGGGAACCACTGATCTTTCAAGTTATCGGCTCTTCTATATATGAACCGAGGGAACTCAGAAATATACTCTTTTAAACTGGGATCTGCCTGTAAATTCCCCCAATGTTTTTTTAGATTAGCTGAAGGCTGCATAAGCCTGAGGCCATATAAGAGCCCAATTTTTTGTGATTGGTTGTCTATGACTAAGCAGTTGCTAGGTAGTTTTTTGGTTCTGTGGTAATTTTTCCTATAGGATTGTTGGGCTGTCCATCAAGGTTTTAGGGGGCGTGGGTTTAGGACAATATATAATCCCAGTCATGTTCCTCAGACTTCCTTTTGCCATTTTGGAATGGCCCAGGAAGGCTGAGTACGCATGCTGTCTTTTACACTGTCATGTTTTTATCATTTGGCTTGGTTTTATTCTTGGTTCTACAGCGGTTTTCTTCTGCAAAATCTGGTGTTATTGCTGCTATCCCTCTCCCATTCAGCATCCCCGCAGGTCTGCTCCCCCCCCCCCCCCCCGGCGTTTGGCTAGGCCGCCGAGCTCAGCACCCGTGCTCTCGGGCTGTGGTCTCCCCTGCCGCTGATCCCGCTCTTGCCGGCGGGTCACGGCGGGGTCACGCTGCGTGCATCCGTCTGTCTGTGGGACGGGTGCTTTTGCCTCGGGCGTTTAGAAGGGTGTGGACGTGTGTGTCCTCCCCGGCGCCCGCGACGCTGCAGGTTCCCCTCTCCTCCCGCTCGGCGTCCCTGAGTGCGCCTCTCTTCCCTCGCAGCTATCGGTCCTGGCTGACGGCTCCAGCGCCCACGTGGGCCTGCCGTCCCTGGGCTGACTGCGGGGGGAGACGGGCGGCGGTGTGTTGGGGTCGAGGGGGCGTGCGGGCAGCGGCCATTTCCCGGTCTCCCCTTGTGGCGTGTCCCTGGGTGGGGGGGTTTCATCTCCCCCAGGGGTGGTGGCCGTACACTGGCATGCTGCCATGACCGTGGGTGGGTGCTAGGGACCAGATGCTCTGTGTTTCGTGGTCGGGGGTCTGCAGTTTTCCCCCGGGGCCAACGTGGTGCCGGCGATTCCTCTGCGGGGGTCGCCTGCCGCGGGGCTCACACAAGGGTCTTGCGCCAGGGTCTCGCGTGTGTGCCCTTCCCCCCCTGCTCCCTTGGGGCTGCTTATTTCCTCGTCCCCCTCGGTTCACTGGTGCCCCCGGCTGGTCGGGCTGGGGTATTGCGGAAGATGGCTGCGCAGTCTGCTATAACTGCCTCCTGTCCCTTGCCTGGCCCTCCTTTCCTGCTTTCTCGCCGGTCGGGTGTGCTGGTGGACTGTTTTCCACAGGGTTTCCCAGGAATGCAACCCCCCCCCCTCCTTTTGTCCATTAGACATTTATTTCCTGTGTCCTCGGGCACGGCGTCCGGGTCGGTCTGTTGCTGCCCCCCGTCCTTTGCGGGATCGATCCCAGTATTTCCCCCGCTGCTTCGGCCCTGCATCCCCAGTTTTGGACCTTCTGGCTTCCGGCCTACTCCGTTTGGGTTGTAGGTCGGGGCTGCCCCTCCCGCTGCGGGTTTCCTTCCTCCCGTCTGGGTTGTTTCCCCCCACCTCTGCCCGCTGCCTCCCTCCCTCATGCCTCCTGTTTCTGTTGTTTGGTGTGCAGACGCTTCCTGCGTTTGTTGTCCCCCTTTGTTTTCGTCTCCACAGGTGTCTGCGAGTCCAACGGAGTCGGTGGCTTCCTCGCGGAGGACCCGGAAGACTAGGAGGGCTGCAGCGGGGAAGACGCTCCGCCAGGGTCGGTGGCGGTGGGGGCGGTTGATCGTGTTCCAGGCCCTCCGGGCATCGGTGAGCATGCTGTTTTTTCTCCTTATTTTTACAATATTATTCTGCCCTTAGTTGTGTTTTCTCGGTTTCTCCTAGGCGCCCGCGTCAGTTGGCTAGGCTCATTGCGCGGCCCATGGCGTAGGATTTATTGGACCGTCGGGGCTCCGACGGCTGCTTTTCCCTCCGCACCCTGCGTTTCGTGGAGTAGGTGGGCGGGGGGGCTTTGGGAGAATGCATTCCGGATTTTTTTCCATCAGTGGTTGCGGGTTTTGGTTTCACGCCCTTTTACACCGGGTCGCGGCCTGTCGGCTATCCCCACAGGGCATTCCGGATTCTATGCCCGTTGTGGTGCGCCGGTATGCCGTCAGCCCGTGCTTTCCCGCATTAGGCCCGGCGGAGGGTGGACACAGAGATCGGCTTGGGGCGCACGTGTGGGCCCTATGCCATTTTCACCTCTTCCCCGTTTGTCATCTCCCCTGTAGTTTTGGTGCCCAAGACCACTCGGGGCGAGTTATGTCTTATCCAACATTTGTCTCATCCCCGTGGGGGTTTCTGTTACTGGCTCCATTCGTGGTCAGCGGTGGCATTATGGTTGCGAGGACGCCTGCAACGCGTGCTTCCTGTGTTCAAATCCTAGCGAGACCATAAATTTTGCTGGGCCGGGTGCGGAGTGGGTGCCGATCTTTTCTGAGACTCTGCGTTTTGTTTCGCGAGGGTGGGTCTGGTTCCCTGTTGGCCATCTTAGACGTGGGGTCGGTTTTTTCGTCCTTCACCTGAGCTCCCATCCCCTTGTTGGCAGGTGCCTGCCCCTGGTTTTTTCCTGTCTCATATGCTTGTTTTGAGAACTGCGGCGCCTTCTTCCGTTTGTACAGGCTTTCCGCCTCCGTTTACCCCTGTGCGTGTCACTACCTTGGCGATTTTCTCTTCATGGGTCCGGGAGACATTTCGGTTTGCAGCTGTAACAAGACGGATGGGGGTTTCGTTTTCTCCGGCTGGATTTTCAGTTTTCCATTTCTGGATCTTTGTTCAGGGTCCTGTGTGTTCCCGTTGCTCCGGTACGCTGCGAGGGCCCTCCGGTTGACGGAGTTATCGGGGGTTTGCCCTGGGCACAGTGGCGGGTTGCTGTCGCCTCCCCGCTGCCATGGTACCGGAACTTTTGGTTTGATTAACGTCTACTTGGGGAAGCGCGAAGTTCGGCTTCAAGCAGGTGCAGTCGTTGTTTGGCTCCTTCACGTTTGCGGGCGGTTTTATTCCCATGGTGGGATAAGTTTTCAGGTACTTGTTCGGGACGCTGCGGGGACTGACAGGTGGCATTCACACATTTTACCTCTCCCACGAGATCGGAGATGATTTGTGGTTTGGTCTTCATTCCTGGTGTTTCTTCTACGGGGAGGTTTTGTGGCCTCCTCCTCGTTGTTCCGTTCGGTGCCTCCAGCTGTACACAGTTTGCCTCGGGCAGTGGTGGCTTTGGCGTTTTTTGTTTTTTTTTGCCGGCTCCTGGGGTTCTGCTCCTTGACCGCCCTCTTGGTTCCTTGGGGTTTTTTGCTAGGAACCTCCCACTGTTTGGGATGGTTTCCTCTGGTGCTAGCCTGGGAATGGTGGGCCTGCAGGTTTTCAGTTAGGGACATTTATTTCCATGACGACAACCTGGGAGTGGTTCACACTATTGACAATCAGCTTTCTTCTCCCCCCCCCCCCCCCCAGGCTTTGCGATGGTTGCGCATTTCTTGTCCGTTTACGGAGCGGTATTACTTTCGGGCCCCCTCACGCCCACGGAAGCACGGCGGGATGGGGGATACTTTGCCTCGTTTTCAGTTTGATGACTTCCTTAAGTTGGTTCCGGGGGTGGCGACAGAGGGTTTGCCATGCCCGCCTTTGGTCGGGCGGATTGTACAGTCGGGTGGGATGCTCTGGATCAGCATGCATTAGCTCCTTCGTTGCTTAGGGCGTCTGCAGCAGCCCAATGTTTTTCAGTAGGTTTGATGCAGTGGGTGTGTCCCTGGGAGACGGTTTGCTGGCTTTCGTATGGGTGCATGATCTGAGAAGTAGGTCCGAGGCGGCCATGTCTCCTGCCCTGCGGGCATTTCCTTCGGTTCTGGGCTGCGCGGGCTGGCAGACCCCGCCAGGTCTTTCGCCCCTCTCGTAAGCGCTTAAGGGTTGGATTAGGGTGCGCCCCGCACCTGCGGATACCCTTAGGCCTGCTACGTTGCAACTTTTGGCGGAGTTGCTAGGTGTGCTGCCTCATGTTGCCGAGTCGGTGTTGGAGGTGGCCCCCTTTTTAGATTAGCCTTTGCTTTGGCTTTCTTCTGGGTTTTGAGGGTAAGCGAGTGGTGGCGAGCAGCGAGGCATTTCGGGATTCCGGGGCCTTTTCTGTAACGCGTGTTGCAGGATGGTCGGTTGCTCTGCGGGATGGTGTGATCCAAGTCAGATCAAGCAGCTGCGGGTCGCTGGGTGTCCTTGGAGGCCCAGTAGGATGTGGGTGTCTGCCCACTGCGCCTGACGCATGAGTATATATGGGCCTCCGGGGGGCGACCAGTTGCTGATACAGGCGCTCGCTGGTCCTCTCACTAATTTACAGTTTGCCGCTGTGTTTGGGTTCGGTACCCATTCCTTGCGGATTGGGGCGGCTGACCATGCGGCAGCCACAGGGTCCTCCACGGCAGCTATTCAGGAGCTGGGCCGTTGGAGGTATACTTCTTAGGTCCTATTCCTTGCGGATTGGAGTGGCTACCATGCGGCAGCCACGGGGTCCTCCACGGCAGCTGTTCAGGAGCTGGGGCGTTGGAGGTATACTTCTTAGGTCCTATTCCTTGCGGATTGGAGTGGCTACCATGCGGCAGCCACAGGGTCCTCCACGGCAGCTGTTCAGGAGCTGGGGCGTTGGAGGTATACTTCTTATAGGTTCTATTCCTTGCGGATTGGGGAGGCTACCATGCGGCAGCCACAGGGTCCTCCACAGCAGCTGTTCAGGAGCTGGGCTGTTGGAGGTATACTTCTTAGGTCCTATTCCTTGCGGATTGGAGTGGCTACCATGCGGCAGCCATGGGGTCCTCCACGGCAGCTGTTCAGGAGCTGGGGCGTTGGAGGTGTACTTCTTATAGGTCCTATTCCTTGCGGATTGCGGGAGGCTACCATGCGGCAGCCACAGGGTCCTCCACGGCAGCTATTCAGGTGCTGGGCCGTTGGAGGTATACTTCTTAGGTCCTATTCCTTGCGGATTGGGGTGGCTACCATGCGGCAGCCACAGGGTCCTCCACGGCAGCTGTTCAGGAGCGGGGCCATTGGGGGTATACTTCTTATAGGTCCTATTCCTTGCGGATTGGGGAGGCTACCGTGCGGCAGCCACAGGTATACTTCTTATAGGTCCTATATGCTTTTGGATATGGTTTAGTTGCGCCTGTTGCGCTAACTCAAAAACTTGGTTTACCCGTCGGTTTTTGAATGGGTAGCGTTCAGGAATCGAGGGTGTGAAGTGAATTTGTAAAATTTCCCTCCGAGGGGGCCTGATTACGATTGGCACTTAAAAGGTCCACGGGAGGTTTTTGAGTTTTCTCCTTCACTTGGGTTATTTCTGTTTTCTGGCAATTTGTTTTGCTATGTCATGTATTTCGGTGTCTGCTGTTAGAATGTTTTTTCTTTTGCAGCCGTCGATGATTTTGGGGAACAAGTGTGGCTGGTTGGCCGCCCTTACTTTTTGGGCGGCAGGGTTTCCCATGGCACGTAGGACGGCTGATGTTTTTAGTACCAGGGTGGTTTGGGTTTTCGTTGTTTGTTGCGGCTTTAGGTGGAGTGGTTTGTTAAGCATCCTTTGCTTGTGCTGCGTAATCGGCAGTTCTACAAGGTGGATGGGGTTCGTCTCTCTCCGGCTGGAATTACGGGTTTTCATAGGTGGGGTTTTGGTCCTTTCCATTGGGGATCTTTTGTTTTCCTTGTTTTCTTTGTTTGGATGGCGGGCGGTTTGTTAAACCTTTGTGGTGGGAAGTCGCTACCAACCAGCGGTCAGATGGGCATAAGTGGTCATTGTGGGGCACCCTCTTTAGAAGGACGGCAGGTGTGTCCTTACCTTGTGGTTGGACATTTAGACGTTCCCCTGCGGGAACCGAACGTTTGCCAGAGATAAGAGTGGTGAGTCCTGCACAATGCGGGTTATGCAGGTAGGAGGCGGTGTTGTGGTTTAGTCCCCTCCCCAGTTTTTGTGTTTCAATCTAAATGACTGGAGCTGGTGTCTGGTAGCAACTTTTCCTTTGCCATCCTCCAATATAAAATCAATTCAATTACAATTATAGTTTAAAGAACAGGTCAGCGATCAATAAATATCGTCTGACCTTTAACTACAGCTAACCTACCAACCAGCGGTCAGATGGGCATAAGTGGTCATTGTGGGGCACCCTCTTTAGAAGGACGGCAGGTGTGTCCTTACCTTGTGGTTGGACATTTAGACGTTCCCCTGCGGGAACCGAACGTTTGCCAGAGATAAGAGTGGTGAGTCCTGCACAATGCGGGTTATGCAGGTAGGAGGCGGTGTTGTGGTTTAGTCCCCTCCCCAGTTTTTGTGTTTCAATCTAAATGACTGGAGCTGGTGTCTGGTAGCAACTTTTCCTTTGCCATCCTCCAATATAAAATCAATTCAATTACAATTATAGTTTAAAGAACAGGTCAGCGATCAATAAATATCGTCTGACCTTTAACTACAGCTAACCGTGTCCGTGTCGTTATTTTAGTGTGTCGTTATTTTAGTGGTAAGCTAGCTTAAAGAAGTGTTTATGTCAATCGCAATAAAATTATGGGTGCCTTATAATTCCCTCCATATCTCTATGTTGGTTAGTATATTTGGTAATGAAGGGTACCTGTTGGGATTTCTTTTATCTTTATCCGTTCGGTATTGATTTGTAGCTGTCTGGTAGTACAACGGGGTGCTTTGAAGGTACCAGACGGGACTGCACAGGATAAAGATACCTTTCAGTGAACGGTATTGGTTTGTTTAAAGTGAGTGTCATTTCATTGGAACAGTGGTTCTCAGACTCAGTCCTCAGGACCCCACACAGTGCATGTTTTGCAGGTAACCCAGCAGGTGCACAGGTGTATTAATTAATCACTGACACATTTTAAAAGGTCCACAGGTGGAGTTAATTATGTCACTTGTGACTCTATGAGGAGACCTGCAAAACATGCACCGTGTGGGGTCCTGAGGACCGAGTTTGAGAACCTGTGCATTAGAGAATGCAACAAGGGCGGTGATTGTGTTTGGCTGATTAAAACTACTAGCAACATGCTGGATGCAAAGTTTGCATGAACATCTCTCCATATAAAAATCTTTAGAACATTGTGTAAAACTATATAGGTAGTGCAAAAGGGTAAATGCACCTCATAGAATCCCTGTACTGCTGTCATATATAGTTGTAAATTGGGATATCTACTCTAGTATTGTCCCATTTATTGTACTATATACACACTAGACGGATGTGTGCTATAAACTGCAGACACTACTTAAATTGAGTGTCTTTCAGCGCTGTACATTCCTCTCCAATCTCCTTTTTTTCGTTATCAGTTACAGGTGTTGGTGTACACCTGGGAGTGGTATTGAGCAGCCGATTGCAAGCGCTGTGAGGGGGAATACTTTCTTTTTGTTATACACAAATCACGTTTGCGTATGCTTTACACAGTTCGTATGATGATGCAATTTACGCAAAAGAGCACAAATGGTATCACGTTGCGCCACGTATCGCACACACAAATGCGCGGCCCAATCGCACAGCGTATAGATACTTGTTATCTATACGCCCTAAGATCACTGGAGTCGAATTCACAAGCTGCGCTCCACAGCCGGAGCGTAACCCTAAAACCTTAAACAAATACTTCACAAAACTATCACGCTGCTTTGCACATTTTAAAACACACACACTACGTGCTTTAATACCTGATTAATACACAAGGTTGCGACCTTTACGCGCCGCAGAGCCTCTGCCAACTCAACGTCTCCACGGGATTCCCGGGGTTCAATACGTCCACTCCTACTGTTCACTCACACAAATACACAGTGTTTTTCTGTACAGAAAAAAATATCACTCCCTTTGATTGATAGCTTGTTCCAGGGGTAGTACACTCTAAACAAAATATTATAATAATCTGCTTTTAAAATCGGATAGTTATTTGCTATTGTATAACTACAAATCCTTTACCCCGCCTTAACTTGAGTTCCTATCGTGTGGTCAAAACATGCTCTTGCTGTTTCATGTAACTCTGCGTATGCACGCGACCATGCGTTCCTGCGCCACAAGCGCATTCCTGCCCGCTAACCGCACACAGCGTGCCACGTGTTCACCATGCGTTCGCACTTAAATATACCACACTATCACGATAAATGTGAGCAACAAAATGCTACTGCTCACGTACACAATACACAATTGTTCCTAACACTCACCGGAAGTTACCCCCAAAGGTAATCCTCTTTTTGAGGGTTTACCTAGACGTTTAGGCCGGAACTGCATTTCGTGTTTTTACAATTACTCCCTTAACACACTATCTCAAATATATATATATATATATATATATACACATATATAGATAGATAGATAGATAGATAGATAGATAGATAGCAAATAAACTTATCCAACTTTACACAGATCTATAATGACTATTACAACTTATGGCAACAATATGTGAGAATGTATGCAAAGCATCGGTACGCTTTTGTGTACGCTTTCGTGCCAAAAGTTACACACAAATTATAAACGGCTTTTTTCCTGTTTGTCCCTCGGGTTACACCAGCACCTCTAAGACTATACAGAACAGACGTGATCTAACAACACAAGACGGTTTTAAACACAATACAAAATTACTTAAGACGCGTCTCCACCCTTTGTTGATAGACCAAAGTCTGTTATGGCCTGCAAGTCCGTAAGTATGTGGTGAACCGGGCAAGCTCCCAATTGTTAAGTTCGTTTAACTTTCAGGAAAGAGCAGCACCTTATTGCACAATAATTCGGGCCGCTGCGGCCGCTACGTGTATGCGAAAACCTCTAAGAATGTATGTACGTTGCGTAGGCACGCCGACATGCTGTGAGCACAATGTAACTACACGTGTGGGTGAATACACTTTAAACCCCTAACACGAATGGAAAGCGACACCAATTGTATATGTTATGTTGTGGTCCAACACAGTAACAAATATTTACTTAAAAGGGGGGTACAACAGAAATACAACAATACAAGAGAAAAGCTACAACCAATGGATACATAAGTTTGGTCGCCTGCGCCACCCGGATCCGGTCCTCAGTCAGTCTAGCAAGATTACCTTCAGAGAATTAGACTGGGACTGGCCAGGAGGCTTGGCTTTTTTACATTTGTCAAAACATAGTACAAAGGAAACTGTAATCTCTTCTTTCATAGGTCAAAGGGCTGGTCATTAACAGTACATGAGGGGTCATAGGTCGGTTTGAATAGGTGGGCGATGCCTGGTCCAGGTGTACTTGCAGGTGTCCTCCACTGGGTTCCCGCCGAATATCAAGAGTACATTAAATACAGTGTGATATTAATATTGTATTCCTGCACATATCTATGCGCAGGAGCGTGCTACATTCTGCAAACTGCGATCGGAATATTGCCCTTGAAATACTGTACATCTGGATACCAAACACCATGTCCTAACCTAATGCTGTCCCCTCACATCCTGTAAAGTTGAATCCCTCTGTTGCTATACCTCTGAAATAAATGTAACTTGCTGGTGTGGTGCGTGTAGGCTATGTGTAAATTATGCACTATGTAGATTACATATCAGATATTGTCCTTGTGGCTTTTCCATGCGAATGCATATGCTACCGTATTTACTCATACCACGCGCTAATACACAGGGCTTCGTGTGCCAATGCACGCAGCGTGCGGGTATGCGCACGCACGGCAGAACAAGCTCACGCACGGAGGCCACTCTGTGTGGTGTTTGCACGTGATGCATGTGGGTATAATATTTTCGACTTCGACACCTGGCACCCCAGTAATATCACTGCTATATTAGGCAGGCACCCAGTGCTTGCAGTGTGATATTACCCTGGCACCCCAGTAATGTCACTGCTATATTAGGCAGGCACCCAGTGCTTGCAGTGCGATATTACCCTGGCATCCCAGTAATGTCACTGCTATATTAGGCAGGCACCCAGTGCTTGCAGTGTGATATTACCCTGGCACCCCAGTAATGTCACTGCTATATTAGGCAGGCACCCAGTGCTTGCAGTGTGATATTACCCTGGCACCCCAGTAATGTCACTGCTATATTAGGCAGGCACCCAGTGCTTGCAGTGTGATATTACCCTGGCACCCCAGTAATGTCACTGCTATATTAGGCAGGCACCCAGTGCTTGCAGTGTGATATTACCCTGGCACCCCAGTAATGTCACTGCTATATTAGGCAGGCACCCAGTGCTTGCAGTGTGATATTACCCTGGCACCCCAGTAATGTCACTGCTATATTAGGCAGGCACCCAGTGCTTGCAGTGTGATATTACCCTGGCAACCCAGTAATGTCACTGCTATATTAGGCAGGCACTCAGTGCCTGCAGTGTGATATTACCCTGGCACCAGGGGCGTATCTAGCCATTGGCCAGGATGGCACTCGCCAGGGGCGCCAGCTGAGGAGGGGCGCCGCCTGGTTGTGCCACCCGTGGCCAAGGGGCAGATTCACTATGCCCCTGTGTCCCCCACCTGCAGGGATGCCCGGCAAAGACCACAGAAGGCAGCAGCGGCAGACACTGTTCTTCTCGCCAGGGTCCGGCACCGCTCCGCAGTCTGCACTACAATCAAGTAACTCTTTAAAACTACAGCTCCCAGCAGCCATTGCTGCTGTGAGCTCCCGGCAGCAATGGCTGCTGGGAGCTGTAGTTTTGCAGAGTTACTTGATTGTAGCATGGACTGCGGAGCGGTGCCGGACTCTGGCGAGAAGAACAGTGTCTGCCGCTGCTGCCTTCTGTGATTTTTGTTGGGCATCGGACGACGACAACACAGGTCAGCAGCGGCGGATTGGGATGCCCCCCTCCCGTTGACTTCAGTGGCCGTGCTCCGCCCCACTTTGGCCGATTCCTTTATCCGCGGCTGCGGCGATATGAGCTTCTGCGCATGCGCAGAACAGAAGCTCATTCAAACTGGAGCCGCGGCAGTGAAGCTAGTGTGTGCTGAGGCAAGTGACCAGGGACAGCGAGCGCACAGAGGGGCCAGGCGTCCAGGGCCAGGCAAACAGTGTAATAGCAGGGGGTGCCCTGGAGCCATACCACCCTTGGTCCCTAGGACCCAGCAGCCTGCAGCAACTGGAATCGAGACCTTGTCCTCAGACGGAACCATGTGCAGGTTAGTGATGCCCCCCCAACTCCCACCTGGCGGCTGTGGCTTGCGCTGTATCCACCCCCTCCCCCCCTCCCACTTGGCAGCTGCATGCGGGGAGGCAAGGGACACACATCATGGGAAGGTGAAATAGCTTGTGTGTCAGCATCTGTTTGTGTGTCAGCGTCTGTCAGTGTCAGTTTCTGTATGTCAGTAAGTCAGGGTCTGTGTTAACATCTGTCAGTGTGTCAGCATCTATCTGTGTGTCAGCATCAGTGTGTCAGCATGTTTCTGTGTGTCAGTGTCAGCATCTGTCTGTGTGTCAGTGTCTGTCCGTGTGTCTGTGTCAGCATAAGTGTGCCAGCATCTGTCTGTGTGTCAGTGTGTCATTGTCTGTTTGCATGTCAGGGTCTGTGTGTCAACATCTGTGTCAGTGTGTAAGCCTCAGCGTGTCAGCATCTTTCTGTGTGTCTCTGTCAGCATCAGTGTGTCAGCATCTGTTTGTGTCTCAGTGTGTCAGCTGTGTGCGTCAGCCCCCTAGACAGAGTACCCCCCCCACCCCCGAATGCAAGAACATACACAGTCCACCCCAGTTTTTATTTATTTTTGTAGGCCAATGTGTTTTAATATTTTAAATGTGGGAGCCAATTTTATTTTTTATTTTTCTGTGGGGGATAATTTATTTTATTTTTCCTGTTTGGGGTCATTGTGTTTTTTTTCCTGTGGAGGCCAATGTGTTTGATTGTTTTTTTGTAGAGGCCAATGTGTGTGTTTGTTTTCTGTGGGTGCCAATATATGGGGGTTTTTTTATGTGGGGGCCAATGTGTTTATTTTTTCTGTGGATGCCAATATGTTTTTTTTATGTTGGGGCCAATGTGTTTTTTTATATTTCCTACGGGGGTCAGTATGTTCATTTTTTTCATGTCGGTGGTCAATTTGTTTGTTTTCTTGTGAAAGCCATTGTGTTTTTATTTTATTTTTTCTGTGTTGTTTAATATGTTTTCTTTTCTGTAGGGCCAATGGTGTGTGTGTGGTTTTTTTTCTGTGGGGGTCAAATATTTTTTTTCTTTGGAGGCATAGCATAATGTGAATAACGGACATTATTGTGCGTTGTAATGTGAGTAAGGGACACTACTGTGTGGTGTAATATGAAATAAGGGCCCTCATTCCGAGTTGTTCGCTCGCAAGGCGAATGTAGCAGAGTTACACACGCTAAGCCGCCGCCTACTGGGAGTGAATCTTAGCTTCTTAAAATTGCGACCGACGTACGCGCAATATTGCGATTACAAACGAGTTAGCAGTTTCTGAGTAGCTTCAGACTTACTCTGCCTGTGCGATCAGTTCAGGGCTTTTCGTTCCTGGCTGACGTCATAAACACACCCAGCGTTCGCCCAGGCACTCCCACCGTTTCTCCGGCCACTCCTGCGTTTTTTCCGGAAACGGTAGCGTTTCCAGCCACACGCCCCTAAAACGCCGTGCATCCGCCCAGTAACACCCATTTCCTGTCAATCACAATGCGAACGTCGGAGCGATGAAAATGCCGTGAGTAAACTTACTTTCTTCATAGTAAAGTTACTTGGCGCAGTCGCAGTGCGAACATTGCGCATGCGCACTAAGAGAATTCTCACTGCGATGCGATGAAAAACTCCGAGCGAACAACTCGGAATGAGGGCCAAGGGTACAATTGTGTGGCCATGCCCCTTTTTTAACACACGCGACTTCCATATTTTAACTATGAGGGAGGGGGGGGGGGCATTCCCTTACTTTGCCAGGGGTGGTCGGACCCCTAGATACACCCCTGCCTGGCACCCCAGTAATGTCACTGCTATATTAGGCAGGCACCCAGTGCTTGCAGTGTGATATTACCCTGGCACCCCAGTAATGTCACTGCTATATTAGGCAGGCACCCAGTGCTTGCAGTGTGATATTACCCTGGCACCCCAGTAATGTCACTGCTATATTAGGCAGGCACCCAGTGCTTGCAGTGTGATATTACCCTGGCACCCCAGTAATGTCACTGCTATATTAGGCAGGCACCCAGTGCTTGCAGTGTGATATTACCCTGGCACCCCAGTAATGTCACTGCTATATTAGGCAGGCACCCAGAGCTTGCAGTGTGAAAATGCAAATAAAAGCCCTGAGCCACACAGCCCGGGAGAGATAAGCCTACCATAGTGTGTGGTGATAACTCATCACCATCGTTATATGCCATACGCACTATGCAGGGCACAGACACACACATTACTTTGCATGTACCCTAACCCACCACACCACCATCTCTTTGTGTCCACACCACAGCCCCCACTGCAGATGCCACCTCGCAGCAACCTCTAATGCACAGCACTCCGTCAGATCAGAATTGTGTGCTATACGTATGGAGTAATGGGGAGAGGGCCACCCACCTTTATAGTGCTAGGAGGATAAAATGTAGTTATTTATATGACACCACTCGCAATCAGGAGTGAAAATATAGTGCTATGGATTGTTGAAGAAGGGGGGCCCCAAACCGGTATGCTGCCTAGGGCCTAGAGATGAGCGCCTGAAATTTTTCGGGTTTTGTGTTTTGGTTTTGGGTTCGGTTCCGCGGCCGTGTTTTGGGTTCGACCGCGTTTTGGCAAAACCTCACCGAATTTTTTTTGTCGGATTCGGGTGTGTTTTGGATTCGGGTGTTTTTTTTAAAAAACACTAAAAAACAGCTTAAATCATAGAATTTGGGGGTCATTTTGATCCCATATTATTATTAACCTCAAAAACCATAATTTCCACTCATTTTCAGTCTATTCTGAATACCTCACACCTCACAATATTATTTTTAGTCCTAAAATTTGCACCAAGGTCGCTGGATGACTAAGCTAAGCGACACTAGTGGCCGACACAAACACCTGGCCCATCTAGGAGTGGCACTGCAGTGTCACGCAGGATGCCCCTTCCAAAAAACCCTCCCCAATCAGCACATGACGCAAAGAAAAAAAGAGGCGCAATGAGGTAGCTGACTGTGTGAGTAAGATAAGCGACCCTAGTGGCCGACACAAACACCGGGCCCATTTAGGAGTGGCACTGCAGTGTCACGCAGGATGTCCCTTCCAAAAAACCCTCCCCAATCAGCACATGACGCAAAGAAAAAAAGAGGCGCAATGAGGTAGCTGACTGTGTGAGTAAGATTAGCGACCCTAGTGGCCGACACAAACACCGGGCCCATCTAGGAGTGGCACTGCAGTGTCACGCAGGATGTCCCTTCCAAAAAACCCTCCCCAATCAGCACATTGTCACGAACCGGTCTCTCACCTTTGCGGGTTCTGGGGTTCATCCGTTGCCAGTGCGGTTGCTCGCGGTGCTGTGCGCCCGTGTGGGGACACGGCGTGATCAATGGCACAGGTAATGCAGAGTCTGGGAACTGTGAGTGCGGGGACCAAATGGCCTAAGGCACTGCGGTGTGTCTGCTGTATAGGAGGTGGCCATGTTGGAGACCAAATAGCTAATACTGAGCACTTGTGAAAACACCTGTGGGCAGGTGTAAGCCAATCCCGTGCTTGTGCTGCCTTTAAGTAGGCTGGGATTATGTCACTCTGGGCCAGTGCTTTGTTGTATCAAAGCTGTGCTCTAGCTCTGAACTCTCTCCGTGCATTCCTGTGTCATTCCCGTGGTCCAGATATCGCCTCCGTTCCCAGAGGTCCGTTTTGCAGCCTTCACTGCCAAAGATCTACCGGCTCTCCATTGTGCTATCAGTCAATTGCACACCTATTGGAAACACTTGGATTCCCAGTGTCCTGCATGAGGTTACCTTGTCTGTCTGCCTATCATACAAAGTCTGGAGGATTCCAATTCCCTCAGCTGTTCGTTTGTTCAACTCTGCATTTAACCCATTCATCACCTCGCCATCTACTACAGTTTCACAGTGATCTCCGGAACCCGCAAGTAACCCAATTCAGTACTTTTTCTATGTTGTCATTACAAGGATAATTCTTCACAGTCTCTCAGTTAACTCTTAAAACTCCATTGCAAATTCTTACAGTTAATTCTCCATGTCTGCATTAACCAGTTAAACACAATCTGCAGTTCAGCATCAAAGCCTGTTTATATTTGGACAATTCAACATTTATTCTTCAGCTTGTTTTTGCATATGTTTCCATGAACATTTCTTTTATTTATTTCTGAGTTTTCTCTTGCATATTATTTCTGTCATTCCTGCAATACTTCAGTATAATGATGATTAACAACTAGTCATTTAACTCCTTACTGAATTGTTACTTTAATAAATATATGAAACGGAACTTCCTTCGTCCTCCCTGTTTTCTTCATACCCCAGCACCTACCCCTGTGGTTGGTTCCAGGTTAACGGATTCACAAAAACACCCGGACCTGACAGTAAGCACTGGCCCCATGGATCCGTCAAGTGACCAATTCGCTGGAGGCGGTGCTACGTCAAATATCCTTTCCCGTCTGGAAAACCAGGAGTCTATACAGACACAAATAGTGCAGTTTATGCAAACTATGGCAGACCGTTTAGAGACTCTTCATACAGCAATTAAAACGTCTCAAGTCCAGATTCCAACTCCGGTTGTCCCAGTTACCACTACAGCTTCTCCTGTGATGCTGCCTACGTCCCGCTTGCAGTTACCCTCTCCGAGTAAGTTTGACGGAACTCCAAAACTTTGCAGGGGATTCCTGAATCAATGCGAGATCCAGTTCGAACTGATGTCCGCCAGTTTCCCATCAGCTCGTTCTAAGGTCGCATATATTATTGCCCTCCTCTCCGGTCAGGCTCTGGAGTGGGCATCACCATTATGGGAGAGAGGTGATCCTATCCTCTCTAATTACAAAGAGTTTGTATCTTCTTTCCGGAGAATCTTTGACGAACCCGGCAGGACCACCTCAGCATCTTTGGAGATTCTCCGTCTACGTCAAGGTTTACGTCCTGTCAATCAATATATTGTTCAGTTTCGCACGTTGTCTTCAGAGTTAAACTGGAATGAGGAGGCCCTGATCGCCGCGTTTTGGAATGGACTTTCTGAGAGAATCAAGGACGATTTAACTATCCGGGATGTGCCAACTAAACTGGATGAATTGATTTCTCTCTGTAACAAACTTGACCTACGCTACAGGGAGCGATGTTTAGAGAAATCCAGGGCAGAGCGATCCAGTCCACGTTATCATCCTAGGCCTCGACAAGATTCTTCATCACAGTCTCCGGTAACGACAGACGAACCTATGCAGATTGGGCGCTCTCGCCTCACAGAAGAGGAACGACTTCGTCGTCGACAGGGTAACCTCTGCATGTACTGTGGGTCCTCTGAACACTTAGTTAAATTCTGCAAACTCCGACCGGGAAACTCTCGCTCCTAGCTTATTCAAGAGAGGTTAAGCTAGGAGTTACTCTAGAATCACGTTCTGGGAAAGAGCCGACCTTGTCTATTCAATTAGAAGTGCCAAGTTCTACAGTGAAAGTTTCAGCTCTCCTAGGGGGTATATTTACTAAGCTCCCGATTTTGACCGAGATGCCGTTTTTTCATCAAAGTGTCATCTCGGTCAATCTCGGTCATTTACTAAACACTAATCACGGCAGTGATGAGGGCATTCGTAATTTTTTGCTAGTTCAGGTAAAAAATTACGAATGAATACACCATCGGTCAAATTACGCCTGTTTAGATACGAATCTCGGTCATTTACTAAGCAAAAAAACACAAAACACTGCCGTGAAAAATTACAATTCGCAAAAAAGTCCTAAAAAAAAACAGACCTGCTTTTTTTATTCGTGATTTGAGATGCATGCAGGGATCCATGAGATCCGTGCATGTATATCAATGGGAAGGGGTGGGAAAGTGTTTTTTGTTGTTAAAAAAAATTGCGTGGGGTCCCCCCTCCTAAGCATAACCAGCCTCGGGCTCTTTGAGCCGATCCTGGTTGCAGAAATATGGGGAAAAAAATGACAGGGGTTCCCCCATATTTAAGCAACCAGCATCGGGCTCTGCGCCTGGTCCTGGTCCCAAAAATACGGGGGACAAAAAGAGTAGGGGTCCCCCGTATTTTTAAAACCAGCACCGGGCTCCACTAGCTGGACAGATAATGCCACAGCCGGGGGTCACTTTTATACTGCGCAGGGGCCGTGGCATCAAAAATCCAACTAGTCACCCCTGGCCGGGGTACCCTGGGGGAGTGAGGACCCCTTCAATCAAGGGGTCCCCCCCCCCCAGCCACCCAAGGGCCAGGGGTGAAGCCCGAGGCTGTCCCCCCCCATCCAATGGGCTGCGGATGGGAGGGCTGATAGCCTTTGTTGAAAAATAAAAGATATTGTTTTTAGTAGCAGTACTACAAGTCCCAGCAAGCCTCCCCCGCATGCTGGTACTTGGAGAACCACAAGTACCAGCATGCGGCGGAAAAACTGGCCCGCTGGTACCTGTAGTACTATTACTAAAAAAATACCCAAAAAAACACAAGACACACACACCGTGAAAGTATAATTTTATTACATACACACATACATACATACATACATACTTACCTTAAGTTCCCACGCAGGTCGGTCCTCTTGTCCAGTAGAATCCAAGGGGTACCTGTTGAAAAAATTATACTCACGAGATCCAGTGGTCCAGGCTCCTCGGCAAATCCAGGGTTAATCCACGTACTTGAATAAAATAAAAAAACGCTGTCACGACCACGAACTGAAAGGTGACCCATGTTTGCACATGGGTCACCTTGCCCCGAATGCCAGAAACCCACTTTGGCTGAAGAAACCCACTTAGCCAGAAGGCAATCAGGGAGTGGCACGTTGTAGCACTCTCCTGATCGGCTGTGTGCTCCTGTCCTCACTGACAGGCAGCACACGGCAGTGTTACAATGTAGCGCCTATGCGCTACATTGTAACCAATGATGGGAACTTTCTGCTCAGCGGTGACGTCACTTTAGGTCAACCGCAGGGCAGAAAGTTCCCATCATTGGTTACAATGTAGCGCATAGGCGCTACATTGTAACACTGCCGTGTGCCGCCTGTCAGTGAAGACAGGAGCACACAGCTGATCAGGAGAGTGCTACAACGTGGCACTCCCTGATTGGCTGAAGAAACCCACTTAGCCAGAAGGCAAAGTGGGTTTCTGGCATTCGGGGCAAGGTGACCCATGTGCAAACATGGGTCACCTTTCAGTTCGTGGTCGTGACAGCGTTTTTTTTATTTTATTCAAGTACGTGGATTAACCCTGGATTTGCCGAGGAGCCTGGACCACTGGATCTCGTGAGTATAATTTTTTCAACAGGTACCCCTTGGATTCTACTGGAGAAGAGGACCGACCTGCGTGGGAACTTAAGGTAAGTATGTATGTATGTGTGTATGTATTTAATAAAATTATACTTTCACGGTGTGTGTGTCTTGTGTTTTTTTGGGTATTTTTTTAGTAATAGTACTACAGGTACCAGCGGGCCAGTTTTTCCGCCGCATGCTGGTACTTGTGGTTCTCCAAGTACCAGCATGCGGGGGAGGCTTGCTGGGACTTGTAGTACTGCTACTAAAAACAATATCTTTTATTTTACAACAAAGGCTATCAGCCCTCCCATCCGCAGCCCATTGGATGGGGGGGGACAGCCTCGGGCTTCACCCCTGGCCCTTGGGTGGCTTGGGGGGGGACCCCTTGATTGAGGGGGTCCCCACTCCCCCAGGGTACCCCGGCCAGGGGTGACTAGTTGGATTTTTGATGCCACGGCCGCAGGGCACTATATAAAAGTGACCCCCGGCTGTGGCATTATCTGTCCAGCTAGTGGAGCCCGGTGCTGGTTTTAAAAATACGGGGGACCCCTACTCTTTTTGTCCCCCGTATTTTTGGGACCAGGACCAGGCGCAGAGCCCGATGCTGGTTGCTTAAATATGGGGGAACCCCTGTCATTTTTTTCCACATATTTCTGCAACCAGGATCGGCTCAAAGAGCCCGAGGCTGGTTATGCTTAGGAGGGGGGACCCCACGCATTTTTTTTTAACAAATTACATTGTTTACTTTAAAAAAAAAAAAAAACCCCAGCACGGATCACACAAATCCGGCCGAGATTGATTGTAAAAAAAAAACGGCAGTGTTTTGCTAATCACTGCCGTTAAATTAGGTAAAAAAACACGAATGACATCGACATCGGAAGCAAAGAAAAACACGAATACGACAGCTTAGTAAATTAGTCGTAATCCATTCAAAAAGTTGCAGTTTTACACTGTCGATGTCATTCGTGATTGAACTTTGACCTTTTTTCGGAAATTACGAATCTTAGTAAATAAACCCCCTAGATTCTGGGGCAGCCGAGAACTTCATCTCCTCAGCCTTTGTCATGCGGTCTAAAGTTCAAACCATGCCTCTGGAAGCAGCAGTTGCCGTTACAGCAGTGGATGGAAGTCGAATTCCAGATGGTATAATTACTCATCGAACCGTATGTCTCAAGATGAAAGTTGGTGTGCTCCATTCCGAATACCTCTCCTTCTACGTGATTCCCAAAGCCTCTCAAGATGTGATACTTGGTTTACCTTGGCTGCAGAAACATAACCCTCAACTTAATTGGCAAACCATGGAAGTCCTTTCATGGGGTAAATCTTGTACCAAGAACTGTTTAGCCTCAATTGTACCTCTCCGGTCAATCAGCCTTCCCGACCTACCTCCGGTGTATCAATCCTTTGCGGATGTTTTCAGTAAACAAGCAGCAGACTCTCTACCTCCTCATCGCGAATGGGACTGCCCAATTGTCCTGGTTCCGGGTAAAACACCTCCTAGGGGACGAATTTATCCGCTATCCATCCCAGAGACGCAAGCTATGTCTGATTATATACAAGAAAATCTAACCAAAGGATTTATCAGACCATCTTCTTCACCTGCAGGAGCCGGATTCTTTTTTGTTAAGAAGAAGGACGGTGGGTTACGACCATGCATAGATTACCGTGGACTCAATGAGATCACTGTGAAAAACAAGTATCCATTACCCTTAATTCCAGAATTATTTGACCGGGTAAAAGGAGCTACTGTGTTTACAAAACTGGATCTCCGAGGGGCCTACAATTTAATCCGCATCCGAGAAGGGGACGAGTGGAAGACTGCTTTTAATACCCGGGATGGGCATTACGAATACCTTGTAATGCCTTTCGGTCTTTGTAATGCACCTGCAGTTTTTCAAAGCTATGTGAATGAACTTTTTCGTGATCTTCTCTACAAGTGTCTAGTAGTGTACCTGGATGATATCCTAATATTCTCTAGGGATATAAAGTCTCACCGTCACCAAGTTAAAGAGGTACTGACACGTCTGAGGAAAAATCAACTTTATTGTAAGTTAGAGAAGTGCACTTTTGAAGTATCTTCCATACCGTTCCTTGGTTACATCATTTCTGGATCAGAGCTATGTATGGATCCCGGTAAGGTACAAGCTATCCGAGATTGGTCCACTCCTACAACTCTCAAGGGGATTCAGCGATTTCTCGGCTTTGCTAATTTCTATAGGAGATTCATTAAGAATTATTCTACGTTAGCTGCTCCCATCACAGCCCTAACTCGTAAGGGAGCAAATCCTACGAACTGGTCTTCAGAAGCAATCAAAGCCTTCTCTGATTTAAAGCAAGCCTTTGTGTCAGCCCCCATTCTTCGACAGCCTGATCTGAATCGTCCCTTTCTACTAGAGGTAGATGCATCTACAGAAGCAGTAGGAGCTGTGTTGTCACAAGTCTTTGAAGATAAAAAGGTCCATCCCTGCGGATATTTCTCCCGTAAGTTCCTCCCGGCAGAACGTAATTATGCAATCGGTGAGCAAGAGTTACTTGCCATCAAGTTGGCATTTGAGGAGTGGAGATACCTTCTAGAAGGAGCTCAACATCGCATTACAGTTTATACTGATCATAAGAATCTTCTGTATCTGCAGTCAGCTCAGTGTTTAAATCCACGACAAGCCCGATGGGCGCTTTTCTTCTCACGATTTGATTTCAAACTCACCTATCGTCCAGGGTCTCAGAACAAAAAGGCAGATGCCCTTTCCCGGTCCTTTGCTTCTTCTGAATTAAATGATGCTACCACGAATCAAGCCATTGTGAATCCTAGGTCCTTTTTAATGACTCGAACCTCTCCAGTTCCTCCGCCTGGCAAGACCTTTGTCGCCACAAGTCTTCGAAAACGGCTGCTTACCTGGGCTCACTCCTCTTCCTTCATGGGTCATCCTGGGGTTCTAAAGACTCTCAAGTTTATTCAACAGTCTTATTGGTGGCCACGTCTCAAAGCCGATGTCCAAGAGTTTATAGCAGCATGTCCTAAATGTGCCCAACATAAGAGTCCAAGAAGTTCTCCACCAGGTTTGTTACATCCACTATCCATACCCAAACAACCATGGACTCATATCTCAATGGATTTCGTGACCGATCTACCTCCATCAAAAGGGCGAAATACCATTTGGGTGATAGTGGATCGATTTTCGAAAATGGCACATTTCATTCCATTAACTGGGTTACCATCAGCCCCTTTACTAGCCAGATTGTTCATCTCTGAAATCTTCAAGTTGCATGGCCTTCCTCGAGAAATTGTTTCTGATCGGGGAACACAGTTTGTGGCCAAGTTTTGGAGGTCGCTTTGTTCATCTTTAAATGTCAAGTTGAACTTTTCTTCTGCATATCATCCTCAGACAGATGGACAAACTGAGAGAGTCAACCAAGACCTTGAAACATTTCTCCGGCTATATATATCGTCCTCACAGGATGACTGGGTTGACTACCTTCCATTGGCAGAATTTGCTCATAATAATCTCTTCCATTCATCTTCAGAATCTACGCCCTTTTATATTAACTTCGGCTTTCATCCTCGTGTGCCAAAGTTTCATCCATTGCCAGCCCTAGAGGTCCCAGCGGCAGATCAAGAGCTTCAACGTCTATCTAGCATCTGGAGTTGTGTACGTAAGTCCTTGGTCAAAACTTCCGCTCGTTATAAATCTTTTGCAGATAAAAAACGTAAAGCTGTACCGAATTACAAAGTGGGAGACCAAGTTTGGATTTCTACGCGCAATCTCAAGTTCAAAGTTCCTTCTAAGAAATTTGCTCCCAGGTTTATTGGTCCATTTCCCATTGTAAAGGTACTCAACCCTGTGTCATACAAAGTCAAGCTGCCACCGTCTTTGAGAATTCCTAACGCCTTTCATACATCTTTACTGAAGCCTTTGATTCTCAATAAGTTCCGTACTACCCAGTCCAAATCTCCTAAAGTTCACTCTTTGCAGAATGAGGAATTTGAAGTTAAAGAGATTGTGGACTCACGTTCCCGATATGGACGTTTACAGTTTCTGGTCGACTGGAAGGGTTACGGCCCGGAGGAGAGATCCTGGGTTTTCTCTGAAGATGTTCATGCTCCAAGACTGGTACAGAAATACTTCTCCAAAAATCCTGACAAGGTTCAAAGGTGTTCGGAGACCACCCGTAGAAGAGGGGGTACTGTCACGAACCGGTCTCTCACCTTTGCGGGTTCTGGGGTTCATCCGTTGCCAGTGCGGTTGCTCGCGGTGCTGTGCGCCCGTGTGGGGACACGGCGTGATCAATGGCACAGGTAATGCAGAGTCTGGGAACTGTGAGTGCGGGGACCAAATGGCCTAAGGCACTGCGGTGTGTCTGCTGTATAGGAGGTGGCCATGTTGGAGACCAAATAGCTAATACTGAGCACTTGTGAAAACACCTGTGGGCAGGTGTAAGCCAATCCCGTGCTTGTGCTGCCTTTAAGTAGGCTGGGATTATGTCACTCTGGGCCAGTGCTTTGTTGTATCAAAGCTGTGCTCTAGCTCTGAACTCTCTCCGTGCATTCCTGTGTGATTCCCGTGGTCCAGATATCGCCTCCGTTCCCAGAGGTCCGTTTTGCAGCCTTCACTGCCAAAGATCTACCGGCTCTCCATTGTGCTATCAGTCAATTGCACACCTATTGGAAACACTTGGATTCCCAGTGTCCTGCATGAGGTTACCTTGTCTGTCTGCCTATCATACAAAGTCTGGAGGATTCCAATTCCCTCAGCTGTTCGTTTGTTCAACTCTGCATTTAACCCATTCATCACCTCGCCATCTACTACAGTTTCACAGTGATCTCCGGAACCCGCAAGTAACCCAATTCAGTACTTTTTCTATGTTGTCATTACAAGGATAATTCTTCAGTCTCTCAGTTAACTCTTAAAACTCCATTGCAAATTCTTACAGTTAATTCTCCATGTCTGCATTAACCAGTTAAACACAATCTGCAGTTCAGCATCAAAGCCTGTTTATATTTGGACAATTCAACATTTATTCTTCAGCTTGTTTTTGCATATGTTTCCATGAACATTTCTTTTATTTATTTCTGAGTTTTCTCTTGCATATTATTTCTGTCATTCCTGCAATACTTCAGTATAATGATGATTAACAACTAGTCATTTAACTCCTTACTGAATTGTTACTTTAATAAATATATGAAACGGAACTTCCTTCGTCCTCCCTGTTTTCTTCATACCCCAGCACCTACCCCTGTGGTTGGTTCCAGGTTAACGGATTCACAAAAACACCCGGACCTGACACACATGACGCAAAGAAAAAAAGAGGCGCAATGAGGTAGCTGACTGTGTGAGTAAGATAAGCGACCCTAGTGGCCGACACAAACACCGGGCCCATCTAGGAGTGGCACTGCAGTGTCACGCAGGATGTCCCTTCCAAAAAACCCTCCCCAATCAGCACATGACGCAAAGAAAAAAAGAGGCGCAATGAGGTAGCTGACTGTGTGAGTAAGATAAGCGACCCTAGTGGCCGACACAAACACCGGGCCCATCTAGGAGTGGCACTGCAGTGTCACGCAGGATGTCCCTTCCAAAAAACCCTCCCCAATCAGCACATGACGCAAAGAAAAAAAGAGGCGCAATGAGGTAGCTGACTGTGTGAGTAAGATAAGCGACCCTAGTGGCCGACACAAACACCGGGCCCATTTAGGAGTGGCACTGCAGTGTCACGCAGGATGTCCCTTCCAAAAAACCCTCCCCAATCAGCACATGACGCAAAGAAAAAAAGAGGCGCAATGAGGTAGCTGACTGTGTGAGTAAGATTAGCGACCCTAGTGGCCGACACAAACACCGGGCCCATTTAGGAGTGGCACTGCAGTGTCACGCAGGATGTCCCTTCCAAAAAACCCTCCCCAATCAGCACATGACGCAAAGAAAAAAAGAGGCGCAATGAGGTAGCTGACTGTGTGAGTAAGATTAGCGACCCTAGTGGCCGACACAAACACCGGGCCCATTTAGGAGTGGCACTGCAGTGTCACGCAGGATGTCCCTTCCAAAAAACCCTCCCCAATCAGCACATGACGCAAAGAAAAAAAGAGGCGCAATGAGGTAGCTGACTGTGTGAGTAAGATTAGCGACCCTAGTGGCCGACACAAACACCGGGCCCATTTAGGAGTGGCACTGCAGTGTCACGCAGGATGTCCCTTCCAAAAAATCCTCCCCAATCAGCACATGACGCAAAGAAAAAAAGAGGCGCAATGAGGTAGCTGACTGTGTGAGTAAGATTAGCGACCCTAGTGGCCGACACAAACACCGGGCCCATTTAGGAGTGGCACTGCAGTGTCACGCAGGATGTCCCTTCCAAAAAACCCTCCCCAAACAGCACATGACGCAAAGAAAAATAAAAGAAAAAAGAGGTGCAAGATGGAATTGTCCTTGGGCCCTCCCACCCACCCTTATGTTGTATAAACAAAACAGGACATGCACACTTTAACCAACCCATCATTTCAGTGACAGGGTCTGCCACACGACTGTGACTGATATGACGGGTTGGTTTGGACCCCCCCCAAAAAAGAAGCAATTAATCTCTCCTTGCACAAACTGGCTCTACAGAGGCAAGATGTCCACCTCATCATCACCCTCCGATATATCACCGTGTACATCCCCCTCCTCACAGATTATCAATTCGTCCCCACTGGAATCCACCATCTCAGCTCCCTGTGTACTTTGTGGAGGCAATTGCTGCTGGTCAATGTCTCCGCGGAGGAATTGATTATAATTCATTTTAATGAACATCATCTTCTCCACATTTTCTGGATGTAACCTCGTACGCCGATTGCTGACAAGGTGAGCGGCGGCACTAAACACTCTTTCGGAGTACACACTTGTGGGAGGGCAACTTAGGTAGAATAAAGCCAGTTTGTGCAATGGCCTCCAAATTGCCTCTTTTTCCTGCCAGTATAAGTATGGACTGTGTGACGTGCCTACTTGGATGCGGTCACTCATATAATCCTCCACCATTCTTTCAATGGTGAGAGAATCATATGCAGTGACAGTAGACGACATGTCCGTAATCGTTGTCAGGTCCTTCAGTCCGGACCAGATGTCAGCATCAGCAGTCGCTCCAGACTGCCCTGCATCACCGCCAGCGGGTGGGCTCGGAATTCTGAGCCTTTTCCTCGCACCCCCAGTTGCGGGAGAATGTGAAGGAGGAGATGTTGACAGGTCGCGTTCCGCTTGACTTGACAATTTTCTCACCAGCAGGTCTTTCAACCCCAGCAGACTTGTGTCTGCCAGAAAGAGAGATCCAAGGTAGGCTTTAAATCTAGGATCGAGCACGGTGGCCAAAATGTAGTGCTCTGATTTCAACAGATTGACCACCCGTGAATCCTTGTTAAGCGAATTAAGGGCTCCATCCACAAGTCCCACATGCCTAGCGGAATCGCTCCGTGTTAGCTCCTCCTTCAATGTCTCCAGCTTCTTCTGCAAAAGCCTGATGAGGGGAATGACCTGACTCAGGCTGGCAGTGTCTGAACTGACTTCACGTGTGGCAAGTTCAAAGGGCATCAGAACCTTGCACAACGTTGAAATCATTCTCCACTGCGCTTGAGACAGGTGCATTCCACCTCCTATATCGTGCTCAATTGTATAGGCTTGAATGGCCTTTTGCTGCTCCTCCAACCTCTGAAGCATATAGAGGGTTGAATTCCACCTCGTTACCACTTCTTGCTTCAGATGATGGCAGGGCAGGTTCAGTAGTTTTTGGTGGTGCTCCAGTCTTCTGTACGTGGTGCCTGTACGCCGAAAGTGTCCCGCAATTTTTCTGGCCACCGACAGCATCTCTTGCACGCCCCTGTCGTTTTTTAAATAATTCTGCACCACCAAATTCAAGGTATGTGCAAAACATGGGACGTGCTGGAATTTGCCCATATTTAATGCACACACAATATTGCTGGCGTTGTCCGATGCCACAAATCCACAGGAGAGTCCAATTGGGGTAAGCCATTCCGCGATGATCTTCCTCAGTTGCCGTAAGAGGTTTTCAGCTGTGTGCGTATTCTGGAAACCGGTGATACAAAGCGTAGCCTGCCTAGGAAAGAGTTGGCGTTTGCGAGATGCTGCTACTGGTGCCGCCGCTGCTGTTCTTGCGGCGGGAGTCCATACATCTACCCAGTGGGCTGTCACAGTCATATAGTCCTGACCCTGCCCTGCTCCACTTGTCCACATGTCCGTGGTTAAGTGGACATTCGGTACAGCTGCATTTTTTAGGACACTGGTGACTCTTTTTCTGAGGTCTGTGTACATTTTCGGTATCGCCTGCCTAGAGAAATGGAACCTAGATGGTATTTGGTACCGGGGACACAGTACCTCCAACAAGTCTCTAGTTGGCTCTGCAGTAATGATGGATACCGGAACCACGGTTCTCACCACCCAGGATGCCAAGGCCTCAGTTATCCGCTTTGCAGTAGGATGACTGCTGTGATATTTCATCTTCCTCGCAAAGGACTGTTGGACAGTCAATTGCTTGGTGGAAGTAGTAAAAGTGGTCTTACGACTTCCCCTCTGGGATGACCATCGACTCCCAGCAGCAACAACAGCAGCGCCAGCAGCAGTAGGCGTTACACGCAAGGATGCATCGGAGGAATCCCAGGCAGGAGAGGAATCGTCAGAATTGCCAGTGACATGGCCTGCAGGACTATTGGCATTCCTGGGGAAGGAGGAAATTGACACTGAGGGAGTTGGTGGGGTGGTTTGCGTGAGCTTGGTTACAAGAGGAAGGGATTTACTGGTCAGTGGACTGCTTCCGCTGTCACCCAAAGTTTTTGAACTTGTCACTGTCTTATTATGAATGCGCTGCAGGTGACGTATAAGGGAGGATGTTCCGAGGTGGTTAACGTCCTTACCCCTACTTATTACAGCTTGACAAAGGGAACACACGGCTTGACACCTGTTGTCCGCATTTCTGTTGAAATACCTCCACACCGAAGAGCTGATTTTTTTGGTATTTTTACCTTGCATGTCAATGGCCATATTCCTCCCACCGACAACAGGTGTCTCCCCGGGTGCCTGACTTAAACAAACCACCTCACCATCAGAATCCTCCTGGTCAATTTCCTCCCCAGCGCCAGCAGCACCCATATCCTCCTCATCCTGGTGTACTTCAACACTGACATCTTCAATCTGACTATCAGGAACTGGACTGCGGGTGCTCCTTCCAGCACTTGCAGGGGGCGTGCAAATGGTGGAAGGCGCATGCTCTTCACGTCCAGTGTTGGGAAGGTCAGGCATCGCAACCGACACAATTGGACTCTCCTTGTGGATTTGGGATTTCGAAGAATGCACAGTTCTTTGCTGTGCTTTTGCCAGCTTGAGTCTTTTCATTTTTCTAGCGAGAGGCTGAGTGCTTCCATCCTCATGTGAAGCTGAACCACTAGCCATGAACATAGGCCAGGGCCTCAGCCGTTCCTTGCCACTCCGTGTGGTAAATGGCATATTGGCAAGTTTACGCTTCTCCTCCGACAATTTTATTTTAGGTTTTGGAGTCCTTTTTTTACTGATATTTGGTGTTTTGGATTTGACATGCTCTGTACTATGACATTGGGCATCGGCCTTGGCAGACGACGTTGCTGGCATTTCATCGTCTCGGCCATGACTAGTGGCAGCAGCTTCAGCACGAGGTGGAAGTGGATCTTGATCTTTCCCTAATTTTGGAACCTCAACATTTTTGTTCTCCATATTTTAATAGGCACAACTAAAAGGCACCTCAGGTAAACAATGGAGATGGATGGATACTAGTATACAATTATGGACGGACTGCCGAGTGCCGACACAGAGGTAGCCACAGCCGTGAACTACCGTACTGTACTGTGTCTGCTGCTAATATAGACTGGTTGATAAAGAGATGTCGTAGTATGTATGTATGAAGAAGAAAGAAAAAAAAACCACGGGTAGGTGGTATACAATTATGGACGGACTGCCGAGTGCCGACACAGAGGTAGCCACAGCCGTGAACTACCGTACTGTACTGTGTCTGCTGCTAATATAGACTGGTTGATAAAGAGATGTCGTAGTATGTATGTATAAAGAAGAAAGAAAAAAAAACCACGGTTAGGTGGTATACAATTATGGACGGACTGCCGAGTGCCGACACAGAGGTAGCCACAGCCGTGAACTACCGTACTGTACTGTGTCTGCTGCTAATATAGACTGGTTGATAAAGAGATGTAGTAGTATGTATGTATAAAGAAGAAAGAAAAAAAAACCACGGGTAGGTGGTATACAATTATGGACGGACTGCCGAGTGCCGACACAGAGGTAGCCACAGCCGTGAACTACCGTACTGTACTGTGTCTGCTGCTAATATAGACTGGTTGATAAAGAGATGTCGTAGTATGTATGTATAAAGAAGAAAGAAAAAAAAACCACGGTTAGGTGGTATACAATTATGGACGGACTGCCGAGTGCCGACACAGAGGTAGCCACAGCCGTGAACTACCGTACTGTACTGTGTCTGCTGCTAATATAGACTGGTTGATAAAGAGATGTAGTAGTATGTATGTATAAAGAAGAAAGAAAAAAAAAACACGGGTAGGTGGTATACAATTATGGATGGACTGCCGAGTGCCGACACAGAGGTAGCTACAGCCGTGAACTACCGTACTGTGTCTGCTGCGACTGGATGATAAATAATGATATAAAAAATATATATATATCACTACTGCAGCCGGACAGGTATATATATTATATAATGACGGACCTGCTGGACACTGTCTGTCAGCAGAATGAGTTTTTTATAGAATAAAAAAAAAAACACCACACAAGTGAAGTCACACGACGAGTGTTTAACTTTTTCAGGCAATCACAATATAGTATACTACTAACTATACTGGTGGTCAGTGTGGTCAGGTCACTGGTCAGTCACACTGGCAGTGGCACTCCTGCAGCAAAAGTGTGCACTGTTTAATTTTAATATAATATGTACTCCTGGCTCCTGCTATAACCTATAACTGGCACTGCAGTGCTCCCCAGTCTCCCCCACAATTATAAGCTGTGTGAGCTGAGCACAGTCAGATATATAATATATACATAGATGATGCAGCACACTGGGCTGAGCAGTGCACACAGATATGGTATGTGACTGTCTTGTACTCCTGGCTCCTGCTATAACCTATAACTGGCACTGCAGTGCTCCCCAGTCTCCCCCACAATTATAAGCTGTGTGAGCTGAGCACAGTCAGATATATAATATATACATAGATGATGCAGGCATGCAGCACACTGGGCTGAGCAGTGCACACAGATATGGTATGTGACTGAGTCACTGTGTGTACCGTTTTTTTCAGGCAGAGAACGGATATATTAAATAAAACAACTGCACTGCTGGTGGTCACTGTGGTCAGTCACTAAACTCTGCACTCTCTTCTACAGTATCAGCCTCAGGTCAATCTCTCTCTCTCTCTCTCTCCTAATCTAAATGGAGAGGACGCCAGCCACGTCCTCTCCCTATCAATCTCAATGCACGTGTGAAAATGGCGGCGACGCGCAGCTCCTTATATAGAATCCGAGTCTCGCGAGAATCCGACAGCGTCATGATGACGTTCGGGCGCGCTCGGGTTAACCGAGCAAGGCGGGAAGATCCGAGTCGCTCGGACCCGTGAAAAAAAACATGAAGTTCGTGCGGGTTCGGATTCAGAGAAACCAAACCCGCTCATCTCTACTAGGGCCCCATGATTTCTAAATCCGTCTCTGTATGGGACTCGTGATAAATTTCCTAAAGACTCCATCTGATACAGTACTTGCCAACCCTCCCTGACTGTCCGGGAGACTCCCTGAAATAGTAGCAATCTCCCTAACTCCCCAAAGAGTCTAATAATCTCCCTGATTGCACCTTACCCAGGGGTACAGGGGAAACCACTGGTGGGCCACACTGCCTGGGGGCCCACCTCCTGCTCTAAGGATCAGGTTCCAGACTGGGCACTTGAATTATACATTATACATATGTTACCTTATACTGGACTGGGTCTGGGACTCCAGGTCGACAACAAAAAGGTCGACACACCTTAGGTCGACGCCAATTGGTCGACACACCTTAGGTCGACATGGACAAAAGGTCGACATGGATAAAAGGTCGACAGTAACAAGGTCGACATGGAAAAAGGTCGACATGAGTTTTTTATGGGGGGGGTTGTGTCGTTTTCTTCGTAGAGTGACCGGGAACCCCAATTAGTGCACCGCGTCCCCTCGCATGGTGCCTACGCTCCGCTCCGCTTCGCTCGGCACAGATTACCGTTCCAATCGTAGTCCACGTGGATCGTTAAGTATGAAAAGGTTCCATAAAAAAAAAATTGTGAAAAACTTATGTCGACCTTTTTCCATGTCGACCTTGTTCCTGTCGACCTTTTGTCCATGTCGACCAAAGGTGTGTCGACCAATTGGCGTCGACCTAAGGTGTGTCGACCTTTTTGTTGTCGACCTGGAGTCCGGATACCACTGGACTATGGTGTATTTTCTACAGTGCATTGCTGTTATTAATCTGGTACATTATCATGCATGCAGCTGAATTTACTGTATATATTTATGAAGGGTCCCAGACGTTGCACTCTCTAATGGTTAGTCAAACCAATGAGGTGGCAGGCCACACCCCCTCTGTGGACTGGACACACCCCTAAGCATGGGCCCGTACAACTGCATCCCCCCGGTGGGCCCTACATGCCCCAGTCCGACACTGGTGCCATTTCCCTGCATTCGTTATAAGGCACTACGGCTACATCCCTTTTCAAGTAAGGTTTCTTATGGCCAATTATATGAAACACTTGTAAAACACAAATCTATCTATCTATCTATCTATCTATCTATCTATCTATCTATCTGTGGCTTTTAGATCCGACTCTGAACTCACTGCCTCACTGCTAAAGAAATATGTAGAAGTTGGCCTAACACTTACATGTTTACTGAAGCGTATCAGTGCACCACTACATGTCACACAGTACCCAATGCTTTGTTCTCTTTTCTTTGTTTGCTCATATGTTTGTGTTTGTATAATGTGATAATGTGTATAATGTGCTTTGTTCTGCAGATGTACAGCACTTGGAATACTATTAGGGACTAAGCTCATAATAAATAGAATCTTATATAAGGATGTCACCTACTCTCTCCCCCTCTCCGTCTTTCGCTCACGTTTCCTCCACTTCTTCATGAGGCCACGCCCCCTGGTGCATACATTTTGGAAGCACAACAGTGTGTCATACCCCTGTTCTTGCCACGACGGGGGCTCGCCCAAAGTTCCGGTATTTGCTAGAGAGATAGATAATTATATATATGGAAGTAAATATATATACTACTGTGCAAAAGTGTGTAAAAAATGCTGCAAAGTAAGTACGCTTTCAAAAATAGAAGTGTTACTAGTTTATTTTTATTAATTAACAAAATGCAAAGTGAACAAACAAAAGAGAAATGTAAATCAAATCAATAGTTCAATATTAGAGATGAGCTGGTCCGGTTCTCCGAGAACCAATCCCACCGGAACTTTGCAATCTGAGTCTGGATTTGAACTGGACCCCCGCCTTACTCGGATCCCAAAACGAGGCAAAATGTCATCATCCCACTGTTGGATTCTCGCCGGTTTTGGATTCGATAGAGGTCCCCGGTGATTGGCCGTCTTCACTCCGGCTATGGAGAGTGTACTGGACGGACGTGTCCATCTCAGTACTGTGTTGTCCAGGGCTGTTTTAACAGCAGTGTAGGCCCGTGGGAAAAGGAATGCACTGGGGCCCCTACCCATCCTGCAGCAGTAAGGGTGGGGGGTGATATTAGTGGCAGCTTTGATGTCCCGTGGGGGGTAGGGGGTGTTCTATCTTCCGCTCAGCATGTAGGACCTGGAGCAGTAATTTTTGCCAATTACTCTTTTACTGCACAGATGGTGGGAGTTAGAACACTAAACTGTAAAAGCGGGCATTAGGCTGAATGAAAGGGCCCCGGTACCTGACTTCCAGGGTGGTAGGGGGTGTGTAATAAACAGGGTAGGGGTGGATAGTGTAGGTGGCTTAATATTCATCATTTTCCGGTGGGAGGGAAGCTAGCTTGACTGCAGATATCTCCAGTTCCTGGAAATAGATTTCTTAGCTTTTAATGGTGTAAAACACTAGAGTGTCCCACCTTTCAGGAGGTTCTGGGGACTTGGGGATCAGAGTTCAGGAGCCAGAGCAATCCGCTGACGAAAGCTTGGAGCTGGAGCAGGGACCAGCTGCTGGAAGGCTGATATCTCTGGTTCTGGGCACAGTAGAGACAAGCTGCCAGTGTTCACAGAAAGGGGAGAGTCCCAGCTTTTGGAGTATACCCTAAGAAAACTCTAAGTCAGATAGAACCCGAGATATCTGGCTGGGGACCACTGCTTCGAAGTCGGAAATCTCTGGTTCCCTAGGGCCGAATTTCAAAAATCTGGTACCCCTGGAAAGTGGGGACCCTCAGCTATCAGCCTAGGGCCCTTAGACTCCTGGGGCCCTTGGGCAAGTGCCTATTGAGCCCATACGAAAAGACGGCCCTGGTGTTGTCTGGCGTTGGGCGGCTGCTCTTTCTGCTGTATCTGAAAAGCGTGCTCTGCTGTATCAGTCAAGGGGTGTTCTGTCTGCTGTATCTGAAAGGGGTGATCTGTGCGTCCATCCAGGGGCTCTGCCCCAGTGTAAAATGAAAATAATAAAAGCTAAAAAAAAAGCCTAAAAATATAATTTTACAAAATATAGATATTTTTTGTTTGTGCTGTACCCTATTGTACTGTACAATTTTTATTTTATTTTCATAAGTACTGTGACACTGCCGGTCGGACCGCAGTATATTATTTCCTACTCATACACATATTGCGCGACACTGTTGGTGAAGGTCAAACGCAGTGTTCGATCACTATTTCTGATGCAGTGCGCACACTTATTGTATGATACTGTGGGTGAAGGTGGTACCACAGTAATATTTTATTTCCTACTTATACACGTATTGTGCGACACTGTTGGTGAAGGTGAAGGTCAACCATGGTGTTTGATCACTATTTCTGATGCACACACTTATTGTGTGACACTATGGGTGATGGTGGTACCACAGTAGGTGAAGGTCAACCACAGTGTTTGATCACTATTTCTGACGCACACACATATTGTGTGACGCTGTGGGTGAAAGTGGCACCACAGTAATATTTTATTTCCTACTCATATACGGTTTGTGCGACAATGTTGGTGAAATTAAACCACAGTGTTTAATTACTGTTCCTAGTAGGTGGGAGGGCCCAAGGACAATTCCATCTTGCACCTCTTTTCTTTGCATTATGCGCCGTTTGGAATATTGCTGACTGCCTACTTCTGTAGACGACAAACATTTGAATAGTTTATTAAACTACCACCCTGTCTACCACTGCAGTGCCATTCTGTTTCCTAGATGTGCCATGTTGGAAGTTTAAGTGCCACATGTGTGTGCCGCCCAATGTCGTTGCTTAGCTTAGTCATCCAGCTACCTCGGTGCAACCTTTGGCCTAAACTGGATGAAAGCAATATTGTGAGCTGTGATGTGGTCAAAATTGACTGGAAATGAGTGGAAATGAATGTTATTGAGGTTAATAAAACTGTAGGAACAAAAGCAGGCTCAAATTCTGAGATTTTAGCTGTTTTTATATATATTTTTTTTTAAATACAGATCCAAAACACGAAGGAGATACATATCCAAAACAAGAACACAAAACTCGAGATTTGGGCTGGTGCACATCCCTATTTAATATCTAAATGAAATCACCCTTTGCCTTCAAAACAGCATCAATTCTTCTAGGTACACTTGCACACCGTTTCCTAAGGACCTCGGCAGGGAGGTTGATCCAAACATCTTGGAGAACTAACCATAGATCTTCTGTGGATTTAGGCCTGCTCAAATCCTTCTATCTCTTCATGTAGTTCCAGACAGACTCAATGATGTTGAGATCAGGGCTCTATGGGAGCCATATCATCACTTCCAGGACTCCTTGTTCTTTTTTACGCTGAAGATAGTGCTTAATGACACTGGCTGTATGTTTGGGGTCGTTGTCCTGCTGCAGAATAAATTTGGAGCCAATCAGATGCCTCCCTGATCGTACTGCATGATGAATAAGTACCAAAGAAAAGATGTATATCACCATGTGCAAGTGTTAGTCCATACTAGTGTTAGTGGAAGCAGGTCCTTGTTTTAGTTAGTATCCAAGTCCTCCTTTACTACTTGCAGCTCCCCTTAGTTGAATACAAAGTAATGAGCGCTATTAACACTAGAAATAAGTAATTGAATGAAACATAAGGGGCACCTGTAAAAAGAAAAAGTTCAAAAGCAATAAGCTTTAATAAATGTATATAACTCCTCTGGAGATAGTTTGTATTTGGAACCAGTTTTCAGTTGCGATATGCCCTTTAAGATCAACAGGAAAGCATGGCGTTCACTCACCATAACTTGCCCTGCTTTGCAGATCATGACAGTTCCTTGTTCGGACTAATCTGAGTCCCTGGACAGAATCTTTAGGGGTTGAGATGTCCAGATACCCCGTTGCTGATGTTCGCAGCCTCCACTGCACGTGTTCTGCTGGCAGCCATTGCGGATGATGTCATCAGACAATTGCCCAATAGCAGGCAGAGAATAGCAGAAGGCTGATGAATGTCCAGTCTACCAACGCGTTTCGTGGATGTATTCCACTTTTTCAAGGATGGCTGTACTATTTAATTCCTTACTTTATATATAGAAAAAACTAAATTGAAAATGTAAATAATTTATGTCTCAAAACCCGAAGTGGAGCAGTTACCTCATGCCTCCTCTCTGATACTTCTAATATGTAAACAGGTGCCACTTAGATTGTATATATAAAAGATAAAATATGTAAAAAAAAAATTATATAGTATATATAATAAAATATGTGTATATATAAAATCCTGTTAAAAGTTAATAATGAAGATATCTATAGAAATCTATTGAGTTTGATATCTGTATTTAAACCCAGTTGTTGTAATGTTTTCAGTTCAAATATCCGTTTTGTTTCAATTTGTTTCAGGGTGGCTGATATATCTCTTCCCCTCCAATTTTTATATCACTTTTTTTTTTTCAAGCCATGCAGTTGAGGCAATGACAAAAACCTTTAGTTTTTTTTACTTGTGAAGTATCTTCTAGAGGAATGAAAGTCTTTACCTGTGCTTGGTTAATTGGTCTTACTTTCTTGTAAACTATACAAGGTTTCCCAGATACCAGTGGTTTTAAATCTGGATCCAATTGAAGCACATGCCATTGTTTTTCTATAATGGTTTCCATAAGTTTGTGGTTGCTATTATATTGTGTAAGAAAGATTAGATCTTTGTTGATTTCCTTAACTTTCCCATTGTCTTGCTTTCTAGACTCGATTGTTGTCTGTTCATTTGTTTTACCTGTTCTGTTTGTTTGGTTAACTGAGTTTCTCTACATCTCTTTAGAATAAATTGAAGCTTCATATCTGTACTTTGGGTCTTAAAGGTACTGTCCTCTGTACAGTTCCTTCTGAGATGCTGGAATTGGCCAACGGGAATATTCACTACCCAATTGTGATGATGATTACTTGAGATAAGTAGCATGTTGTTGTCACTAAATTCCTTTATATGAATTATTGTCTGCAGTTTGTTGTTTTTCTCAAAAATTTCCAAATCCAAGAAGGTAACTGGAAATGTGTTTGTTGTCAATGTGAATTTTAGACTAATATTGGTGCTATATATAAATGTAAGAAAATCTTGCAAATCTGTTTCAGAGCCCTCCCAGAGGAAAAATACATCATCAATGTATCTATACCAAAATTTCAGGTTCTCCTTGTAATGGTTATTGTTCCAGATGAAGTCTTCCTCCCAATGCTTGACAAATATATTCACGTAACTAGGCACAAATAAAGGTACCATCGCTGTTCTGTATTTTTGGTGGTAGAACTTCCCATCATGCTAGTGGTTTAAGATTAAATCTATGTTAGACATGATGAAATGTGGTCATTCGAAACATCGGTCTGGGATGATAGAATGTATCAAGTGTATTCACGACTGGTCTCATGAGCTATACATGTATATGAGACTTTACATCACTTGTCCCCAATGTATAGTTTTCTTTCCATTGGAATTCTGCTGGTGCTTGTAAAATGCTCTTTGGGGGTCATTCCGAGTTGATCGCTCACTGCCGATTTTTGCAGCGCAGCAATCAGGTAAAAAACTGCACATGCGTATGCCCCGCAATGCGCAGGCACATCGTATGGGTACAAAGCGGTTCGTTGCTGAGCGATGGATTTAACGAAGAATCCATTCGCACAGCCGATCGCAAGGAGATTGACAGGAAGAGGGTGTTTACGGGTGGCAACTGACCATTTTCTGGGAGTGTTTGTAAAAACGCAGACGTGTCCAGGCGTTTGCAGGGCGGGTGTCTGACATCAATTCCGGGACCAAAAAGACTGAAGTGATCGCAAGGGCTGAGTAAGTCCAGCCAGACCTACTCAGAAACTGCACAAAATGTTTTTGCAGAGCTCGGCTGCAAAGCTGTTCGCACACTTGCAAAGTGAAAATACACTCCCCCGTGGGCGGCGACTATGCGTTTGCATGGCTGCTAAAAGTAGCTAGTGAGCGATCAACTCGGAATGAGGGCCATTGTATCTTTCAAGAAGCTTTTTTGTTTATTAACAAAATTGTTTCCTTTTGTTTCCCCACATATTCTGAAGTCGGGTCCACTGGTAGTTCTTCATAAGTGTTTGTATCTGAAAATAGTCTATTTGCTTCAATCTTGTATTTTTCTAAATCCATAATCACCACTTCTCCGCCTTTATCAGTCAGTTTCATGATGATAGTACTGTCGTTTTTCAATTCCTGCAACCATTTTTCCTTTTCCATTGAATGATTGTATTTTATCTTGTTTTTTGATGAAGTTGGGTAATTTCTTGTTCCACTAGTCTTGTGCTCTGGACCGGACTAAAGGTTAAGGATGGTTTGAAGTTAGTATTTATGTACTGCCCCTCTGAAGTCATCATTGCTCTTGCAGCTTGATCTCTTGTGAAAAAAAATGTTAAATAGAGTTTGTGCACAAACTTTTGCATATCAATATATAATTGAAATGTATTTACGTTTGATTGGAGAGCATAGAGCATAGACTCTTTTGAAGCACTGAGATTTGTGCATTGCTTTTTTTTTACTTAAATTGAAGATAGAATTGTTTATTTCTGTAGGTTTGGATTTCTTCTTGAGCCAGGAGCTTCCTCTTGGGCCCCTTTTCCTTGTGCCATGATGGTTCTTATTTTCTTGTTGTATGGGGTTACTTGGTAGTCTGGAGGTTTTCCTGTTCCACACGTCATCTCTAAAAAAAAAAACCCTTCCAAGTCACTGTTTTCTTCACTATCTTCGCAATGATTGCGCTTAGTTGAATGTTTTCTATGTATGTGTTCTTGTTCTCTTTCTTTTCTTACGTTTCTGTTTGAGATGGTCTGGAGTAATGTCTGAAACTTTCTTGTTCTTCTCATATAGCAATGTTTTTCCCTGACTTGAGAGATACGTTAATCAATGAGTGAGGATTGTTTTCTTAGGAGATTTTTTATTTCTGCTAAATGGCTGGTATTGTTACTTGATTCCAAGGGTGTTGGGGTTATTTCTAATAAGTGGTTCTTTTTTCATATTTATGGTGTTGTTGGTTTTAATGAAACTCATTGCTAGCAGGTAAAGTTTTATTCTGTTAACCTTTTAACTTGATGTACATTTTTATGTTATATATACATATATATGTAATGGTGGTTCAACAAGTAAGGTAATAACCTCTCATTTGTAATGTTCTCTATTACATTCTAATTTCCCGCCAGGCCAGAGCAGGTAGACCACTACTTCCTCTCACGGCTTTTAGACTGTGCCTCATATCAGTCATACTGTCCCAACATCAGCTGTAAGATGGAGGGGCTGGCGGCAGAACCATGGTCACACATTGAGGTGCGCATTGTGATCAGACTTCTAAATCTAAAGGACATATCAGCAGCTGACATTCATCTCCAACTTGTCCAGGTGTACGGTGGTAACGTCCTGTCATGGAAATGGGTTTCTGTTTGGTGCACTGCCTTTGGTAATGGCAGGACAGACATTCAAGATGACAGTGATCTGTTGGCCAAGCACGTCTACCACAGATGACAATTTGACCATCCTCCCTACATCCCTGACCTGCCACAGAGTGATTTCCATCTCTTTGGACCACTGAAGAAGCAGCTAGGTGGAAATTGATTTGCTAGCGATAGGGAAGTTCAGAAAGCCGTCATGTCCCCCTCCTCCAGCCAGACTGCCTCCTCCTGAATCTTCATTACGGCCCGCAGCTACTGGTGAACTATTATGAGTCAGTCTAACTCTTTATTAGTACCTGACTGGTGCGGCTGGGTGTGGGCCCCTTCATAGTGGCGGGCCCTGGTGCATGGCACTAGTGGCATTACTGCTACTTCTGCCACTGCCCTCCCTCTCTCTCTCTCTCTCTCTCTCAGTTTCTCTCTTCCACCTTCTCTCTGTTTTCTTCCCCTGCTCCATCTCCCTCTGTCCCCTTCATTTCTATGCCCCCCTCTTTCTCTCTCTGTCCCCCTCCCATCCTCTATCTCTCTCTGTCACCACCTAATGTCTCTATCTCTCTCTCTCTCTCACACACACACACACACACACACACACACACACACACACACACACACACCTCAACTCTACCCCTAACCATAATGCCAGGACACAAGACTAAGAAGACCATATGTAGAAACTTTCTCAGAGTCTTCTTAGGGTCGGATAAGTTTCCTCTCTTGTGGCTGGTGTTTCCCAGCTGTTCTTCTACAGAAGAGGCACCTGATCATTCCTACAGCTGAGGCATGGCTACTCGTGTGTTATCAGCGATCTTCCTAGGGTAAAACAATATACAAAGGAACATGGAATAGGAAACAAACAAAACACACATGGCATAAAGCTCCTGAGGGCACCTTTACATCCAGATAATTATTACAATCCTCTAGACATTCAGCCAAAGCTGGTATGCCTGAAGGTGGCACCTGGATACTGCACTGCCCTGTGAGTGGAGAGATTGGTCAGAGGATTATTGGGATCTTCTCATATCATCAGGCGGGTCAGATGAGCAATCAGGAGACGACCTGTTGCTTATTGTGACCTGGGAGCACTCTAATGTTAACACATTTGTGGTGCTAGCAATATTTCACATTAAGGGGTCTATTCATGTAGATATGGTGTAGATATGGGTATATGAATTGTTACTTTTCACTTTATATCACAACAATTCGATGTGATATATAGCTTTGTCAAGTACTAATTCATATATACTTACCGTTCCAGTGATGCAATCCGGCAATCCTCTCTTCAACTGCGGTCCTCTGTAAAGCACAAAGTTGGCAGGAAGGCCGGCGGCTGAGCTCAGGGAAGGCTGCAGTGGCTGCTGGTCTATAAAGGTGGCGGAGAAAGTGCCGGGTGCCAGGCAGTGAGCAGGGAAGCATTCTATGTCGTTTTCGCACTGCAGTTCAGATTATGTCATCCAGAATCTGAACACAGTGGTGTTTCTATAATGGGTGCAGTGTGTGCGGTGCACACGGGCCCCTGAGTCTAGAGGGGGCCCCCACCGCATACACTGCAACCATTTTTAAAATACTCACCCCTCCGAAGTCCAGCGCCGGCATCCGCAGCGCTATTAGAACTCCGTGAAAATGGCTCAGTGGCCATTTTCACGGAGTTCTGTGCATGCGCAGTAGAGAAATCTCAGGGAAAATGGCCACTGTGCCATTTTCCCAGGGTTCTGCACATGCGCAGTAGAGTCTGAGCCCTCTAGTGCTCAGACTCTACAGCGCTCCGGGCAGAGAGGAGGGGGCCCGAATGAAGGAGGCTGAACATGGGCCTCCTCCTCTCTTAAAACGCCCCTGTCTGAACACCTAAAAAAAAACGGAAAGCAGAGCTTTCCGTCCTTTAATGAATCGCTTTCCGTCCTTTAATGAATGCAATTCAGCGACGGAGCAGAGGTGCCGCAGGAGAAGTCATAAACGTCTCCGCGGAAACCCGCTCTCTGTATAGCACTAAGCAGAGAAAAGCCCTGTTTTCAGTATAACAGGGCTTTTCTCTGCTTTATGAATAGATGATTATTCTTTTTAAAAAAAACCTCATCAGCATATCTTATTGAGATGTGTATTGGTAGGGGCCCCTAAATGTTTGTTGCCTTGGGACACCTACAAACCTCAATCCTTCCCTGCTGTAAGAAGGCACTGTGCATATTGTCCTAGGTCAATTTCACCCCGATGATGTCTGTGGGCAAACAAAGGGCCAGCTGGGCACTGCTAACCATGTAAATTTCATACTGCAGGGCAGGGCAAAGAGTTGGGGACTACCAAAAATACTGCCCCCTGCCCCAGAGCACACCATGTGCAGTGTACTGTATAACAAGCAGAACACCTCTCTACAGGAAGTATAAAAGAGAGGACTGTAAACATTTAAGTGACCCTAAACATAGCAAACAGTCTATAAACTAAGTAAATACACTGTAAAAGTAATAAGTCATCATGTTGCATCCGGAGTGTAAATCTCCAGCCACTGTGATCAGGATGGGTACAGGAGGTTGGCAATTACAACATCACCAGTGAGTACTGTATGTAGACCTCACATTGGTGTAAATCTATTTAATTGCTTGTTATATCTTGAAGCATGGATCTTACCGACATGTGTAACGTTATACAACACACAGGTAAAACGATCTATAGTAGCATTACACCTGTTTTGAGATCCTGACACCAGCATACTCACTGGTTGTTAGGATTTGGGATATTTGTGTATCTGACTCAGACTTTGATGGAGTTGGGGTGGAGGAATATGTAAAGCTTGTGGGGTTTATTTAGCTTCTCGGCATTCAGGTGATAGTGGCTGGAACCATAGAGAAGGTACAATACATCGGGTATGAAAAATAGCGACAGGTAGTTGGCAAAGACCCAGAGCAGGGGTGCGGAATCTTACCCCGCCGGTGGTCTTCATCAGGGATTCCAGCAAGGAAATTTGGGCTCAGCTGCACCTGACAGGCCGGTCGCGGCCCCCTGTCTTGGTCCCCTGTGCCAGCATTAGAAAGTGAGAGTGGTAATCGTTCTATGGACCGATGACCATGGGATATCGTGGGATATCAGACTGGTTCCAATGACTGAAGACTTGGGGCTGGTACTAGGTACTGAAGTAGACAACAGAAAGACTAGAATTGAGTGTAGCTCCTATGCTGAAGGAGTCTGATGGTCTGGACAGTTGCACTAGTACTGGTGGATAGGAATGTCAGATTTGCATCGATGATTAGGAATCTGGAGTATAAGACGTGCACCGATGGTCAGAAATATCAGACTTTCACCAATGGTCTGGAATATCGGACTTGCACTGATGGTCAGGAATATCAGACTTGCACTGAATCCTGCACTGTGCCTCCTTGTGCGACAACAGTGGCTTTCACAGAGTCTGCCGCAGAGACCATCTTAGCGGCAAGAGCTACGTAACCTCTGACCACCGGAGCATGCCGGTACCTCACTAGCAGTCGAGTAAGTACCGACCTGACTATGGAACTATTACCTGGAGTCGTGACACTGGTGACCTCCTGACCGCATACTACTGTAATTATAACAACGGGATTAACCATCAGACAAAATCTCCTGACAGTGGGGGTCATTCCGAGTTGATCGCTCGCTAGCTACTTTTAGCAGCCATGCAAACGCATAGTCGCCACCCACGGGGGGTGTATTTTCGCTTTGCAAGAGTGCGAACGCCTGTGCAGCCGAGTGGTACAAAAACATTTTGTGCAAAACAAGACCAGCCCTGTAGTTACTTATTCTGTGCGATTATTGCTGCGAAGAAGGTCCCGTAATTGACATCAGATACCCGCCCTGCAAACGCCTGCGTTTTTCCAAACACTCCCAGAAAATGGTCAGTTGACACCCATAACTCACACTTCCTGTCAATCTCCTTGCGATCAGCTGTGCAAAGGGAGTCGTCGCTAGAACCTGTGCAAAACAACAATGCTCTTTGTACCCGCATGCGTAGTTTTGCCATTTTTTTAAATGATCGCTACGCAGCGAACAACGGCAGCTAGTGATCAACTCGGAATGAAGGCCAGTGTGCTTTGCTGATGGAACTGTGTGCCACACGGAAGCGCCTGAGGAAGTGAGCAGCTGGTGGGACATTGTAGGAGGGTCCTGGTCCAGCAGGTCCCAGAAAGTAGCAATGACCCGATTATGGCCCTCATTCCGTGTTGTTCGCTCGCAAGCGGATTTTAGCAGCTTTGCACACGCTAAGCCGCCGCCTACTGGGAGTGAATCTTAGCATCTTAAAATTGCGAACGATGTATTCGCAATATTGCGATTACACACCTCGTAGCAGTTTCTGAGTAGCTCCAGACTTACTCGGCATCTGCGATCAGTTCAGTGCTTGGCGTTCCTGGTTTGACGTCACAAACACACCCAGCGTTTGGCCAGACACTCCTCCGTTTCTCTGGCCACTCCTGCGTTTTTTCCGGAAACGGTAGCGTTTTTTCCCACACGCCCATAAAACGGCCAGTTTCCGCCCAGAAACACCCACTTCCTGTCAATCACATTACGATCGCCAGAACGATGAAAAAGCCGTGAGTAAAAATCCTAACTGCATAGCAAATTTACTTGGCGCAGTCGCAGTGCGGACATTGCGCATGCGCATTAAGCGGAAAATCGCTGCGATGCGAAGATTTTTACCGAGCGAACAACTCGGAATGAGGGCCTATAAGAGAAATGGGGCTAGTGTGGTCCACTGCTACATTGAAGTGTTAGGTTTTTATGTCGGTGCTAGCAGAACATGATAGGTGAGTAATGTATAATGTCTCTCTTTTCCTATTCTGCTGATAACGACTTATGTCTTAGAGGTAGGTGTCATGACTAAGGTTTTTGTGAACCCGGTGCTAGCGAAGTCTGCGCGGGCGACTGGAGGACTACACGAATACCACCACTGACCTGGTTTTGGAAGTGTTGTGGACTCGGGGTCTCTTCCGGTGACTGGGAAGAGGAACCGCGGCAGAGATGGCCGAATCCAGGTTCTCCTCATGCAGGATGAGGTCGGCAGACAGGAAGCACGTGTGGGCGCTGAAGGTCTCCTGAAAGACAGAACTGGAAAGGCGCTGATGAATCAGTGAAGAATAACAGGTACAACTGTGCTAAAGGGCACGGGGTGCTTGGGGACACTGAGGTGCTTGGAGACACTGAGGTGCTTGGAGACACTGAGGTGCTTGGAGACACTGAGGTACTTGGAGACACTGAGGTACTTGGAGACACTGAGGTACTTGGAGACACTGAGGTACGTAGAGGCACTGAGGTGCGTAGAGGCACTGAGGTGCGTAGAGGCACTGAGGTGCGTAGAGACACTGAGGTGCGTGAAGACACTGGGGTGCGTAGAGACACTGGAGTGCGTAGAGACACTGGGGTGCTGAGGCACGGAGGTGCTGGAAGCACGGAGGTACTGAGGCATGGAGGTGCTGAGGCACGGAGGCACGGAGGTGCTGAGGCACGGAGATGCTGAGTCACGGAGATGCTGGAAGCACGGAGGCACGGAGGTGCTGGAAGCACGGAGGTACTGAGGCACGGAGGTGCTGAGGCACGGAGATGCTGAGTCACGGAGGTGCTGGAGGCACGGAGGTGCTGGAAGCACGGAGGTGCTGGAAGCACGGAGGTACTGAGGCACGGAGGCACGGAGGTCCTGAGGCACGGAGGTACTGAGGTGCTGAGGCACGGAGATGCTGAATCACGGAGATGCTGGAGGCACGGAGGTGCTGGAAGCACGGAGGTACGGAGGTGCTGAAAGCACGGAGGTACGGAGGCACGGAGGTGCTGAGGCACGGAGGTACTGAGGCACTGAGGTGCTGAGGCACGGAGATGCTGAGTCACGGAGATGCTGGAAGCACGGAGGTGTTGGAAGCACGGAAGTACTGAGCTCTGGAGATCCCAACTACAACAGTAGTAAAACTGAAACACGACAGCTGTGGTTTTCAGTGGAGAACATGGAATTCAGTACTGTGCCTTTAAGACGAAACATTGCAGCTGTGCCTTTACATTGAGACTCAGGGAAATGGTGAAATCAAATGGCAACACACAAGTAACCATACAGGAACAAGGGAACAGAGTTTCCACAGGAACTTAGGTACAATGGTTACCTTAAGGGAGCTCAGCATAAAGACTCTCACAAGGCTGTATGTGACACGAGGAACTGGCCCAGATTCCAACTCAGCCTCCTGATTTATACTTCCTGGTCCTTGATGATTGGTGGGCAGGATTAGGTGATGTAGAGAGTCTCAGGCTGGCAGAGGATTGGACAACTCCGGGTCAGGTAAACAGTCACTGTCATGTGACTACTCTAGAGGAGGCTGTGAAGTGCAGCGAGGCCTAGCAGGCCGAGAGAACACTGAAGCCTGAACTTCAGATTACTGAATTCAGCCTCACACAGGAGATCACTACAGGTGGAGCTAATTAACTATTACCTCTCAGGCAGAGAACTCAGGAAACTCAGTGCTGACAAGCTGTTTAACTCCGTGAGTGAAAAGACACAGGATCCAGGACAGAAAGCAGGGGTAAGTCACCAAATATGAGAATTACAGTCAGGATTGTGACAGTATCCCCCTCTTCGAGGGTGGACTCCGGACACCCATCTAATCTTAGGGGAACTTGAGAAATTCATACAGAAGAATTTAGGACCTTCGTTGATGCCTCTTCTTCTTATGGGAACGTTTGGTTTTGACCAAGGACCGCGGGATCTCCTGTAAAGAAAAACCTTCCTTAGAAAACATGGGGGCTCCCAAGAAAGGAGTAGCATCATGGACTGGATCAAATTCAGAGTCTGAGTCCAAGTCTAATGGAAGATATGAATCTCCCATAGATACACAGTTTGCAGATGAAAATGAGGTGCACTGGAGATTTAAATTCTCTGGGCTAGGAGAGACTCCAACATGAGCAATTTTAATGGTCGGATTCTTACTGAAGGAGATTCTTAGATTATCCCTGGGAGGACAGCACAAACTTCCTTCTGCATTCCCTTTAGAGCCTGATTTCTTTACCGAGTCAGATTCCATAGGTTTAGGACCAAATTCTTTAACCACAGCATTACTAAAATTCTGTAAGTCATGGAACACAGGATCATTACTCTCAAAAAGCATGTTGGCCCACTCCAAAGCTCTTCCTCTGAATGCCAGGAACAGATATCGAGTAACGTTGGAAGGAGTTACTGCACCTGAAGGATCAGACTCCATCCGAGACAGAAATTGTTCAACCAAAGCGGCATATTGCAGTAAATCTCCATCGAAGTAAATAGGTGGTAAACCATCAGACGAAAGCTTAGAGGCTGAAACTGGAGAAATCTTTGACTGGACGAGTAGGACTGGATTGGATCCGGGGATGCTTGAATTGGCTGGAACCAAAGGAGACTGACCAGGCTGGTCCTGGAGTAACACTGGACCGGCTGGAACCGGAACGAACTGACCAGGCGGAGCCTGGAGTATTGCTGGACCGGCTGGAACCGGAACGGACTGGCCAAGCTGGGCCTGGAATATTGCTGGACCGGCTGGAACCGGGATGGACTGACCAGGCTGGGCCTGGAGTATTGCTGGACCGGCTGGAACCGGGACGGACTGAGTCCTTTCTTCACGGGGCTGAACCAAGGCAGGAGCCCCCACTTCACGGGGCTGGGCTGAGGCAAGAGCCCCCACTTCACGGGGCTGGGCTGAGGCAAGAGCCCCCACTTCACGGGGCTGGGCTGAGGCAAGAGCCCCCACTTCACGGGGCTGGGCTGAGGCAAGAGCCCCCACTTCACGGGGATGGGCTGAGGCAAGAGCCCCCACTTCACGGGGCTGGGCTGAGGCAAGAGCCCTCTCTTCACGGGGCTGGGCTGCGCTCTGAAGGCTCTCTGGCTGGGCAGCGCTCTGAAGGCTCTCTGGCTGGGCAGCGCTCTGAAGGCTCTCTGGCTGGGCAGCGCTCTGAAGGCTCTCTGGCTGGGCAGCGCTCTGAAGGCTCTCTGGCTGGGCAGCACTCTGTAGACCCTCTGGCTGGGCAGCACTCTGTAGACCCTCTGGCTGGGCAGCACTCTGTAGACCCTCTGGCTGGGCAGCACTCTGTAGACCCTCTGGCTGGGCAGCACTCTGTAGACCCTCTGGCTGGGCAGCACTCTGTAGACCCTCTGGCTGGGCAGCACTCTGTAGACCCTCTGGCTCTGGACCCTCGGATCCCCTTCCTGGGGCTGTACCCTCGGAACCCCCTCCTGGGGCTGGACCCTCTGAAGAACCCCCTCCTGGGGCAGTGCCCTCTGAAGAACCCCCTCCTGGGGCTGGATGCGCTGAACCCCTCACTGGGGCTGGACGCTCTGAACCCCTCACTGGGGCTGGACGCTCTGAACCCCTCACTGGGGCTGGACGCTCTGAATAACCCCTTCTTGGGGCTGGACACTCTGAAGAACCCCTTCTTGGGGCTGGACACTCTGAAGACGCCCCCCCTGGGGCTGAAGACACGGACGCCCCCCCTGGGGCTGGACACTCTGAAGACGCCCCTCCTGGGGCTAGACACTTTGAAGACGCCCCTCCTGGGGCTGGACACTTTGAAGACGCCCCTCCTGGGGCTAGACACTCTGAAGACGCCCCTCCTGGGACTAGACACTCTGAAGACGCCCCTCCTGGGACTAGACACTCTGACTCCTCTGTGACTCTAAATGGCTTGAATATTCTTCTCTGGACACCCAACTTGGGATAAGGTCTTTTAATCACCGGACCCCAGTCATAAATTTGAGTCTCTTTCCGAGTAGCCATCTTGATACCCCCGTCAGCAGTAGCAGGATCGGCTACTGTGGATGACTTGTAGACATGAGCACTGTGATACTGCGATTTGTCACCATTCCCTGGCTTGCGAAGAATGCAGTCTTTAACAAAATGACCGGAATTTCCACAGTAAAGACAGAGGTGTAGCTCCCTACGCCGCTGACGTTCAGCTTCAGAGAGCTTGGGCCGTGGATAGCTCTGATGAACAACTTTTCCTTGCACAGAGGAAGAGACTCTATTAACTGGTTGGGACAAAACAGGATCAACAACGTTGGTAGTATTCCTGAGGAGATCAGGCATTACAGAGAGAATACTAGGCAAAAGTTCTTGTAACTGTAATAACATCTGGTAGAATATCTGCAGTTGGTCAGGAGTCTTAGAGCAGAAGGTCAGAGAATCTCTGGAGAAAGAATTCCGCTGCAGACACTGTGCCAATTGATGCTGAGTCGACTCCAGACCTTCCAAGCGTCCTGCAATATTGCTTAGGAGGTCCTGCGTCAGACAAACACTTTCGGCCGGGTCCATGGGGCCAGTTCCTACTGTCATGACTAAGGTTTTTGTGAACCCGGTGCTAGCGAAGTCTGCGCGGGCGACTGGAGGACTACACGAATACCACCACTGACCTGGTTTTGGAAGTGTTGTGGACTCGGGGTCTCTTCCGGTGACTGGGAAGAGGAACCGCGGCAGAGATGGCCGAATCCAGGTTCTCCTCATGCAGGATGAGGTCGGCAGACAGGAAGCACGTGTGGGCGCTGAAGGTCTCCTGAAAGACAGAACTGGAAAGGCGCTGATGAATCAGTGAAGAATAACAGGTACAACTGTGCTAAAGGGCACGGGGTGCTTGGGGACACTGAGGTGCTTGGGGACACTGAGGTGCTTGGAGACACTGAGGTGCTTGGAGACACTGAGGTGCTTGGAGACACTGAGGTACTTGGAGACACTGAGGTACTTGGAGACACTGAGGTACTTGGAGACACTGAGGTACGTAGAGGCACTGAGGTGCGTAGAGGCACTGAGGTGCGTAGAGGCACTGAGGTGCGTAGAGACACTGAGGTGCGTAGAGACACTGGAGTGCGTAGAGACACTGGGGTGCTGAGGCACGGAGGTGCTGGAAGCACGGAGGTACTGAGGCATGGAGGTGCTGAGGCACGGAGGCACGGAGGTGCTGAGGCACGGAGATGCTGAGTCACGGAGATGCTGGAAGCACGGAGGCACGGAGGTGCTGGAAGCACGGAGGTACTGAGGCACGGAGGTGCTGAGGCACGGAGATGCTGAGTCACGGAGGTGCTGGAAGCACGGAGGCACGGAGGTGCTGGAAGCACGGAGGTACTGCGGCACGGAGGTCCTGAGGCACGGAGGTACTGAGGTGCTGAGGCACGGAGATGCTGAATCACGGAGATGCTGAATCACGGAGATGCTGGAAGCACGGAGGCACGGAGGTGCTGGAAGCACGGAGGTACGGAGGTGCTGAAAGCACGGAGGTACGGAGGCACGGAGGTGCTGAGGCACGGAGGTACTGAGGCACTGAGGTGCTGAGGCACGGAGATGCTGAGTCACGGAGATGCTGGAAGCACGGAGGTGTTGGAAGCACGGAAGTACTGAGCTCTGGAGATCCCAACTACAACAGTAGTAAAACTGAAACACGACAGCTGTGGTTTTCAGTGGAGAACATGGAATTCAGTACTGTGCCTTTAAGACGAAACATTGCAGCTGTGCCTTTACATTGAGACTCAGGGAAATGGTGAAATCAAATGGCAACACACAAGTAACCATACAGGAACAAGGGAACAGAGTTTCCACAGGAACTTAGGTACAATGGTTACCTTAAGGGAGCTCAGCATAAAGACTCTCACAAGGCTGTATGTGACACGAGGAACTGGCCCAGATTCCAACTCAGCCTCCTGATTTATACTTCCTGGTCCTTGATGATTGGTGGGCAGGATTAGGTGATGTAGAGAGTCTCAGGCTGGCAGAGGATTGGACAACTCCGGGTCAGGTAAACAGTCACTGTCATGTGACTACTCTAGAGGAGGCTGTGAAGTGCAGCGAGGCCTAGCAGGCCGAGAGAACACTGAAGCCTGAACTTCAGATTACTGAATTCAGCCTCACACAGGAGATCACTACAGGTGGAGCTAATTAACTATTACCTCTCAGGCAGAGAACTCAGGAAACTCAGTGCTGACAAGCTGTTTAACTCCGTGAGTGAAAAGACACAGGATCCAGGACAGAAAGCAGGGGTAAGTCACCAAATATGAGAATTACAGTCAGGATTGTGACAGTAGGTTTCTCCTCTTAACTTACCTTCTTAAGCCAAACAGGCCCCTGTTAAATTAATTTATATGTGTGGCCTTCTCAAGCTAAACTCTATTGTCTGTGATTACTATGCTTAGCTGTTGACCCTCATTAAGGTAAGATAAACATATGCTAATTCGTATTTTGCTTATAGACATCTACTCTATTCGCACGTTAAATTATGAGCGTTTTACACACATCAAATAGTGTTACGTTTCAGGAACAAGACTCCCAAAAGAAGACTTCCCTTTCAGAACTCACAATTAATATGACAGATAACTTACAATTAACATTTCATTGATACAGTATATCTAATTCAATACACAGTTTAGTTTAACATTTCCTTTAAACTTTATATTGCAAAATACTTCCATCACAAAAGGCAATAACATGTAATTTCAACATACAGTAAATGGGAGTCTTGTTCCTGCTACATCACGCTGCCAATGCGACCCGGGCAGCTGTTCGATGCTTTTGCATTTCTGCGGGAAGAGGGGGGGGGGGAGCGGCACTGACATGCAGGGTGGACTAGCTCTGTGCTGGGTGTCTCCCCGCATGTCTGAGTGCCTGATCGTAGGATGACCCCCATTGTCACTTCTTGCTAAAGGAGCTGCAACTCAAACCACCGAGTGGGTTATAGCACTTGAGAACCTCTATCAATTGTTTATTTTATTTATTTATCAACAGTTTCTTATATAGCGCAGCAAATTTCCGTTGCACTTTACAATTGGAAATAACAAAACTGGGTAATAACAAACAGTCATAGAGGTAGGAGGAAGGCCCTGCTCGCAAGCTTACACTCTATAGGGAAATGGGCATGTATACACAAGGATAGGAGTTATCTATTGCATAGTTGTCCACCAGATTGCAAAGGTTCTTGGTGGGCTGTATGATATGGTTATACAGCAATGATGAACCGGGGTCGGGAGGAAGGGAAAGTGAAGAATGAGAAGACATGTGAGGATACGTGTGGACTGTGCAGAGTGGATGCAATTTGACAGGAATTGTTAAGTTTCAATTGTGCAGCTGAGATACTGGCCACGGTGTTGCAAAATCCAGGTTCCAAGCCAACTACAGCAGCAGCGATAGCTATTAAATGAACCCATGTGGCGATGAGTACAGTAGGCTGTGTTTTAAGGCTGGCTGTCAGCAGTGCCGTAACTAGGCATTTTAGCGCTGTGTGCAAGAACCGACATTGGCGCGCCCCCCCCGTACAAGGCAGGCGCGCGAAAAATATATAGGGGCGTGGCTTCACGGGAAGGGGCGTGGCAACAAAATAATAGCAATTCATACTACGGTGCACAGTAGTCTCCATTATTAAAATTATGCTGCACAGTAGCGCCACTACACCAGGTAGAGCCCCTTTTATACATTACAGCAGACAGCATCCCCCTTTTTACACATTGCGGCAGCCAGTCCCCCTTTTTACACATTACGGCAGCCAGGACCACTTTTTACACATTGCGGAAGACAGGACCACTTTTTATACATTGCGGCAGCCGGGACCCCTTTTTACACATTACGGCAGCCAGTCCCCCTTTTTACACATTGCGGCAGCCAGTCCCCCTTTTTACACATTGCGGCAGACAGGACCACTTTTTACACATTGCGGCAGACGGGCCCCCTTTATACACATTGCGGCAGCCAGGACCCCTTTTTACACATTGCGGCAGATGGGACCCCTTTTTACACATTGCGGCAGATGGGACCCCTTTTTACACATTGCAGCAGACGGTGTCCGAGAGAGAGAGAGAGAGAGAGACATACTTACCTTCTCCCCGCTGACAGGCTCCTCGTGCAGCTTCCTCTCGGTGCAGGCAGGTGAGAAGGAGGAGGAGGGAGGGGGAGCAGAGAGCCACAGCAGCGCTATTTGATTGGTAGTAAGCGCCGCTGCAGCATCCCCCTCTCCTTCTGTATTGGCTGCCTGGCACTGCTGTGGATGCTGGGATGCATCCCAGCATCCACAGCAGCGCCAGGCAGCCTATACAGAAGGAGAGGGGGATGCTGCAGCGGCGCTTACTACCAATCAAATAGCGCTGCTGCGGCTCTCTGCTCCCCCTCCCTCCTCCTCCGCTGCCCGGCGCTCCTGTCTTCTCTCTTCACAGTGCGGCGCACGGCGCAGTTCAGAGGCGGCATGTAATGAGTCAATTTGACTCATTACATGCCGCTGGCCGTGCGCCCCCAGGGCAACTGCGCTGTGTGCCAAGCCCCCTTGGCACACACGTAGTTACGGCCCTGGCTGTCAGTATGCAATGTTCCTTCCAGCACCGCTCCCTTCAATGTCACTTTCCCTAAAGAACAGTGAAGTCATTATTTGGGATGACTGTGGTAAATGATGCTGTTATTCTTACAGACTGTATAGTAGATTAGTAAATGAGAAGGTTGATTCCCCTCCTTTGCGCCACTATTATTATCACAGCAGAGTTGCGTATTATCTACCAGTGAAGTAGCGGCAAGGCGAGAGTTTAACTGTCACACGCCCTCCTCTGCTTCTCCTTAACTGGGTGTCAGGGCTGTTATAGTGGGCTAGCAGTCTGTTAGTAGGCAAGTGGGGTCTATGTACTAAGAGAGAGATAAAGTGGAGAGAGATTTTTGGGGTCATTCCAGGTTGTTCGCTCCCTAGCTGCTTTTAGCAGCATTGCACACGCTAGGCCGCCGCCCTCTGGGAGTGTATCTTAGCATAGCAGAATAGCGAACGAAAGATTAGCAGAATTGCTACTAAATAATTCTTTGCAGTTTCTGAGTAGCTCCAGACCTACTCACAGATTGCGATCAGCTCAGTCCATTTAGTTCCTGGTTTGACGTCACAAACACGCCCTGCGTTCGGCCAGCCACTCCCCCGTTTCTCCAGACACTCCCGTGTTTTTTTTTGCAAACGCCGGGAAAAAGCTGAGTTGCCACTCAGAAATGCCCCTTTCCTGTCAATCATTTACCGAACAGCAGTGCGACTGAAAAAACGCAGCAGAAGCCACAGCAAAACTGTGCCGGGTCGATACAAGGTTATTTGTGCGATGTGATAGGGGTATAGGTGAGCTACCTGGAGTGTGTATTTCTTTACCTCAGGGCCCTTGCTGTTCTCCTGTTAATGGGGGTACTCACGGAGCGATATTCTAAGCAATCTGACTAGATTGCTTAGAATATCAGCATGATCGCTCCGTGTGTAGCCCCCTGAGCGATAGCGATGCGCGGCCCCGCACATCGCTATCGCTGCTGCTAGATTGGCCTGCCGTGCGGGCCAATCTAGCGGGTCGCTCACTTCACCCGCTGGGTGAAATGAGCGCCCCCCCCCCCCATCTCCCCCCGCACGCTCAGCACAGATCGCGCTGTGCTGAGCGGCAGGAGAGATGTGTGCTGAGCGGTTCGCTCAGCACACATCTCTCCTGCATCGGCCCGTGGGTACAGGGCTTTATGCTCCACTCTTTATGGTCTGGGTTCATGGGGTGGCTCTCAAGTGGCTACCCCTTTCCAGGGCCATCTTAGCAGCTGTGTGGGCACCACTGGGGCCCATACCCATCCTCCAGAAGTAGGGGTAGGGGTTTTTATCAGCTGCAGCTTTTATGTCATTTGGGCGGTAGGGGGTGTTCTATCTTCCGCTCAGTATGGAGGACAAGGAGCAGTAATTTCTGATAATTACTCCTTTACTGCACAGTTAGTGGGAGATGGGGCGGGAGGAAGAACACTGAACTGTAGAGGGGGGCATTGGGCTTAATAAAGGGGCCCCAGTACATGACTTCCAGGGTGGTAGGGGGTTTTTAATATGCAGGAGAGGGGTGGATAGTGGAGTGGGCTTATTATTCATCATTTTCCGGTGGGAGGGCAGCTTACTTACCTGCAGATATCTCCAGCTCCTGGAAATAGATTTCTTAGCTTTCAATAGGATAAAACACTAGAGAGTCCCACCTTTCAGGAGGTACTGGAGCAGGGACCAGCTGCTGGAAGGCTAATATCTCTGGTTCTGGGCATAGTAGAGACAAGCTGCCAGTGTTCACAGAAAGGGGAGAGTCCCAGCTTTTGGAGTATACCCTTAGTAAAACTCTAAGTCAGGCAGAACCCGAGATAGAAGAGCAAGTAATAGGCTCATATGGGGACCGCTGCTTTGAAGTCGGATATCTCTGGTTCCCCAGGGCTGATTTTCAAAAATCTGGTACCCCTGGAAAAAGGGGACCCTCTGCTATCATACTATGACCCTTATACTCCTGGGGCCCATGAGCAAATATGAAAAGACTGCTCCCTGCTCATACTGACTCCTCCCCTTTTTATAGCCAGTGGCTCATGCTGACTCCTCCCATTTTCATAGCCAGTGGCTCATACTGACTCCTCCCTTTTTTATAGCCAGTTGCTCATGCTGACTTCTCCCATTTTTGTAGCCTCTGTTGTCACAGAGTCCCAGTGGCTGAGAGGAGACAGCGCAGAGCACTCTGCTCCAACAAATCAGACATGGCTGCTGCCTCTGGGACTTTCCTGGATAGGGCTCTCTAGATGTCGGCAAGCACGGTCAGTTGTAGTGAGTTGTTGAATGATTGTAGTTTGATCCTGTCCTGTTCTGCGAGCAGAGAGTTTGGTCAGAGACTTTTTGGGCCTCTTCTAATACTATCCAACACTGTGCTGATTATGTAGGTTAGCTTTAACCTCCGCACCCAGGGAACTCCTCCTGTAAAGGGGTACTGCTGCAGTGTGGCCAGTGCCACATCAGAACAGCATAGTGTGTGGGTGTTCCGATCATACCGGGTGAAAACATTGTATGGCCTTACAGTATTTGCTTCACTTATCATCAAGGAATCCCCTATTATCATGGCCTATTTTTGGGTGCTTCATTGCAGGCTGTGACTTCTTCTGACAAACCATAACTATACCTACTGAGCTAAGCGACCATATTTACCATGTACAGCGCTTCACTTTTTCCACATTTTGTTATGAACCAGCCTTATTCCAAACTGGAATAAATTATTTTTTCCCTCAAAATTCTACACACAATACCCCAATGTGAAAAAAAGTTTTTTTGAGATTTTTGCAAATTTATTATAAATAAAAAACTAAGAAATCAAATGTACATAAGTAGTCACAGCCTTTGCTCAATACTTTGTTGATGCACCTTTGGCAGCAATTACAGCCTCAAGTCTTTTTGAATATGATGCCACAAGCTTGGCACACCTATCTTTGGGCAGTTTCGCCCATTTCTCTTTGCAGCACCTCTCAAGCTCCATCAGGTTGGATGGGAAGCGTCGGTGCACAGCCATTTTCAGATCTCTCCAGAGATGTTCAATCAGATTCAAGTCTGGGCTTTGGCTGGGCCACTCAAGGACATTCACAGAGTTGTCCTAAAGCCACTCCTTTGATATCTTGGCTGTGTGCTTAGGGTCGTTGTCCTGCTGAAAGATGAACCGCCGCCCCAGTCTGAGGTCAAGAGCACTCTGGAGCAGGTTTTCATCCAGGATGTCTCTGTACATTGCTGCATTCATCTTTCCCTCTATCCTGACTAGTCTCCCAGTTCCTGCCACTGAAAACCATCCCCACGGTATGATGCTGCCACAACCATGTTTCACTGTAGGGATGGTATTGGCCTGGTGACGAGCATTGCCTGGTTTCCTCCAAACATGACGCCTGGCATTTACACCAAAGAGTTCAATCTTTGTTTCATCAGACCAGAGAATTTTGTTTCTCATGGTCTGAGAGTCCTTCAGGTGCATTTTGGCAAACTCCAGGTGGGCTGCCATGTGCTTTTTACTAAGGAGTGGCTTCCATCTGGCCACTCTACCATACAGGCCTGATTGGTGGATTGCTGCAGAGATGGTTGTCCTTCTGGAAGGTTCTCCTCTCTCCACAGAGAAATGCTGTATCTCTAACAGAGTGACCATCAGGTTCTTGGTCATCTCCCTGACTAGGGCCCTTCTCCCCCGATCGCTCAGTTTAGACGGCTGGCCAGCTCTAGGAAGAGTCCTAGTGGTTCCGAACTTCTTCTATTTATGGTTGATGAAGGCTACTGTGCTCATTGGGACCTTCAAAGCAGCAGATATTTTTCTGTACCCTTCCCCAGATTTGTGCCTCGAGACAATACTGTCTCTGAGGTCTACAGACAATTCCTTTGACTTCATGCTTGGTTTGTGCTCAGACACGCACTGTCAAGTGTGGGACCTTATATGGACAGGTGTGTGCCTTTCCAAATCATGTCCAATCAACTGAATTTACCACAGGTGGACCCCAATTAAGCTGTAGGAACATCTCAAAGTTGATCAGTGGCAGGCTGGGGATTGTAGTGCTCCAAGGTAAGCTGTGACAGCATCGCCTGTATGCTGAATTGGTGCCCTGGCTCAGGAGCAGAGTGTACCAGAAATATTGTATGAAATGTAGACAACCGTGAATAAACCCATTGATGTCCGCCCTTTCCAGTTACAAGACAATGGGACAATTGGATACATGTAGCACTACAGTAATATACATAATAGAGTAATATAACCTGCTGGCGACTGCTCTAATCCCCTGACACAATGCCATGACACACTGACGGTATCTCATGGGAAAATGTTTACCGGCTATTCATCAGTTGGCACAATATAAAATAAGTACAATGAGGAGGTACGGGGCAGGAGATGGCACCGATACCAACTTGTATCTACTGTCAAAGGAAAATCTGTGCTTTCATATTATTGTCAAATATTATAAAAGAAGAGAGACTGCATTCATCTTCAAGGGTCTATTCACCCAGGATAAAGGCGAGGCGGTGCTGACTACTTAAGGAAAGACACTAAACACTCACAAAGTGTAATGTATGAGTTGGATTTAGTTTTGGGTATCTGACATCATAGCACCTCTGTGAAGATATCAGGTCCCTTTCTCCTGCCACAAGGTAAACGCTGTAACTTATTGCATTGTATAGTATTGCTGCCAATGTTATGGACTGCCGGCGGAGGTCCTGGCGCTATGGGGCAGAAAACAAAACAATGGCTCTATGCTTGCACAGTTCAGCAGGTACACACAATTATACTCACAGATTCAATGCTTCATACATACGGCGGCTACGGAGCATGATTTTGGCCATGGTATTACTATTTTTCACATTTTATTTTCGGACGTAACGGAATCAAAATGGAATTATTTGGGGGCACTAGACAGGACAAATAGTCATAATCACAATACACTTTCCTAAGTATTTCTTTGCTAATTGATATAGGCCCTCATTCTGAGTTGATCGCACGTAGCAACTTTTTGCTGCTCGTGCGATCAACTAGACGTCGCCTATGGGGAGTGTATTTTAGCATAGCAGGGCTGCGATCGCTTGTGCAGCCCTGCTATGCTAAAAAAGTTTCCTGCAAAACAAGACCAGGGTCAGACTTACTTACCCTGTGCGACGGATCCAGCAACGAAGGTCCCAGGATTGACATCAGACATCTGCCCTCCAAACGCCGGGACACGCCTGCGTTTGCCTTACCATGCCTGGAAAACGCTCAATTGACGCACCGGAACGCCTGTCAGTCTTCTTGCGCTCGCAGCTGCGATCACTTTTTCTCCTGGCGGCGTCGCTGCTTGGCGACGGCTGTTGCCGGGCAACGACGCGCATGCACAATGCATCCGCCGTGCATTCGCAGTTCCGACCCGTTCACACCGCTGCGACAAACTGCAGCGGGCGAATGGGTCGGAATGACCCCTAGTGCATATATAGAACAGGAGCATATATATATATATATATATATATATTTACTAAATAACAGGGTCATTGTAAACAATTATTTATTTTTCAATTTTACACTGTGAAGTCTGGTATGCTTCTTAAGTATTTTTATAAGGTCCACTACTACTCTGGGCATTATGTGTATAAGAGGCACTTCTGTAGACATGATGTGTCTAAGGGGCACTTCTGTGGGCATTATGTTTATAAGCAGCACTACTACTGTAGGCATTATATGTAAGGGACACTACTACTATGGGCATTGTGTATAAGGGGTACTACCGTGTGTTATAACGTGTATAAGGGGTACCACCATGTAGCATAATTTGAATAAGGAGCACTACTGAATGACGGAGAATGAGTTCCACCACCTATCAAGGACCATACACCCTTGCCGAGAAAGTAAACAACGTTGCTTATTTTCCTCTTTCCTGAGCGACGTTGTTCACTATATTGGCCAGTGTGTATTCCGCCGCCGCCAACGAGCGATGCGCGGCCCCGCGGGTCATTACCGACCCTCACTGTTGGCCGTGTATGCAGCTCAATTTGGACTGTCATCCAAAAACTACATGATATGGTCGTCATATCGCTCAGTGTGTACGCACTGCCACCGGGTGGGCGGGCTCATAGAGCACATTGCCTAGTGTGTACTCACCTTTACTTTCTCCACCCCCCACCTTCGCTCTCACTCTCTCTCTCATTCCCCTCTCTCCCTCTCTTGGAGGCCAATTTATCACCATCTGCATCTGAAGATGCGGATGTGATGTGATAAAATCGACCCAATCCGCAATGCGATATTTGATTACATCGCATGGATGTACCAATTATCGCATGCAGGGACAGATCTTGCGAGAAAGCTCTGTCCCTGCAGTACGACTCCGCAGCTGGGCACCCCCCATCCACATGTCACGACACTTCCCCCCCACACACTGCTGATCATACTTGCTTACCCAGGGATCGGTGCTCCTGGAGAGCTCATCAGGGCTCCCTGCTGCTGTGACCTTCGGTGCTTTAAAGTAGTGATGAGCGGGTTTGGTTCCTCTGGATCCGAACCCCCCGAACTTCACCCATTTTACACGGTTCTGCGGCAGCCTCGGATCTTCCCGCCTTACTCGGTTGACCGGAGCGCGCCCGAACGTCATCATCCCGCTATCGGATTCTCGCGAGATTCGTATTCTATATAAGGAGCTGCGCATCGCCGCCATTTTCACTCGTGCTTTGGAGATGATAGCGAGAGGACGTGGCTGCGTTCTCTCAGTTTTTGTGTTCAGTGTGCTGCAAATATCTGTGCTCAGTGTGCTGCAAATATCTGTGCTCAGTGTGCTGCAAATATCTGTGCTCAGTGTGCTGAAAATATCTACGTTCCAGGGACGTGCAGTCAGGGGAGGCAGGGGAGGCAGTGCCTCCCCTGCCATTAGTGATTCCATTAATGATTAAAATAATATAAAGAAGATACTTATGACACATTCTGTGTCATTATTATCTGCTTCATATTATTTAAAGCAACTTGGCTTTTAAATTGACTTTGGGAGGCACCGATAGTGGTGCCTCCAGCAGTCAATGGGACAGGGGACAAAGCGGGGGACGGGGCCATGCTGCGGGCTGTTAAAGCCCGTTGAAAATCAATGAAGAAGCGGCACCATTAGAGGTGCCGCTGTGACACAGGGGTGTGCTTTCACCCATGAAAGCACGCCCCTGTCAGTGAGGAGGGATGTGATTGGCAAGCGGCTCAGTCACTGGAGCCGCTGTCAATCATCACTAGGTGGTAGCGGGGCGGGCATATGCGGCGGCAGTGCGGGCAATAGTGGCGGTCAGGTCCGGACTGGCCAGTGTATGGGTCCGCCTGTCATATGTGCGCCGCCCCCCCCATCAGCGTTACCTCTGTGAACTCCCAGTGACGTGCGGTGGGGTCCCTGGTGAACTGTCTATTTAACTGACAGCGCTGCGGACATCAGCCGCCGCCGCCGTCCCATCCCCCCGCCCCCCCCCCGTCCGTGCGGCCGCGACCACCGGCACCCACCCCCTTTTAACCCGCTCCCGCGGCACATTGTGCTGGCCATGTCGGCGCAGTGGAAGGCAGGCTCACTAGCCTTGGCCTCCCTGCACCGCATATGTAGTGTGATGTCAGGACATTTGACATCACTAGAGCACCACCCCGGCACCCATTCGCGCCTGGAATGGCAGTGTCAGCACCTGAGGTGAGGACTCTGAGGAGAGTCCTGCTGGCTACTGATCCACTGCTGGTATTATGATATATATATATATATTTGTGTACAAGATCACAGCCGCCCACCGATCACCGCCGCCAGCCACCCACCGCTGCCTGCCACCCATGGCTCACCCCTGCCAGCCACCCACCACTCACCGCCGCCAGCCACCCGCCGCCACCTGCAACAAATGGCGGTCACCGTCAGCGGGACCTCACCACCGCTGCCCATGGGTGCCTCCGCCGACCAGAGTCAGGTAATGTTCCCCTGCTGTCACCCACTCTCCCTGTCATTACGGTCTCTGTCCCTACTGTCACTCTCTCTCTCCCTGCTGTCACTCTCGTAACTCTCTCCCTGCTGTCACTCTCATAACTCTCTCCCTGCTGTCACTCTCGTAACT